>NC_059129.1:71264453-71889453 GCF_020740605.2 Lemur catta | reverse complement strand
GCAATAAAAAATCTTTCAACCAAAAAAAAAGTCCTGGACCAGATGGTTTCACACCCGAATTTTACCAAGCCTACAAAGAAAAACTGGTACCTATATTGCAGAAATTATTCCATAACATTGAGAAGGAAGGAATCCTCCCCAACTTCTATGCACCTTGATACCAAAACCAGGAAAGGACATATCAAAAAGAGAAAACTACAGACCAATATCACTTATAAATATAGATGCAAAAATTCTCAATAAAATCTTGGCAAACCAAATTCAGCTGCACATCAAAAAAATAATTCATCATGACCAAATGGGTTTCATCCCAGAGATGCTAGGATGGTTCAACATATGCAAATATATAATTTTAATTCACTACATAACCAGATGCAAAAACAAAGAGTATATGATCCTCTCCATAGATGTAGAAAAACCATTTGACAAAATTCAGCATCCTTTTATGATAAGAATGCTTAACAAAATAGGCCTAGATGGGACATACCTCACAACTATAAAAGCCACGTACAACAAACTCACAGCAAACATCATACTGAATTGGGAAAAACTGAGAGCATTCCCACTCAGAACCGGAACCAGACAAGGTTGTCCAGTATCACCACCTCTATTCAACATAGTGGTAGAAGTCCTAGACAGAGCAATCAGACGAGAGGAGGAAAACAAAGGTATCCAAATGGGGAAAGAAAAGCTCAAACTATCACTCTTTCCTGATGATATGATCTTATATCCAGAAAACCCCAAAGATTCTCCCAAGAGATTCCTGGAATTAATAAATAAATTCAGCAAAGTCTCAGGTACAAAATCAGTGCATACATCAGTAGCTTTTATATATGCCAACAGTCAAGCTGAGAAACAAATCAAAGACTCAATACCTTTCCCAATAGCAACAAAGAAAATAAAATATCTAGGAATATATTTAACCAAGCAGGTGAAAGACCTCTATAGGGAAAACTAAGAAACATTGAGGAAGGAATTCACAAAGGATGTAAACAAATGAAAAAACATATCATGCTCATAGATCATCAGAATCAACATTGTTAAAATGTCTATACTACCCAAAGTGATTTACAGATTCAATGCAATCCCCAGTAAAACACAAATGTCATTTTTTTTTTTTTTGCAGATCTACAAAAAATAGTTCTATGCTTTGTATGGAATCAGAAAAGACCCCAAATAGCCAACGCAACCTTATGTAATAAGAACAAATTGGGAGGCATCATTTTACAAGACTTCAAGCTATACTACAAAGCTACAGTAACCAAAAGAGCATGGTACTGGCACAAGAACAGAGACATATATCTATATGAATCAGAACAGAGAACCCAGATATGAAACAATGCTCATATTGCCATGTGATCTTTGACAGAGCAGACAAAAACATACACTGGGGAAAAGAATCCCTACTCAATAAATGGTGGTGAGAAAATTGGATGGCCACATGTAGAAGACTGAAACAGGACGTGCACCTCTCACCACTCACAAAAATTAATTCACAACAGAGAACAGACCTAAACCTAAGGCATGAAAACTGTAAGAATTCTAGAAGAAAATGTTAGAAAAACTCTCAAAGCTGTTGGCCTAGGCAAAAAATTTATGTAAAATCACAGCAACAACAAAAATAAATAAATGGGACCTGAACAAATTAAAAAGCTTCTGCATAGCCAAGGACACAATTAACAGTGCAAATAGATAATCTACAGAATGGGAGAAAATATTTGCGTGCTATATATCCAATAAAGGGCTAATAACCAGAATCTACAAAGAACTCAAGCAAATCAGCAAGAAAAAAATCAAACCCCATTAAAAAGTGGGCAGAAGATATGAACAGAAACTTTTCAAATGAAGATAGACTAATGGCCAGCAAACACATGCAAAAATGCTCAACGTTTATAATCACCAGGGAAATGCAAATCAAAACCACAAAGAGATATCACCTAACTCCAATAAGTATGGCTATTATCAAAAAGTCCCAAAACAACAAATGTTGGCATGAATGCAGAGAGATAGGAACACTCATATACTGCTGGTGGGACTGCAAACTAGTACAACCTTTATGGAAAGTAGTATGGAGACACCTCAAAGAACTAAAAGTAGAACTACCATTTGATCCAGCAATTCCATTACTAGGAATTTACCCAAAGGAAAAAAAAGGCATTTTTAAAAAAGACACTTGCACTCAAATGTTATTATAGCAGCAAAATTCACAATCACAAAGATTTGCAAACAACCCAAGTGCCCATCAATACATGAGCGGATTAATAAAATGTGGTATATGTACACCATGGAGCACTACTCAGCCACAATAAAAACTGGTCATCTAGTATCTTTTGTAGCAACCTGGATGGAACTGGAGGCCATTCCTCTAAGTGAAGTATCACAAGAATGGAAAAAAAAACACCATATGTACTCAGTACTAAATTGAATGAATTGATCAACACTTATGTGCACATATGGAAGTAAAACTCAACAGAAATCAAGCAGTTGGCGGGGGAGAGGGAAAAGGGGATGGGTAAATTTACACATAACGGGTACAATGCACACTATCTGGGTGAAGGGCACACTTATAACTTTGAATCAAACGGTACAAAAGCAAATTATGTAACCAAAATGTGTGTACCACTGTAATATTCTGAAATTAAAAAAAAAAACTAAGACTACTGCATGGCACATATTGAATGTTATTTAAGTTTTAGCTCTATTATTCATAAAAGTATTTTGATAAGCAAATCTTTTCAAACATGGTAGGAACAGGAAATAGCAATTACTGTGTTAAGGTTTAGATGGCTTACATCCCACCAAGTTTAAATAGATGAGTAAATGAAAAACCACAATGAAAGAACCAATGAATTTGGAGATAAGGAAATATTCAGCTTCATTTTTCAGTCTCCACTAGTCATTTGAGACATAAAGACCTATACTGATGTAGATCAATAATATAACTGAAAAAATTAAAAATATAATAATGATATTTTCAGGCAATCAGGTAAGGAATATATTAACAACAATTCAAGTACAAGTGGCTGATTTGGGATTTAGTAAATAAACATTAAAATATCCCAAAATCTTCCCCATGGCTATTGTTACAAAGTATTCAGTACTGCACCCTTACTTCTCCCTGTCCCCAAAACTAAATTGGTATTATACAAACCCAGAAAAAATTTCAACATTACTACAAGCTTTATCTTTTAACTTCTGTTTGTACTTTAAGATTTTTTTCCTTTCTTTAAAGATACCATTTGAAAGACAATTAAATTAATATCTACTCCCAAAGAACAAAATCTTCCAGTTCCAGACACAGCACTGACAGCAGTAAAATTCTGAAAAGCTCAAAGGAGAAGAACTGCTGATTAGCTTTGGTGTACAATAGATCTCATGGAACTGAAGTAATTAAAGTTTTTAGATAAGACGAAATATCCTAATAATGAAAAGCTTAATGTAAAGCTTTATCATTTGTCATGCACTAGCACATGCAGCCTATAATTAACCACATCCCACATGAGAAATTACACTTTTACAGTAGCTTTTGCATAACTTTTGTAAATTGCAAAGCTTTTAAAAAGTGACAAATCTTGTTAAGAATGCAATATGAGTTTAACTCAGTTTGGTTCCACTTGCCTCTAGGGATGAGACAACTATATTTATATCTATAAAAGTGTAGAGATGTTAGGCTTTTCAAAAAGCCACAAGCTTCAGAATGATGGGAAGGGAGGCTGCTTTTCTTAATAGTCTTCCTTATAAAACCTCTAAATCACAGTGTTTCATAATTTAAAAAAAATGATAAAAGTATTGTTTTAATAACTAAGGTAATTTTTTAAAGGCTACAGTATTACATTAGATGGGGGGCTGGTCTCATGGTCCAAGAGTTGTCATCTTATACTCTTAACAGAAGTAGTCATCTATCTCAAACATGTTTAGACAAAGCCCCTCTTTGAAGAGTTCCTACAACCATGTGAACAATAAAAGTTCAATATCTCATGTAAATATGACCATAATTTGTAAATGCTTTGGAAGAAGTAATATTTGGTTTGAAAAATCAAATAAGCATGCTTGAGGTAATAACCACCTAGGACACTGATTCGTTTGCTTGGCTGTATTTCCTTATACCAAGCTTACTTCCCCAGGATTCAGCCACAGGCCTTCATATATACACTTAATCCAAAAGCCTATCATGAATCATACCAGGTACTGAAAAGTAGAAATCTTCACCTATACCTTATGATCTAGTTGCAGAGTGCCAAACTATAAGCCTATCTATTTTTAAAGGCAATCAAGACTCGAATGTGGCAACAATGAGTTTACTCAGACTATCATTAAATATTTAAGTTCCCTCATAAAGGAGGGAAAATCTAGAGGCTTTGGGATGTTTCTTAATAGCTCTTTGAGCATCTCATTCTTCCATTGCCCCAGAAAAAGAAAATATTATGCCCTACCTCACTGAATTACTGAGAATTAAAAAAAATAATGCACATAAAATGAAATGCCAAGCTCAGGGCTTGGCATGGGGCAAACTCTTATTAAGCAGTAAAGCTACTATAGCTATTGTTTCTACTGTTATATTTTCACTGTGTCAAAGACCAAGAATTTACAGACATCAGACACTAATTAATTCACTATGAAAATCTCATCTTTTCTGAAATATTTAGATAAGGATCAAATATATTAAAATACATCAGCCAAGATAATAGAACTAATAATGAACTACCCTATTAACCCTTACTTTTCTAAGGTTCATCATAAAATTGATGGTAAATTACTTAAGAAATAGTATTTCTACCAACCTACATTAATAATACACAGAAGAGTTCAATAAATGAGGATACCAAGAAGCTACTGTTTTTCCCTTAATATCTTTCAGGCTTATTTGAAAACAACATGTAATCGGGGTGATAAATTAAATAACTTGGAAGCTACCTTTATCCACAAGGTACGACATAAAGATAAAGCCCAAACTTTCAAGAACCTCAAGTAACTTACCCTACAGTAGTCAAGAGAAGCCCAAAAAACCCAACCCAAACCCTCTACCATGCACAAAAACTTCTAGAAAAGGGAGATTCTTCAATTTAAGGGGTCTTATATATCAACTCAGGCTTGTGGGTGAGGAACAGAAAAAGGGGTAAGAAGTTGGTAACAACCACCTAGGACACTGATTCGTTTGCTTGGCTGTATTTCCTTATACCAAGCTTACTTCCCCAGGATTCAGCCACAGGCCTTCATTTTTCAGAGAAGGAAAAAGTATTCTCAACAAAAACCAAAAAAGAATAAAAGACCACGGCCCTAGGTGACCATAACTTAACCTAACACTTTATACCACCTACATGCTAAGTGAATCCTCAATCTGCTTGTACCACTTTCTTCTGGGGTCCAGACTCATGTTTCCAGCTACCAAGTAAGGTAACTCCATGTATACGTGTAACAGACACTTCAATCCCCCAAAGTAATGAAGCATGGCTCATTATTTTTAATTTCTAACTCTTAATCCTCTTTCTGGCAATGAATTCCTTCTCTCAGTGAATAAATTTTACAGTTCCTCAAGCTAGAAACTTTAGGGTTACCTTAGTGTCTTCAGTATCAAAGCCACTCTTAACCTAGTCCAACTACTCCTACTTTCCTAATTTCTTTCCAATCTTTCCAATTCCTTCCTGTGCATTCTCAATGCCACTGTCTGATATAGATCTTCATCACTGCTCATTTTGGGGCTGTACTAGTATTCTATACGGTCGCTCTGCCTCCAGGATCTCCTCCCACCTCCTACTAATCTCCCTTGTGGTAGAAGTTAGTTTTTCTAATGTTTCTCCTCCTTCAAACCCCTTCATAGGTTTTCAAATACTTAGGCCAAAGAAATGAGGTCCAAATTGCTCTACATAATATTGAAAATCCTTCACACTCTGGACAAAAATACCTTTTAAGCTTCTTCTGCCACTTGCCCCACAAAACAAATCTTGTCACATCAAAATCCTAAAAAGTCTTATTTCCTCACACCTTACTTTTACTCACACAATTTTTTATACCTGAAATATACCTCCTGCTCTTACCTTACAATCTTTCTATAATAAAAATAGTCTTGGATATCAGATTGCTAAATTTGTGGGAAGGGAGCGTGGGGAAAAGAAACAGAAAAGGTCAAATGCAAATTACTAACTTTTCAATTATAACTTGAAAGATTTCTATCCAAATATGAAAATAAATATATTAATATAATGGCTTGTATCTCTGTGCAAGAAAAAAAATCACACAAGTTGTATTACTATAAAAATGGGTAATATACAATTGATCATTAAGAAACTATGTTTTATTGTCAAAATCATAGATGTTACCTTTGGACAGAATCTAAATACCTACAATTAATTTTATAATCTTATTCATAAAGCAGCACAATTTTGATAAGCTTCTTTTTCAAACTTCAATATGAGTTTTAGAAATCCCATAGAAGCAAATAGTTTTATCTTTAACAAATGTGAAAAACATACCGAATAAAATGCCTGTGGAAAAATATTCTCTCCACTCTTAAGGACAGATTTGTAAAGCAAACACAGTTGTGTAAGCTACAACAAAGACAGAATGTCAGTAGTAAATATTAGCATAAATTATTCAGCATTTACATTAAATATGTAATTTGCCTTTTAAATGCCACAATGCATCACATAAATATAATTATTACATAAAGGTGATCAAAGGATATCCTTATGGAAATTATTTTTAAAATACTCAGGATGCTCACAAATCAAATCTCTAATAATAGTCTAAAATAAACGACATACATTTCCAATCAAGAGATGGAGATCAATTAAAAACAATCAGTCGTAACATTTTATACTTGTAATACAAATGCTCCTCAACTTGCCACGGGGTTACATCCCAATAAACCCATAGTAAGTTGAAAATATCTTAATTTAAAAATGTATTTAATACACCTAACCTACCAAACATCATAGCCTAGCTTAGTTTCTGCTAAATGTGCTCAGAACACTTACATTAGCCTATAGTTGGGCAAAATTATCTAACACAAAGCCTATTTTATGATAAAGTGTTGAGTATCTCATGTAATTTATTGAATACTATACTGAAAGTGAAAAATAGAATGGCTGCATGGGTGGTCCAAGTATGGTTTCTACTGAACACGTATCACTTTCATACCATAATAAAGATGAAAAATCAAAGTCAAACCATCATCATAAGTTGAGGATTACCTGTAATTACATTAAAATATCAGATAAAAACTTACTATATACAAACACAACTCAGGACAAATCAATTTCTATCTGTATGAACAACAGTGTGATACAGCTTATATCTTCCTAAATACTAACAGATAAAATATGAACTGTAAAAATGAGTTAATTATTTTTAAGCCCAAAACAAATAAGTTTTAAAGGATACTGATCTGTCTGTGGTCTTCGAAAGTTCTCTGGAAGATTGGCTTCATAGAGTAGTCTTGCTTTAGTATTTCCCATATCTTGCATGCACTATAATAAAAAAAAAATTCAAGTATTTTTATTACTCACACAAACATGTAAAAGTTATTCCTATACATACATACATACATATACATACACACATATACACAAATACTGAATAACATTTATTATTTCCAACATACATTCATCTCTTTAGAAAAATAATTTAAATCACAATATGAAACTACTCAAGTTCAAAATAGAAGCCTATTTTTAATCCTTCACATTTTTCAACATACGTAGATCTATAGTTTTCTTTTTTTTTTTTTAATTTCAGCTTATTATAGGGGTACAAAGTTCAGGTTATATATATTGCCCATGTCCTACCCATCCCCCTGAGTCAGAGCTTCAAGCGTGTCCATTCCCCAGACAGTGCGCCTGGCACTTACCATGTACTTATACCTCCAACCCCTCCCCCCACCCCTCACCTCCCCAAGTCAGCACCTTCAAACATGGCCATTTCCCAGACGGTGCGCAACGCACTCATCATGTAGGCATACACCCATTCCCTCCACCCACCTCAGTCTGATAGATCTATAGTTTTCTAACTGTCTTTTTCTATGACAACAATACCACCTTTACACTCACTACCTCCTAAAAGTAAATTCCCTAGTAATTTGTCGGCAGTATTATTATTTTTATAAATATACCACTTGACAATGCTGCCATTTCTAGTAATAACAACTCAAGATCAAGTTTTCCTTGAAATACCCCCAAAATACCCTGGGATTATCATGATTTACAATCAAGATCACAATGGAGACCAGATAAAGAGAAATAGTGCTGACCTAGAACTCTACAGAAGTGGATTAACTTCTTTGGGGTTATTAACCCCTTTGAGGGGGGCTTCCCTACAAAACCCTACAAAAAACACTGTGTCTAACAGTCAAATTTTATACAAGTTCAGAAGTTCATAGAATCTCCTCCCTAAAATCTATGAACACCAAAGGTAAGAACCACTGCTCTGTAGGCATAAAATAATTTGATAATCATTTCAACCAGTTTTATTAAGTTTCAGTATCATCTATGAGTAATGACTAGCCAAACAGTACTTCCTTGATATTCTATTACATTAGAAACTAAATGTAAGATTTACAAACAAATCATTATAATATTATATTACATCATTGACATAGAGCTTCATAAAATATTGAGATCAGTTTTTATAATTTTTTTTCCTGATTTCCCAGACACACACCCCTACACGCATGAGAAGATAACCCAGGTTTAACACATTATCTATTAGCTACCTTAAGTTGTAGCCTTCAAATGTACACAGAACCATCTTCCTTCAAACAAAAAATATAGTGACTTCTCCCAACTGAGAGTTTTAAGGTGTACAAAATTCCAATATATGCTCACTTCTGGGTATTTATTCCACCCCACCTCAATGTACGTATTCTTGCAGAGTAAACCAGATTTTTAAGTCATTCTTCTAGAGATAATGAGCAAGTGAAGTGGGTAGGAAGTAAAAGGGATAATAAATGAAACAGAATTAAGGGTTTCTATCATTTAGCTCTAGAGATGAAACAGAAACTAAGGCAAAATAAACTTGAGCTTCATAACTGTGTAAGAGGAAAAAAATTATAAAAGGTGAGCTAACAGCACGTGGTCAGAGGGCTCTATTATGTCAAAGTGGATACTAGCATGAAGTTAGTATAAGCAGAGCTAAATGTGTAATTCTATGTGTGGACAAAATAGCTGAGAAACTTTCAGTAAGCTCACTCTTCCTGAAAACCAAAAAGATGTTTTCCATCTCAAGCACCCAAATGATGCTGCATCTTTGTGCCATTATGGGAATTTGGAAGCAGAGATGATCAAGTTATGTAATCATAAAGACATTAAACATTTGGAAAGAACTAGACCAAGAAAGAAAATGCCTCTTAGTTTGCACAACATCTGTAATGAAGCATAAAGTAGACACAGTTCACTGAAACTGCAAAAGTAAGAAAATTTGAAAAGTTTCTATCAAGCAAGCAACAGTACATAGAAATTTTAAAAAGTTAGTATGACTAAAAACAGTATCTATTATACATACCATATCTCATCAATCCTCATTTACATTTTTTCACATATTAACAACCTAAGAAATAGGAATGCATCTCAAAATTGATGGTGTCTAATAACTGATAATTATTTATTAGTCCATAAAATGGATGTGCTCTTACAGTCAGCAATACCTTACATACAATGAATATGATTGTACACATTTATTTAATGAAGGTCATTAATATTTTATTTTGGTAAAATAAAAAGTAATTATGAATAAGAAATACATTTACATCATACCAAATTATTAAACAATGTTCTAGTGATGTTATCCATCACAATTAGATAGTAGCATACAAATCTGAAAGGGAGGAGTGAGGTGAAATAATGAGCCATTTCTACAGGAGACCATTGCCAAAAGTGACTGGACGCCAGTTGGGATTGGGGAAAACAAGGATTCAGTGACATCACAGAAGCAGAGAGATCATTTTGTGAGGATAAAGAGGATATTGGTAAGCTTAGTTTCTAAGTTTCTAAAAAGTAGAATAGAGAATCTGGGTGGGAGGGAAGTCAGCAGTGGAAGGATCAGTGGAGAGGAAAGGTTGAGCAATTTGTAGTAGACAGTTAGGGCGAGGTGGAAAACAATGGAGTTGGCATTTTGGGAAGGTGACAAGGAATATGGTACAAATTAGTTGACCGCATGTTTTCTAGACACTACAGGTAGAACACTTACAGAACACCTACAGAACACTTACGAAAATGTATTCTACTGGACCTGAAGAGCAAACTCTGCCCAGTAACTGGCAGGAAAAAATAATGAAAATAGCATAACAACTACAGTGACAAGCACTAGCTTCAACACTTTATTAACATACACGTATTTACAATTTTAAGTTTCAAAACAACCCTGAGATAGATAGTATTACCCTAATTTGACAGGAAAGAAAACTGAACCTGCAAGTGACAGGCCTAAGATTATCAGTCTACATGATGCAACTCTTGATAGAACATCAGCCATCAGCAGTTTAAATATCCTAAGCTTCATCCAGTGGAACTGGGACTATGTCCTGCACAGCTTACAAACCCCTGGCTCTTTGCTTTGGAGGTTTTCATTTTACAGATAAGGAATTGAGACACAAAGAGATTATATGATTATTCTGTTGGGAAACAAAAATGAGACCAGGGCTGAGACCAGGATCTAATTCCTTCACTCCCAATCCTTACCACCACCCAGCAGCTAGTCAAAGTATCTAGGAAATTTCACCACAAAAGTGTTGCCTCCATTATTAAAACATCACTGTTGTTATTAAAACATTATTCCTTTTCTTTTAGGCTCTCTCAACCAAACTGATTTAGCAAATGCACTGATAGGAGAATTTTAGTTGCTTATTCTTTGGCAATTAAGGATGCAGTTTACCAGAGCTGGGTCAAGCAGACTGGTTACAAAAAAATAAATAAATAAATAAAATGGGATGACAAATGATATATACTTCATTTGAAAGAAAAAGTAAGCTTTACATTTTTAATTATTTGTAACCAATAGGAAATGTAAGTTATGAGTAATGAACTAGCTATCTGAATTTCTACCATCTAGTTCCTGTGAATCAAGCCAGACCCTAAGTATTATCTTACTACTTAGCATCATTCTGAACCACTTAATTTTCCAAACCTACTTTCATTTCTCCAATAGGAGAGATACTTGGAAATGTAGAAAATAAGCTATTAAAAATTCAAAGATATTAGTAATTTTGAAAATTCTTCAGCTTTAGAAAAGTCATGTCATTCCCTATCAGTATTTTTTTCTTTCTCTCACACTTCAAGTATGAAAAAGGGAAGAGAAAGACTCTTAATTACTTAAGTCAAAGTTTCTATTAAATTTGCTTTAAAAATATTTTAAGTAATATTTATTTACTTAATAAACTAGGCTTCATCTCAAAATTAGGGTAAAAAAAATGGAAGGATTGCTTTTACTGAAAACAGGCCCTTGAAATACATGTCTGAAGATAAAAGGTAACAGGAACAGATAGAAACAAAATGTGCCCAAGTTTGAACCACTGTCAGAATCAGGAAACAATAATTAAATATAATAAAAGGCAAAATAAATGACAGGCCACCTGAAATTCCAAGTTACTAATTCATTCCCCTGAGAATAAGACTTGTCTAATTTTTTTCTGTTTTAGGCTTCCAAAATCTTGGAAAGCAGACCTCTCTAAGTGATAAAACTACTTCAGGGTACATTTGTCCCAGCAACTAAAGCCAAATATATAGTCTATTCCAGGCTCAGGAGCTATGTCTAGTAAACGTGGCTGCTTGGACCTCCCTTCTTTGTGCATCTCTTCTTTTTCACAGTACCTTCCTCCTATCTGTCCCTGCAATGTTTCCTGTATTTTGTCCCTCAAATGCTAAGAAGTACCTGGTTGACAGCCATTAATAGTAAAACTAAAATTTACACTAATATACTAATGTGTTATTTCAGGAAACTATCTGCATAGTTTTCACAAATTTGTATATGTATACTGACTTGCCCTTTAGGGTTTACTGGTTATTTTAAAACATGAGATAAGTGGAAAAGATAACAGAATAGCAGATATGCAAATGATTAGGTTGCAATTAGGTCTTTTACATTCCCAATGGCAACTCCAAGATATTATAATAATAAATCAAATCTTAAACACTGAAGTGTAATAGAAGGATGTTACATGTTTATGTTAAACATGGGGGAAGAAAGGTAAAAACTATTTAAAGCAAAATTCTTCCACCCAATTTTCTGAGGAATAGATTCAGGAAAAGAAGAACCTTACCTCCAAGTCAAAAGATTTTGTGTAAGAATATAAAAATGCACACCACTTACATGTTTGTTTATATAGTCATAAAATATTTCAGGAAGAGACTGAGTGCAGTGGGTCATGCCTATAATCCCAGCAATTCAGGAGGCTGAGGCGTGAGGATTGCTTCAGTCCAGGAGTTCAAGATTAACCTGGACAACATAGTAGGACCCTGTCTCTACAAAAAACAAAAAAATTAGCCAGGCATGGTGGCACACACCTGTAGTCCTAGTTATTTGGGAGGCTAAACTAGGAGGATCGCTTGAGCCCAGGAGTTGGAGGTTGCAGTGAGCTATGATCATGCCACTACACTCAATTCTAGATAACAGAACAAGACCTTGTCTCTAAAAAAAAAAACATTAAAAATAAAAATAAGTTTCAGGAAGAATATACAAGAAACTGATAAACATGGTTGCTTATATGTAGGGAAACTAGATGACTGAGGGACAGAAGTAGGAGAGAGAGTATTCTGTTTACATTTTTGTACCCTTTGAGGTTTGGACCATACCCATACATTTTCTATTACCAAAAACTGAATAAAATGATTAGAGGCAGGCTATATTAATCCTGCTTAGTTTAGTTTATTAGTTTTAGTTTCTAAATAAAATACTGTCTAGAGGGATCTTAGGTAGGGAACCTAAGCAGCATCTGAATCAGGGCAATGGGACTTCTTTCTACTAAGGAGAAAAAAGTCTTCTGATGAATCAAAAAGGTTATGAATCAAATGAAATGTATACATTTAAAAAAACTCATCCAAGTAGATCTTACAATCAAAATACATTCAAAGCATAAATACAGCAATTATTTACCATGTGTTTTTCCAGTATCACCATCTTCTCATAGAAACACTATTGTTGCTGAAGACTGAAAGCTTCTTACAATTTTAATGTATTAAGATGGGGGTTAGGGAGCTAATTGCTCTACTATTTACTATTCATTAAAATCTTAAAACATGAAGACTAAGATTTTCAACTGAAAATGTTATTTTCAGCTGAATGCCTATTTTTTAAAAAATCTCTTTTTTAAAAAGAGAAATGAATATTTGTAGTCCCTGGATAAATTCTTCATGTCAGTGACTCACCTCTACTACCACTTGAAATTTTCCACAACAGTTCTCTATCTTCCTCTCAAATGCCACCAGGATTTCTTGCATAGCAGCAAGCCTTTCAGGACTGGTTTCAAGATCTTTTGGATTCCAGCTGCTGGAAAAGAAGGGCCACCATTTTTGGTCTCAGGAACTCTTTGGAAATACTTAATACAGAGTTCATTCCTTCAGTTTCATAAGATTGCTTTTTAGGGGAAGTTGTTCTCTGTTTTAATTATTGTTTTTAAGAATAAACCACACAATTTAAATTTTTTAATGATGATATGGAATTAGAGGTAGCATTTTTCATATCTTTCACAATTTCTACATAGTCTTAGATCTTGATTTATCTGTTGCATTTGCTAATTTCTACAAATTCAGCTGAATGCATTTTTTAAAAGCAATGAAATTAAACATTGATATGACAAAAAGTTGGGAAAATTTCACATTACACTCTTTTGTTATCTCTGCTTACTATAAAATTCATACCATTTGAAGTCTAGGAATAAACCATGACTTTCATCCTAGCTGCTTAAAGACCAACTCAAGAGCCATCCTGGACTCCTCCCTCTCCTGCCAAGTCTTAGTGATTCTAACTCCTCAATATTCCTTGCAGGCTTCCCCTGTTTATCAACTCCATTGCCACTACCTCAGTTCAAGATCTAGCCACTTATTGCCTAGGCTACCAGATTTATCTTCTTAAAGGAAATGTGAGATGTTATTAATACTTTTCAACTTATAACATTTTAAGAGCTCCTGACTCTCTCTCTGTCCCCACCTCCTATCACTTACAGGATCAACACCAAATCAGTCCCTGGCTATAACTTCACCTTCACCTTGTATGACACATATAACTGCACCTAGCAGTCTGGTCACAGAACACTACCTTACTTTCTCAAACACAACATGCTTTCTCCATCTTTCTGCCTGGAAGGCCCTCCACACACCGTAGTATGCTTTTAGTAATTCATAAACAAAGGTTACTGTAAAAATAGTAATAAGACATTATAAAAATGTTAAAACTTACCAGATGACTAGATATCGTAATATTTTTTTTTAAAAAAAAGCTACTTTTTTGACTTGCTGAAGATTACCTATCATTTAGTTAATAGAGCCAGAACCATACCCAGTTCTATAGCCCCAGGCCAGTACTTTAACTAAATTTGCTATCCTCTAGTTATTATATTCACCCAAAGCAGGGAAGAACGCGACTATACCTCTTAAATGCTATGTGCAATGAAATCAATAACGTTTCCAGATGATCCATTCTTATTTGTATTCATTCAACACACCCTAACAATTTCCTACAAAATACTGTACTCTATATGGGGATGTAAGCCCTTATCTTCAAATAGTTTATTAATTCTTTAGTTATACTCTCTCAGTTCTACCTAGATTAGGCAGCATAGAATAGAGTTAAATTAATGAAAGACTTCCACTAAGTAATATCTTACAATTTTTGTTTACTACTTTGACACAAGAACTAGCCAATCACTAGTAATAGAGAATTCTAAAATATGTACCTTTAAAAAAACTATTACTGACTTTATTTAAAGTTGAACTTAAAAATTAGCAAATAAAGGGGAAGAAGAAAATACAGGGCACAACCTTGCACATTCCAATTCAAATTTTATGTGATTTTTTTTCCCCAAATAGATTGCTTAAAAGTGCAAATCTCTTATTTAACTTCACAGATTAAATTCTGTTATAGAGAATAACACATTTCTTTCTTTACATCACTCTTAACTTGCAAATAATATTAATACATAAACCCAATACTCTAGGCTGCTCCTATTCTCTGCTCCTTTTTGAAGACACATTTAATGATCCTAGCAAGGATTCATCATAAATTGAATTTCAATCAACTTACAAAGTATGTACCTTAGGCCATGATCTGAAAAATTTTGTCAGCTTGATTGAATTATAATGAGCAACCCTGCCACAAAATAAGAAAAAAGTTGTTTGATCTAGGATTTTCTTGAATTAATGTGTACCAAGAATTGTGTACTGAGAGCTTACTATGTGCCTGGTTCCATAAGGCACTAATGAAAATTTATCTAAGGGTCAAAACTTTAAGAGATTAAACAATGTTCTAACACATGCAGGTCAATGTGGTTAAATCACGGAGTTCTCCAAATAAACTTTTTTAACTAGAATTTTATTTTATTAAATATTTCTTATCATGGGAATTCAGTAAGAGCAGAGACAGTTTTTAAAATTTCCAGAATCTACTCGGAAAAAATAGAGAACAGCTTGATAGAAACACTAAAAACTTATGTAACATTTACAACAAAACTAGAAAAACAGACTATCCCCACAAACCCCAAAATGCTATCAGGTAGGGACAAATCACTAACAACCACCAGACCTTCCTGATGCCTTCAACTAATGGGGGGTCTTATGGATCTGAGAACAAAACACCAAAATAGTCAAAGAGATATACAAACTGGGAATCACAGTGAACCAATCTGAGAAAGGTACATGAAGTTGAAAACGATTTTTACTCAGTCCAATAGCAGGCAAATAAATGTAAACAGCCCATGATAAGCTCAGAATGTGGGAAAACATTCTAGCCCCTGTGAACTCTCGTATCTAACAACCAAGTCTCCCTTCTAGGACAGGGCCCCAAACTGAGAAAAAAAACTTCCCAGGAGCTGTCAAAATTGAGCAGGGCAGGTAAAAGTGGGAGAAGGAAACAGAGCAAAAAGTCTCAGGAAAAAAAAGTGACCTTGTTTTTTGAGCACTACATGAAAACAATTAAAGTTAGAAAAGCTAACTTAAATGTCACTTCCTCCTAAAAGTAAAAGAAAACTAATGTCACATAAAAATGATCAACACAAAGAATCAAGGTCAAATCTTATAAAACACTGTAAGATAAAAAAAAGAATAAGAAGCAGAATAACATCTCTACAATGAAACCACAATAGAAAAAACATGCCCACAAAACAGATGAAAACTGTAACCTACTAATTCAGAACAAATTAAAAGATATATGTGATATGAAATTAGTTTAAAGATATGGGCAAGTTATGAAAGAACAACCAAATTAGAAATTAGAAAATTAGAAACACTTAGAATTAAAATGGCAGAACTCAGGAAAGAATTAGAAATAAAAGAAAAATATTTTAAAAATAAATACTAAATAAAATTAAATATGATAAAAAATAAACATAACAAATAATGACCTAAGAAAAATGGAAAGCCAAAAGAAGGAAAAAAATTTTTAATAAGAAAAATAATGGAAAGGATCCAAGAGAATGTGACAGGTAAGAGGAGTCACTGAAGAAGAAAACAAAAATAATGAAACAGAATATTAAAAACAGTAATTCAAAAAACTTCACTTAAAAAATGTGAACCTACATAATGAAGGTATATACCACACGCAGGTATTTCTTGTCTAAAAGAAACTCACTTTATAGTTAGTTACACATAGGTTAAACATAAAAGCATGGCAGAAAGTATATCATGCAAATATTAAGCAAAGGAAATTTGCAGTGGCTACTGGCAAATGCATAAAAACTATTATACATCTATACAACTGCTGTGCAATGAAAAGATAATTGAGCCAGTTACATCATTTTAAATTTTCTAAAAGTCTCATTAAAAAGAAATTAATTTTAATAATATATTTTATTTACTAGATCTTTCTCTTCTGCAGAACTCACATGCAAAACATAATAAACTTATCTCACCTTCATCTAGAGACTTAAAAATTAATGTCATGAAATTTTTTTGGTAACAAATTATCTATTACTAATTACCAACAGCTAAGACAAAACCCAGGAGAAAGGATCAAAGCAATAAATTCTTTGACCCTGCTCCAAATAACACAAACCCACATGACTTATGTAAAATTAAATTACAACTGCCTATCAATATTACAGGTTCTCTCTAGTTCTAGGTTTTTGTTTTTTAAAGGTGGCGGAGATATCATACAGAAATGTTCAATTGACTGAAAGTCATTTTATTTGAAAAATTAATATGCTTTTCAATAATAAAATTTTAACTTTACCTGAAATATACTGTCAGAGAGTCAAAGAATAGAAAATTTGTTTAATGTATTTAACCACTTCTATCCCTTTTCTCTTAAAATCCTTTATATCTCAATTTTGCCATTGAACATGAGCACAACATGACCACTAACATAAGAAGTATCTGTAATTTTAGTTGCTTTTTTAAGCTAGTGAAGTATTTAACGTATCTTTCAATATTGTTTTGCCTATTCACTCTGTATTTGGCCTGATTAAGAATTCAAGTTGACGCCTCAGAATAAAGCAAAATTTACTGATGATAACTGGTGAAAACTCATGATTTTGGCTTCCATAAGAAAAATTTTTTTCTAAGAAAGAGCAAAAATTTAAGTTAAGACAAGCAAGTCAACACTATCACATAACTATATTGCTAAGTTAAGCTAAAGGCTATCTCATAGTAGCTTTTCTAGGAATAACTAGGTTATAATACAAATCTATGTCCATTTATCTAGTGATTTTTTTTCTTAGAAAATATAAACAGCAAAAGTGTGCTCAAAAACATTTCTTTCAGATTCAGAAAGAACATCTGTATTTTAGATTTAACCTGAGAATCTTGTCACATTCTTTTATCAAAGAGTACTGAAAATTTTTCTCCTCTGAGGTTGAATTCGATTTTTGGAAAAGTTGAATGACATCACTAAGTGTGATATGATTTTTATTCAAAGGCAAGTAATGAAAATGTTTTCTGAACTGCTGTGGTGAACTAAAGAGGACTGAGTACACGACTAAAAAAATCATAAGAATTCGAGAGACTTCAGAGTCATCTAAACTACTCCCCAACTGCCCACTGAATGCTTATATCCCAGCTATACATTTCCAAGTGTTTGTCCAGTCTCTTTACAAACCATTCCAGCAATCATTAACTCACTACCTTTCAAGGCAAATGTAATTTCATTTTTGGATGGTTTGAAATAGTGGAAAATACTGCCTTTCTAGTACTTGCATATATTACCTTGGAACTTCCACATGCTAGCTTAAGTTATATTCCCTAAGGCTACTGTATTTTTGAAATTTTAAAAGTATACAGGAACATAGGAAGAAAACGACAGAGATCAAGAAATGAAAAAAGACACTATATAAAAAATACAGGATAAATGGGTGGAGGACCCGCAAATGCTTCATGTTTTTTTTCCTACATTCCCCATTCATTGGTGAGGATAGTAGGCATTAACTCACAGAATTTTATCAAACCAAAGACTGATCTCAGCATGCCATTAAAAAAAATTAAGTACGTATTGTATTCCTAGCACAGTGGTAGCCATCACAAGGACTACAAAGACAAAATGGTAAAATTCTTCACTGCTGGAAACGTACAACTTAGTTAAACAGACATTTGCAAAGGTAAGTCAAAATATACAAAACGAACGAACACACCATCAGATTTTCTGCACGAAGAGCTGTCTGGATATAGCCAGCTATATGTTGTAAAGCATCCAAAGTAAGGGCAAAAGACAAAGGCTAAAACGAGAAGGCAGAGGAACTTGAATACCAATTTAATGAAAATAAAATGTTTATGATTCTCATAGAACAACCAATGCAAATCTCTTAGGATAGAAATAAAATGGCCAAAGCAATGTTCTAGGAAGAGTACTCTGCATATGCTCTGTAAAATAAGATGGAGGTGACAGTGATGATGACATCAGGAATAAGATAAAGCCTTGGACATGGTAGGAGAAATGAGAATGGAAAGCAGAAACAAGAGAATTAAGAACTGATAGAATACTGAGGCCTAAGAGAGAAAGGAGTAAAAACCACAGAATACAACAAGTTTTTAAGATTAACTGGTCAATGACATTTGCTAAGGAAGAAAAAGCCAATCTAGACAACTAGCTCATTTTAATTTTAGATTTGTCAAATTGCAAGTAAAATAAAGATATCTACTAATCTCAACATTTAATGCTCTGCATTAATAACTATAGCCAAAACTTCCCACAGTTAAAAACACTGTAACAATTTCATAAATTCTTGTTTCCTATTTCCATGTGGAATATATGGGAGATGAGGGGTTGATTAATACTGGTATATAGAGCAATAACTAATTCTGATATTCAACTTTTTATTCTATCCAAATGCATAATGTTATCTGGAAAAAAAATCCATCCTTGGGGTCACAGCTATTGCCTTCTCTTAACTTCTGTCATTCTCTTAACATTCTATCATTAACAGCCAGCTTTCTTTGCAAAGAATTTTTCATAAAGCAATAAGATTTTTAATTACTTCATAAGAGTTACTGAATATACAAAGATGAGTAGAAAATGTAAAAACCATGTAGAGATTCCAGTGCCATGAAATCAATCTGACTAGCTAACTCTAGCCTCACAGAACATACAATTAAAATGGATACTAGAGAAAATTACCAATCATTTCATGCCAATGATGCTCAACATTTATTAAGAATGACAAATCCATGAATACCAAAGGACTCTAATAAGCAATCTGAAAAAAGGACAATTCACTGTCCTACTGGGAGTCACTACTGGCAAAACAGAAAAGAAGCATCTGCACAGAAAAATTACAGCTGAATCCATGAGAGTAAATGAGTTTTTCTATGGAAAAAGGCAAAAAGAACAAAAATGCTAAAAACAAAACTGCAGAAAATCTCCAAGTAAAAGGGAAAAGCAGAAAAAGAAATAAAAAATATACAAACTAAATAAACAAAATAAAACAAAAGACGTGGGAGAGTAATTTTGTTCCTTTACAAAGAAAAAAAAAAAGGCTTCGAGAAGGCAGTGGTTAGTATCAAGCAAAGCAGAAAGATCAAGGAAGAGAAGGATGGAGAGTTGGATTTGGCCAGTAGGGGGAATGGTGGGAACAGAAATGAGTTAACAGAGGCAAAAGTAAGGTAAAGAAATGAAATAGCAGGGGAAGACCTTCCTGGAGAAATTCAAGTGTTAGAGGTACTAGAAAGACAGTGGCTGGCACATTATGAATACTTAATACATGTTTATTATACATGTTTATTGACATAAGGAAACAAATGAATAGCCAAGTCAAGACGTGTATATTGAGAGAAAGAGGAGTATGAGGGAGACTTTTTTCTGAAAGAAGGAATGAGGAAACACATTTCAAGGAAGAAGAAAGTTTCAAAATGCCTCAAAATGAATCTAATTCTTTTAAATTAGGTGGAAAAGTGGGAAGGAAACCTGGGAATGAAAATACAGGCAAAGAAACTAGTAACCATTAACTTCCTCCATTCTTGCCCCTTAGTCAAGTCAGAGGTTGAATAAACCGAAAATAAGAGGGAGGAAAGCTCTTATCTCTTGCTGCAATAATAAACCAGGTGGGTTTAAAGATGCTTTCCTTCTAGCCAAAATGGAGTCAGAGCTAAAGTAAAAATGGTAAAGATACAAACAGAGGGAGTGAAAATATCTATAAAATGTTGAAGGCAAGGTCACTAAGGATAAGTCATATGGCTACAGAGACTGGACAATTTCAAATGTAAAGTTCCCCAAAATATATTTTATAAATGAATAAATTGTAATTGAGTAGGCTTGATGTTTCCAAGAAAAGTCTAAGTACCACATCAATAAATGACACTAGCAAACATTAAACAAAAAGTCTATATGGGAAGATTACTAGAAGATTTATAGAAACATAAAGTATTAAAAGTGGTCAAAAGTTATCAAGCTAAATTTACCAAATATATAAAGTGTATTTTCCATTATGGTCAAGGTCTCATTAAGAGGTTTTATTCAACAGCACAAATTTCAAGTGAGCTAAGAAATTTGGAAGTATAAGTAATGTTCCTCTACAATAAAAATAAGGCATTAATTTTTACAGAAAAACAAGTTCAATACAGACATTTAAAAAGCTAAAATGTACCTCTCTAAATCTATTAAAATAAAAATAAATGAAAATATTAAAATGAATAATTAAGAATTCTTAAATAATGGGAGAAAAATTAAGAAAATGGTAATTAAGACCTGGTATTAATCAATCAGTACAAAATAAAAGATAAAAACTATAGTATTTATAAAAGTATAAAAAATTGTTCCTTTCCAAAAATTTGGACAATAAACCCAAGATCAAAGACATTTAATCTGTCCATGAACTACATTAAAATAAAGAATTTTTGGATTTTTTTAAGGTGAATAACTTTATTTCTATGTTAACAAAAATCAAAGTAAGTTTTGGTAAATAAATTATTTTCTTTTAAAAATAAGCATACAGCAATTCTAACATAGTTATACATATGGTAGATCCCCTAAAAATTGACAAACACACACAACATACACAAAACTGATAAAAATATGGTACATATAATATCAGTTTACAAGTAACCTTAAGAGAAAACTTAGTAGTTACCTTTTACAGAATCATACATTACACAAAAAGAACATTTTTATTTAATAGCTTGACTGGGTTCAGAGATGAAATCACATTTCCACATTTACTAACAAAATCTTTAAAAAAAAACAGAATTAACCAAAACTAGGTATCATCTCTAAAAATGAGAAACACGATTATCGTGAAATGCTGGGGGTGATGGCAGGGGAAGACATAGGGTAAAACTATGTGCAGCAAAAAACTGTTTCCCTTATTTCTATAAATAAATACCTCCAAAGCATTTTTATAGCAAAAAATTATTATAAAATATGTAAATATGGAATACTACATCACATTGTGATCATCACTTTTCCTAATTTGAATTAAGAGTCCAAGTGAACAGAACAGCTTCCAAAACATAGACATTTCAATGTATGTATAATAAAACTGACCTAAAGGGCTAAAAACCAATGTAATGTTTGCCCCTGCAGGACTCGACTGGAAATTGGCATAAGGGAACTTTCTAGGGTGATAGAAATACTCTATCTTCAGTCGGGTGTTGGTAACACTGTATAGACATTTGCCGAGACTCAAAGAACTCACTGAGATCTGTGAATTGTTCTTTCTGTAATTATGCCTCAATTAGGATGGAAGGCAGGGAAGAGAAGGAAGGAAGGGAAGGGAGGAAGGGAGGAGAGGGAGGGAGTCAGCCAGCCAGACAAGGTATAAATAGAGTTAGATTATATGAAACATACCTACAACAAAAGGAAATAGGATATGCTTAAATCTGAATGAGGAGCAACTTCAATAGAAAACTTCTGTAATTAACTAACTATTCATCTCAAAATGCCTTAACATCCAATACTACTAAAAATGAAATAATTGTTTTTGGTAAATACTCTCAAAAAGAAATTCATTTATACTCAATAATACCATACTGGATCAATTTGTTTCTTTACTGAGTAGTAAATTTAGCAACCAATTCATCACAATATATTAATACTAACTAGGAGGCTAAATTGCTTAAGATCAGAAAGATATTCAAGGTAGCAATACTGAGGGTTTTACATAATGAATAAATAAACTAATACTACTACTAACAAGCTAGCATTTACTGAGTGTTTAAAATGTGCCAGGTACTATCCTAAATTAACTCAATTTATTTGATACTCTCAGCAACCTATAAAAGGAGGCAATATTACTATTCTCATTTCACAAATGAAGAAACTGAGGCACCCTGAGGTTAAGTATCACACAGATCTACTGGCAGTCTACCTCTGGAGATAAACTTCTTAATCACTTTGTTCTCCTGCCTCCCTAGAGTCAGCTGCCTTGAATTTTTCTAGGCTGAAATAAAGATTGTGCTCTACAGTTTGGAATTTGAGGGTTTTCACCAATTACACATTTATGTTGCAGGACAATTTGTAAACAACTCTGGCTTTGCTTGCAAGAACTCAGAGGGCCTACCACAAAAATACTGGATGGCCAATCTATGTGATTAGGGTTCTCTATTTTTTTTTTAATGTGAAACTTTATTGTCTACTCATTGGATTTCTGGGTACACCCTAACTTTATTTCTCATCATGACACACCTCGAAGAGGTGGTCTGTGGAATATGGGAGAGCTAGACACAGCATTCTCTGGTGATAAGTACTAATCATAAAGTTTTGTACGGTAAAACAATAATTGCTATTTCAAGAATTTGACAGGTGAAACCAAACAATATTCAAATACAATTTCAAATACTGTATATTACTTAATAATTACTTTTAAAATTCTTATATTTTTAATAATCCAATATCTTGCCATGTACCTGTAACCTATTCCAAAGAAAACCAGTGAACTCTGACTGGAAAGTTCTGCTCTAAGCTATACAGTTATCCATCTCAAATAACCTGCTATTTAACTCCTCTTTACAACTAAGTTGAGAAAAATAGTATTTCTGAACAACCGAATTGTTAAACGATTCCATGTTTTATCCTTAGTTTGAAATGAACGATTAAAAAGGTAAGACACTTTAGTCTTGAGTGTTTTGTATCTCCATAACTCATTATAAATACCAAATTATATTGTCAAGCTACACCTCATATTTTCTTGAAAAAAACTTACAACATCAAGACATCTGTTACCACATTTGCTACAGAGATACTAAGAACACAGCCTCATATGAAGTGTTTGAAAAGCTCTGCTTCTTTGATATAACTAGTATATTTTCTCTTCAAGGATCCTGAAAGTACAGAAAGGATATTTCCTTTTGTTCCCTAGCCAGCAAAAAGCTCAAAAACTAATTTAAGATGAAACTAAATAAATTATGCTTGACTTTATAGCCTGAAGATCTCGATTCTGTTCTTTCTACCCTTACCTCACAGAACCCATGCAAATTTGGGTTTGTTTTTTTTTTTTTTCTGATTCTGAGGTATGTATGCATATCACTGAGTTTCAACCACATATATTTATGTATTCAGCACTTTGCAGTGACTGAAAGTAATTTCAAAAGAGCATAAGAAAAAGTAGTGTAATTTCACTGTAAATTATAAAATAAGACCAGTAGAAGTAATCATTTTTACATTAGCAGCCACCCTGAAGGATTAGAAAGTAAGATTTTGAAAATTCAGAAGTGTCATACTAGAAAAATGACAAACCCTTAAAACTACAAATTTACTTCCAACATAGCTAAACCATTATAAACAAGTCTAGATTGGTCATAAGAATATTTGCTCATTGGGCTTGTCTTTCAGCTACTAGGCCCTGTTTGAAAACCAAGAACACCTCTGTACAGAATAGAAATCCTCCAAGTCAGTTTTTAGGCTGAGGTGGTTTTTTATCTTTACTCAGGCTCCCTCTACTGACAAGAAAATTAAACAAACTATGGAATTGTATCGGAAATTTATATTAGCAAAAGAAAGAGTATTTTTTAAATACTTCAAAATCAACATTTCAGATAAAACAGATTAAAAACTTACTTTACTGTAGACCCAAAAAGAAATAAATATCTGTAAATTGACAATTCAAATAACATTCAAATTTTATATGTGGCATATGCTATTTCAATATACAGTACTATTATTCAATGTTAGTCCTTAGATGCAAGGGTTAAATATTTTTAAATAATTTTAAATATTTTAATAATTTCTTAGTAAGGTAATGTCTACCTGTATCTGTTCCGGTGTCCATTGGTCTAGGTTGACTGATTTGACCCTGGATATATGAACCCCAAGATTTCTATGAATTCCAGCACATCTGATGCAAATAAACACACCAATATTCCAGGAAGCCCATCGGGGACCTAATTAAGGAGAAGAAACAAACAAACAAAAAAAGCAAGTATTAAAAACTAAAATAAGCACCAGGACAACATATTAGAAGTATTTTGGTTCTTAAACAATTATAATGGAAGTATACAGAAATCACACGCACAAATTTTCAAATGGTACTGGTGGCAGCTTGCTAAGAAGACATGTCTTGGCAACCCTCAAGAACCTTAACGATTTTACTAATTTTGCTTTCCTAGAAACTTTAACTAAAATCTGCCTAAGATTTTAAAACTAATTCATATAAGCCATTCACTCAGCACATTTGAACCAGGAGTAGTAATATCCCATAATAAAAGGTAATTTCTTTATTAAATATATGAGATATTGCTTTAAAAATTAACATAAATCAAAGATTTTTATTTTTAAAAAATAAAATGTAGAAACAAGAAAAAGACAAGCAACCGAAAAGAAAAAGGGCAAAAAGATATAAGTCGGTAATTTACAGAAGAAATATATGACCAATAAATATGAAAGAAGAAATACATAACCAATAAACATGAAAGCATATACAATCTCACTGGTAATTAGGGAAATGCCCTTTAAAACTACATTGACCTCCATTTTGCACCCAACATATTGGGAAAAAAATTTTTAAAACTATTAGTACTAAGTATTGGCAAGGATGAAAAACAATGTGGTCTGCTTCAAAAAGCCTTATGTCAACATGGCTAAATTTCAAATATAACACTGAGATTAAGAAAAGTTACAGATGAATACATACAGTATGAAACCATTTACTGAAGTTGAAAAATATATAAAATAATAGCATACTGCATATTAATTAAAAGTATCTACAAATGTCATGAAACTGAGACAGGCAACTAATGGTGAGGAAAGAGGATATGATCAGGGAAAAGTCCCTCACGGCTTGGAAAGCATTAGTTAAAATCAACTTCCTGAGCTGGTAGCACGAATACAAACTTTTGTTTTAGTAACACATAATATGCATACATGAACTGAGATATGCTATAAAATGTTAGTTCTTTGGGTCATGGTCAATTCTGGAAAACACTGTCAAAAAACTCACATATATATATACACACACATATATATATATACACACACACACATATATATATAAGAATACAACCCTTAGCTATACTATTCTTCATACTTTTGAATGTATTCTCTCACGATAATTTTAAATTTTCTTATAAGTATTTTCACATATTGCTTGTATAATTAAAAAAGTAAAAATGGAAAAGTAAAATATTTGGAAATTATGTCAAATATTCAGAAGCTTATACCTAATAGACTTCTATAAATTACTTGATTATGAAAAAAATATATATACTATGATATATCAATAAAAATCAAGTTTTAAAATGCAGGCTTCTATTTCATGTACATACGTTTCATCTAAAGGTGACAGTTATGCTACAAAACATTAAAGCCAGTAGTTAAAATATGGTAAAACTAAACATATGCCCCCTCCAAATTCCTTAATTACACAGAAGGTAAAAAGTATTTACATACAACTTATCCCAAAATATTCTACTTTTAAATTTGAGAAATAACATCTATAAACTGACAGAAATACATCTGGGACATCTATGACTACTCCAGATAGAGCTACCTCCCCCAGTAACTCTCTACTGTCTCATCATTTCTAACACTTATAACCATTTATAACACAGCAATCTGTTTTGAAGCGTACATAAAAATCTAAGGTAAAGAGTTACAAACAGATAAATAGCTGGAGGGTTTAATTATATTAGCAGTTAGATCTCAAACTAAGAAAAGTTAAAGAAATGCATAGTGAATTCTAGATCAGTGCCTCTCAAACTCTAACGCGTATGTGCATCACCTGGGGATATTATGAAAATACACTCTAATTCTGTACCCCCCACAGAGGCACCTCAGATTCTGCATTCCTAACAAGTTCCCAGCAATGCCCATGCTGCCATCCACAGACCACATTTTGAATAGCAAGGTTCTAGCGTGTTCTTGGCAAAGTCTTCAACTCAAATATTCAGCATACTTCTTGATTTGCTTTCATATACCTACCATATTAATAGATCAAATGTGGTGGCAAAAAGAATGGAAATGAAAAAATGTATGAATCACCAGGAAGAACTGACAGGACTTAGTGATAGAAAATATGGTGACAAAGGAGGAGGCAGTGACCAAAATTTCTGCAAATTCTACACCTCGGATTTAAAGGTACTTGTGGAGCTAGAAACCCTTGTAGATCTGATGAATACAGTAAAAGACAGTGACACACATTGAGATGAAAATGTCCAGCAGGCAATTAACAACACATGACTAGAGTTCAAACTAGAGATACACATACACCTTCTTTAAGTTGGTTACGGTTTTAAGAACAGAAGCAAGAGGGAAAAAAGCGGAATACTAAGTCTTAGACAGAAAATGAAAACCTGTACAAAATCAGAGGAGGAAATTTTAAAGAACAGGTATTAAAAAACGTCAAATGAGAAGTCAAGAGGAATGGGGCTAGGAAAGAATATCTGGATGTGGTAACTGAGGTAACTGAGAGGTCACAGGCAACTTCATAGAGAATAGGCAGAGTGAAAGGGAGGAAATTCATCCACTCTGAATTCCATTAGTAGATTAAGAGGGAGGGAGGGAATTCACCCATTCTGAATTCCATTACCAGATTAAACTTTTGCACCATGTTAGTCTCCTACTCCAAATCTTAAACACAGTTTTCTATTTTCTTCTGTATTGCTTTCCTGAGCATCTTGATTTTAATCCTTCTTAAACTGACTTTATTTTTCACAACTCCATCTTAAATACTCCAGGAGCCAATAAGAACAGACTAACTGCTTTCCCTTGAATACCATTCAATTATCCGGTGTTGGCACTTTCCTGCACACCATTTCCCATCCTAGAATGTTCTGCTTGTGACCATACACATCCTAACCCATATTCAAAGGCCTATCTTCTTAAAGCGTTTCTTTATGACATCACCCCTCCTTTCACCTTTCCTATAAATGTCTATAGCTCATGACACTTTATTGCACACAATATGCCACAATAAGTACCTGGTTTGTTTTTTTTTATTTGTAATTAGTCCTGTCTCTTGAAGTAGATAGTAAATTTCTATTGGGAAGGCTCTATAATGGCCTTCTGCATCACCTATAGTAAGGGGAACATGGGCTGTATAATAAAAAATCTGAGAGGTCTGATGATTTAGTCAAATGCTCAAGTTCTTTGATTCCTGGAGCAACCTATCTACTATTTTTAAAAACAGAAATAAAACCAAAAACTGTAGCAAACATTTCTGTCTTTAATATCACTGTGGCCATTCTTCCTTTTAGTAATGAAGGTCTCTGAGTTTTAGCTAGAAACATGGCTACTCATGTTTCTACACTTCTCAACCTCTCCTGGTAGCAAAGCGTGGCCACGTGACCAAGTTCTGGCCAATGGAATGTGAGCAGAAATGATGTGTTTTGCCATTACCTAAATGAGGCCTGTGTTCCTCTGGCCTCTTCCCCTTTTCCATTTGCTGGGAGATGAACCTGATACCTTGGATCCACATACTAAAGCCCCATGTTGAAGATGACAGAGCTATTCTATCCACACTAGAAAGTTCATCTCCAGACTAATATGAAGGAGAAAATATCTTCTATCCTATTTGAGCCATAGTATTTTGGGGTCTTTTTGTTACAGCAGCTAAACCTGTAATCTACCTAATTCAATGTGAATTATATTTGAATGTTTGTAGCAGCAAACAACACACCAGAGATTTAATAATCCCTGATTTCAGAGTCAAAATTCTAAGAGGGGTTAAAGAATAATAAAACACTTTTTTTATCAAACCTGAGTTTTCTAAATTTAATTTAAATCATCAATTATGTATTTTAACCAAAGTATTAAATGAAGAAGATAAAACACGAATCCTGCCTTCATGGAGCTTGAACTCTAGTAAATCAGATGGTTATAATAACCATCTGATAAATGGTTATAACCATTATAAATGGTTATAATAACATATTAAGTACAAATAATCAGGGGACACAGAAGAAGAAAAGACGAAGCTTGGCCAGTGATATTCGTGCAGACTTTGTAAAGCCAGTGGCACTTAATGTGTTATTGAAGGATAGATGCGGCCATGTGAGGTGGCTCATGCCTGTAATCCCAGGTAAGGAGGGAGGCCAAGCAGGGACGATCGTGTGAGGCCAGGAATTTGAGACTGGCCTGAGCAACAAAGCAAGACCCATCTTCATAAAAAATTTAAAAACTAGTCTGGCATGGTGGTATACACCTATAGTCCTAGCTACTTGGGAGGCTGAACCAGGAGGATCGCTTGAGCCGAGGAGTTCAAGTTTTAGAGCAAGTTATGGTAGTGCCACTGCACTCCAGCCTGGGCAACAGAGGGAGACTCGTCTCAATAAATCGAAATGAAATGAAATGAAATGAAATGAAATGAAATGAAATGAAATGAAATGAAATGAAATGAAATGAAATGAAATGAAATGAAATGGATAAAAATAAAAAGATCCAGTTACAGCAGGTAAAGTCGGAACAAGGTATATGGACAAGGTGCATTCTCCTTAAAATGTACACCCTTCCATCTTGAACAGTTTCAGCTATGCTGTAATATATGGCCAAAAAAATATAACATTGCAGTACCTGATTGCTGCCAAGTTTTTTTACTTAAATACTAATTTAAGTTTTAATATATATGCACCAAAAATTTGTATAGTATCATGACTAATAATTTTCAGACAGAAATGAAAGACAGTTCTAAGGTACAAAAACCCTATAGAAAATGGAAAAATGAGGTTGAGTGAATGAAAAATCATTGTAAGTCTAAATAATGTAAAAAATATTATATATCTAAAAGGCTAACAGGAATTTTACTTATCTCAATATACTTGCCTTGTAGCTTTCACATCATTTGAGAAATAAGATAAAATTGTATGATCTTCTAAGAAAGAATTTCTCTTAATTTCTGATTATCATGATAGACCACCAAACAGAAAAACTTCCTTAAGTATTTTTTATAAATAGAAAATAAAATACAATGAGGAACAGAAAACTTAACACTAACTAACAGTAATTTCAAGATTTAGTTCTTCTGTAATGCCTTCTCCAATACCCCAACAGCATTTTTTAAATAACATTTACTACAATGATTTATAGTTAATTGTTGTTCTGAGAAAACAGTGATCTCTTCAAGAATGGGTAATTTATTTTATAGATCTCCATTATATTCAGTACCAAGCACAAGCCTGGTATAAAAATTTAAGCAGTCTAGCTTACAAATGGTAGCTAAGACCATGAGCCCTCTAAGTTACTGTTAACCAAAACTACTTAGGAGAGTATTTTTAGAGGAAATCACCATCTTACTAAACATGTAACACATCATTCATTGTATTTCCAGATACCACTGTCTAGTTTAATCCTAACAAACACGTGAGATAGGTAATATTACCACCTCATTTTACAGATGGAGAAACTTAGGCTCAAAACATAAAGAAAAAATGCTAGAAAGCAGGAAAGAATGAAGATCTCCAAATGCAACTGAATACTTTGTGGCTCCTACTGTGGCAATTCCATCAATCTATTAATAAACACAATTCCTTTAATACCAACTGACTGGTTTTACTCTACTTTGTCAACTTTTTAAAATGCCAAGTCACTTACTGTTGAGGCTAATAATAAAAAGACGCAAATAATTTTTTCACCTCTCTGGAAGTATCAATCCTTTCCACATTATCATAAGGTTCATTTTATTTCTTTCTTCATAATACCCAAGATTAGAAGCAGTAAGAAATGAATTTGTTTTATTTGCTGGAGAGAGAAACTGCAAGGGATACAAAGGGAACAGAAGAGGACAGCGAAATCAATTGAGATGTAAAAGGTAATTAAGAAAGCATTATAAGTAGTACATGCCTAGGGAAAGGGACACACACCAAAGTAGTAGCAGGATTCCAAAGAGAAACTACCTATATCAAAATACTGTCCAGAGTCAAGCATGAAACACGGAAGAAACCCTTTCTCATTCCCTACCACAAGGCCCTTTGTTTACTTACCTAAGAGTACTGACTTAGCCCTTCATTACTCATGGTCAGCTATATTATGGGTTGGGTACGGTTGTGGACCACAGGGAGAACCAAGCAACAATCCATGAAAATTTTTAAGTAGTATCACTTAAATCATATAAAAACAAAAACCAGAGCAATAAACTCCAACAATAAATGCTTATTTAAAAAAATCACCAACTTTGTTGTCAAAATCTTAACATATCACAAGGTCAGTATAAGAACAGAATGATAAAGTTTGGTGTTAGTGTTTCTAGTTAGTGTTTCTAATTATCCCCTTATCCAAAAATTTTCTCTTCCTAACCACCAAGAGCTAACCTTCTGCCCTACTTAAGCCTTCATTCCTTGGTAGAAATGCCAAACTACCATACTTCATACAATGATAATGGACCTTAAGTTTATAAAGTAATTACCCACTGAAGGCAACACAACAGCTCTTCTACAAAGAAAGACCCGGGTTTGAATCAGACACTTAAGCTACAGAACTGTAGACAAATTATATGGGCTCTCTAAACCTCAGTTTCCACAAATAAAAAATAGGGAGAGTTCACCTACACTCTGTAGGGTCCCCTGAAATTAAAGAACATGAAGCATATAAGCACCTACCACAAAGTAAGAACACTGTACCTGTCAACTCCCCTTTTATTCACAAAGCCACCCTATCACTCCTTAAACATTTCAAGTAATAGAATGTTCCCTTCGTGCAGCCTACTCCAATGGTATGCAGTTATATCTGTTAGAAAAGTCTCTTTTAAATTGATCTAAAAGAGTTCAAAGGAGGAAAAGAGCATGATGAGCTAAAGGAGCTGGTGACAATTTTATTCAAAAACACCTTCATGAATGCAGTATAACTTTGAACTGGGCCTGGAAAGATGGATGAGATCTGGATGAGCAGAAATGACTTAGAAACTTAATTGTTCATTAATTCAGTGGCTCACTGTTAGCAGGAATATGCTGAATGCTTACTATGTGCCAAGAACTTTCTAGGTATCCAGCGGAGAAATAAAACAGATAACAGTCCCTGCCATCATGAACTCTACATTCCAATGGAGCAAGACAATGAGACAAACAATTTATTAATAGATATTTGTCTTTAGATTCCTACTCAGTAGCAATTTCAGTTTGAAGTGAAAAATTAACTTAAATAATTAATATCTCCATATATTAGAACTGCTGTTTTAAAAGTCTTTTAAAAAAAGGCAGAAACTGTTAGCTAAAATGACATTCTAAATTAGTCATACAGCCCAACTACTTTCTTGTCTAACTGCATTATAATGTCTTTGAGATCAGTAATAAAACTATGAAACATTGATATATCAAGATTTTAACAAATACCATGGTGGAATATATTAGCCTTGTTTGCATTTTTAGAAAGAATAAGTGCAAAGACTGAGGCAAATTCTGTACCAATCTGAGAACAGCAAACTATAATTATATAAACAGATGTTTTCAACAGTGAGAAACAGAATATTTGAAACATGGACAATTTAAATAACATGCTGCAGAATATAACCAAATGTTTTCATTTGACTTGAAAAAAAATCTGTGATATCAGCAATCAGCAAAGTAACATCAAATTTATATATGAAGAACACAGCACAGCAGAAGAGATTTCCTCCGTAAATTGATTTAGCCTTCAGAGAACGGGGAGGATTAATGCAGTGGATTAAGTTGTTTTGCATCATTTAATCGGGAGTGTCAAGTTTTCATTGGAACAGAAGAGTGCTAGCAACATCAATAGTTCTGTCATTTTCTCCTGTATTGTGTTAGTAACTCTAAAATTACATGAAGACAGATGTTATAAATAAATTTAAATATAACTATTCTCTTCATGAGCCTAGGAAAAATGTAAGTTTCAATAAGAAGAAACAAAAGGTTTAAAAGTAATTTTCTTTTCATGTCTTTTTTCTACTAAAATATTCTATTGAGTTCCATTTTCTAGCCAAAATATGGAGGAACAGACATTGAGTTTCCCCAACTGCCTAACACAACTTAAAATCCAAACAAAATATAGAAGAATATATTTCCTAAAGAGACTGGAAATCAAGAGTTGGAAAATAAACTAGCTAAGAGCCCTACAATGAACTCAGCTTACTACTGTCCAGGGAAAGCATCCAGGCCATGGCACAGGGAAGATAAACCCAGCCCAGTGGTCTCTCTGATTTGACTGATCTGGGAATCCACAAAGACCAAGGTGGCTGGATTTTACAAGGCAGAGTACAAAAGAAGAGAGAGACGCACAGCTAAAACTCCTTAGATCTGCGAAAGGTCACCCTGGATTATTCAACTTAGTATTGATTAGTGCACGTGTGTGAGGAAACTATGGAAGGCAGGGAGAAACCCATCCAAAACAATTAGAGGAAACCAGCTTAAAGCTCAAAAACAGTAGGAAATAGTGTCCCATAAGCCGAAGTTGAAAACCTCATCATTTATGGATTATCAGATGTGGTATTTAGAAGACTTTTTGGCTCACTAATGAGATAAATTAATTCTAGAGTAAACACTGCTCTAGTCTCACCTAATAAAGCTGAAAAGCAAGATCTGAAAAAAATCATACTATTTACAAGTAACTTAACTACATCCAAGAAAAAAGGTCAAGAATATTTATAAAAATACAAAAATATCTAAACAAGCAAAATTCACAGTATCTAGCATCCAATAAAAATTGTCAGTCATAAAAAAAGGAAAATATGATGTATAAAGAGGAGAAAAGTTAATCAACTAAAACTACCCCCAAAATCACACTGATGATAAAATTAATAGGCAAGGTCATTAAAACCATTATCAGTGACTTCTATATGTGCAAGAAGGTAGAGCAAAGATTGACCATGTTAAGTAGAGGTATGCATGTGTGTGGGCACAAAAGACCCAAAACAAACTTCTAAAAGATGAAACTATAATGCCTAAGACATACACTGGACAGAATTAAGAGGAGATTAGACAATACAGAAGGGGAAAAAACTATTAAAGAATTTGAAGATAAAGCAATAGCAACTATACGAAATGAAACACAAAGAGGAAAAAAAAAAAATCACTGAGCTCTGCAGCAATTTCAGCAGCCTAATTAATTTATAATTGGAATCCCTGAACTAGAAGAGGAAGATGACAGAAAAAAGTATTTAAGGAAATAATTGCAGAAATTTTTCCAAATTTATTGAAAACTATAAACCCACAGAACCAAGAGGACCCTCAAAGAACTCCAAAAACAAGAAGCATGAAGAAAACTACCAAAATATACTTCATAATTGAACTACTTAAAACTAGGGATGAAAAAAAACCCTTAAAAGTAGCTGGTAAAAAAAAAAAAAGACATTATGTATGAAAGAAGAAATATAATGATTATAGATTTCTCTTTGAAACAATACTAGCTAGGAGATAGTGGAAGATCTCAAAAGTACTGAAAGTAAAATATTATCAATCTGGAACTGTTTACCATGCTAAAATATCTTTCAGAAACAAAGGTTAAATAAAAATCAGGACAGAAATCAATGAAATAGAAAACAGAAAGGCAACAAAGAAAGTCACTGAGAAGAAAAGCTGATTATTTGGGAAAAATCAATAAAATTATTAATTATAAGCCTCTAGCCAGGCTAAGAAAGAAAATATAAAACACCAATATCAGGAATGAAAGAAGTGACACCGCTATAGATTTTACACATATCACAAAAATAATAAGGGAACATTATAAACAACTTTATGCTAATAAGTGCAACAATTCCTTGAAAGACACAAATGAGATCTCTCCAGAAGGAAAAGATAATAGCTCATTATCTATTAAAGAATCTGAATCTACAATTTAATACCTTCACAGCAAAAAACAAACAAAAATTCCTAGCCAAGATCGCTTTACTGGAGAAATCTACCAAATAATTAAGGAATAACATCACTTCTATACAAACTCTTCAGGCAACTGAAGGGAAAAAAGGGAGTATGGAAAATATTTCCTAACAGTACCCTCATACTAAACCAGACAAAGACATCACGAGAAATGAAACCTATAGACTAACAACCTTCATGAAAAGTTGTAAAAGTCTCAACAAAATTTTAGCAAATCACATTCAAGAATACATAAAAAGGATAATAAGCCATAACCAAGAATGGTGTGTTCCAAGAATGTAAGCTTATTGTGTGAAAATCAATGTAGTTCAAAATATTAAAGATTTAAAAAACTACATGATCATCCCAAAAAATGCATAAAAAGCATTTGACAATATTCACCATCCATTTCTGATGAAAATCCTCAGCAAACTAGGAATAGAAAGGAACTTCCTTAACTTGATAAAAGGCATCTATAAAAAACCTACAGCTAACATCATATATCCAAACATTTTCTCCCTTAACACCAGGATCAAGACAAGCAAGCCCACTCTCACCACTTCTATTTTCTGAAGAGTCTAGTCAGTGCAATAAGGTAGGATAAAGGAAACAAAAGGCATCCAGATTGGAAAGAAAGCATAAATTGTCCGTACTTGAGGATGACAATTGTCTAGGTAGGAGATCTGATGGGATCTACAAAAAAGGTACTAAAACAAATAAGTGAGGTTAGCTAGGTTGCAGGATTAAGATCAATGTGCAGAAACCTACTGTATTATTATGTACCAATAATAAACAGACATTAAAATTTTAAAAATGCCATTTGTAATAGCATTAAAAAATTAAAACTACTTATAGAAAAATCTGACAAAAGATAAGCAAAGCCTGTACATTGAAAACTATAAAACACTACTGAGCAAAATTAAGTAAGATCTAAATAAACAGAAAGATATACTTCGTTCACAGATTGGAAGACTCTATATTGTTTAAGATGTCAATTCTCCCCAAATGGATCTACAGATTCAAAGCAATCCCAATTAAAATCTGAAAGCGGGTAGAGGGGAATGGCAGACTAGAAGCCACCTGCCAGCAAGCTGCTCCCCAGAAAAGAAGTGAAAGGTGTAGGCAGCTGTCTACACAGAGATCACTCTTCTCTGAAGCAGCACTGTGAAATCATAGAGAAGCAACGCAGAACACTCAGAGCAGGGGGAAAAAAAGTGATGGGGTGATACATATGACAAGATCAGAGAAGTGGGGAACACAGGAAGGACAGAGTGCTGGGGCACCACGCCCACTATGCTGGCACAATAGGAACTGAACTTCAAGTCCACTCCCACCACCCCCACAGACCTCTGCCTGGCCAGACCCAGGACCTGCCTGGAGTCTGTGCAGAGCCATTGCATCAGACAACAGGTGCGGTGAGGACTGGGCGGCAGCTAAAGCCATCCTGTGCTCTCTGTTACACCGCATCAGGTCTACACCATGCTGGGGAGGTAGTGTACTGACCTTTGGCTTTCCTGAGCCATACCCTGTGACTTGAAGCCAAGCACTTCTCCTTTAGAGCGCAACGGGATCTGAGCACAAGAACTGACTGGGGCACAGCATGCTCTGACCTAAGAGACTGTGGGCAACCACGCTGGCAGGTCCTAGGTGGGAGCAGAGAAATCCACGGTCCCTGGGCCCCAGGAAACAACATCTGCCCACCTGACTTGGCACCCACCGGCCACCTGAGCCTGCAGAACAGCCTGCCACTTGCTCGGCCCAGACTCCACCCTCCAGGCCCCAATGGCCTCCTGCCTGCTTGGCCCTGATCCCACACTCCAGGTCAGATCAGCCTGGAGGACCACACTGCTTCTGGCTCCTCCCCAGTCCTGGCTCTGAAGCTCACACCACAGCGACTCCGCCTCTGTGCCTTCAGAACCCCAACCAGGCCCAAGACACCATCCCCAAGTCTTCAGCGCTGTATCTGGACCCCAAGTTCCCACTCCAGAGCCTCCACCACTGCAGCAGGGCTGGAAAAACTGCTCCAAAGTCCAACACCCCGCCAGGGACCCCCTCAAGCCACCCGTACCCTGCAACGTGGTTTGAGCAAACACACACAGCCCAGGAACCCACAACAACCACATCTAGCTGCTGCTGTTACCTCTGTGGGGAGACCCCAGATGGAGCAATCCCCACAATAGCCTCAGTGAGAAGAGTCTCACCCAGCTCCCAACTCAAACATCTACAACTATCTGGTGAACAATCCAACACCCAACCCAAACAGCATTCAGCACAGTCTTCAGCAGAGGCAATCACAAGAAAACAAAACAAATCAAAACAGCTTCATCACAGGCTTTTACTGCACACACCCCTCCTCTGCCATGTCAACATTCCAGAGTAGGGAGAGAAAAAAAGAACACTATCTAGTGACTTCCCCTTACTTTAATCAAGTAGGTAAGTTTCCAGCAAGGAACAGCAGCCCTGCAAATCTATTAGCCCACAGTTGAGAAAGAGGTCTCAAATGAGAAAAAAACAGCAAAAGAACCCTGGCAACATGAAAAATCAAACCAGATCAACACTTCCAAGGGATCACAATGGAGCTACAGCAGTGAACTCCAACCTCAAGGAAACTGTCAAAATGACAGAAATGGAATTCAGAACATGGATGGCAAATAAGATGAACGGAATTGAAGAGAAATTTAAAAACCAACAAGAAGCCCAAAAAATATTTCAGGAAATTAATGAAAAAGTCACAAAAGAACTAGACAAAATTGGGAAAGACACAATGGAACATAAAATAAATGAAAGAGTCATTCAGGAATTTTCAAAACACAGCAGGAACCTTCAGGAACAGATTAAATCAAGGAGGAAAAAGAATTTCAGAGCTTGAAGACAACACTCTTGAGTTCATCCAATCTGTAAAGAGGCAGAGAAGAGAACAACAAAGGCAAAGCAATCACTTAGACAGATATGAGACTACGTGAGCAAACAAACATGCGAGTTATAGGTAACCCTAAGGGAAAAGAAGAAAGCGCTAAAAGAATGGAAAAACTATTTGAGGATATTATTGAGGAAAACTTCCCCAGTATCACCAGAGATCCAGACATTCAAATACAAGATGGCCATCAAACTCTGGGAAGATTCATAGCAAGTAAGACCACTCCAATACACATAGTAATCAACCTGGCCAAAGTCAAAATGAATGAGAAAATTCTACAAGCAACTAGATGACCTACAGGGGAAAACTCATTAGGATAACAGCAGACTTCTCAGCAGAAAATGTACAATACCAAAGGCAGTGAGCCACCATCTTCAATCTTCTCAAACAGAACTGCCAGCCTAGAATTTTGTGTCTTGCAAAGCTAAATTTCACATTCGATGGAGAAATTAAGCCTTTTCCAGACAACCAAACCATTGAGGAAATTTGTCACAATTAGACCTGCCCTGCAGGAAGTACTCAGATCTGCATTACACACAAATCAACACCATAAGCACCCACCAGTGTAAAATCACCCAAAAGCTACAGGTCAAAGCCTAGATACCACAATGGCTCAAGAGGAAAAACAATACAATAAAGTTCTATCCAAAAGAATGAACAGAAATCCACTCCACTTATCAGTTATTTCAACAATTGTAAATGGCTTGAACTCCCCACTGAAGACACATAGGCTGCCTGAATGGATAAAAAAAATACAAGCTGAGTATCTGCTGTCTCCAGGAAACACATATAAATCAAAAGGACTCATTCAGACTCAAGGTGAAGGGATGGAAAACAATATTCTATGCAAATGGAAACCAAAATAAAGCTGGTGTAGCCATTCTCTTACCAGATTACACAGACTTCAAATCAATAAAAGTAAAGAAAGACAAAGACTGTCACTATGTAGTGGTGAAGGGAACAATTCAACAAGAAAACATAACAATCCTAAACATTAATTCACCTAACCCAGGAGCACCCAGATTCATAAAGCAAACTCTACTTAATCTAAACAAAATGATAAATACCAGCATCATAATAGCTGGGATCTTCAGTACTCCACTGACAGAATGGGACAAATTCTCCAAGCAGAAAATAAACAAGGAAACAATGGATTTAAGCAGGACTCTATAACAAATGGGCCTCAGACATTTACAGAATATTCTACCCCAAAACTACTGAATATACGTTCTTCTCAGCAGCTCATGGAAATTCTCTAAGACTGACCACATCCTATGCCACAAAACATGTCTCAACAAATTTAAAAAAAAGAAGTAATACCATGTATCTTCTCAGCTACATGGAATAAAATTAGAAATCAATTCCAAAAGAAACACTCAACTCTACACAAAGTCATAGAAATTAAACAATCTGCTGAACAATTATTAAGTCAAGGAGGAAACTGAAACAGAAATCAAAAGATTCTCCGAACTAAATGATAAACGGAACACAAGTTATCAAAACCTGTGCGATTCAGCAAAAGTAGATCTAAGAGGAAAATTCATAGCCTTAAATGCCTACATCCAAAAGACAGAAAGATCACAAATCAACAATCTAATGAATCATCTCAAGGACATGGAAAAGGAAAAGCAAACAAATCCCAAACTAAGCAGAAGAAAAGAAATAACTAAGGTCAGAGTAGAACAAAATGAAATTGATTATAAAAGAATTATACAGAAGATTAATAAAACAAAAACTAGGTTCTCTGAAAAGATACAATCAAAATTGACAAGCCTCTCACTAGATTAACCAGAAGGAGAAAAGAAAGGACGCTAATAAGCTCAATCAGAAATGAAAAATGAGATGTTACAAGTGATACCACAAAAAAATACAAAATATTAGGTCATTAAATCTGAAATGTCTGATTTCAAATCAAAAGCACTACAATTAATCAAAGTATGCACCTAAAGTATTGACACAGTTTTGCCATCTTAATGGTAGCTTGTTTATGCCAGCAGTGAAGAAGCCTGCAGAGCGAGTGGCGATGAAATCATATAAGGCATTTCCACAGCTTGTTCAGAATTGAATATTTTCCCTTACAAGAAGTGGTCCAAAGCCTGGAAGAAGTGGTAGTCAGTTGGTGTAAAATCTGGTGAATATGGTGGATGACAGAAAGCTTACAAGTCCAGCTGCTGTAGTTTGAGCAGTGTTGTTTGTGCAATAATGTTGTCTTGCAAGAGGATTAGCTTGTCTCTGTTGACCAGTCTCAGTTGCTTAACTGCAAGCATCCTTATCATGTCATCCAGTTGGTTACAGTACATATCCACTGTAATCAACTGACTGGGTTTCATGAAGCTGTAGGGGATAATATCAGCACTGGACCACCAAACAGACACCATTAGTTTGTGCTTTTTTTTTAATGAATATTCAGTTTTGGACTGTGTTTCGGCACTTCATCTTTATCTCACCATTGTGCCCAACACTTGCAATTGTCAAAAAGAATCAATTTTCCATCACACATAACAATATGGTATTGAAATGGTTAGCCTTTACGTCATGACAGCAAAGAAAGACAAGCTTTGAGACAATTTCTCTTCTGATGCTTGTTTAATTCATGTGGAACCCATTTATGCAGCTTCTTTACCTTGCACATTTGTTTCAAGTGGTCCAATTCTTTTCGAATAGTAATGTCAAACCTTGCTGCTAATTCACGTATAGGTTGAGATGGATTCACTTCCACTATAACTTTCTGCTCATCATTATCCACCTTGGTCTCCGGTTGCCATGTGGCTCATTTTCAAGATTAAAATCACCAGAACAGAACTTCACAAATTATCAATGTACTGTGCATTCATTAGCCACATCCTTCCCAAACGCTTCACTGATATTTTGAGCTGTCTGTGCTGTATTGCTTCCATAATGAAACTCATATTAAAAAATAACAGGTTTTTGTTTTTTTTTACTTATCCAGGGTTTCACAAAAATTGCTCTAAGAAAAATTCTGAAAGATAATCACAAGCCAAAATTTGTGGTTGAAAGAATGAGGATGTAACTTCACAATAAAAAATGAAAGAGTAAGTGTCAAAGTGAAACATCAGAGAGATCAACTGTCAAACACAGTACTTAAGGAAATCAGATATTTCATACTTACTAACCTAACATAATTTCTGAATACTATAAAAGTCTCTATGCACATAAACTTAAAAACATTGAGGAAATGGACAAATTTTTAGAAACACACAACCTCCCCAGGCTCAATCAGGAAGAAACAGAACTGCACAGACCAATATCAAGTAATGAAATTGAACCAGCAATAAAAAAATCTTCCAACAAAAAAAAGTCCCAGACCAGATGGTGTCACACCCAAATTTTAGCAGAACTACAAAGAACTAGTACCTATACTGCAGAAATTATTTCATAACATTGACAAAGAAGGAGTCCTCCCTAACTCGTTCTATGAAGCCAATATCACATTGACACCAAAGGCAGGAAAGGATACAACAAGAACAAAAAAAGACTACAGACCAATATCCCTTATGAATAGGGAACCAAATTCAGCTGCATATCAAAAAAATAATCCACCACTAATACATGGGCTTCATCCCAGAGATGCAAGGATGGTTGAACATAAGCAAACCTATAAATGTGATTCACAGTGGATAAAAGACTTAAAACTAAGGCATGAAACTATAAGAAATCTAGAGAATACATTGGAAAAACTCTCATAGATATCAGCCTAGGCAAAGAATTTATGAAGAAGACTCCAAAAGCAATTACAGCAACAACAAAAATGAATGGGACCTGAACAAATTAAAAAGTTTCTGCACAGCCAAAGACATAATCAATAGAGTGAACAGACACCTACAGAATGGGAGAAAATATCTGCATGCTATACATCCAATAAAGGGCTAATAACCAGAATCTACAAAGACCTCAAGCAATAACCAAGAAAAAATCAAACAACCCTATTAAAAAGTTTCCAAAAGATATCAACAGAGGCTTTTCAAAAGAAAATAGACTGATGGCCAATAAACATATGAAAAAATGCTCAACATCTATAATTATCAGGGAGATGCAAATCAAAACCACAAAGAGATATCACCTAAGTCCAGTGAGTATGGCTCTTATCAAAAAGTCCCCAAAAAACAAATATTGTGGCATGGATGCAGAGAGATAGGAACACTCATACACTGTTGGTGGGACTGCAAACTAGTACAACCTCTATGGAAAATAGTATGGAGATACCTCAAAGAACTAAAAACAGACCTACCATTTGATCCAGCAATCCCACTATCAGGTATTCTCCCAAAGGAAAAAAAAGTCATCTTATCAAAAAGATACTTGCACTCGAATGTTTATAGCAGTACAATTCATAATCTCAAAAATGTGGAAACAACCTAAGTGCCCATCAACACATGAGTGGATTAATAAAATGTAGTATATGTATATCATGGGGTACTACTCAGCCATAAAAAAATGGTGAACTAATACCTTCTGTAACAACCTGGATGGAACTGGAGGCCATTCTTCTAAGTGAAGTATAATAAGAATGGAAAAAAAAACACCACATGTACTCATTATTAAGTTAGAACTAATCAATTAACACTTATGTGCACATATTGAAGTAAAAACTCAATGGAAATCAAGCAGGTGGGAGGAGGAGAATAGGTAAATTCACACCTAACCAGTTCAGCACACACTATCTGTGTGATGGACACACTTATAACTTTAACTCAAGTTATATAAAAGCAATATCGTATAACCAAAATGTTTATTCCCCTCTAATATTCTGAAATTTTTAAATCTGAAAAGATTACTTGTAGAAATCGATAAACTGATTCTAAAATTCATATGGAAATTCAGGAGACTTAAAATAGCCAAAGTCACTTTGGAAAAGAGGAACAAATTTGGGGCACTTACATTACCTTACTTCAAGATTGACTATAAAGCTATAATAATCAATACTATGTAATACTGACATACAGGTGGACAAACAAATCAATGTAACAAAATTAACACCAGAAATATTCTCCAACATATACATACAGTTGATGGATTTTTGACAAAGGTGCAAAGGTAATTCAAGGGAGAAAGATAAATCTTTTCAAGAAATGACCTAGAAGGACATTTTGAATATCCATATACAAAAAAAATTAACTTTGATCCATATCTCCTATCACATATAAAAAGCAATTCAAAATGAACCATGGACATAAATATAAAACATAAAACTATAAAACTTTCAGGAAAGAACAATGGAGAAAATCTTCAGTATCTAGGGTTTGGCAAATATTACTCATCAAAAAACACAACCCATAAAAGGAAAACTATTAATAATAAACTGAATCTGTGCAAAATTAAAAACTGTTCTTCTGTGAAAGGCCATGTGAAAAGGATGTAACGACAAGCTACAGAGGAGAAGTATTTGCACATATCTGACAAAGGACTGGTATATAGAATATATAAAGCACTTTCAAAACTGAACCGTTTTTTTAAAAATCCAATTAGAAAACGAAAGACAAGAACAGACATTTCACTGAAGAGGATATACAGATGACAAATTAGCACATGAAAAGATGTTCAACACCATTAGCCATTAAGAAAATGGAAATCAAAACCATTATCACTATCACTACACGTCTAACAGAATGGCTAAATTAAAAAGTCACAACATCAAATGCTGGCAGAGACATGGAGAAACTAGATTGCTCATACCTCATTAGTATGAATATAAAATGGTACAACCACTGGGAAAAAGTTTAGTAACTTTTTTATGAGTCTGACCATGCAATTACCATACAACCCAGCAAACTGCACTATTGGGTACTTATCAGAGAAATGAAGACTTATGTCCACACAAAAACCTGTTCACAAATGTTAACAACAGCTTCATTTTCAATAGCCAAAAACTACAAACAGCCCAGAAGTTCTTTAGCAGATGAATGGTTAAACTATGGTATATACAATCATATCATAAAACTCTAATAAAAAGGAAAGAACTATTAATAGATGCAACAACTTGGATTAATCTCCAAAGAAGTATACTAAGTGAATAAAGCCAATCCCAGAAGGTTGCATATTATATGATTCCATTTATATAAAATTTTTGAAACGACAAAATTTTAGAAGTGGAAAGCAGATTCGTGGTTGTCAGAGGTTAGGAACGGGTGCTCGTGTCTGCATGTGCGTGTGTGTGTACATGTGGTTTTAAGAGAGACACGCGAGAGACCCTTATGGTGATGTAACTGTACAGTATCTTCACTGTGGTGGCAGATATATAATCTACACATGTGAAATGATTATGTAGACTAAATACACACACACACACACACACACACACACACACACACACAAACAAACAAAAGTAGTACAGGTAAAACTGTAGAAGTTACAATAAGATTTGTGGGTTCATGTACTCACCAGCAAATTTGTTTCCCTGATCATCACCTAAGTGCACATTTGGGAATAACACCAATAGGATATAGGACAGTGGTGGGGGTTGGGGGGAGGGGATGGGTGTACACCTACGTGATGAGTGCAATGTGCACTGTCTAGGGAATGGACACGCTTGAAGCTCAGACTCGGGGGGATGGGGGGGCATGGGCAATATATATAACCTGAAGTTTTGTACCCCCCATAATAAGCTGAAATTAAAAAAAAAGATTTGTGGGTTGTATCAATGTTAATATCTTGCTTGTGATATTCTCCTATAGTTTTATAAGATGTTACCATTAGGGAAAACTGGGTCAAGTGTCTATATATTTTATAATCATCCAACATATATTAAAATATAATCCACACACTATAGCTTTTCTACATATGTTTGAGAAACTTTTATTTTCTCTAAAATAAATAAAGTAATTACCTCAATTAAATGGCACAGAGAAAATATGACATTTTTCTTTTCTTAAGACAGAGTCTCGCTCTGTTGTCTGGGCTGGAATTTCATGGCATCAGCCTAGCTTACAGCAACCTCAAACTCCTGACCTCAAGCGATCCTCTCACCTTGGCCTCCCAGAATGCTAGGATTACAGGCGTGACCCACGGCGCCGAGCCTTACCATAATTTTTAATTTAACTTTAGTCTTCAACACAGATAACCAAAACACTAAAAATACTCAATGCCTTACACTGAGAAAATTATAGTATAATCATTTTGTAATAAATATATATAACTTGCAGTATATTATAAGGTACAATAAAATCTTAATAATCTAAAATCCTACTAAACAGATTCCCTCAGTTAATTGGAGCTGTTGACTGAGAATCTATTTTTATGTGAAAATGATACTTGGCAAAGAAAGAAATTCATTACAAATGTAACAATGATTACTTCATGAAAATGACAATACCCATTATTTAAAATTTAAAAATTAGAATGGTACTGTCCAATTGACCCTTCTGTGATGTTGGAAACATTCTATAATCTACATTGTCCAACACATTAGCTCCTAGCCACATGTGGCTATTGAGCCTTGAAATGTGAGTAGTGGGACTAAAGAATTGAATGTTTAAGTTCAGTTAAATAGTCTTATGCTTAATGTCTCCCACCTGGACAGAACAAATCTAAAACTCAGAGAAAAATCCAAAAAAGAACACACACATAGCCACAATATAAAAATAATCATCAGTGTGTTAGGTCAATAATTCTCAACCAGGGCATTACTGGCATTTTGGGCAGAATAATTCATTGTGCAGAATTGTCCTAAAGAGAATAATCCTTTCAAATGACAAGGGCATTTTTTCCCTAAATGTAATTTTATGGCTACTCTTGAAAAATTAAAGTATTATTTCATTCAAAGATATTACTAAACCAATGAAGTTAAGAGCTATAATGCATTTTCACCAGCAGAGGGCGGATATATGTTATTAATATAAAAACCACCACTTAGTATACCATATTCAAATACTTAAGGAGTCCAATTGTACTGAACCAAAAGACACTAGTATATTGATTTGAACAAACAGGATTGTATTTCTTAAAGGTGTGAAATAAATGTGCTAAAAATAAATATATATTTTTCAAAAACACTGACAGTTCTCCCCAAACAACAATTTTTGTCAATTTTATCAGTTTATTCAAGAGTTAACTACAATGCCTCAAACAAAACAACTCTGACAAAATTTCAGCTAAGCCTTATTTCAAGGGACATTTACATACATTTAACAACATTCCTTCAGCTGCAAAATAAATTCCAAACAATTTTCCTCACAGAGCATTAAAGTTGTCGGAATTCCAAGGGAAAATAAGCATTTGCTTCAAAAGTAAACCAAACACAGAAAACAAAACAAGCAATGAAATTTGTCAAAGGTGCCAGAAAATGGCAAAGGACTGCCTAAGAAAAACATGAGAAATGGTGCCAACATACTAAAAACTCACTTTCTTAAATCTTACTGCACTGCACAGCAGGTGGAAAACAGGCTGTGAAGCAAATTGGGTTCAGTTTCACAACAGACCTTTTCATAAGAGCTTAGAAAATAGTTTCAAAGTCTACCAAAATAATACAAAAATAAAACGCCCTTTTCTAGTCCCTTTTACCTCACGATTGCATTTAATTTTCCTGACTACATCCCTTTCTGTTTTAAAACCCTCTTCTCCCAAGGCTTTTCTGTTCTGATTTTCTGCAGTCTCCCAGGCTTATATTTAGTTCCTTCAATGATTCTATTAATACTTCCTCGTGCTGCCTCCCTACAAGGTCTTGATCACTGACCCTCTGATTAGACAAGTATCTAATGCAGTCATATAGCTTTGGCAAATAGTTCTATCCAGATGACTCCCAAATCAACAATCACCTCCTTGCCTATCCTCTCCTAAATATCTGCTCAGTACCTATTCCTGCCTCCAGGAATGTGCAAAGCATGTTCACTAAGTATATGCACAAACCTGTTTACCAGGTTCTCCCTACCTGGAATAACTTTGCCATTCTCCTTTAAGTTTGATTCTACTCTTCCTTTTTTATTAAAAGCCTTCCCCAATCCCCTGGTGATTTTTACTTTCTCTGAACTAACACCTAATGCTTGCACTATACTTTCCACACAGTCACCCAGAATATATTCTGTGCTTATGGCTTGCCTGTCTCTTTAAAGTAAAAGCTTCTAAGGACAGGGCAGGGCAGGGCAGGTCCAGGCTTCTGTTGTGTATCTCTTACTGATGTCTACTCTACTCAGCAGATAAAAAGTAAAAAAATTAATAACTACTTTCTTCTCCTGAGCCTTCCATAAAGTATTCTTGTGCTGGTCTAGTCTAAAAATCTGTTCAATTACATTTTTAATAGACAAAATATAATTGACAAATACTTCCTGCAAAGTAATAAAATGACTATAAGTGCAAAAAAAAAAAAAAAGCCTAAGACCTGGCATAATTACTGAACACCTACTCATTTATCAAACCCTTACTTTGTGCCATACATTAGTTCGCAAGCTCAGTTAATCCTCACAACCCTGTGACACAGGTATCACCTTTCTGTATGTAATGACACCAAGGCTCAGAAAGTTTAAATACCACAACTCCACCACAAAGAAGGAAGGAGGAAGAGAAAGAAAAAGAAATCAGAGTCAGCAGTGAGACAGCTGAGATTTTAACCCAGAGCAGTCAGCCTTCAAAGCCCTATTAAACTAATCTGCCTCTCAAGGATAACAGCAGAGCAGTGACTCTACCAATACACAGTCAACTGGAGGAAGAATAGGGGAAAAGTTTTTACATAAGTACTATTATTTTCTATATTTATCCTTTAAACTTGAAATGAAGAAATAAATATATAAACCAGTTCAAAATATGAGGACACTGAAAAACTTAAAAGGAAGATTCTTTAGGAAACCAATAAAATCTCAGCCACAGCCGCCATGGGAACACAGGATGGAAAGAGTGCCCGCAGCCCCAGGCGCCTGCCACTGCTATCTAGGTGGAGCAGCTGCAGCCACCATCACCTGGGTAATGCCATGACCAACAGACCTGGGCAGGCAAACACGTCAACAAATGCCACCACCACCAGACCTGAATAGGCAAACACTCACACCACGTGCCCACTGTGTGACAACCACAGGGAAACAAGGAGACACAGGGGAACAGCAGTGTTAAAGGTTCACAGAGCATCCACTCGTCTCCTGCCTGGTCAATCTTCTGGAGTAGGACTCAAGTATACCATGCAAAAACCTCACCCTCTCTTCATTAAGCAACAGAGTTTCCACCAGAGGAGAACAGGTGTACTGCAAAGCTATCTGCCTAGAGCTCAAAGAAGAGGTCTCAGAAGAGAAGGAACCAGCATAAGAACTCTGGTAACATGAAAAAACAGGCTTTGTTGACACCCCCAACAGATCACAATAGTTCTCTAGCAACGGACTCCACCCAAAATGAAATTGTTGAAATGTCAGATATGGAATTCAGAATATGGATGGCAACTCAGATCAATGGGATGGATGAAGAAGTTGAAAACCAACACAAAGACACCAAAAAAAAAAAAATTCAGAACATGAATGAAAAATTCACTAGAGATAGGTAACATAAAAAAATATGCAACAGAACTTCTAAAAATTAAAAGTCACTAGAGAATTTCAAAATATACTAAAAGGTTTTAACAAAACACCAGACTAAGCATAAGAAAAATTTCAGAGTTTGAAGACAAGGCTTTTTAATTAACCTGGTCACATAAAAATGTAGAAAAAAGAATTAAGAAGAATGAACAATCTCTCCAAGACATATGAACTATGTAAAGCAAACAAATATAAAGAAGCAAATTTCCTTCTCTGAGGGAGAAGAAGAAAAAGTAAAAAGCATGGAAAACCTATCTGAGTGAATAATAGAGGAACACTTTCCTGGTAACACTATAGATTTAGACATCCAGATCAAAGAAGGTCACTGAACACCTGGAAGATTCACAGCAAATAAGACATCACCAAGACACACAGTCATCAGTCTGGACAAAGTCAAAGTGAAGGAGAAAATCCTACAAGCTGCAATACAAAGCCATCAAGTAACTTACAAAGGAAAACCCATCAGACTAATGGCAAACTTAACAGCAGAAACTTTACAAGGCAGAAGGGAATGGGGTGCCATTTTCAGTCTTCTTAAACAGAATAACTGCCAGTCAAGAATTCTGTATCCTGCAAAATTAAGTTTCATAAATGAAAGAGAAATAAAGTCTTTTCCCAGACAAGCAAACACTAAGGAAATTTGTCACCGCTAGACCTGCCCTACAAGACATGCTTAACAGTGCTCTATACATGGAACAGAACAATCAATACCCACAATTATACAAACACCTTAAAGTTAAAACTCACAGCTTTTATAAAACAGTAACACAGGAGACAAAACAAAGCAACTAGGTAACAATCAACATGATGAACAGAACATTTTCTCACACATCAATCCTAACATCAAATGTAAACACTATTAATGCTCCATTTAAAAGATAGAGACTGGTTGAATGGATAAATGAACATGACCCAAATATATGATGTCCCCAAGAAACCACTTTAACTTGCAAAGATTCTCACAGACTAAAAGTAGAGGTATGAAAAAATATATACCATGTAAATGGAAACCAAAAGAAAGCAGGAATAGCTATTCTTATATCAGATAAAAGAGATTTTATATCAACAATGCTAAAGAAAGACAAAATGGTCACTACATAATGATAAAGGGAGCAATTCAGTAAGAAGATATAACAATCCTAAATATATATGCACCTACACAGGGGCTCCCAGATTCATAAAACAAATTCTCCTAGATCTAAACAAGGAAATAAATAGCAACATCATAATAGCTGGGGCCTTCAAAGCTCCACTGACAGAACTGGATACATCATCCAGGCACAAAATCAACAAAAAAACAGCAGACTTAAACGGGACTGTAGAACAAATGGACCTCACAGACATTCACAGAACATTATACACCAAAACTATACAATATACATCTTCTCATCAGCACATGGGACATTTTTCGAGATAGATCATATGTTAGGCCACAAAATAAGTCTAAGCAAATTCAGAAAAATTAAAATCATACCATGTATCTTCTCAAACCACAGTGGAATAAAACTAGAAATCAAGACATGAAGAAATTAAGACAGTTCAAGAGGAACTGTCAAAACTATGTAATTACATGGAAATCAAACAGCCTGATGTGTAATGATCCTTGGTCAATGACAAAATCATGATGGAAATCAAACTAGTTTTCAACAAAGACAACACAAGCTTCCAAATCTCTTGAGATACAGCCAAAGCAGTGCTAAGAGGGAAGTTCATAGACTTAAATGTCTATACCAGAAAGACAGAAAGATTACAAACTAACAACCTAATGTCACACCTCAAGGAACTAGAAAAAGAACAAACCAAATGCAAAGCTAGCAGAAGAAAAGAAATAACAAAGCTCAGAGCCGAAATAAACAAAATAGATATCAAAAATACAAAGAATCAATGAAACAAAAAGTTGATTCTTTGAAAAGATAAACAAAATCAACAGACCATTAATGAAATTAACCAGAAATAGAAAAGAAAGGCCCCAAATAAGCTCAATCAGAAATGAAACTGGAGACATTACTACTGATACCACAAAAGTACAAAATATCATCCATGACTACTGTGAAAATCTCTATGAACACAAACTAGAAAACCTAGAGGAAATGGATAAATTTTTGGAAATACACAACCTCCCAAGTTTGGGTCAGGAAGAAATAGAAATCCTGAACAGACCAATAATGAGTAGCAAGATTGGATTAATAATATTAATAAAAAATCTCCCAACAAAAAAAAAAAGCCCTAGGCTGTGGCAGGAGGATTGCTCAAGGTCAAGAGTTTGAGACCAGCCTGAGTAAGGGCAAGAACCCATCTCTACCAAAAATAGAAAGAAATTAGCCAGACAACTATAAATATATAGAAAAAAAAAATTAGCTGGGCATGGTGGCGAATGCCTGTAGTCCCAGCTACTTGGGAGGCTGAGGCAAAAGAATTGCTTGAGCCCAAGAATGTGAGGTTGCTATGAGCTAGGCTGACGCCACGGCACTCTAGCCTAGGCAACAGAGCAAGACTCTGTCGCAAAAAAAAAAAAAAAAAAACCACTGCCCTGTACCACATGAATTCACAACCAAATTCTACCAGACTTCCAAAGAACTGGCACCTATCCTACTGAAACTGTTCCATTAAGATAGAGAAGGAGGGAATCCTTTCTAACACATTCTACGAAGCCAATATCCTCATGACACCAAAAGCCAGGAAATGATACAACAAAAAAAGACAACTACTGACCAATATCCCTCATGAACACAGATACAAAAATCATCAACAACAAAACCAAATCCAGCAGTATATCAAAAAAATAACTCACCACAATCAAGTGGCTTTCATCCCAGGGATGCAAGGATGGTTCAACACATGCAAATCAATAAATGCGATTTACCACAAAAACAGAATTAAAAACAAAAACCAGATGATTACCTCAGCAGATGCAGAAAAAGCATTCAATAAAATCCAGCACCACTTCCTGATTAAAAAACCCTCAACAAACTGGGTATAGAAGGAACATACCTCAACAGAATAAAAGCTGTATATAACAAATCCACAACCAATGTCATTCTTAATGGGGAAAAGTGAAAAGCATTTACCCTAAGAACTGGAACAAGACATGGACACCCACTGTCACCACTTCTATTCAACATAGCACTGGAAGTTCTAGCCAGAGCAATCAGGCAAAAGAAAGAAAGAAAGGGCATCCAAATCAGGAAAGAGAAGGTCAAACTATCCCTGTGTGCTGACGATATGCTCTCATATCTAGAAAACCCTATAGACTCCACCAAAAGACTCCTAGAATTAATAAATAAATTCAGTAAAGTCTCAGGTTACAACAAAGTTAATGTGCACAAATCAGTAGCATTTCTATATACTAATAACAGTCAAGCTGAGAGTCAAATCAAGAATTCAATACCAGGAGCTGCCATCTTCCAGTAGTTCGCCAAAATGGCGAACACAAAGGGAAAGAGGAGAGGTACCCAATACATGTTTTCTAGGCCTTTTAGAAAACATGAAGTTGTTCCTTTGGCCACATACATGGGAATCTACAAGAAAGGTGATATTGTAGACATCAAGGGAATGGGTACTGTTCAAAAAGGCATGCCCCACAAATGTTACCATGGTAAAACTGGAAGAGTCTACAGTGTTACCCAGCATGCTGTTGGAATTGTAAACAAACAAGTTAAGGGCAAGATTCTTGCCAAGAGGATTAATGTGCGTACTGAGCACATTAAGCACTCTAAGAATTGAGAGAGCTTCCTGAAACGTGTGAAGGAAAATGATCAAAAAAAGAAGGAAGCCAAAGAGAAAGGTACCTGGGTTCAACTGAAGTGCCAGCCTGCTCCACCCAGAGAAGCACATTTTGTGAGAACCAATTGAAAGAAGCCCAAGCTGCTGGAACCTATTCCCTATGAATTCATGGCACAATAGGTGTCTAACACTTTGTGAGAAGCAGTGGAGAGGAAGGAGCCTGAGGTGCTGGGACCTGATCCTTGTGAATTCATGGCATAATAGGCATAGCACACTTTGTAAGAAGCATAAGGAAAGGACCTTGAGCCTGCTGGAACCTATTCCCTATGAATTCATGGCATAAGAGGCAAAACTAATGAAAGCCGCTGTACTCTTAAAAAAAAAAAAAATTCAATACCATTTACAAATAGCTGCAAAGAAAATAAAATGCTCAGGAATATATTTAACCAAGGAGGTGAAAGATCTCTATAAAGAGAACTACAAAACACTGACGAAAAAAATCATAGATGACACAAACAAATGCAAAAACATTCCATGCTCATGGATTAGAAGAATCAATATTGTTAAAATGTCCATACTGCCAAAGCAATTTACAGATTCAACGCAATTCCCATCAAAATACCAATGTCATTATTCACAGATCTGGAAAAAATAATCTGAATCTTCATATGAAATCAAAAAAGAACCCAAATAGCCAAAGCAATCCTAAGCAAAAAGAACAAATCTGGAAACATCACATTACCTGACTTCAAATTACACTCCAAGACTATAGTAAGGAAAACAACATGGTACTGTTATAAAGGTAGACACATAGATAAAGGGAACAGAATAGAGACCCCAGAAATAAAGCCATGTAGCTACGATATACAACTGATTTTCAATATAGCAGACAAAAACATACACTGGGGAAAGGATACTCTATTCAATAAATGCTGCTCGGAAAACTGGATAGCCACATGCAGAAGAATGAAACTAGATCCCTACCTCTCATCATATATAAAAATTAACTCAAGATGAATTAAAGACTTAAATGTAAGACCTGAAACTATAAAAATTCTAGAAGAAAGTGTAAGAAAAACTTCTGGATATTGGCTTAGCCAAAGAATTTATGAGTAAGACCCCAAAGCAAATACAGCAACAACAAAAATAAATGGGACTTAATTAAATGAAAAAGTTTCTGCCCAGCAAAGGAAATAATCAGCAGAGTAAACAGACAACCTACAAAATCAGAGAACATATTCGCAAACTATGTATCTAAGGGCTAATATCCAGAATCTAACATACAAAGAACTCAAACAAATCAGCAAGAAAAAAATAACCCCATCAAAAAGTAGGCAAAAGACATGAACAGATTTGTTTCAAAATAAGATAGACAAATGGTCAACAAACACATGTAAAATGCTCAACATCACTAATCATCAGGAAAAGGCAAATTAAAACCACAATGAGATACCACCCTACCCCATCAGAATGGCCATTATTAAAAAGTCAAAGAACAACAGATGCTGGCACAGATGCAGTGAAGAACACTTATACACTGTTGGTGGGAATGTAAACTACTACTACTTCTGTGGAAAACAGTATGGAGATTCCCCAAAGAAATAAATATAGACTTACCATTCGATCCAGCAATTCCACTACTGGTTATCTACCCAAAGGAAAAGAAGTCATTTTATCAAAAAGACACCTGCACTTGAATGTTTATCACAATACAATTCACAATTGCAAAGATGTGGAATCAACCTAAGTGTTCATCAATCCACTAATGGATAAATAAAATGTGTTGTATATATAGAACACAGAATACCACCCAGCCATAAAAAAGAACAAAACAATGTCTCTTGCAGCAACTTAGATAGAAATGGAGACCATTATCCTAAAGTGAAGTATCTCAGGAATGGAAAAAGAAACAACACACATAATCATTAATAACTGGGAACTAAACAATGGGTATACACAGGCACAAAGAGATGTAAAGGATAATGTAAATCAAGAAGAGGATCGCATGGGAATGAAGGATAAAAACTATCCAGTACAATTAACACCATTACAGTGACTGGTACACTAACAGCCCCAACTTAAGTATTACACAAGGTATCCATGAAACAAAAACATTTTTACCCCTTAATATTTTGAAATTAAAAAATATATATATGCAATCAACCTAAGTACCCAGCAACCAATGAGCAGATTAAGAAAATGTGGTGTGTACATATATACCATGGAGTACTAGTCAGCCATAAAAAGGAATGAAATAATGTCATTTGCAGCAACTTGGATGAACTGGAGATCATTATCCCAAGTGAAGTATCTCATAAATGGAAAAACAAATACCACATTTCCTTACTTACAAGCGGGAGATAAATGAGGGATGTATATGGTCATAAAGCAGTGTAATGAACACTGAAAACTAAGAAGGGGGAGGATAGAAGGGGAGTGAGGGACGAAAATCTAACTATCAGGTACAATGTACACTATTCTCGTGAAAGGTACACTGAAAGCCCTGTTTTCAGCAGCATATAATTCATTCATTTAACAAAAAATACTTGTAACCCCTAAATCTATTGAAATAAATAAATAATTTAAAAATACAAATATCTCTTTTAAATTATTATCCACACTATTTACTGATTAATTTCATACGATAATCATTTGCTCTCAGATAACACTGCAGATACCGAACAGCATTCCAAACTTTGAAATACGTCTATATTATCATCAAATTTATGTTTGAATAAACTGGCTAAAGACTTAATAGATAATCATTGCTCTCTCTGAACTTTTTTCTTAATATGCTGCCATTATATAGATATGGTTTGGTTAAGCATAAACAACCAGAGTTTACCCCCCTTCTTACTGTGTACAATAACTGAACTAAAAGAGAATGAAAAGATTAAAAATCTGAGTGTTACCTTTTGTAAAGATCAAGGGTAATACATTAATTTCTGACCTGACAAAGCAACAGACAAGTTTCCAGAAGACTTGTGTTCACTCCCATGTTCTCTCATTGTTGCATAGCTTTGAGCAAGTCATTTAACCTCTTTCAGCTAATATGAGATTAGAACAGATACCATGACAGGACTCTTCTATCCCTTTCTATAATTCCGTAATTACTAAATATGTATACATACATACACACACATACACAAACACACACAGAAAGGGAGGGAAAGAGAGGGAGAAGGGTAGAGAGAGAGAAAGGGAAATCTGAAATTGAAAATCTTTCCCAAATGCTCAAACCACTTACTTAAGGCCTTATTGATAGAATCTAGGGGTGAATAGTACAGCTTACCATCATACCCAGAGGAATGAATATTGTCTGGAATTGTGTGTTCTCTTGGCCCAAGGACTAGTCAAAAGAACATGTGAAAAAGACTACCAAACTCCACCTTTTAGAATTTAGGGGGAAATCATAAAAGAATAGAAATGATGAATAAGTATAATTAAAGTGTTCAGTCTTAACGGTACTGAGAAAATGCAAAATAGTGTGATACCATTTTCACCAACCATATGAAGGCAACTTTTTAGAAATATGAATACTCAGTAACAGATTGGGTACAGATTTCAGCCAGTCTTTGTATACTAATGGTCAGAAGGTAAACTGGCCCCAACATTCCTGCCAATACAGACAGATCAAAGAGGAGGTTTTAATCTGCCACACTCTAACACAGACCTTAGATTTCATTCCAAGGAAATAATTAAGTGTGCACACAAAGCTTTGATAGCAGGGGTATATGTTACCACAAAAGTGAGAAAACAAACACCCATTAGCGGGGACAGATTATTTTTTATGACTTTTAAAGTATTTTAAAATACTTACTAGTAGCAAACATACTGTGCAGAGAATAACTTTAAACCCCCTACAATGTCCCACTATCCTTATTCTCAGTAAATGACTTCATCAACTAATTGTCCCTCACATTTCAGACCTCTGCTTCCTCAAAATCCAATCCATGTTTTCCCTGATCCTTTCCTCCTATCCAAAACTAACTACTTCATTTGTGTTTTAGATTAAATTTTCTCTAAATTTTGCATTAATATATTAACTAGATATGCCACACTTGCTTCTTAGAGAAACTACCTGCTCTTAGCCATGGAAAAGGAACTCCTACCTGCTATTCCTGCAGCCCTGTTAGTGCCTAATAGAAAATCCTGCACCTAGAAGCATCAAAAAAGCTCTGATGTTCTAAAGATGCCATAAGCAACTTTACAGCTACGTATGAATAACACAACTCCTCAAGAAAAATAAAACGTTAAATCACTGATTCCATGATGTTTTTAAAGTGCTCATTAGTATTCTAATTGACTTGGCAAAAAAAAAAAAAAACCCACACACAACAAAAAGCACCAATCAAGGATTTTTCATCCTTTAAACTAGGATCAAGTATTGCTTTTGCAAATCTTTACTCAGACCATTAAATTTATTTTCCAAGAAGAAGAAAATAACTTTAGCAGTGTATATGTTACATACATTCAAATAAAAGAATTGAGAAACTGCTGTATCATCTACATTAACTGTTAACATCACCAAAAGAATTCAATGACATACTTGTATGTACTTTACTTTTGAAAAATAAACTTCCTCATCCCAACCCCTAGCAACTGCTCATCTATTTTCTGTCCCTATACGTTTAATCCTTTTAGAATTTTATATAATTGGAATCATATATTATTATGTAGTCATTTATATATGGATTCCTTCATTAAGTATAATGCTTTTAAGACTCATCCATATTACTGATTATATCACTAGTTCATTCCTTTGCATTGCAAAATACTATTGCACTGTATGGATGCACCATTTTCGTTATCCATTCACCAACTGATGGATATTTCAATTGTTTCCAGCATTTGGCTATTATGAATACAGCTGCTATGAACATTCAAGTTTTATTTTGTCTTAAGTTGTAATATTTCTTTACATATTCTGAATGTAAGCCCTTATCAAATATAATATTTTTTCCCAGGCTATGACTTGCCTTTTCATTGTCTAAAGTGTCTCTTGAAAAGCAAAAGTTTTTAATTTTGATGATGTCCATTTTCTCAATTGTGTCCTAAGAAGCCATGCCTAACTCAAGGTCCCAGAGTTATTCTCTTACGTTTTCTTCTAGAAGTTCTATAGCTTTAGCTCTTAAATTTAGCTTTATGATCCATTTCAATTTTTGTGTATAGTGTAAGTAAGGTTTGAGGTACATTCTTTTGTTTTTCTTGTTGAAAAGACTATCTCTCCCCCATTGGCACTTCTGTTAAAATTAACTGACCGCATATGAGAGTCTGTTTCTGTACTATCTATTATGCTACATTGATCTATGTCTGTCCTCACACCAACACCACATTGTCTTGGTAGCTGTAGCTTCATAATAACAGTTAAAATCAGGTTGTGTAAGACAGCCAATTTTTTTTTTTCTTTTTTCAAAACTTACGATTTTGGGGGATCCTTTCCATTTTATTAAAAATTTCAGAATCAGCTTATCAGTAGCTACAAAAAAGCCTCTGGGATTTTGACTGAGATCATGTTGAATCTAGAGAAATTACATCTTAAAATACTGAGTCTTCTAATCCTGCAGTTCCCAACCCCCAGGAAGCAGACTCGTACCAGTCCATAGCCTGTTAGAGACCAGGCAGCAGAGCTCTGCCGCTACCCACCCCCCGTGCCCCTCCAACCCTCCCTCCATGGAAAAATTGTCTTTCATGACACTTAAGAAGGGGGGATCCACAGCAGGAGGTGAGCAGCAGGGGCGAGAGTGAGGCTTCATCTACCTGTATTTACAGCTGCTCACTCTCCATCACTCTGCCTTCTCTACCTAGTCTGTGGAAAAACTGTCTTCCATGAAACTGGTCCCTGGTGCCAAAAAGGCTGGGGACCACCGTTCTAACCCAAGAACATGGGAGATATTTCTATTTCTTTAGGTAGTATATTCATTAATTTATCTCAGCAATCTCTCATAATTTTTGGTATACAGGTCTTGCACATATTTTGTTTAATTTATCCTGAAGTTTTTATATTTTATGCTATTATAAGTGGTAATTATTTCAACTTCCAATTGTTTGTTGATAATATACAGAAATAGTTAATTTTTTCATATTCACTTGATTCCTACAAACCTGATAAACTCACTTACTGGTTCTAGTAGCTTTTTTTATAAATTTCTTACGATTTTCTACATAAATGATCATATTGCAAAAAGATTATTAAATGGCTTTGTATGCACATATTTTTTAAATAAGTCCTGTGAGAATGGTTAAATTGCATTCCCTTCACCACACTGTGTGCCTTACATATATCCAAAGCAGTACCTTCTATAAAAATCTAGGTTCTTGGCTGGGTGCAGTGGCTCAAGCCTGTAATTCTAGCACTCTGGGAAGCCGAGACAGGAGGATCACTCAAGGTCAGGAGTTCAAGACCAGCCTGAGCAAGAGCGAGACCCCGTCTCTACTAAAAATAGAAAGAAATTAGCTGGACAACTAAAATTATAGAAAAAATTATCCGGGCACGGTGGCGCATGCCTGTAGTCCCAGATACTTGGGAAGCTGAGGCAGGAGGATCGCTTGAGCCCAGGAGTTTGAGGTTGCTGTGAGCTAGGCTGACACCACAGCACTCTAGCCCAGGCAACAGAGCGAGACTCTGTCTCCAAAAAAAAAAAGAAATGGCAATTTAAATATTCTTAAAAAATCTAAAAAAAAAAAAAAAAAAAAAATTCTAAGTTCCATATACAATTTTTATCACAAATCCATTTTGGTAGGCAAAATAATGGCCCCCAGAGATGCTCCTGTTCTAACCCCTGGAATCCCTGTGAATAAGGACATTGAGATGGCAGCACTGTTCTGGATTACACAGGTAAGCCCAAAGTAATCACAAGTGTCCTAAAAGTGCCAAAGAAGGAGATGTAATTATGGAAGGTGGGGATTTGAGGGGACCAGAATAGAAGATGACATGATGTTTGCTTTGAAGATGGAGGAAGGAGTCATGAGCCAAGCAAGGAATTCAGGCAGCCTCTAGAAAACTGGAAAAGAAGAGGAAACAGATTCTCCCCTAGAGCCTCCAAAAGGAATACAGGACCACTAACACCTTGCTTTTAGCTCAGTAACACTCATTTTGGACTCTGACCTCCAGAACTGTAAGATAATAAATTTGTATTGTTTTAAGCTACTAAGTTTGTAGAAATTTTTTATAGTAACAGTAGGAAATGACTATATCAATGATGATCATTTCACTTCAATAAACATACTTTTGCTAGTTTTTTGGCATAATGTACCATCATCACCCTACACCAAAAGCAACTTTCAAGAATAGAAATGCATGAACTAAATAACATATATAACTAAACCATTATTTTGTATGAATTTTCCTACACTGGAAGATAGGATTTCCCACAGAATTCCCTTTATTTTCTAAGTTTGGAACTGAGCTGATCACTGGTCCTTGAAACACAGTCTTGACAAAAAGATCAATGGCAGACATCTGAAAGTCTATCATCAATCACTCCACAAGTAATCACTTGGATCTCCTGTGAAATGGAGACTGAAAATTGTTGGGGAGGTAGTGGGACACAGACAATGGAAGATTACTAGAAAGCTTGTAATTCTCTTACCTTTGGACCCTCAAGGTCCTCACATTTATCACTCAAAATATATGTGAACATAAAATTAGCATGTTTCCAATAGCACCTGAAGCTCTGTTTTAAGTGAAATAATTTTAAAAATCATTTCTATATGGTACTGTAACTAAATGCCTCAGAGTTAAACACAGATCTACCTAACATCTTAGGTAGGAAACACTGACATTGATAAACGTACATGGGTTATTGGAAATTTAACAGACCTTTTAGGTCTTTTCTTAAAAATGATGATTAAAAGAGGGTCTTGGCTTTGGCAGTTGACTACAGGAGGTAGTGATCTCTTTGATTTTACTCTAATTACTCCAAGAAAGCATACAGTGAAAAAGTTTCAAACAAAAGGACTCCTCAACCTATGAAGAATATTCCTATGAGTTATAAAATAAAATACGGTTTGAGATAATTAAAGATAAGTCAAGTAAATTTGCTCAGCAAGATCAAAATCATCAGTGAAAAACTTTAAGAAGTATAAAAGTTTGATCGTGATCCAAATTTCAATAAGACCCCAAAAAATAAACCCTCAATAATAGAACTTTTTAATTAGTAATAGTAAATACCGACATAGAAGTTACATGGGGTATGGGATTCTAGAAAGAACACAGACACAACAGAGCTAAAAAAAATCTTTGCATTAAGGATCAAAGAGGACAGGGACAATTGGTCACTAAGCAAGTCAGAGGCAAAGCTTGGACTAAAACCTAGCTTTACCAAGTTAACCTAGGCCAGTGCTCTTTCAATTCTAGCACGTTGTTTCTATGGTTAAAAAAAAGCCCAGGTAGATGAAGAGTACCTGACCTAAGGACATAAGTGCAAAAACAGAAAACAAAGAAGCTATAATAAAATAAATAAGTTAATTATTTAACAAACTAAACACTAAAGCACTTATCTACGTATTCTATCAGTTTCTAAAATAAAGTTTAAAGATAAGGCAAAAACTCCAATTTGTTTAAATTGGTATTTTGAAGTTAAAGTGGTTCTGCTATTAAATGTAAACAAATAAATTAAAATAAAGGTATTTTCCACTTGTGAACACATCTGGCAATAATCTCACTGAGAAAAACCTTAAGTCAGCTGAAGGTGCAGTTTTCCCATCAACATCCTCTTACCTCATAAAATTTCAACAGCAAAAACATGTTTTATCTATCATGCCATCAAAGACATGGTTAATAGCATAGACTCGAGGGCTAGGTCTTCTGGGCTCAAATCCTGACTCTACAATTCTGATTCCCAACCCTATCTCATCTTAGTAAAACCAGAATTGCCCCAGGTTACAAGAGCCTCTAATGTTCACACCTGCTCCTCTGGGTTGTACTCTTCTCACTAGTAGGCTAGGTTCTAGAGTTAGCAGAGATATACTCCAACATGTCATATACAATATACTGGGAGAAAATATATGTTAACAATTATGTTGAGAGATCCCTAACAGCACCCGCAGGTTGAGTAATCTGCTAAGAAGATTCATAAGACTCAACATACAGTTGAACTCACGGTTATGATTTATTATAGCAAAAAGATACCAAGTACAATCAGCAAAGGGAAAAGGCATATGGAGCAAATTCCAGGAGAAATCAGGAGCAAGCATCCAGGTATTCCCTTCCAGTGAGGTTGCACTGAACACACTTAATTCTCCCAGCAGTGAGTTGTGACAACACACATGTGAAATTATGCCAACCAGAGAAGCTCATTAGAGACTTAGTGCTTAAAGTTTTTATTGGGGGGCTGGTCAGGTAGGTACCTCTCCCTGGCACATATGCAAATTCCAGACACTCAGAAGGAAAGCAGGTATTCAGTATAAATCATACTGTTTATACAAAGAGTTTAGGCATAATGAAATGACACTCTTATAACTGAGGAAGGTGGGACCATCCCCAAATCCAAGTTCCCTGATGCCAGCAAGGACTGTTAGGCCTACTTTGTTAAGTCTTTTCTGCACACCAATAGACTAGTAGGTCTATTGGTCCTTTCAAGCATGGACCTTATCAACCTGTTCCCTGCTTTAATCCCTAGCTCTCATAAAAGTGCCTGAAATATTGCAGTCACCCAAAACTTTTGTTTAATGAAAAAATTCCTGGCTCCACCACTTCCTAGCTGTATAACATTGGGAAAGTTACTTAAGCTCTGTTTGTTTGTTTCCTCATTTGTCAAATAGGATAATAACATTGCCTACCTCAAAAGGTTGTTTTGAGGATCAAATTAGTTAATATATGTAAAGTACTCACAGCAACCCTGACAAGAAGAAAATACTACATAATTTATGTGTATATATGTAATGTTATTATTTGCTTTTTTTTTTTTTGAACATTCTCCAGGTCACACTCAACCTATCCCATCTCTAAACTTCTAATGAATCTACCAGTGTAAACACAGATTAGAAGTCAACTGATAATTGTTCCATGTCTATTGAGATCTCTAACCAGCTGTGGCCCATACCCAAAATTTTTTAGCACAAACAACAGTATCTAGCATGGTAATTAATCTTTGTAGTGCCCAGAATATATTGATTTACCAGCAAAACTATGTGTCTGTTAAATCAACTCTTCACAGTGGTCAAAATGTAAGGCAGTCAACCCTTCTGATAATAATTACAACAACATAAATGGAATGGCCTCCAAGTTTCTTTGATCTTCTTCCATTGAGAAATGGAAAGAAAAATGGTCTGATTCTATCCAGTGAAAACACTGGTAGTAATAGTAGCAACAGAAGTAAAAAAAAGGATTGAGTATATATAGCATATAATTACAGTGTCAAATATTTTACTTTGCCTTAAAGAGAGCATGGGTTCAAATACTTTATAGGTAAAAGGATTTTATATATATATGTGTGTGTGTGTATGTATATGTGTGTATATATGTGCGTGTGTGTGTGTGTGTATATATATATATATATATATATATATGTCATACAGCAGGAATTAAGGAGATGTAAGTCTCCTTAACACTCAATTAATGAAAGAATATTTTAATCTAAAAAAAACACAAAGAAGAATTGAAAAGAAAAAAAAGAGTACAACATGCAGCCCACATTTGTAAACCGATGACTCAGAGAGAGACCAATGGTTTCCATCCCAGCTCTGACACCAGGGCTCTGCACACAAGCATCAGGGAAAACCTCAACATCAGCAGAATTACAAGAACAACAGACTTTGACTGAAGCATTTTGAGAGAACTTTTAGATGGGAAAATTTCTTTAGGGGAATTACAGACTTTTGTTCATATGAATTTATCCTATAAGCATCAACATCATCATAAACAACAGTTCCCCAAGGTGAACTTTATTTTTTAGTAAGAACTGCTACACTTTTAAATAGGTTGAAATAACAACTCTAAAATAAATATCAAGCACTTAGTGAAAAATGTGAACTCTTGGATTGGCTCTCACAACCAAATGGCCTCTATACGTTTCTACTTTTTGAAGAGGTTAGAAAGCTAAGACTCCCTTGAAGGCAAGATGTTGGACATAAATTAGGTTCTGCCAAATATCTGCACATGGAAAGCACAAGTGTGGCAGAGGCTATATTCCTACAAAAGAGGCAACTGACAAAAAAATGTCTGATAAACACTGAGGGGTTGCTGCACCACAGTCCTAGTTCCCCCATCAACACAACGATTTCATGGGTAAGAAGCAGCTGTGAAGTGGGGCAGTGGTAGCAGTGGCAGTATGTGTGGCCTTGAAGCCAGAAGTGGCTCCCTGACTTTCCTTCCTCTAGCCCTTCCAATGATTTTTTAAGTACCTGATCCCTTAAACCCTTTGTAGCTAAAAATAGCTACAGTGGCTCTGTTTCCTGCTCTATATCCTCACTGACACTCTGACATTACTTTGATTTTAAGTCCTTTTACTCTCTTCTTTGAACTACTGTTAAACATCTCCTAACTCAGGACTTGCCTGCAATCTCTCACCATCCCAGTTCTTCCTCTGACCTGCCACTACCAAATCTGATCGTGCATAAAGAACGCTTACCCAATAAAGGCTGTATGGAAACCTCTTCTGTTCTTTCATATACCTGTACTTTTGTGTGCACAGCTGTGTCCTTTAATTCCTTCTCCATCTGGTAAAATCCCATACCACCTTCAAAACCTAGCTCAAATGAGACTCTTTCTATGACTCTTTCCCAACAGGGTTACTTCACAGGCCACTCCCTTTCACAGGTGCACTCCCTTTCATGCACCCTGCTGCCTGCCAGGGGCTCTGTGCTCATTCACACACTCTTTCATTCAAAAGATATTTGCTAAGTTACATTTACCTACCACATGTGCTGAGAGATGGGGACACTAACTACCCTAAGCAAGATAAACAAGATCTCTTCTCTCTTGTAGCTATAATCCAACAGGGATATAAAGTACCCAATGATTACCTAAATATGTTTAATTACAATTGTGATAACTGCAATAAAAGATTCAGGGTGCTGCTGTCTTACATGTATAAATGATAGCCTAACCTAATCTGGGAGGATCAAGGAGAATCATTCCCCTTGAAAAGATACTTAAGGAGAAACTGGAAGATACGTAAAAGCTGATTAGGCAAAAAATTGTATGAGAATTCCTAGGCAGAAGGAACAGCATGTGTAAAGGTCTTGAAGCAGCATTCTAGGGAACTGTAAGACCACCAACGGGCAAAAGTCAAGGGGCAAGGGAAACAGCAGTCCAAAATAAGAGAGGGAAGTATTTCTTACAACCACTATTATAACACTTAGCACACTGTTTTAGAAATATTTACTTGCAAAAATACAGCCCTTGCTAAACAAATTTCTATAGGTCTTATAAATTTTTTTAGCCCAATAACTTAACACAGTATCTAACAAACAGTGTATCCTCAAAGATCTGTGTATCCTCAAGATCTGTGGAAATGATTGATCTGGGCAAGGAGCTTATCCTCTCAATACCAGAAAGGCTGAACAAAATGATCTCTAGGGTTCAAATACCTCGTATTTCTGAATATCCCATAAATTACTGGGCAAGACTAATTTTCATGCCAGTTTAAACATGTTCAAAATCAACGCCAGTATTCTCTGTGGAGGAAGGTTTAACTACTGAAAACTAAACTTAAAGTTGGCTAAAGGACCTCAGTCCTCACTGCTCACTAAAGTGCCACCAACTAATAACCAACAAGAGCTGCTTTAAAACTCCCACTGAGTCACAAATGTGGACAGGGGAGAAGAGGAGCGGCTTCATCTCTGTGTTCTTATTCCCCAGATGCTCAACAGATTTGGTAAGAGTAGGACCAAGAGCAGAAAACTGGCACCTATGCCACACTTTTCTCCTGCCTTACTTCATAAATACTCTCAATTCAGGAAACACAAACTGGTGACTCAATAAGAAAATGTCAAAACCCAATTGACATACCTCTGCCAACTACTATAACATAAGGCAACAGAATACAGCAGTCTCAAACCCTAGGCTTTAGTTTTGGTACATGTTCTCCAAGATCAGTGGGAGAAGCACTCTTTGAAGGAAAAAATATCGAGTTAACTAGAAAATAACTTCAAAATACAGTACATGAAAAGCTTGATGCAATTTATTAGTGAAAAAACATCAATCCATATACAGAATGGAACCTCTTAATAAGTGAACTGTAAAGTAAGACTCTTGGCGTGTCTTTTAAAAGTACATTTAATCAGAATTTCACTACCTACATTTATTATCTCATTTGACATATATAATAATAGATCCAAAATCATGTCACAAGCCAAGAATTCTACTATAAGAGGGCTCCATAATGGGTTGCAACTACACCAAAGACTCAAAAACTTTGCAAAAATGTATTTAAATCTATCAATTGCTCAATCATGTCATTTTTCAATTACAACTATGAAATCAGGTCTAATTAAACCAATAAGTGGCCTTACCTGTCACTTTTATTTCCTGAAAGATCAAAATGAAACAATAAAATAATTTATAAGATTATTTTAACATTATTCTAGATTTAGTAGCAATGAGAAAAAAATAATCTTTCTAAATCATGACTGTGGAATTCATGCCCTTCAGGTTGTACCCTTGAACTCTTCATACTATTCTCTCCTACTTCCTTTACTTCTCAAAAACAAATGGACCAACAACAACAAAAAAAAAGACCAAATAAAACCAAAATACAAAAGACATTCATTCAATATATATATATTGACTTCAGCGGCAATACAGTGAGTAAAACAAATGCTTCTATTCTTCGGGTCAAAAGAAGTAAAACTTCTGACCCTAATTTAAGAAGTACGTGATTCTCTTCTCACCCCAAAACAACTAAATGAAAAAAATGTTAATGTGCCTAATAATGGATTTTTTAAAACCTATATTATTTTAGGAAGCATTATTGAAAACCTGATTTTATAAAGTACTTTTTTTGAGAAACAAATCTGAGAAAAAATTATTCTTTAATTATTTCTGTACATAAAGGAAGGTTAATTCTGAACCTACATTTACCAGCATCTCTACTTAATCATGCAGCTTATTACTCAAAATGACAAATCGTGTACAATATAACTTCAGCTCTTTTCTTTTTTTGGCCTTTTAAAGGCCCATTTTTCAGTGTTGTACTAGTGCAGTGATGAGCAAGCAATCGAGTCTCAATACAGTACAGTATTCCCAAATAATCACACACAATGAAGTATCAGGTAAGCAAATATTACTACAAGAACCAGGCACACAATTTTTTTAAACTCATCACCAGAAAGGTTACATAGGATAAATATAAGGTTGACTCAATCAAGTTACTATATTGAAAAGTGCTTCATAAAATGATCTAGTTAAAGTGTCCCCACATGATTCTTCCAGTAATCCAGTACCTGTTATGACAGTGAAGTAACTTGCTAATGCTGTGTGGCTCAGTCTAATCAAATATTGTCAGCCTACTGAAATGTGACTCATTTATATAGTATTGAGAGAGAACAATAAAGCTTCAGGAAAAGTCTAGGTTAAATAATGCAGAAATCTTACACGACATTCCTAAAGACAGATTGCTTTGGAGATCTACCTATTTCTTACCAAATAATAAAATAAACCAATTAAAAACAAGCAAGATCTTTTCTTAACTACATGAGATGCTTGTTTTAAAAAATCTGAAGCATATTTCTCATGAGATTACTTACAAGACATTAAATATAAATCAGATCTCCAAATACAAAATATATCAGCTAAAAATAGTTTCAAAGGCTGAGACAGAAGCCCTCCAACTGAACAAACCAAAATTAGGTCTTTTCCATCTCTGGATCTTTAAAATGCACTTTCAACATTTATGAGGTACACAAACCAGTGTCCACATATTCTCCCAAACTAGCAGCTCAGAGAGAATCTAATTACTAAAATCTTCAGGAACATGAGCCCACTGTCCTCCAAGAAACTCAAGTAATGCAATTCCTCTTCATTCTGGCTAACAGCCACACTAAAAGCCAATACTACTACTACCAATAAAGACCCTTTCCCAATTATTTTATTCAGGAAAACTCCAACCCTCTGCAAAAGACCACCATACTCCTTTTCTGGAAGCACAGGCAAAAGCCCTGTACAAAAGCTGTCAGGTAGACAGGCAGGTAGAGCTCCATCTGGGAGACCAAGCACCGGAGCCCGAGAGGGAGGACGTGGTCACAGCGCAGGGCAGAGGAGGGGACAGAGACCTAAGGGAGCCCCACCCACAGAGGTAGCTACGAGCAGGGCTAGGAAGGCAACTGTTTAGCCCTAAGCGCTGCCCGAGCCGGCGCCCAGTTCCACGCTCCCACCCCCGCTGCTTCCCCAGCCCTGTGGAGGCTCGGGGCTTTGCGACGCGGGCACCGGCTCAGCGCGGCGTCGGAGGAGAGGAGGCTGCGACCACCGACCGGGCCGCGGGCCTGACCCCGCCAGTGCCTCTGGCGGAGCGGAGGGTCGATGCGAGCCCCGCGCCCGCCCGGCCGCCCTCCCGTCAGGGCCCGGGGCGGGCAGGGAAAGGTCACCGGTCGCGGGAGGCCCCGACCATGGGCGGCGACGACGTCCGCGCTACCTTTGGCCTCGCAGTCAGCGCAGTACTTGTTGTCCTCCTCCCGCAGCAGCTTGGATAGGATGAGCTGGTGCTGCTCGTTCAGCTTCTGAGCCTTTTCCCGGCAGGAGCGCGTCGCCATCTCGGCAGCGGGGCGGGGAGCCCGGGGCAGCTACGGCGGCGACGGACGCTGGCACAGTCGGGCGGAGTGAACGCACCTGGCGCCGCCCGGACCACGGGCGGACTCAGCCCAGGAAGAGGCGGCCGCGGCGGCAGCTGGAACAGGAGGAGGGGCGGCGGCGGCGCCGACGTGCCCCGCCTCCTCGCCCGGCCGGCCCTCACGCACCGCCGGAGCCGGCGGAGGGAGGGGGCGGAGGACGGAGCCGAGGCTTCCGGGTGGCGCGGAGGAAGGAACCCGGGCGCCGGGCGCGCTGCGCATGCGCCGAACCTACATTTCCCCCGGTCAGCGAGGTCTGTTAGCAGTAGGGCCATTGCCCAAGGTGATTCCGGAAAGGTGTCTGGCACTACCTAGTGTGGGCTTCCCCCCTGTTGAGATGTGATTGTCCTTGAAAGCCTTAAGTAAAACCCGGACTGTCTTTGAGAAGACCCAGTAATGGGAGATCTTTTACAAAGAGGCTGCTTTCACTTGTATCCTTGCCTTTACTGGTACAACATTGGAGATGCAGACAAAATAAGCGATTGGGTGGATTCATTTATTCATTCGATGTTTATTCACCTGCAGTTCTGAAACAGGCACTATTCTAGAAGCTAGAGACACGCATGGAATAAAATAGGAAAAACAGTATCTTAGGTTTTGGGGGGAAATAATCAGCTAGTGACAGGTATTGAGGGCTAACATTTATTGATTACTCTGTGCCATGAACTATTGGCTCATTTAACCCTAACCACAGCCCTATGATATTGTTATCCTCATTATACAGATGAGGAAAGTGAGGCCTTGAGGAATTACAAAGCTTGCCAAGGTTACAGAGCTACTCAGTGGAGGAATTGAGATTCAAATCCAAAGCAGTCTGGCTCCAGAGTCAGGCAATAACCCCTTCCATAAAGGGGAAAATGCGACCAGAAAGCCAAATACTTGTGGTGTTACTATGACTAGAAGCTGCATAAACAGTGATTCTTAATACAAGAAAAAGAAAATAAGAGAAAGAAGACAATCTTGATTAGAGCCCAGAGCTCCCTAATCCAGGTTCATGGGTTTGAACTCTGGGTGAGACAGTTTGAATGATTTGGCATGTTGGAATCTGTGTCTTACACTTTTTTGTAAGGCCAATTTCTAGCCTTAGGCCCTGCATAAATATGACCATCATGCCTACCTGGCCCTGTTCTTGACACAGGGCTCAAAAATATTTGTGGAATTAGATTTAAATGGATATGGCAATGAAGATGCTCAATAACTAAACAAATTAAAGTTTGTGCTGCACAGCTCTGACAAATAATAACTAGGGAGATATTAGGGTAAGTTCCAATAAACAAAAAAAAAATCATATGGGAGATAGAATTTATGGGCCATGTCCTGAAGATAGGCTTGATTTAGACAGGGGCTGGGGAGGGAGATATTGAGGAATGGCAGCATACGCAAAAGCAGAAAGATTTCAAGTAGCTTGGAAAACAGGCTGGAATGCAGGGGCACTACTTGGGATGGACTGAGAGGTAAGGCTGGATAAATCAAGTATGACAGGATTATGGAAGACTTGGGAAGCCAGACAAAGTAATCTGGTTGATGTGGTTGACAATAGAAAACTTGTAGATCCCTTAACTAGGATAGTAGCATAATAAAAAGGGTCTTTTAGGAAAGTTAGTCCAGCAGTAACCAGTTAATAAACATCATTTTTTAATATCCCCCCTCCCTCCAAAAATTCTGTTTAGCATTGCAAGGATTCAGAAAAGCTGAATACGAGTTTACCACCAAAAATGACCTACAGGATAGATTGAAGGGTTGCAGCAATATCTCATAGAAATACATTGTACACTACATATGTAACTTTAGTCTAGTAGCCACATTTAAAAACAGAAATATAAACAGGTAAAATTCATTTTAATAATATACTTTATTTTATTTAATATATCCAAAATATTATTTCAACATGTAATATAAAAATTGTTAATGAGACATTTTACATTCTTGTTTTCATATTGTGTTCAAAATGCAGTATGTATTATACACTTACAGCTCATTTCAATTTGGAGTAATGGAATTTCCTATGTTCAATAGCCACATGTGACTAGTGGCTACATTATTGAACGGTGTTGCTGTAGATGGTCAGCTTAGAAACTATTAAAATCTAAGTTTGAGTTGACTGTATTTTAAGGATATAGTAGGAAGAAAGGAAAAGAAAGGAAGAGATTGATGCCAAAAACATCTTGGGAAGAAAACAACATTGCATTCATTCACCAATATTTAGTAAACAACTTATATCCAGTTCTCTGATAATCAGAAGCGTGCAGTCTACTGTGAGATATAAACATGTAAATAGAAAAATTAAGAACCACACTGTAAGATCTATAGCAAATATAAAGTGTTCTGGGAGCAAAGGAACAGAATATCCAGTATCCTGGGAAAATCTGGGAAAGTTTCACCAAGGAGGTAATGCTGAAACTTGGTTTTAACAGATGTGGGAATTTTTCAAGTGAATGGAGGTATTGAGGAGAAAAAGCAATAGCTTGAAAAGAATGTGCATGGACTTCTGAAACTACACGGTTATGTGCTGGATGGAAGTAGTCAGAATATGAGGCACAAGGAACCTAGAATGTATGCAGAGAACATGAAGGTAGGAAAGGACACAAGGTAGAGAGATTGCAGCCAAGGGGTTAAGTGCTTTGTAGGCAAGCTACAGAGTATGAACCCCATGGGTTTATAGAGCCAACAGAAGCTTTTACACAGAAAAATGACTTCATGAGCTTTGTTCTCAGTAACTACAGTGGCAGTGTGGAGAACATGGATGGAGAAAAACTGTTATCAGGGGAACAGATTACAGGGCTGTTGCAATAATAGTCTGAAGAAGATAGGTTGAAGGCCTATTTTAAGCAAGTAGCATAGGGTTTGGGAGAGACAGAATCAAATGATATTTTAAAATTAGAAGTAGCAAGATTTGGCAGCTGACTGTATGTGGGGGGTGAGAGAAAGAAGGTGATAATAACACCAAGATTTCTAAGTTGGGAGACAGGTAAATGGTGATGCCATTAACCCAGATCAAGAATAGAAGGGGTAGGTCTCTCAATCCTGGCAGTGGCAGGGCTGAGCCACTAGCACCAACCTCCTGGTTGTCACCACTCACTAAGCAGCTCATTCTGCTATGACATAACAAGCCATCTCCTTTGCCAAGGACTTCCTGGCTAGCAGCATTGCTGTCACCATCTCCAAGAAGGTCGTGGCCCCAAGTGAGTAGGTCAAGCTGCTGCTGCAAATGCAACACATCGGTAAACAGATCACAGCTGACAACTTTACACAAGCATTGTGGACTACATTGTCTGCATCCCCAAAGACCTGGGCAATGTCATCCACCACTTCCTTATGCAAGCCCTCAACTTTGCCTTCAAGGATAATAACACACAGTTATTTCCAGGGTTATGGACAAGCTCATGCAGTTCTGGAGGTATTTTGCCAGCAATCTGGCCTCTAGCTGGGCAGCCAAAGCCACCTCTCTCTGCTTTGTCTATCCCCAGGATTACACCAGTAGATCTGGTGGCCGATGTTGGGAAACCAGGCACAGAGCCAGAGTTCAAGTGTGAAGGCCTGGGAGACTAATAAAGATCATCAAGTCTGACAGGATCTGGGGCCTGTACCAGGGCTTTAGTGTCACTGTGCAGGGTATCATCATCTGCTGCACAGCCTGAAGACCTAAGGCATGCTCCCTGATCCCCTAAGAGCACCCACATTGTGGTGAGCCAGATGATTGCCCAGACTCTGATGGTTGTAGCCAGCGTGGTCTCCTTCCCCTCTGATCCTGTGTGGGTCCAAAAGAGTAAACATATTGTCCATAGGGACCCTCAATTGCTGGGGGAAGATTTTTAAAGAGGAAAGGGGCAAAGCCTTCCTCAAGAGTACATGGTTCAGTGTTCTCAGAGATACCGGGGGAGGCTTCTGGCTGGTCCTGCATGTGGAACTGAAGAAAAGCATCTAAGTATGACTCCTTACTATTAATAGTAATGGGAACCATGAGACTCATGTAGCAAACTTAGCAGTTATGGACCATTGACCGCTGAGAAATTCCATTGTCTTTGTCCTGGCCATATGATGTCTGTAGAGGCCTAAGGAAGGTAGAATGGGGTTCATCGTGATCATATTCAACCATTGGCATCCTTAGTCTATGTACTGGTTAGTGGAGGTAGGTCCACAGGTGAGGCAGCTTTTCCAAGCAGACGTGGAGTCCAGATCTTAAAAGACCCAAGTTGTGGTTAAGTATTTCTTTTTAAAAAATCATGTCTCCCATTTTTGTTTAAGCACTATCTCCTCTTTTGCACAGCTGAATATTTGCAATTATGTTCTAGGTTGGGCATTCTGCTGTGAAACAGAAAAAACAGGACACTCAGGAAACAAAAAAGAATAGAAGGAATAGTACAGATTTGGGGTTGGGGAGAAGTGGTGTTTGCTTGAGGACATGTTAAGTTTAAGACGTGCCTAGGATATCTAACTCCATATGTCCAGTAAGATATTGTATATTTACTTCTAGAGCTCTGGAGAGAAGTCAGTGCTGGTGAAAGTCATTTGGAAGGCATCTACATTTAAACGGTCATAGAGGCCATAAGGATGGATGAGATTCCTCCAGAGAAAGCATGTAGATAAAGGAGAGAAGAGACCCAAAGACAGAACTTTGGGGATTGCCCACTGAATGAGGAGTGGACAGAGAAAGGTGAACCATTAGAAAGAGAGGTAAGGTATGGCCAGGAAGAGAACCAGAGCCATGGAACAAAGGGTTTCTAAGTAAGGGCAAACATCAATGCCAACTGCTCCAGAAAAGTCAAATATTTCCATTTTAGACAATACACACAGCATGTAGTCATGGGTCTGTATAGTTCATTGTTTTCCTTTAGCCCAGGAGCACGAGAAGAGAAATCTTAGCAGGAGAAGAGAAATCATCTGGTGAGGTTTCCAGAGACTGTGATTGTCTGGAGGGTCCAGTGAAATATTGAGGAAGGAATGGAGGTGGTTAGACGGAATAAAGAAGAAAGGTACAAGCATAGGAAGCCATGATAGGGTTAACTATAGAGTGTAAGGTAAGGGAAGTGTCCTCAGTGTGTGTGGGAGAGGTCAAGTAAAAGCAGTCAAATGATTATAGGTTTCTTCGAAGCCAGAGGTGATTTGGTGTAGTTAGGAAATGGATACTGACAGTTCACAGAAGGGGTGCAGTAACTTGTTCTGATGAAGTCCAGGATGTCAAGGTGTCTATGCTTAGGTGGGGAGCAAAGTTGAACATCTGTTTCTGCAAATTCTTAGAAGAAGTCCCTTTTGTCTCTAAAATTTTTTGTTTCCAGTTGGAGGAAAAAGATAAGAAAAAAGTTTAGGGAGTTTGACCACAGTGGAACCAGTGTTCCACAGAGGCTATGGGAGAAGAGGGAAAGAAGGGGAGTGGGAAAATGAAGGAAAAAATTTGAGTTGAATGAAATGGACAAGAGTGAGGCACATAAGAGTGAGGGCACCAGTGGAACATCTGATGAGAGCAGTGGGTATGGACAGCTGGGAGAATGAAATCCCCCACTGTAGGTTAATAATGTTCATACCAACATTCTTAGGTAAATCTTATTATACTCGTTTTTCATACCAGCAATCACCAGCCAGGATGGGCTATTTCTTGTTGAGATACAACCTCAAAATCACAATGACTTCAAACAATAGACATTTATTTCTTGATCATGCTACATGAGCATGGAGTTGGTAGGAATTCTACCCCAGGTTGCCGTCACTCAGGGACCAAGCTGATAGAATCTTCGTCACTTTTTAGGGGAAAGGCATGAAAGTGACTCCCTTAACAGCTTCTTCCCAGGAATGATACATGTCCACTTCCACTCTTATTCCATTGGCAAAGCAAGTGCATGGCCCTTCCTAATATCAAAGGAACCAGAAGTACAATCCTACTATTTACCTAAGAGGAGAAATGGAAATATCATTGAACAGCACTGTGGCTCAGAGGTGTACTTTGTTGAAAGTTGCCTAGATATTAAGCAGCATAACTGGCATTCAAGGTTATGTCTTTTTGACATTAAGACCCTGCTTTTCTTTTATAAACTTTATTATCCCTTGGGATGGAAAACAGAGTAGAACAAGTTAGATCCAGAAATAAATAAGAGATAAGACAAGAAATAAAGAGACCAAGTGTACTGAGGCAAAAGGAACACTTATTATGAAGTCAAGCACTTTTTTTGATTTATGCTCAGATACCAGTGGACTCTCCTCAATATGGGGAGAATGAGATCTCTGTCAAAGGTGTGTGACTTCCACATACTCCTTCTCATTTCATACGAAGTGAGTTGTTGCCAAATATACATTATTAAGCAAGTACCTATTATATAAGAATGCATAACATCCCACTGCTCAATGTAGGAAAAAAGTGATTTTTAAATTCCCAATTCCTCATCTTTTTACCCCCAGTACAGAGACACTAAAATTTTTTTAGGGGCTATATGGGCAACCAGTATTCCCTGTCACAAAAAAAAAAAAAAAAAAAAAAAAGCCTGATACAAGGAGCCAGAAGAGCACATCCAACCTCCGAAGTCCTATGTTGGAGGCGGGAAAACCAACTTATGTGTGTAACTGAAGGCAGATGCCTGATGCATCCATTAGAAGGGTATCCAGTCCTCAAGTCTGGCCATGGAACCTCTAGATATTCTCTTGAGAATTTTGTTGAAGCAGAATTAAACAACTCTAACAAAATTTTCCTGAACATGCCCTTTCTTTTTATCCTCCACAATCCCAACCCCACCAGTCTTTTGACAGGAAGGTAGACTACTCCCCCAGTTCAGTCATCAATTCAACTATAGATATATATATATTTTTTTTTTTTGAGACACAGTCTCGCTCTGTTGCCAGGACTAGAGTTCTGTGGCATCAGCCTAGCTCACAGCAACCTCAAACTCCTGGGCTCAAGCAATCCTCTTGCCTCAACCTTCTGAGTAGCAGGGGCTACAAGGCACGTGCCACCATGCCTGGCTAATTTTTTCTATTTTTAGTTGTCTGGCTAATTTTTTTTTCTATTTTTAATAAAGATGGGGTCTCACTCTTGCTCAGGCTGGTCTCGAACTCCTCTCCTCAAGTGATCCTCCCCCTTGGCCTCCCAGAGTGCTAGGATTACAGGCGTGAGCCACCATGCCCAGCCTCAACAATATATTTTTGAGTTCCTTCTATGTTTCAAGGACTGGGATATGCATTAGGGGGAAAATATAGTAAATAAAACAGTCATAGCCCCATCTCTCACTTCTATAATAGTTTCTTGTCCGTGATATATAGTGAGATATCAGCTTTCCTTACCATCTCCTTGGAGATCTCCAGAGCCTACACCATTAATGTACATGACAAGCCCTTAATAAATGTTTGCTGAATGCATGAATGAGCAAATGAGCTTAAATGTAGGTGCTTGTATATGAATAGAAGCAAAATGAAGAAACACTTTTTAAGCAACTTTTTAAAAGTTCTCTTTTTAAAAGAGAAACTAATGCACAAAAATCCTATTTATGTCACCCCTAATTCTCTTTCTGTTTTGGTCAAGTTATATTTTATTTGGTGTTTTTGCCTTTTCCCCACTTAGTATTGGAATTCACATCTTAATTCTTCATGTTAATTTTGAAAGATAAATTCTAAGTAATCAGAAATACTCAGTCAACTTCAAGATACAAAACAAACAACAAAACTGACCTGGGATGATCTCTGAGCAGGTACACTCAGTTTTCACAAATCTGACTTTGATAGTAACTTAACTTCACAGTTATTTGAGAGAACGTTCATAGGTAAGTGAATAAGCAATTTCATCCTACTTAAGACAGGAGACATGAACACAAGTAGAAAGATACATGTTTTGCCTTTTTTTTTTTACTTGAAACTGGTTTCATTGTTTTATTTTACTTTATTTTTATTTCAGCATATTATGGGGATACAAATGTTTAGGTTACATATATTGCCCTTGCCCCACCCCATGTTTTTCCTTTTTAAGGGTAAAATAGGTATCTATTGTCTTTGCCCGAAGTCCATCCTCCTTTATTCTAGTAGCAGTGCCCTAATTTTACTTTGAGGAATTATGCCCCTTCCCTACTGAATGCAGTTTTGAAGGAATGACTGTCAACCAAGGTCCCCATACTAGGCATGTGACCAGCCATTCAGTGACAAAATTGGGCCATTCAGATATTTTTCTCTTGCAAGTTGAGTTTGAGGGGAGTAACTCAAAGACAGAAACGGCTGGAAATCATTCATCCATTTTGATGTCTGTTCATCTATTTGATCCTCCTCCCTTGATCCTCACAGCTACTTAACTCCTGTTCTTTCTGAAGACTGGCTCTTTAGCTTTCCTTTAGATTCTTTGACTACCACCCATAAATCTTCCTATGCATTCCTCTTTTGCTTGTCGATATAACAAGTCAAACTAAAACAGATTTATGTAAAGCAGCAACATTATTCATAGTGAGCCATGTACCATTTGGTAGAAGCGGAGGGGCATATATTATGGTCTGAATGTTTGTGTCCCTTAAAACTCATACATTGAAACCTAATCCCCAATTGATAGTATTAAGAGGTGGGGCCTTTGTAAGGTTATTAGATCATCAGGGCAGAGCTCTCATGAATGGCGTTAGTGCCTTTCTAAAAGAGGCCGAAGGGAGCTTGTTGGCCCCTTCTGCCAATTGAGGTTGCAGCAAGAAGGCGCCATCTCTGAACCAGAGTGAGCCTTCACTAGACACCAGATCTGCAGGTGCCTTGATCCTGGACTTCCCAGCCTCCAGAATGGTAAGCAATAAAGGTTTGTTGTTTACAGGCTACCTAAACTAAGGTATTTTGTTATAGAAGCCCAAATGAACTAAACAGCATGTTCTCAAAGAAGATCTTAGCTTCTTTTCTAGTCTTTAAAGGAACCCATTCCCTTCCTTCTAGGCCTTGGAGGTTTGATAGCCTTACTGGGATGAAACCTTTTACACATGATATTTTCTGCCATTCTCACTCTTGATCTTCTTACCAAAGTGGTGAATATGATCTCAGTAATTTCAAACAAAAAGTGGCCTCATTTTAGGAGGAAGGGGGAAAGGAAATAAGCATAGGTTTATTTTAAATTTAGGGGTTTTATCCTTTGCCACCTTTGGATAGGCAGAGATTTCTTAGAACACAAGATGCACTGACCATAAAATAAAAAAACTGAAAATCAGACTTTGTTAAAATTTGAAATTTCTGCTCTTCAAAAGACACCATTGGGAAAATGAAAATGCAGGCTAAATCCAAATATTTGAATAAAATATTTGTAATACATGATAAATACAAAGGACTTATTAGAGAATATATAAGGAACACCTGCAAATCAATAATAAAAAGACAATCTCTAAAAATGGCAAAAGGCTTAAAGAGACGTCTCAAAAAGAGATACATGAATGACCAATAATCATATGGAGCATCATTAGTAATTAGGGAAATATGCAATAAAAACTACAATGAGATGCCACTTTAAGCCTACTAGAATTACTAAAATTAAAATGACTGACAATATTAAATATTAAGTAGGTAGAAGGAACAAGCATTCTCATTGCTGGTGGGAGCATGAAATGTCATAACCACTTTGGGAAACTACCTGTCGGTTAAAGTTCAACATACACACTCTTGTGGCCCAGCAATTCCACTCTGAGAGAAATGAAAGAATATATTCACAAAATGACTTATGTAAGAATGCTCATAATAGCTTTGTTCATAGTAGCCAAAACCTGGAAACAACTTAAATGTTCATAAAAAAGAAAATGGATAAACAAATAATGATACATTTAAAAAATGGAATAATACTTAGCAATTAAAAGATCAAACTACTGGTGCATAAAACAACACGGGTGAATCTCAAAAATATGATATAGAGTAAATACGATGTGAATCCCTACACAAAAGAGTACATACTGTATGATTCCATTTATGGGAAGTTCTAGGTCAGGCAAAACTAACATATGGCCATAGAAATGACCCACAGTTGCCTGGGAGGAAGTAGGATGGGAAGTGACTAGAAAGGTGTATGGGGGGATCCTTCTGGGGTGATGTAAGTGCTTTGTATCTTAATTGGGGTGGTGATTTACACAGGTTTTATGAGTTATAAAACTCATTGAACTGTATCCCTAACATTTATGCATTTTATTATCCATAAATTATACCTCAACAGAAAATATTGAAAAAGGGTATTGGAGGACATTATACCATATAGGACCACTAGGTAATTGAGCATAATTGGGTTTCATTTTTTTCCCATTGTTATTGGTTCTATACCGAGCATGTCCCCTTCTCCTTCCTTGAAACTCTACTCTTGGCACTTCTGTATAATCCCTAATGCATCCCAACTCTTCTTCTCTGAGCCTCTTAAAATTCCTCTTCTTTATTCTTTTCCCTCATTGCCTGTGTTGAGTCCTCAGCCCCTTGTTCTTCTTTCCTAAAGCACATGAGTTTTTCAGGTTCTATGCATTCTCACAGCTTCCACCATCACTTCTACTCTGAGGAACTGGCATAAAGGGGCTATTCTTGGGCATGGCCAAAGCTGCAGACCTGGATGGCCTTAACTGACATTCTTCCATAGGCTCAGAGAATCCTTTCCAGGGTCTCCTTTCCATCACCCTCTTCAAACCTTCCATCTCTTCCTCAGCCCCACTTTCCATTCAGTCAGCTCCCACCCAGATTCCACATCTCTGTCTTGATGCTTTGCACTGGCAGCATCTCTGATCATCTACCTGGTTTATTGGATGCCAAATTCACATTTTCCTTCTCTCTCAAGTTATCTCCCTGTGCTCCTCCCAGAGCATGTTGAGGGCAAGCTGCCCCTGCCTCCCCAGCCAACCCAGACTCCCAAGACTTGGCTGCCACAGCAGGTCTCTTGAAGGAGGAGACACTCCATGGACTTCAAAGCTTTCACATCAGCCTCATTTCTACATCTCCAAGTGCCACTCTAATTATTTCCACTAGGAGAGCCTGGCCTCCTTTAGAAGTCAATTTTCAAAATTAAACTCATCTTCCTCCTTATTCAGGATCCACCTTCCAACTTTCCTGCAATTCCAGGATCCCAATTTTCTAGCTTAAGACTATAGAGTCATCCTTGATTCATTCCAAATAAATGAAATGTCCAAGAAGTAACCTAATCATTTCATTTCTTTCTTTAAAATGTCTTCTGTAATTCAATTCATCAGCTTCTTACACCCAGATGGGCCTCTTCGTTTCCAGACTCTCCCAGACCAGTCATGCCATTTTCTAAGCTCTACCCTCACAGCAAAGGGCAGGGTCATCAATAGTTCATCAACTCAATGCAGATAAAAGTGCATGAAAAGGCCAAAAGTGCCCCAGATACCAGCAGGTCAGGGACTTGAGTCTTCTTTGTTATAGTCATCCTTTCAACAAAAATATTTTGAACATGGACTATATGTGCTGGTCACTGGAGATTTATTGACAATGAAAAAAAAGACACATTTTCTATTCTTAAGTACCTCACAGTCTAGAGGAGAAGACAGACAGTAATCAAATAATCACACAAAAAATGGTATAAAAAAAAGGTTTATAGTGCTATGAGCACTTGTAAAACACAGATTTGGTCCCAGTCATAGAAATCTTCTCTAAGTAAAGAGACAATTGAGCTGGCCACTAAAAGATTGATGGGCATCAATTAGTGTTTGAACTGGGGAGAGGAGTTGGAAACGTGTAACATTCATGGAATTAACAAAACACTTGTATAGATAGTATGAGACTACAAAGGGCAGTGGGCAGCATGGAGCAAGGTGAGGCTGGGGAAATGGGCTGAGATCAAACCACACAGTGCTTTATGGTGGGTCACAAAAGCCCACCACAGCACTCTCCTGCTACAGGTGCACACCGGTAACTGACAGTCTGAGCTGTTGTTCCTCTGGATCCGCCACTGTGTTCACACCAAGGCCGTGCTTCCCCTGGGCTGCTGCCAGCTAATAACCAAGCGTGGGCATAGAGGGAGCAGGGCGGGAATGCAACTACTGTAAGACAAGCAACTCCTCTAACAGGCAATGTTGGCTCAAAGACCCCTTTTGGTCTGGCCAAAATGTTCTCAGAACTCTGCTGCAGTCTGAGCCTTAGCTGGGTGCTTCTTCTGTTGTCTCACCTGAAGTGACTCACGCAAATGTAATCTTCTGGTGCTTCAACTGGGGCTGGATAATGCAAGATGGTCTCACAAGTCTGATGCCTCAGCTGGGATCACTGGAATGACTGGCACAGCAAGGCATCTCTCCTGGTGGTCTCTCATCATGAAGGAGCCCACCCAGGGCTTGCTCACACAGCAAAAGCAGCATTCCGAAAGGACAAACCCCAGTGCACTAAAGGTCATATTGAGTGATATCCTATTGGCCAAAGCAAGTCACTTGTCCAAGCTCAGGGTAAATGTGGGAGGCAAATATATAAAAACATAAACCCTGGGAGGAGTGATTCCTTGGGAGTCAACAGGGAGTAACAAACTACCATGGCAATGCTTTGCTTAGGAACCTATAATTATTCCTTATTTCCCATCAAGTCCAACCTAAATTACTCCTCACCGCAGTATACTATATATTATATTTATACTATATATAGCATATACTACTTAGGGTTCTTTCTACTCAGGCTAGTTGTCTCCTTTTGCTTCATCCTTGCTATGACCTCTGCCCTAGATTCCTTCTCCATGTCCCAGCCTTCTCCATTTGGCTAATTTTATGCATTTTTTAGGTTCATTTCAAATGTTCATATTTTTATTAATTTAATTTCTCAGCCTAGAACATCAACACCTATCCCCCTTCTGTAGTCCTAAGGTCACAGCAACATTTGGCCAATTCGAATCTCAACTTCCCCATGAAGACTTCTGAGATTGCACGTGCCTTCATGTATCAGCCTTGTCTATAAATTCCAATTGATCTAATTATTGTACCAAACAGTTTTGAACTTAATTATGTATATTTTGTATATTATGTAATTATGTGCACTTTTTACCGTTGGCTTTAAATACACCTTTTTATCCACAAATGGATAGCAAATTACTTGATGAAAGGAACTGTATCTTATATCTCTTTAACATAATGACATATAAAGATGAACAAACAGTATTCTCAAGAATGTTACCATCTAACAGGGAGACAGGCCACCCTCCTCCCCAGTAAATAGGTGATTGTAATAGAACACAGGTGCTATTTCAAGTTTACGTGCCGGATGCTGTGGGAAAACAGTGAATAGGTTCTAAATTTGTTGTTGCTGCTGCCATTATCTCTTAGGGTTTTTGGTTTGTTTGCTTTTGTTTCTTAGTGGAATAGGATGTGGTCAGGGAAGCTGACCTCTAAACTAAGACAACAATGGTAAGTAAAATTAACCAAATGAGGGTGGGGCATGGAGAAGGAGTCTCAGGCTGAGGTTTTACAAATAATGTAGGTAAAGAAGAAAGAGACATCCTGGTTCTTTGGAAATTCCAAGTATAGAACTTAAGTACTGGACTTACTAGCTGGAGGAGAGTGAAAGAAGAGCAGTAATGAGATTGGAAGCTAGGGACTTCAACCCTGAAAAGTCCATCCATGTTTGCTGTGGTCTGAATTGTCCCCCCAAAGTTCATGTTGAAACCTAACCCCCATTGCAGTGGTATTAAGAGATGGGGCCTTTGGGGGAGTGATTACGTCATGAGGGCTCCACCCTCATAGATGGGATTAGTACCCTTACAAAAGAGGCCTCAGGAAGCAGAAAGCCACCACATGAGGTCGCAGAGAGGGCTCCATCAATAAGGAACAGGCCCTCACCAGACACCAAATCTACAGGTGCCTTGATTTTAGATTTTCCAGCCTCCAGAACTGTGAGAAATAAATTGCTATTGTTTATAAATTACCCAGTCTAAGATATTGTTTGTTATAGCAGCCTGAATTAATTTAGACAATGTTCTTTCGTGTTATTCATGATGCTGTTTTTGAAAGTGAGAATTGGCCTGGTGTCAGGAGGACACTGAAGGAAACTCCTCAGTGGAGGCAGGATAGGGGAGGGAGGTTGAGAGGAGGCCCTTATGATCACTATTTTCTGAGCTGCAAGATGCTCATGCCACATCCTGTCATCTCTGATCAATCCTGAAGAAACTCTAGCCCTAACCTCTACTTTGGGAAAAATTAATAAAGACATCTGTGAAACAAGAGGTCAGTGTTACCATTATCTCTTGCCTCAACTTGTAAAACTGTGTACAATCATGTAGTTGAGTAACAATGATTACAACAGGCCCAATCTCAAACAGTGATAAAGATTCACTAGCTTTGTTCCTATGCAATAGCCACACTGTAGCACTGTGGTTAGTGAAAAGTAATTTTATAAGCAAGTCACCAAACAAATGCGTCTCTGTATGTGATTTAAAAAAAATAAAAATAGCTCCCATCCCCAATCAGCCTACAATAGTAATTAGTCCCTTCTCAAATCTTGTACATGGTTAGTCAACTTCATTTTAGAAAAGGCCAGCTGTTTTGTGGAAAGCTCATGGGAAGAAAGAGACAAAAATAAGTTTACTCCACCAAGCTGATTTCATATGGGTTCCCAGTGAGACAGCAAGCATTTCAGTGATGTCTCTACCATAGAATTTTCTTTAGACATATCTGAAGCTGTAATAAGCCAGATCCTGCCGTGGGAGTAAATTAATCCAAATACAAGTTAGGCATTTTGTAAAGGGCATTAACTCTTTCAAGTCTCCCAACCACAAAATAAATATCCTGGAACACCCATTAGTGGTGAGAGTGAATTAAAGGGAGGCGAAGCGAAACATCCCTACAGTGGTCATTTGGGAAAATAGAAATGTGCTCCCAAATGACCTATAGTATTTACATGACCTATAGTATTTACATTTAGATAGTTTAGAGGTAACAGAAAACAGCTTATTATATCTGTCAGGGATCCTCATCCTGTTTCCAGTCTGAGTTCTCTCCTTCTATGATTAATTCCATGAATCACATAATAGCTGAATCTTTGCCTTGCCTCCCCAATAAGAAATTCTCAGGCACTTTCAACAGTGAGGCCATATAACAAAAAATAATTTCATAAAGGTAATTTCCTGTGAGGTCACCTTTGGTGTTTTCTCAGCTTTTATAATACCTTCAAAGAATAATTTTGGTTATGTACAATGGTCTTAGTATAATAACTAAGATTCAAATAGGTCAGTGACTCACATTTTTGTGATTGTAAAAAAGGGGGATAGGCAGAGAAACCAAGGATGATTAATTTCGTTTAATTTCAGGAATATTTGAACGGGAAAGGAGTTCAGTTAGGAATCTTCATGTAGTTCTATAAAATCACAAGAAAGTTAGAAACAACAAACATGTCCAAAAATAGGTAAAAGGATAAGTCATGTATGAGAGAGCCACATAATGGATGATCATATAAATATTAAAGTGATATTTATGAAGAATTTATATAACATGTAACTATATGATTACAATCATATTCAAATTACTTTGCAAAAGAAAAATCTGGAAGAAAACATACCAAAATGGTAACAGTAGTAGACTTTGAGAGAAGGACCTGTGAGTCATTTTTTTCTCTAACAAAATTTTCAAAGAGTCAACAAAAAGCACACAGCCAATTTTATAAACTGAAAAATGCTACTTTTAAAAAACAAAAGCATATTTTTAAAATTCATATTTTACCAAAACTAAAGTTAATGACTGTAGTACCTATAGTGCTTTACAATTCACATGCCACTTTTACATTCATTCTCTGTCATCTGTAGTAATTGAGACCTTAGCATACCACTGATTTCATATTATGTCAAGCTAATTGTATTCCACTTTTCATAACATGGTATTAAACCTGGCAAATGTTTTAGTAGACATACAGTAATTCCCAAATGTAATTTTCTTTATGATTGCTCATAAAATGCATATTATAGATGTAGTAATAAAAAAGCTTATGGAAATTATTATACTGAAAGTGTTTTAAAGCCCTCAAAGTGCTACATTCCCTCAATGATTGCTCACATAAAATTTTTAACCTTTAATAGTCTCCCTCAAGCCAACACCCAGAACTCTCCCCCATCCCCCATTGTCTTGTCTCCAATTTTTGAGAAAGGAAAAAAAGAAGCTGAGTGTATCAGACCTGGACTCCCTCAACATCCTACCCTGACACCCAGCTTCAGCCAATTTGCAGGACTCAATATAAAATGAAACTGGAAGGCCCGTTGTTAAAAAAAAAAAAAAAAAAAGGCAGTTAAGTTACTAAGATATAAAGTTTTTCCCTTAAAAATATTTCCTTACTTATACATTAGGGGTAATAGTGATACATGAATAAAACAAGCTTACGAATTGCAAAAAAAAATTTTTGGTGTCATAACTTCATATAGTACAATACATAATAGTTTATGAATGTGACATCTTCATCACAAGATTTTTTTCTGGCTCACTTTTCTGCAAATTCATTTACTAGAGTGTCAAAATTTTTACTTTTAGCAATTTCATTTTCAATCATTATAATTGAAAACAATGTCAGTTGCTCTTTTCAAATACAACATTGCAAGTCATTCTGGATAATTTTGAGAAGAATCTTTCTGCTGATTCAACTGTTATTGGAGCTATTAAGAGTATGTTTCAGGTTTAAAAACATTGAGATAAATTTCTGATAAAGTATTTTGAAATATAAATTTTAGTACATCTAGAGCTGATGATTCTCGCAGAAAAATTTTTCTAAAACGACTTTTCTGAAATGACTCAGTTTCATGATAGTCTGAATTTAAATGTAAATTTATACAATGGCAATTTAATGCATATTTGCTTGGCAGTGTTGCAGTAGTTTTCAAAATCAGAGATTCTGAATTCTGAGCTAGTCCAATAACTCAATGATATTCTTTAATGCAGTGCCCATGTCTAACACTTCTATTTCCTTTATCTACCATCTATGCTCAGAACCTCACCAAAATTTGTTCTGACCAAGGCCACCAAATGCTTCTTGACTTCCAATCTAAAGGACCCCTTTAATCTGTATTATGGACTAAATGTTTGTGTCCTCCCCCTACCCTTGCATCAAATTCATGTACTGAAGCCCTTTCCCCCAATGTGATGGTATTTGAAGGTGGGACCTTTGGGGGAAGTAATTAGGTTTAGATGAAGTTATGAGAGTAGGGCAACATGATAGGATTAGTGTACTTCTCTCTCTCACTTTCTCTCTCTCTCCCCCCTTCCTCCCTCTCTCTTCCCATGCCACCCCGACCCTCAACATGTGAAGACACAGCAAGAAGGGACTGTCTGCAAGCCAGGAAGAGGACCTTTTCCAAAAACCGAATCAGCTGGTGCCTTGATCTAGAACTTCTCAGTCTTCAGAACTGTGAGAAATAAACGTCTGCTGTTTAAACCACCCAGTCTATAGTATTTTGTTATGGCAGCCTGAGCTAAGTCAATCCTCATCTTACTGGCTAACTCTCTCTTCTTGAAATTTCTCCTGTAAATTCTGAGATACCACCTTCTCTTGGTTCTCAGTTTACTTCCAACCATTCTGATTGTTCATGGGCTCCTTTTCCTCTGTACCTACTTAATATTATCCTAAATTGTTTCTCCCTCAGTATACTGTCTCTGAGCAATCCCAATGGCCAGGCTAGAACAAAGTGGTGTGTGTTCAATAACTCCTGAACTCATATCTTCAGCCCAAACATCTCTCCAGAGCTCTTGACCCATAAAATTTACAACTTCTTGGATGTCTTTACTGTGACACCCTTGGATGCCTGTTGAACAGAACTCTGTAAACGGACTCATCATCTCTCCTCTATACTTGTTACTCCTATCTCCTGTCTCAGGTGGTGGTACCACCATCCAAACACACCCAAGTTGGAAGACAGAATAATCCTTGACTCCTTCCATTCCCCATAGTCAATGATACACCAAATTTGAGGTATTCCATATTTTTAAAATTTTCGGCTTTGTCCCATCTTTCTCCATCCCCATAGTTTCCAGTTTAGCTCAGGCTTTTGTTGTCTTTCTCCAAGGCTATTGTAATAGCTTTTCTTTTTAACTGCCCCTCCTGCTCCAGGTGTGTGTCCTAGATAGCTTACCTTCTACATTACTGTAAGACTGATCTTTTCAACACAAATTTGTTGGATTATGTTTCCCCGCATTTAAGACCTTTTGGTGACTCCTCATTGCCTGAAAAATTAAGTTCCACACTGCCTGGTAGATAATAGGAGACCTTCCATAATCTGGCCCCTGTGTATTTCTCCAGCTTTATCACTTACATCCCTTGCTGTGGCTATGTCGTCAAACTACTAGTAGTCCTCTGAATATGTCGTTTTTCTCTTCCCTGCTTTTATTTTCTTTTACTAAGAAAGCTTCTTCTTATTTTCCTTACATCTCTTGTTCTCCCTTGCATGCTCAGCACTTCTCAAGTGGTCTGCAACAGACCTCTAGTGCATGAGATATGAAAGTACGCAGTCTCTGGAGCTATAGGGAAGAGCTGGGGTGGCCCAAGGTGGTAGGAAATGGGCAAATTTTCTAAAAATTTGGATGTGAGATGTGAGACAAAAGGAGGAGTCAAGATGACTCCAAGGCTTTTGGCCTGAACACCTGAAAGCAGGGAGTTGCCATCAACCCTGGATGAGGAAAACTGTGATGTAAGTTTGGAAGAGCTGATAAAATGTCAGTTTGTAGTATAGTAGATTTGAGATGCCAAGTAGACACTTAAGAAGGGATGTTGGGTAGGAAGTTATATTAAATATATAAGCCTGGAGCTTAGGGGACATATCTGGGCCAAAGACAAAATCTGGGAATGTGGCACTCATACATGTGGCATTAAATGCCACCGGCTGAATCAGATCACCAGGGGAGACAGATAAGAGAAGTCCCGGGTCTGAGCTCTTTGATGTTCAGAAGGAATAGCTCTGGTGAGATAAGAGGAAAATCAGAAGACTCTGGTGTCCTGGAAGTCAACTGAGGAAATGGGTTCAAAGATGAAATCCCTGCCAGATAGAGTAAAATGAGGACAGAAAATAGGTAATGAGATTGTGCAATATGGAGCTTTGGTGGGTTGGTGGTAAGGAAAGGCTGATTAGAGAGGGTTCAAGAGAAAATGGGAGGAAAAGACATGAAAACAGTGACTATTTTATCAACTCTTTAACAATTTTCTTCGTATAAGAGAAAGAAAGAGAGTAGTAGCCAGTTGAGGAAGTAGAATAAAAAGTGGCGTTTTTTAAGATGAGAGAAATTACAGCATATGTTGTATAATGAAATGTGAAGAGACAGGCGATAGATGGGAGAATTGCTAGGGTGCTGTCCTTGAGTGGTGAAACTGGATGGGATCTGGAGCAAATGGAGGAGCAAGGGGCACAGGAGGGCATCACGTGGTCAGGGCACAGGTGCACCGATGCTAAGGGTAGGCAGTGGGGGAGGACTCGTGGAGGCTCTCTGCTGAGTGCTTCTATTCCTCGTCCAAACATATCTACGGCAAAGTGATTAGCTAGGAGTGAAAATCAAGAAACAGCCTAAGACTTTAGGAGAAATGAGAAGGTATCGTCCCCAGGGAAGGTGAGAGAGTGACTGGATAAGAGAACTATAGTCTGATTGCTGAGTGGAATTATGGGCATCCTTGAGTTTAGAAGGTTAAATGTAAAATGAAATTAGTTAAGTTGGATGTTTTTCTCCAGCCATCTTTGGGAAGAATGCATAGTATATGGAGGTTCCATTTAAATAGTGTTCGGGATTGCCAAGTGAACATGAGGAAGAGAAGAGGGGCACAGAAGTAGAGGCTGTGTTCCAGGGGATGATTGTGATTGACCCAGGCATTCAAGCTACATAAGGAGGGGGCCGAAATAGGGGTGGAATGAGAGATATGAAGAGGTTGCACGAGCGGAGTTTAAGATTGTTGGGATTGAGATACTGGAGCCAGTAAGCTAGAAAGTTGGAAGGTGGCAATCAGAAAGCAAAGTGCTTGAAATTGAAATTATGGGAGCGTGGCATCCCATCGATATTTTCTCCTTATCAGCCAGAATGATCCTTTAAAATATGTTCAGTTCTTTGAATAGCAATTATACTTCAATAAAGCTGTTAATATAGATACATAAGATTGTGTTCATTTCCTGTTCAAAACCCTCCAATGACTTCCATCACATTAGAATAAAATCCAAACACTTTATCATTGCTTACAAAATCTTACATGATCTGATTTGACCTCCCTTCCCTCCCTCCTCCATTGGACATTATCTTCTACTACAGACCCCTACTAAATTCTTAAATAGGAGACCTAATTTTAAAGCCAACTCTGGTACTTTGTAGCTGAGTAAAGGACAGCTTATTTAGCCTATTTGGATCTCACTGCTAGAAGGCAGAAGAATATTTTGAGATCCCTTGCAGCTTTAAGAGCTTTAATTAAAATTCTTCCAAAGTAATGTACTTAACCTGACACAATGATCTTTAAGAATGAGGCAGTGAGGTGGGTTATTATCATGTGCCAATTTCTTCTACTTACTTTTTGTGGCATGATATTGGACAAATTATTTTAAAACCTTGACTCCTTTGTTTTTATTTGTAAATTATTATACAAGTTGTGAATCTGCCCTTACGTGGAAGCGAGTTCTTAGAAATCATTTTGAAAATATTATATGTGTAGCAGCTGGAGTATCAGGCATATTCATCCTCCAATTCTGTTTGACGGCACTGCTATAGGAGCCAGTTATCATTCTAGGTGCTGGAGATATAAAATTGCCCTACCCTTAAGAAACTTAAAGCTAGTGGGTGAGAGAGAGATGTAAACAGATGGTTAAAATATTTAATAAGAGGGGCTGGGCGCGGTGGCTTACGCCTGTAATCCTAGCACTCTGGGAGGCCCAGGCGGGTGGATTGCTCGAGGTCAGGAGTTCAAGACCAGCCTGAGCAAGAGCGATACCCCGTCTCTACTAAAAATAGAAAGAAATTATCTGGCCAACTAAAATATATATATAGAAAAAATTAGCCGGGCATGGTGGTGCATGCCTGTAGTCCCAGCTACTGGGGAGGCTGAGGCAGTAGGATCGCTTAAGCCCAGGAGTTTGAGGTTGCGGTGAGCTAGGCTGATGCCACGGCACTCACTCTAGCCCGGGCAACACAGCGAGACTCTGTCTCAAAAAAAAAAAAAAAAAAAAAAATTTAATAAGAGACATATGTCCAGGATACAGAAGAGGTAAGTGTTGGGGTATCAGGAGAGGCTTTCCAGAAGAGGAATGACTACGCAGGTTAGGAAGGATAAGTAACAGTAGAACATGCTGGAGGAGGACATTCCATGCAAAGGAAACATGAAAAACAAACAAACATGAAATATCATTGTGTATTCAAGAAAACATAAGCAATTTAGTATTACTAGAGTGGGTTATAGGGGCAGGGGGCAAGGAGGCAGGTGAGGGGAGGCATTGGCATGTAAGCTTAGAAGAACTTTTATAAGTTGTTTATTCCAAATTCAAGCCCAATATGGGGATTTCTTCTGGATTCTACAGCTGTACTCTCCAATATGGTGGCCAAGCCCCCCATGTGGCTCTTTATATTTCAATTACAATTACTTAGGATAAAATAATTCAGTTCCTTGTCATATTCAACTGATCAGATTTCAAGGGCTTTTGTACCATGTGGCTAGTGGCTACTGTGTCGGCAGGACAGACATAGGACATTTCCATCACCACACAAAGTCCCATGGACAGTGCTGCCCTAGAGCATCCCTGACAGATGCCCATGTATTTTCTGCTTGAATAGTGGGGAAATGGCTACTTTCCAAGACAGCATATTCCATTTTTATGTAGGTCTATTTGCCAGAACATAATTCTAAATAATTTAACTCATAATGTATTTCCCTTCCTCTAATTTCTATGCAAGAATCCTAGCTCTATTAATAAATATAAAACAAGTTCACATTTTCTTTCACTTAGTGGCTCTTTGTCTTTTTGCAGACCTTTGTCCTATCTCTCTCTTTGGTTCTCTTCCCCAGGTCAACCGTCCCAAAGTCTTCCTGCGCCTCCTCCCATGGCTGTTTCCAGATTCTTTCTGTTCTGGTGGCCGTCTTCCACATTTCTCCTAGATTATGTTTCCCTAAATTGAACCCTTTATCTCAGCTGTGGTCCGATCAACAGAAAACAGAACTACTGCTTTCCTGTGCTCCAAGCACTTTATTTCCATATATGGAACCTAAGTTTATTTTGCCTTTTGGGGTTTTTTTTTTTAAACATCTATCATTCTGTTGTGCATATTAAGCTCGTTGGCCACTAATATCCCACTGTCTTTTTAATACAAGTTATTGTTCCAGGAAGTCTCCCTGATCCTATATCAGAAAAGCAACATTTTTTAAAAAAAATACCTCTGTTAATTTCCTGTTGTTGGTAAAAGTCTGTTATATACTCCAGGGAAAAGGAATTGGTAAGGGATGGCAAAAGAGTAAAAAAAAAACTTAGAGAAGTATAAAATAATTAAGAAACAATATCTTATGATATATTATTAAATCTGTCACATAAAAGTATTAAATTGAATATACAAGAAAACATAAAAAAGAGAAGTGATAACCTTTGGCATAAAATGGTCATAAAATTAGCAATTGAAAATGCCTGACAATAAAGTACTCTTTTCCATAAGTGACTTTTAAACCGTTCTTAACTTAATGCATGTGCTGAATTATTAAGCAATACAGTACTTCTTTGCCATACTAATACCTCTTTAATGCATTAAAGTTTTCGATCACCTTTGGAGATACAGGTTTATGTGTGAGTGTGCCTGCAAACAGCATGGGAATGCATACACGGTGTTCTACACCTGCACCGGAATGAGGCCTTCAGGAACCGCCCAGGGCTAGCTCTGTTGCACCTGCAGTCTTTACCTTATTAGGAAAAAAATCCCTTCATTCCTTTCCTTTGAGATCACATGCGGAAAGGGCATTCTCAACCATTAATCTGAGTTATTAAAATTACCTTTTGACTAAGCCATCTCTCCCTACTCTTCGTGTACCAGGCTTTGAGGTGACAATTTTCCCAAAGCAAGATGTACTGATGTATTTGCCACAGCAACCATGAGTCTCTGAGGTCCCAGTAATTAAATACCTTAAACCTCACCCTGAGTATTTCCATACCACTCCATGATTCTAAAAATGGGTATTTGACAAACAGCTTCATTGCAGATGTTTGACTAAGGTGCCAATTTACACATTTTAATGAGCCAGTAGGTCCACGGTGGCTGCTCGGTTGTTCTGTCTCCTCATAAAACTCTGAAAAGCTGATAATAATTGAATATCTATCTATTCCCTTTTAAGATGTTTTCAATATCTGATCTATACATGCTGAGTAGGTAATTGATGTTTAATGAAATTAATAACCCCTTGGACTTGGCAAGCCTCTTCATACTTATTATCTCACTGGATCCCTACAACCCCTTATGAGACCAGTAAGGAAGAAATATTAGGTTATTAAGTATGGAATGTCCAATCTCCTTAAATACTAAGTTTGACAGTTGATATCTCTGACATTTCACCTTGACACTTGTTTTATTGTTATTGTGAAGCTACATCCTCATTCTTTCAAATGCACATTTTGGCTTGTGATTATCTTTCAAATTTTTTTGGAGCAATTTTTGTGAAACCATGGATAAGTTGAAAATTCATGTTATTTTTGAATATGAGTTCCCTCGTGGAAGCAATGCTGCATAGCACCTTGAAATATCAATGAAGTGTTTGGGAAGAATATAGCTAATGAATGCACAGTACGTGGATGGTTTGAGAAGTTCTGGTCTGGTGAGTTTAATCTTGAAAATGAGCTATGTGGGCGACCTGAGACCAAGGTGGATAATAATGAGCTGAAAGCTGTAGTGGAAGCATTTCCATTTCAACCTACTTATGAATTAGCAGCAAGGTTTGACGTTACTATTCCAACAATATTGGACCATTTGAAACAAATTGGCAAGGTAAAAAACTTGGATAGGTGGGTTCCACATGAATTAAATGAGTGTCAAAAGAGAAATTGTATTGAAGCTTCCCTTTCTTTTTTTTTTTTTTTATTTCAGCTTATTACGGGGGTACAAAAGTTCAGGTTATATATATTGCCCATGTACTGCCCATCCCCCCAAGTCAGAGCTTCAACCGTGTCCATTCCCCAGACTTATTCCCCAATGCACTTATCATGTAGTTATACCCCCATCCCCTCCCCCCAGCCCCCATCTCCCCGAGTCAGCACATTCAAGCATGACCATTCCCCAGACAGTGCGCAACGCACTCATCATGTAGGCATACACCCATCCCCTCCCCCCACTGCCCACTTCAGTCTGATACCCAATTGGTGTCATTCCCAAATGTGCATTTAGGTGATGATCGAGGAAACCAATTTGCTGGTGAGTACATGTGGTGCTTGTTTTTTCATTCTTGGAATACTTGACTTAATAGAATGGGTTCCAACTCTCTCCAGGAGAACACAAGGGATTCTATATCACCGTTATTTCTTATAGCTTAGTAATACTCCATGGTATACGTATACCACAATTTACTAATCCATTCATGAATTGATGGGCATTTGGGTTGTTTCCACATATTTGCAATTGTGAATTGTGCTGCTATAAACATTTGGGTACAGGTGTCTTTGTCATAGAATGACTTTTGTTCCTTTGGGTAGATGTCCAATAATGGGATTGCTGGATCAAATGGTAGGTCTACTTGAATCTGTTTAAGGTATCTCCATAATGCTTTCCACAGGGGTTGCACTAGTTTGCAGTCCCACCAGCAGTGTATGAGTGTTCCTGTCTCTCCGCATCCACGCCAACATGTGTTGTTTTGGGACTTTATGATAAAGGCCATTCTCACTGGAGTTAAGTGATAGCTTCCCTTTGCTGTCACGACATAAAGGTGAATCATTTCTACATTGTATTGTTATGTGTGATGCAAAATAGATTCTTTTTGACAATCACAAGGGTTCAGCACAATGGTTCGATAAAGATGAAGTGCCAAAACACAGTCTAAAACCAAATGTTCATCAAACAAAGCAAATGGTGTCTATTTGGTGGTCCAGCACTGGTATTATCCACTACAGCTTCATGAAACCTGGTCAATCGATTATAGCGGATGTCTACTGCAACCAATTGGATGAAATGAGGATGCTCGCAATTAAGCAGCCGAGATTGGTCAATAGAGACAGGCCAATCAATCCCTCTTGTAAGACAAAGCTTGATCACATGTCGCACAGACAACACTGCTCAAACTACAGAGACTGGACTTGGAAACTCTCTGTCATCCACCATATTCCCCAGACCTTGTACCAACTGACTACCATTTCTTCCAGGCTTTGGACCACTTCTTGCAAGGAAAAATATTCAATTCTCAACAAGCTGTGGAAAACGCCTTTCATGATTTCATTGTCACTCGCTATCCAGGCTTCTTCACTGCATCATTAACAAGCTACTGTTAAGATGGCAAAACAGTGTCAATAGTTTAGGCGTATATTTTGGTTAATTGTACTGCTTCTTGTTTGAGATATAATAAACTACACTTTTGATTCAAAAATTGAACATTTCCTATTTAATGACCTAATAATTCTCTTTTTTTATAAGAGGAATGTTAGGTTCAAAGAGACAAAGTGATTTGCTCAAGGTCACACAGAAAGTAAACCAGGATTCAAACTCCAGTCTGATACAAACAGCAATGCACTTGCTACTCTACCTTGATGCCATCAACTTTCCCACTTATTTCCAGAAACTGGCCTTTGTAGACTGTTCATTTCATCTTGGTAAGAAATAACCAGATATATCCTATGGTACATTCTATGATATCTAGCCATATGGTGATAAAATTAAACATATGGTTTTTACAAAATACTCAACAGCACTCAAGTTTCAAAATACATTAGCTATCATTTTCTAATGTTCATACTTCAATTTATAATTGATTCTTGGAGATTTTTCTATTAGACAGCATCACAAGGTATGATATAATAGAGTTTGGAACCTGGAAGGGATTTTTTTTCTTAAACCTTTTAAAATTAGATATTTTGTCATTGAAAAGTTTATACATGCATATTGGGAAAATCCAAGCAGGGTGAGAAGGTATATTTTAAAAATAACACAAAATCTCCTCAACCCAGTTCTTCAATTTTCCTCTACAGAGGTAATTTATAGATCCTTTCAAAATTGTCTACGCACATGCAGAATATAACTCCAAATGGAAGTATGCTGTACATACTGTTCTGTATCTTGCTTTTTTCAGTGTTGTTTAAAAATATATTTTGGATTTGGGAGGCTGAGGTGGGAGGATCACTTGAGGCCAGGAGTTTAAGACCAGCTTCGACAACACAGCAAGACCCCCTCCTCTACAAAAATTAAAAAAAAATTAGCCAGGCATGGTGCCATGCATCTGTAGTCTTAGCTACTCAGAAGGCTGGGATGGGAGGATGGCTTGAGCCCAGGAGTTCAAGGCTGCAGTGAACTATGATCACTCATTGCACTCTAGCCTGGGTCACAGTGAGACCCTGTCTCTAAAAAAAAAAAAATATATATATATATATATATATATATATATATATATATATATATATATATATATATAAAACTGTTGTTACTTAGCAGTGCATTATTTTCTTGGCTGCATAGTATTTTATACGGTAATTTATTCAAGTCTTCTAATAATATATTTTTTTGCTATATTCAGTTTTTTACTATTATAAACAACACTGTAATCATAACTCCTATATATTTTAACTAAAAGTGAAATTGCTGGGTCAATGTGTATGAATTTTTATTGTGTCCTTTTATCGTTGTAAAGTCACTTTCTTTGTCTAGTTCATACTTTTTCCTGTAAATTCAACTTTGTCTGATATTAATATAGGGGATTTCTTTTCTTTTTGTGTGATTTTGTTTGATATACCTTTGATCATTCTTTTAATTCCAAACCTAGTCACATTATTTTATATATACCTACCATTTGGTGCTTATATTTAGGTTTTGCTTTATAATTCAGATTTTTAATAAGTGAGCTTATTCATTTTATATTAATTATGTTTTCCAGTTTTGTTATGTCTTCAGTTTTTATTTGGTTGCTTCTCAAACAATCTTTTCCTAACAAGAAACACAGGAAAGATAACAAGAAAGTAATGAAACTGGTCATGTATATGGCCTGGGTAGAAATGAAATGGAAAGAATAAGGAAGGGAATAATACTTCCCTGAAATGTTTAATACAAATGTTTAAAACATTTGCATTTCCAAAAACATGTATACTTTTTATTTTAGAAATACAAATGTTTCAGGCCGGGCACGATGGCTCACGCCTGTAGTGCTAGCACTCTCAGAGCCCAAGGAAGGAAGATCGCTTGAACTCAGGAGTTCAAGACCAGCCTGAGCAAGAGTGAGACATCATCTCTACTAAAAATAGAAAAATTAGCTGGGCGTGGTGACACACACCTGTAATCCCAGCTACTCGAGAGGCTGAGGCAGTAGGATGGCTTGAGCCCAGGAGTTTGAGGTTGTTGTGAGTTAGGCTGATGCCACGACACTCTAGTATGGGCAACAGAGGAAAATTCTGTCTCCAAAAAAAAAAAAAAGAAATACAAATGTTTTAAATATTCAAAAATAAAATACAATGAATAAGGATGGAGAAAAAAACTAGAATTGAATATATAAATATGAACCTAACTGTATTTCATTTTTTATTTTTTATTTTTTTATTTTTTTTGAGAGAGTCTCGCTCTGTTGCCTGGCTAGAGTGAGTGCCATGGCATCAGCCTAGCTCACAGCAACCTCAAACTCCTGGGCTTAAGCAATTCTACTGCCTCAGCCTCCCGAGTAGCTGGGACTATAGGCATGCGCCACCATGCCTGGCTAATTTTTCTATATATATATTTTAGTTGGCCAGATAATTTCTTTCTATTTTTAGTAGAAACGGGATCTCGCTCTTGCTCAGGCTGGTCTCGAACTCCTGACCTTGAGCTATCCACCCGCCTAGGCCTCCCAGAGTGCTAGGATTACAGGCGTGAGCCACCGTGCCCGGCTTTGTATTTCAAATAAACATCATAACTACAGAGAAAAAAGTAAACTAATCCAAGTAACTTTTGAACACAGAACTTTACCTATACACTCTCAGTATAAAATTTTAAAAAAACTTGCAACAAATCTTAAAGTGTATAATTGGGTAGACATTTCGGTTCTTTAGTTTTTCACTATAATTAAACATACTTTTTTCTTTTTAAAAAAAATCTTATTAAAATATAATTAACAACCATATAATTCACCCATTAATGTATACCATTCAGTGGTGTTTACTATATTCACAGAGTTGTACAACCATCACTACAATCAATTTAGAACATTTTCATCATCCTCCCAAAACCCCCATACTTATTAGCACACACTCCCCATTTCCCTCCAATCTTCCTCCTAACTTTAGACAAACATTAATGTACTTTCTGTTTCTATGGTTTTATCTATTCTGGACATTTTATACAAATGGAATTATACAATATGTGGTCATTTGTGACTGGCTTCTTTCACTCAGCTTTCAGTATTTCATTCCTTTTCATTGGAATATATAATAATTTAATTCATCAAGTTGGACATTTGAACTATTCCCATTTTTTACTGCTATGAATAATGCTGTTATGACCATTCATATGTAAGTTTTTGTGTGGATGTATTTCATTTCTCTTGGGTATATATTTAGGAATAGAATTGCTGGGTCATCTAGTAACTCTGCATTAAATATTTTGAGGAACTGCCAAACATTTTTTCAAAGCAGTTGTACACACTAGTAGTGTGTAAGGACTCCAATTTCTCCACATTCTTGCCAACACTTGTTATTATTTAGCTTTTTTATTATAGCCATCATAGTGAATGTGAAGTGGTATCTCATTGTGATTTTAATTTGTATTTCCATAATGGCTAATAATGTTGAGCATCTTTTCATGTACTTATTGGCCATTTGTATATATTCTTTGGAGAAATGTGTATTCAGGTCCTTTGCCTATTCGTATAATTACTATTGAGTTATAAGTGTTCTTTATATATTCTGGACACAAGTCCCTTGTCAGATATATGAACTGAAAATATTTTCTTCCATTTTGTGGGATATCTTCACAAAATTTTTAAATTTTGATGAAGTCCATTTTATCTTTTTTCTTTTGTCACTTGTGCTTTTGCCATCATATCTAAGAAACCATTCATTTCTTAACCCAACTTCATGAAGATGTATTCCTATGTTTTCTTCTAAGAGTTTGATAGCTCTTACACTTAGGTTTATGATCAATTTTTAGTTAGTTTTTGATCAATTTTTAGTTAGTTTTTGTATATGCTGTGGAAACAAGCACAACTTTCCTTTGCGTATAGATACCAGTCATCCCAGAATCATTTGTTGAAAAGATTATTCTTCTCCACTGAATTGTCTTGCCACCCTTGTTAGAAATCAATTGACCATATGTGAGGGTTTATTTCTGGACTCTCAATGTTTTCCTTTGATCTGTATGTCTATCCTTATACCAGTATCACACTGTCTTGATTACTATCAATTTTAGTAAAATTTAAAATAAAAAAGTATGAGTCCTCCATACTTTGTTCTTTGTGTTGTCATTAATCGTTTTGGCTATTTGGGGTCCCTTGCATTTGTGTTTGAATTTTACAATCAACTTGTCAATTTATTCAAGAATGGCAGATGAGATTTTGATATGGTTTGTATTGAATCTATAAATCAATTTGGTGAGTATTGCCATCTTATCAATATTGTCTTCTGATCCATGGACATAGAATGCCTTTTCATTATTTAGGTCTTTGTAGATTTCTACAATAATGTTTTGTAGTTCTCAAAGTACAGGTTTTGCACTTCCTTTAAAAAATGTATTCATAAGTATTGTATTTGCTTAATGCTCTTGTAAATGAAATTGTTTTCTTAATGTCATTTTGGCTTGTTCACTGATAATGTGAGATACAGTTGATCTGGCATCCTTCTACCTTGCTGAACTTGTTTATTAGTTCTCATAGTTTTTTAATGGATTCCTTGGGATTTTATGTATACAAAATCATGTCATTAGCAAATAGAGATAGTTTCATGTCCTCTTTTCCAATCTGGATGTATTTCTTTTTCTTACTTAATTGCCCTGTCTAGAACTTCCAGTATAATGTTGAATAGAAGTGGCATGAGCAGACATCCTTGTCCTGTTCCTGAGTTCCTGATCTTGTGTGGAAAGCATTCAGTTTTTAGTCGTTAAGTATGATGTTAATTATGAGTTTTTCATAGATTACACTGAAGTATTTAGGGATAACAGGGCATGATGTCTGGTAAAAATAATAATAATGGGATGTGCATGTTTGTGTGTGTGTACAGAAAGAGAGAGAGAGAGAGTGAGGAGAGATAATGAATATGTAAGGTTAATGTGTTAAAATGTTAACAACTGGGGAACTCCAGAGAAACACACTATTTAGTCTGTTTTCCCTGACACTTTTTTTCCCCCCAACTTAAGGGATTTACTGGGTGCCACCTGATCTATCCAGAGGTCTAATCATGGGTTTGATAGCCATATCCTTGGTTTGATCTTTGCTGCAAACTTAACATATTTCTTCATTTTTATCTTTTATTCGTTGGTGTTGAGCAGGATTTTCCTCTTCCAATGCCACAAGGTCTGAATTTCTGGACTATCTATTCCCTTTTATTCCTGCTTGTAAACTTGCCAGTTATTTCTGAACCCATCTGTCTTGTGGTAATTTGTGAAACACAGCTATTATCAGCCAGTCTTTTCCCCTAAAATCTCAAATTCAGAGACACATCATCTGCCTTCCACGTTATCACAGGCAACAGTTTTACCATATATTTTGCCACAGTATAATATGAATCACCATCTATGCTCAAAATGTTTCATATTTTGCTGGTAGGAAATCTTTGAAGCTGGTTTCTCTATCCTTTTGCTCATTATTCTTTGAACACATTCCTTCTTTCTGGCAAAACCAAATATTCCAGGTTCATCTGATACTTTCTGTGCTCCAGCCCTGTAAATAGCCATTTATTCAAGAGTCCTGGTTCCTTGAGTAGAGAATGGTATTTAGAAACCAATATCGGGTAGTTTTGTGCACTCATTGCTACAAAAATGTCATTATATTTAGAGTTTTAGCAGAAAAAGCTAAGGATTATATGTATGTTTATACACGTATACACACAACTATCTATCTACCTACCATCTAGCTAGTTAGCTATCTTGAAAACAAAATGTTCACAATGTTATCTCCAATTACAATTCAATACACCAGCCTGTATTCTAGCCTTCCCTCTTTCCATATTTGTACCTCCTTTCTCTAACAGTGAGAAGACTAGTTCCCATTGTTCTTAACGTATTTGCTTTTCTGCTCAATCCCTCCATATGGAATCCATCTTCCAAACATTCAGGCTGTCTCCTTGTCCCAACTCTTCTGGAGGCACAGACCACATTGACCAAGTTCCCTCCACCCCAGCTCCAGCCCTTCTGAGCACAGAGACACTCAGCTGAGTGTCCCCAGTCTGAACAAAGGGGAAAGGGAAGGGGCCAACTAAGTTTTTGAGACAGTGGTACCATGAAAGAAATGATAACCCTGGGCTACAAGTGTCTGTGATTGTTGGTATCTTAACATCACCCTTGAGCCCCCAACCCAAGGGCTATTTTTCACCCCAATAGATGCTAGTCTAAACTGATTGATACAACAATCAGGCAGTGGAGGAAATGGGGTGAAGGAAGAACTATTCCCTCAGAGTAATTCTCTGCTTAGCTTTAAGAATACACATTTCCTATTCCTAATGTGTGTTTGTGCATAAATATATGTTTATCTGTCCAAGAGAGTTTGAGTATATATATTATATATGCAAAAATATACGTATTACTAATAGGAGAAAATTACTATATGCATTCCATGTTGTAATTCTAACAACAAAAACAGGGGCCGGGCGCGGTGGCTCACGCCTGTAATCCTAGCACTCTGGGAGGCCGAGGTGGGTGGATCACTTGAGGTCAGGAGTTCGAGACCAGCAAGAGTGAGACCCCGTCTCTACTAAAAATAGAAAGAAATTATCTGGCCAACTAAAATATATATAGAAAAAAAAATTAGCCGGGCATGGTGGCACATGCCGGTAGTCCCAGCTACTCAGGAGGCTGAGGCAGGAGGATCGCTTAAGCCCAGGAGTTTGAGGTTGCTGTGAGCAAGGCTGACGCCACGGCACTCACTCTAGCCCGGGCAACAAAGCGAGACTCTGTCTCAAAAAAAAAAAAAAAAAAAAAAAAACAAAAAAAAACAGGTAACTAGTAGTTTAGTTTATTTATTTCTTAAAGAGAATTTTAGTATATCCTGTTTTCAAGTTAATTTCAACTCTGTCACTAATTGCAATTTAGTTCTGCTTGGAGTTGATGAACGTGTTGATTTGGACTGTTCAAATTTGTAATTTGCTGTTCAAATTTGAGATGATCCTGCCAAACATATTAGAGTAATAAATGCCAGCGGAAGCATAGTTTCCAAACTCTGTGCAGAAACAGCCATTCTACATATCAGTTCAGCAAATAAATAAATATGTCGATCTTTCATTTAAAAAGGGTTATTTCATAATTGCAGGAAAAAATCCAGAACCCAGTCTAATTTCTGAAAACTCCCTGGGATGTGGTCTGTGGATAATTTGGTTTCTTCGTAGGTAACTATTCACCACCTCCCAGGTGGTCGTCTTTCTCACCCTGTGATGGACGTCACCAGGTGATGGACACTGCAATAAAGGATTCATCAAGGGAGGCTGCTTTGGTTGGTTGTGTCACTTTAGTCTCGCACTGGAGGTTGGAAGACTTTCTCTGTGATCTTATGTTTCCCACACATAACCCTCTCTGAGCCTTAGTTTGCTTATCTGTGAAATAAGGGGAATAGAAATATTAATTCTCTGGTGTCTTCTGAGTGCCAAGTTCTCAAGCTCCTGGCCTCAAGTGAGCCTCCCGCCTCAGACTCCCAAGTCCACAGGCATGAGCCACCATGCCCGGCTAGGGTGCCAAATTCTATGATTCTTCTACCATTAGGATTATTTATTTTCTGATTATTTTATTGATCAGAAAAGTTTTACCTACTGAAAAGATTTGATGAACCTGAATTCTTGGCTTATAAGAACTGAACGAAGAATTTATGTGTAGTGCGTGTTCTTAGTTACAGCTGATTCTCAAGAACCTCTAAAGCAATTAGTTTCACAAATAGAAATATAAATATAAGTATTTAATATGCTAATTATTCTACTCTGCTCTGGATCAAATTTGGAATTTTTAATGCATTGGGCAGTGCCCACTTCTCACTTCTGAACAACTTGAAAAGAATTAGCGGTATCTAAGGCCAGGTGCGGTGGCTCATGGCTGTAATCCTAGCATTCTGGGAGGCCAAGGCGGGTGGATTGCTCAAGGTCAGGAGTTCAAGACCAGCCTCAGCAAGAGCAAAACCCCGCCTCTACTAAAAATAGAAAGAAATTATCTGGCCAACTAAAATATATATATAGAAAAAAATTAGCCGGGCATGGTGGCGCATGCCTGTAGTCCCAGCTACTCGGGAGGCTGAGGCAGTAGGATCGCTTGAGCCCAGGAGTTTGAGGTTGCTGTGAGCTAGGCTGATACCACGGCACTCACTCTAGCCAGGGCAACACAGCAAGACTCTGTCTCAAAAAAAAAAAAAAAAAGAATTAGTGGTATCTTTCTCTTCATTGTTTTTCCTCCTTTCCCAGAGAAGCCTGGCTTCTGCTGAGTGAGAACCTGGAGCTCATGGCGTTGCCACCATCTGTCAGAGAGAGTCAGTGCCTCTGAGATCTTGCAGCTCTGGAGCCTCTGGAGGTTACCAGGGACTTTGTACACCTCCCTCCTCCCATCACCCAAATCTTTAAATGCTCCAAACATAGTAACTCTCTCCACTAGTACCCTCACCTATGATTTCTCCCAACCCAGAGTAGTCCTCGAAGTCATCTTTGAAACTGCAGCAGGTGGATTCAATTTCAGTTATTGTATTTTTCATGTTCTCATCGTTTTTCATGTGTGCTATGGCACTGTCTATATTTTTGTATCCTCTGTAGAGATGTTCAAATTTTTTATTTAAGCATATTAAATATAGTTGATTTATAATCTATGTCTGATTGTTCTACTCTCTGAAGTATGTGTAGGTCTGTTTTTGTTGTTATCATTTCTGCTGGTTCTTACTCAATTTACCTTGTTTCTTCATGGACCTGGTTATCTTTAATTAGTTGCTGGTCATTGTCTTTGAAATACTATCTGTGGGGGGTTCTCTGGGGCTGAGGATGAATGTATTGCCTCAGTGAGGCTTTCCGTACACTTCTGCAGGTATATGAAGGAACTAGTGGCTGGCCCACCCTACATACACAATTTCCAAGGCTGATCTCTGGCACAAGTCCTCAAGGATAGGGGTTTTTGGGTTTGGGTGTTGTGTGTGAATTTTCCTTTGGTTTTTCTTTTCCTGCTGTTCTAAAGCCTAAGATAGCCTAATCTATAGTCCTCTGGGTTTGAAGAAAGGGGTCAATTTAGTTCCAGTTCAACCTAATCCTAACTAAGGGTGTAGCCTTTTGAAGGCCTGGCATGATGGGAGGAGGGCTTCCTACAAATTGGACGATCCTACAACCTGGTTTGCTCAACATAGCCCTAGTTTATACCTGTTGTTCCAATGTGAGTATTAATAACCCCCCTGTATTTGTATATGTGTGTGTATATATATGTATACGCATGTATGTGTATGTACATTTGTATAAATAAAGAGATTTATGATAAGGATTTGGGTCTCACTGTTATGGAGGCTGAGAAGTCCCAAGATTTGCAACCAGCAAACTGGAGACCCAGGAGAGCTGACAGTACGGTTCCAGTCTGAGTTTGAAGGCAGGTGAAGATTGACGTCTCAGCCCAGAGACAGGCAGAGAGGGTGAATTCTCCCTTACTCAGCCTTTGGTTCTATTCAGGCCTTCAATGGATTGGATGAGCTGGACCCACACTGGGGAGGGCACTCTGCTTTACTCAGTCTGCAGATTCAAATGTTAATCTCATCCAGAAATACCGTCACTGATACATCCAGAATAATGTTCAACCAAAAACCTGGGCATGCCATGGCCCAGTCAAGTTGATACACAAAAGTAACTATCACACCCCCCTTTGATCCCACAAGGTCCTGATATGGACAACAAATCATTTCATTGCCCTTAAAAATTTTCCACTTTGAGCAGCTCCTAGGCCTTGACAAATGCCTCAGGGGAAAATGGCTTCATTGCTCTGACGTCCCACTTACTGCTCTGTCAAGTCACTCCCCACTGCCTCAATAGCACTTTGGTGCCCTTAAGGGGACTGTGTGTGTGTGTGTGTGTGTGTGTGTAGACTGTATATAGAATTTTTAAATTGCTTTCAGTGTTCAGGTTAGTCTAACAATTAATACCACTTAGCCTAGTAATACCATTATAGATATGTCTATGTACCCCTTAGCTGGAACTTGAACCAATTTTTCCATAGGAAACATAATGTTATAAATGGATTTTTAGGGTCTACATGTTAATAAAACTCATTTACAAGTTAAGTAGTCTATTTTTGACTGTCTACTTACCCTTAATACTATTTTGGTGGCAAAATGAATTCCAAGTTCCAAATTACCAACCTCAAAACAAAATGATTGGGAGGCAGAGATGACCTCTATGTATATTTCAGACTTTTTGACTCTTCCACCTTAAGTTTTTTAAGGAAAAAATATTTTTTCCCAGAAAAATGGATGGCTTGGAAAAAAAAAAAAGTTTAAATAGTGTAAGAAAAGGATTGAAAGTCAGATAACAGATGGTCTTTGCTTTATACCCTCCATGTATAAAATTCCTCTAGTAATTTGGATTTGAATGCCTTCCTCCCAATATGTGATGTAGTTTGTATCAATAACTGTAAAACCAAGAAATAACTGATAAACTTTATGGAAATGATTTGTACCTAGCCAATTAAACCGGCAATGCTTATATTTCTTGGTGTTAGAGTATTATGTATTATATACACAGTCCCCAACTTATGATGGTTTGACTTACTATTTTTAGACTTTACCATGGTGTGAAAGCAATACACATTCAGTAGAAATCATACTTTGAATTCTGAATTTTGATCTATTCCTGGGCTGACAATATGCAGTACGATACTCTCGCAGGATGCCAGGCAGCGGCAGTGAGCCGCAGCTCCCTGTCAGCCACGAGATCATGCATGTAAACAACTGACACTCTGTAGTGTACTGTGTTGCCAGCGTGTTTTAAATGCTGTGTTTTGTGTTTCACATCCCAGCATATCTACAAAATGCCCATTTTCGATTTATGATATTTTTAACATAACAATGGGTTTAGCAGAATGTAACCCCATCCTAAGTCAAGGAGCATCTGTACTGCTAAATGCCTTCCAGAGGGTAACGGATTGTGTAAGGAAATGAATTCAAGCTGATAGCTGCTGGGGCAAAGAAGCAATTGCAATACTAAGTTAATACTGTTAACTCAGATGCTGGAGGCCAGGGTAACATATTCAGGCAAATAGGTATAGAATATCAATGATATTCTGCACCCCTTTAAGTTCCATATGGAGTTAAGAACACAAATGAGATTGCTGAGAACTTTTGGAATTGGAGTTAGCAACTCACTTCATATTTGCTTGACTATCAATTTCATCCATGTTGTATGTTATACTTCAAAATGGCTAAATACAGAGAAAATATGACATTAGTGATATGACATATATTTCTTAAATAAAACATATTCAAGCCAGAAAATTTCTAAGTTAGTGACATTTTTAATTTAGTTTCAAGAGAAGCAATAGTGGGTGGGGAGAGTTAAGAGCACTGAGCTGGAGGTCAAGGTACCTAAGTTCTGACCTTGGAGCTAAAAAGCAGCTGCCTGACCTCAGTTAGGTGACTTACATGTCTCTGCATCTCTGTTTGCTCAGCGGAACACTACTTTCAAGATCTAATGCCTATGATCAGAATCTAACAGGTATGGTTCTAAGATAAATACCTTACCTTCATCCTGCATCTTTCCTGGAACACACAGTCTTATTACTCAAGAGATAAATCTGACCCATTCTGGTTCTATGCTGCAACAATAGACTAGAGGTATAGTTCTCAGTTCTTAAACAGTAGAATCCAGACATTATCCTATAGTTCCCATCTCCCCTTTGCCCTCTTACATTTAAGATAATTATTTGGAAGGCCTTTAGACTGAGACAGCTCCAGCACCTTAGGATCCTACTACCCAAGCAAACCTAAACCAACTTAGAGTGGTTACAGCCTAAGAAAACAAAACTTAAGCTTAGTCAATCAGAAACCACCAGCTAACCTCTAACTAGGGACTTTCCATTTAAGCAACAAAACGTTTTCTTTGTCTTGCTTCTACAAACAGCTTCTGCAGCATACCTTGGAGATACTGTGGGCTCAGTTCCAGACGATCACAATAAAGTGAGTATCACAATAAAGGAAGTCACACAGATTTTTTATTTTTCCCAGTGCATATAAAAGATATATTTCCACTATATTGTAGTCTATTAAGTATACAATAGCCTTTCTTAAAGAGAAACAATGCACAGACCTTAATTTTAAAAATACTTCATTACTAAAAAATACTTGCAAGGCAAGTAGTACTCTTGCCTTGATGGCGATGGCTACTGACTGATCACGGTGGTGGCTGCTGAAGGTTGGGGAGGTTGTGGTAGTTTCTTAAAATAAGACAACAGTGAAGTTTGACGCATCAATTGACTCTTCCTTTCACAAACGATTTCTCTGTATCATGTGATGCCTTTTGATTGCATGTTACCCAGAGTAGAACTTCTTTTAAAATTGGAGTCAATTCCCTCCAACCCTGCTACTGCTTTATCAGCTAAGTTCATGTAATATTCTAAATCCTTTGTTGTCATTTAAACAATATTCACAGCATCTTCACCAGGAGTGGATTCCGTCTCAAGAAACCACTTTCTTTGATCATACATAAGAAGCAACTCCTCATCCATTGAAGATTCATTATGAGATTGCAGAAATTCAATCACGTTTTCAGGCTCCACTTCTAACTCTAGTTCTCATGCTATTTCCACCAGAGCTGCAGTGACTAACTACTTCCATTGCAATCTTGAACTTCTCAAATTCATCCATCAGGGTTGGAATCAATTTCTTCCAAACTCTTGTTAATGTTGATATTTTGATCTTCTCCCATGAATCATGAATGTTCTTAATGGGATCTAGAATGGTGAATCCTTTCTAGAATGTTTTTAATTTACTTTTCCCAGATCCATCAGAGGAATCACTACCTATGGCAGCTGTAGCCTTACAAAATGTATTTCTGAAATAACAAGACTTGAAAGTCAAAATTACTCCTTGATCCATGGGCCACAGAATGGATGTTGTGTTAGCAGGCATGAAAACAACATTAATCTCCTTGTACATCTCCATCAGAGCTCTTGGGTGACTAGGTGCATTGTCAATGGGCAGTAATATTTTGAAAGGAATCTTTTCTTCTGAGCAGAAGGTCTTGACAATGCCTCAAAACACTCAATACTCAAATACTCAAAATACAGTAAGCCCTGCTGTAAATAGATGTGCTGTCATCCAGGCTTTGCTGTTCCAATTATAGAGCATAGGCAGAGTCAATTTAGCATAATTCTTAAGGGGCCTAGGATTTTGGAATGGTAAATGAGCATTGGCTTATAAGAGAGTCAGCCTGCCCTTTAAAGACAGGAATCGACTTCTCCTCTCTAGCTATGAAAGTCCTGGATGGCATCTTCTTCCAACAGAACGCTGTTTTGTCTGCACTGGAAATCTGTTGCCTACTATAGTCACCTTCATCAGTGATCTTAGTTCAATCTTCTGGATAACTTGCTGCAGCTTCTACATCAGCACTTGCTGCTTTACTTTCCACTTTTGTGTTATGGAGACATCTTCTTTCCTTAAACCTCATGAATCAACCTCTGCCAGTTTCAAACTTTTTTTCTGCAGTTTCCTCACTTCTCTTAGCCTTCTAGAGTTGAAAAGAATTAAGGCCTTGCTCTGCATTAGGTTTTGGCTTAAGGGAATATCGTGGCTGGTTTGATCTTCTATCCAGACCACTCAAACTTTCTCCATATCACCAATAAGGCTGTTTCACTTTCTTACTGTTCATGTATTCACTGGAGTAACACTTATAATTTCCTTCAAGAACTTTTGTACATTCACAACTTGGCTAACTGTTTGGTACAAGAGGCCTTGCTTCAGTTATCTTACCTTCTGACATGCCTTCCTCACTAAGCTTAATCATTTCTAGCTTTTGATTTAAAGTGAGTGATGTGTGACTCTTCCTTTCATTTGAACACTTAGGGGCCATTGCAGGGTTATTAAGTGGCCTAACTTTAACACTGTTGTGTCTCAGGGGAAAAGGAGGCCTGAAGAGAGGAAGACGGGAGAACGGCCAGTCGGTGGAGCAGTCAGAACACACACAACGTTTACCCATTAAGTTCACCGTCTTATATGGGTGCAATTTGTGGCACCCTAAAATAATTATAATAGTAACATATAAGATCACTGATTATAGATCACCATAACAGATGTAATAATAAATTAAAAAGTTTGAAATATTGTGCAAATTACCACACTATTACACAGAGATATCAAGTGAGCACTTGCTTTTGGAAAAATGGTGCTTATTAACAGATGTGCTCGATGCAGGGTTGCCACAAAACTTCAGTTTGTGAAAAACACAGTATCTGTGAAGCACAATAAAAAACGTGCAATAAAATGAGGTTTGCCTGTAAAAGCATTCCCCTCATGCCCCCTCCATGGAGCCCTGAACAATGTGATGCTTGGTGCTGCCTGATTCATGAATCACTGTCTGCTCAAATAAACTTCTGAAAATTTTAATGTGCCTGTTTATCTTTTAAAATATTTTAATAGGTTATGGCTAATGAATGTTTAAGTAAATGAACCACAGTAATTTTCCATGAGCTGGCTGTGAATATTTTCAGACATTAGATCACTCAAAGCTCTGGGGGAAGGGGGGCAGAAATATGTGTACATATGTGTATGTGTAGAAATATATATGTGTGTATATATTTTAAAAAATAAATTGATTTTTTCTTTGTAAAATGACCACTAACTCAGGTTGCTAAAACTGTCTAATGACTTTCAGTTGAGGTGGGGTGATAGTCTGATGGTCAATTTCCCACAGCTCCACCTGCTCACTGTTTTAAAAAAGAATCAAAAAAATATTCAACAAATAAAGTGGTTTGACATAGGCAATATGTTATTGATAATTAGCTGCATTGCCAAATACAACCAATATATTTTAACATAATATTTATATAATTTTATAAACATACTTTGTTATTGTTGCCTTATTTCTCGGATTTTTCCTCTGCGTGACTATGTGAAGATGTTTGATTACAGAACAGTATACAGAGGTTTCCATTTTGTCTCTGTGTGGGAGGTTGCTATTTATGGGATTTAAAAAATTGCAGACAGATTCTAGTTTTAAAACTAAGAAAAATCAGATATCTCAAATGGATTCAAGCAGAAATGGGGCACTTCTTTGATTTTTACATAAACAGAAGAAAAAAATCCAGCCTCCCATATTCTCAACCCCTTGGGACTTACTCTACAGAGGAGAAGAACACATTTTTCTATCCCTTTCCTATTGCTTATAGGGATTGGTAGGGAAATAAGTTCTTCTCCCAAATATTATATTTATTAAAATATAATTTCAATTTATTACAGAAAAAAGTAACTACAACATTTTTTATTACTAAGCCTGCCTATTAAGAGTAGGTGGCACTTTTGACTAGGAAGTGACCTTAGATTATTTTGGGGTTTTTTTTGCCTATGCAGATATATTTTGACTGGCAAAACAAAAGGAGAGGAATCTGAGGGTAGAACACTAGCAACTGTGGAAAGTAAATAAAAGAATGAGGCACTTGGAGAGAGAAACCAGCCGGTGAGAAATGACTGGAACTGGGGCAGTCCACAGTATTTCAATAACAAGATGCCAAGCATAATTGTCTGAATATGCCCCGATGCACTCAACCATCAATCCTCCCCCCCAGGGAAATGCAAGTACAGTCTCATTATTTGGGGTGGTGGGAGTGGTGTGGGGGAGGCTTCCTCCCCCTTTTTGAGGTTGTGTAAGAATCCCTAAGTGCTTATACAATTTAGACATTTTGGAGAGGGCCTCTGGTCTCGAGTTTACCACTGCTGAGAATAGTCATTATCCAAGCATGCCTGGCGCATTCAAAGGCGGGTGGCTACTTCCTCCATACCAGGCTTGGTATAGTCATCCTGTGTTATGGCTCTTGTTATGGGTTGAATTGTGTACCTACCCAAGAAATATGTGTTGAGGCTCTAAACTCTGCTGCCTTAGAATATGAACTTATTTGGAAATAGGGTCATGGTAGATATAATTTGTTAAGATGAGTTCATACTGGCATAGAGCAGGCCCCTAATACAACATTTCTGGTGTCCTTATAAAAAGATGTCCATGTGAGGACAGAGACACTCAGGGAGAACACCAGTGACTACGAAGGCAGAGTTGTGAACCTGAAAACCAGGAACGCCAAGGAAGTTTGGCATACCATCAGAAGCTAAGAGGAGGCAAGGAAGGATTCCCTTCAGGTTTCAGAGGAAGGATGGCTCTGCCAACATCTTGATCTTGGAATTCTAGCCTCCAGAACTGGGCAAGAACGCATTTCTCTTTTTTTAAGTCACCCAGTTAGTGGTACTTTGTTACGGCAGCCCTAGGAAACCAACACAGCTCCCAAGGCTCTGGCACTGGCCATTGAGTCCCCAGCTATCTCCTCCCACCCCCTCGAGTCTGTTCTACTAGGGGTGCTGCTTGTTGTAGGATAAAAATGGGCCATACTCACTCATTAAGCCAAAGCCTGAGTCCTCTTACCTTCCTTCAGCGGTGGCCCCCTCAAAGGACCTGAGTCACAAGAGCTATTTACTTCCCTGGAGGAGTAAGAGGGATGTAAAAAGATCTGGGACCTTAAAGACATAATATTGGCCTCTCCTTCCTGGGTTGGTGGAAGGGATAAAGAAGTTATTCTTTCCTAGCGAGGCCACAGTAATTAAAGGAAACCACTAACTTCAAGAAAAAAGCCTACTGATTTTTTTCCTTAGTAACCTACCCTATTGCATTGGTTTGCAATTGTCCCCTGTTCTGTGCTGTCCCAAGCACAATTGCAGTCACGCCAAACCTTCAGTGAAAGAATGACATAAGGAGCAAGTGGTGTAAACGACAGGGAGGTGCAGGGAGGTAGGGTCTCCTACCACTATGCTCCCGCCACAGCCAGCGTGATGAATGGGTGTCCCACTGAGAGGAGACCGGCTGGTGACAGCGGGCAGGGCTGTGAGCTGCCGATGGGCGAGGAGGACCCCTGTGCATGCAGGACTAACTCACACACCGCCCTGCAATGCACCCCCTTTCTGTAACAGAGGTAAAGTTCTGGAAAAGGGCAACGAAATATTTCACTAGCTTTCTCTTTAAAACCCCTCCCTTTTTGGGAATTAAAACTTGCATTCCTTCCCAAGGCCAGTAATCAAAGGGGCAGGAAAATGTTCTTTGCTGTTTGTTTTCTATTATCTTAAATCACAGGAGATGGCTCAACAGAATTGTCAGGACAAGGGTTCAAAAGATTGTCCTTACTGGAGATAAGGTCGTAATAACCCAAGACGAAAACCACCAGTCACAGTTAAGCAACAATAGCCTGAAGCTGCAACACGTGACACTGGTCACATAGACCCAAGCCCAACCCCCCGAAAATCCCCCTTTAAAAAGCTCTGTTTTTCTGCTTAAAGGGAGGTTGGTGGGCTTTGAGACGCTAGTCTGCCACCCTCCTCATTTGCTAGCAAATTAATAAATGTCTCTTTCCTTTTTCTTCAAACCACTTGTCCTCATTCTTGGTTATCATTGATTTGGCCTCGGAGCTTTTGGTAACACTTCCCCTAACACGCTAGTGCAAGGTGAGAAGGCGATGCTCGGCAGGAAGAAGGAGGTACTCGCTTGGGTCACAGCTGGATTTTACAACAGACAGTGGACTATCTGAGAGACTGTATGCTGAATACTGGAAACTGTGAAATATTTGTTTAAGGAATAGAAGTGTCCCAAGGAGCCAAATCTCCACTTTTCCAAAGAATTGGAAATAAACTATATAACCAAAGAGAACTAAACCAATAATAATGATTTTCCTGAATGTTAAAGATGATGAAACTTTTGTATGTATTTGCTAAAATCCATGAAATCATTGTCCTTGCCACTGAGAGTAGGCTGTAAAACTGAAGGACTGAGAACTGCGGGGTTAACATCCTGCTTACAAGAGGATGTTTAAACTCCATGTAATTATGAGCACTTTAAGTCTAAAATAAATACCTTGAAATAAATGAATATAGGCACAATCTTCCTACACTTAAGATGAGACAAAAACCTTAAGAGAACAAGACCATTTTGGGGGGCTTACAGTCAGATTAGTTGTTTTTTTCTCAGAAAATATACACTTAAAAATTCATTAAACTTTCATTCATTACCCCCTCCATCCTGACAACCCCCTACCCCCGTAACCCCACCTCCCATACCCAGCTAGCCAGGCTGCCCAGCCAGACCCAGGCTCTGAAATTTGCTTTAACTACTCTACACTGAAATTTACACATCTGGTCTGAAATTGTGTGTCTTAAAATCTCAGAGGGGAGAAAAATGTACATAAGGGGATAAATGAAACAAAATTAATAACTGTTGATAAATATCGATAATCATTAAACTTGGGGATGGGTAACACATTACACTACTCTTTCAACCTTTGTGTATTTTAAAATTTTCCATAACAAAAGCTTAATCAACAACAATAAAGAGGACATCTCTGGTCTCTTTCCACAGGAGATTGTTTAAAGGCCAAGTGGCAATGAATATGTCAAACACAGTTAACACATTCTAGTGAGTGACACATGTTAAATTGCACCTTTATGCCTCAAGCTGTGACAAGTGTGCATCTAGAAATTTGGAGTGACTCCAAGTGAGGAATATTATAAAGTTCAGGGGGGAAAAGCTTGGGAGAAGGAAACTTTACTGAGAGAGCTTAAATTAAATCATGACATGTAGGTCTTGAACTGGTTCTGAGCGTGCCCTAAAATTTTACCTAGTACTCACATTTTGAAGGGAAAAATAGGAAATGTCTTGTGTTTCAATTGCTGAAATAGCTATGACATTTCATACCCAAGCATCTTTTCCAGTGCCCTAACCCCGGATGGTGACTCGGCTCACTGGAGAGCCTGCAGAGGGTGGTGTGGAGGTGGGGAGTGTGCTTTGGTTTGGTGGGAAACCAGCAGCAGCTCGCTTGCCCACCCGTGATCGTCTCAGCCAGGCTGCTACACGACAGAAGAGGCAGCCCTGCTTTGGCAGAACATCTGAAAATGTCAGTCTTATTCTCTTCTGAAACTATTTTTGCCTTTTACATTTTAACCATTTTAAATTTTGGAAAGTATCTGAATGTGGTTAAGTCTTTATTCTGTTATTTGGTACTTGCTGTACTTATAGACTGACTCCCATTTCTAGTAAATTCTCTTTAGATTTTCTCAACAAAAATTAAATACACATAATTTGAGGTGTTCTAAGGGAACTGAATGGTCCTGCAAAGTAAGTAGGGCCAGGCTGACACGGTCAGAAGTTTTGGGTTCATTTATAGAAAATGAAGGCAAATGCCTTGTGGCTCAGCTTGTAGATTAAAGCCAGGACCAGTCTCAGACATTTTGAAACCTAGTTTATTACTGGGTAAGTAATAAACTTGACACTTCCCAGCCCTCTCCAGCCCTTCTTTCTCCCTCACGCAGCACGTTAGCTTGACTTGGCTCAGCCTGATCCTCCTCAACCACCTCCCACCTTTGTCAGTCACTTGTTCCCTGCAACTCAAGGTGGAACTTTTTGCTGGCTTTCTTATATTGACATTAGAAATCTGAGGGGATTCCAACCTTTTAACATTTTCAATTGATTTTGAAAAATAGTACGTTTTTATTTAACAAGTAAATTCCTAAAAGAATCTGGCATAACACATTTTTATAGCAATTTAAAGTTTTAGAAATGTTTCTCAAAATATTTTCTAAATTAAAACAAACAGCATTATATATGTTCTTTGAATGATTTAGGATTAATTATTCTAATTCACTTGAGGAGCCCAACTGGTGCAGTTCTAGTAAACTGAGCTCAATTCCAAACACTGAGCTCGGTAACTATTATTAGAGGGGTCTGTGTGACAAGGAAACAGATGCGCCTTCTGGGTGGGGACCAAGACTCAGGCTGTAGGCAGCTGAAGGAAGTTCAGTCCAGCAGGGCTAGTAGCACAGTATACAAAAGTTACCACAATAAGTAGCAGGTGTTAACTCCATAGGGAAGGGAGATCCCTATTACTATAAAGTGATAGGAGCAATATTATACATAGACAGAACATGGCAAGAAGGAATCCAAGAGCAGTAACTATTTAAACTTGTTGATCCACAGGGAGCTGGCACAGGGAAGCATGCCTATAGATCTGTGGTCCACACACCCCTGGCTGCAGACTGGTCTGTGGCCTGTTAGGAACTGGGTGGCACAGCAGGAGGTGAGTGGTGAGTGAGCTAGCAAAGCTTCATCTGTATTTACAGCCACTCCCCACTGCTCGCATCACCGCATAAGCTCCGCCTCCTGTCAGACCAGCAGCAACATTAGATTTCCATAGGAGCATGAAGCTTACTGTAAACTGCACATACGAGGGATCTAGGTTGCGTGCTTCTTATGAGAATCTAATGCCTGATGATCTGAGGCGGAGCTGAGGCAGTGATGCAAGTGCTGGAGAGTGGCTGCAAATACAGATTTTCGTTAGCAGAGAGGTTTGACTGCACAATAAATGTAAAGCACTTGAATCACCCTGAAACCATCCCCCTCTGGTCTGTGGAAAAATTGTCTTCCATGAAACTGGCCCTGGTGCCAAAAATGTCGGGGACTGCTGCTATAGATGGTAGGGCTTCGTTTCTCTTGAGGGAGACAATGGCAAGAGTTTTGGCAGAGCAAGTCTTAGAGGGATTTTGTGTACAAATAATCAAAATATGGATCCATTTAACGAAATTACAAGAAAGGGCGAGGATAAGGTCATTAAGCCAGTCCAGTTATTGCTCTGGAGATTCAAGGTCAATGACCTGGTAACAGCAACTTGAATACTGCATCAGTTTTCTCTGCTGTGTCCTAGAACTTTCTAGCTATGTCCTAGAACTTCCCTTTGCTGCACCCATGTTGAATTCCCTGTTTCCTGGACCCCATGTATTCTTCTTTTTTGGTTTATTCCCTCTTTTTGGGAAAGCACCTTCAGTAGCTTCCTAAGATGAGATGTATGGGAGTAATGTTTTTTGTTTTTGTTTTTTCTTCCATCCCTTGCTGTCTGAAAATATTTGTATCCTATTCTCATACCTGATTGACTGGGTACAGAATTCTATGCTCACGCTTTATTGACAGGTCATATTGGCTGCATTATATTCTAAATAAAAAAATAATTACCCTCAAAATTTGTATCAGGTTGCCTTACTATTTTATAGCATCCAGTGTTCTGTTGGGAAACTTGGTAACATTTGCTTTTCCTTTGTGAAATTTTTTCTCTTCTTTGGAAGCTTTTTGGTGTTCTCTTTATCCACCATAATTTGCAATTTCATGGTGACTTGGAATCAGTATTGGTGGGTCTCTGTAGTCTGATAATATATCCTTTGATTCTGATAAATAGTCTTGTATTGATTCTCTAATAATTTTCACTTCTCTATTTCTCTATCTTTCTAGCACTCCTCTGAGTTAGCTGAGGTAGGAATTGCCATGTGGGTGAGGGTCAAGTAGTTCCAGGTACATAGAGAAAAGGGGGTACAGAGTCCAGGAATAAAACAGGACATGACACAGCTGGTTTATTCACAGGTAAATACCTTCACAGTCAGGGTTCATTATAGGAAACAGAAACTTCTCTAGTCCTTCGAAAAGGCGTTTAAGTGCTGACAACATTTCTGGAAGGGCTGGGTGGGCAGACTCTAGACTGGACTTCCAAGGATAACTCCAAGAAGTAGATGGCCAACCTGGCCCACTGGGGGCATTTCACCTCTGCCACAATGCGGAAGGCGGGGAATTAGAAGTCTCTACCTGTCATTGTTCAGTACAAGAATGAATAGGGGCAACCCAGGAATCAGGAAGCTATGGATGCCACTACTGCAATTGCCTCTTGACCCCAAAGGGCAAGGAACCAGACAGTGGAGTGCTGCTGCAAATTCAGTCTCCACATGGTACCAGCCAGCCGTAAAAGCTAGCAGCCTGAAGGCGGCCCCGCCTCACATCACGTTCAAATCCCAACAAGTGTATCTAATTGGCACAATTTAATTTGCACACAAAACCCTCACTAGAAATGTAGTTTCTGGCATTCTAACTCCTACAGCAGTGGTCCCCAACTTTTTTGGCACCAGGGACCGGTTTCATGTTAGATAACTTTTTCATGGACCAGGGTGGGAGCAGGGGGGGGGGGATGGTTTCAGGATAATTCAAGCACATTACATTTATTGTGCACTTTATTTCTATTAATATTACATTATAACATATAATGAGATAATTATACAACTCACCATAATGCAGAATCAGTGGGATTGTTTTCCTGCAACTGGATGGGGCCATCTGGGGGTGATGAGAGACAGCGACTGGTCTGACAGGAGGCAGAGCTCAGGCGGTGATGGGAGCGATGGGGAGTGGCTGTGAATACAGATGAAGCTCGCTGCTTTGCCTGCTCTCGCCCCCTGCTGTACAGTCCGGTTCCTAACAGGCCATGGACGGGTGCTGGTTCCCGGCTGGGAGTTTGGGGACCGCAGTCCTACAGAATGGAAAAGCTCCCCCAAAAAGTTGTAATAGAGAACAAAAGCCATGTCACCACAACAGCCACAGCACAGCTGTGCAGAAGGGAAGTATTCTACATGGCAGCCAGGGCATCTACAGGAGGGACAAGGCGCTGCTGCAGCGAGAGGATGACCAGGCACAGTCAGTGCAGTAGCCAGTGCAGGCATGGTTCTCCAGAGAAACAGAACCAACAGGGTAGAGGTAGAAATATAGGACAGGATTTGTTATGAGAATTGGCTCACGAGATTATGGAGGCCGAGAAGTGCCATGATACGCTGTTTCTGAGCTGACGACCCAGAGAAGCTGGTGGTATGATTCTTTCTGAGTCCAAAGGCCTGAGATTCCTGAGCTCTGATGTTCCAGGGCAGGAGAAGATGGATGTCCCAGCTCCAGAAGAGAGAGAGTGTTCACCCTTTCTCTGCCTTTATGTTCTATCCAGGCTCTCGACAGACTGGATGATGTCTGCCCACATTGGTGAGGGTGGATCTTCACCTAGTATGTGGATTCAAATGCTAATGTCTTCTGGAAACACCCTCACAGACACACTCAGGAATAATGTTTTACCCACTATCTGGGCATCACTTAACCCAGTCAAGGGTTAAGATGATGGCAGAGAACAAGTAACATTTGTGTCTGTCCGGAAATCTTTTAAACACCATCTTTACATCTGATAGTTACCCATTGTGAAGTCTGCTTTACCCACGTAGAATTCAGTAAAAATACACTTCTCAGCCTCCACTAGGGGGGAGGGATCTGACTTTAGTGTTCGTCAATCTGACTGATACATCTGCGTAAGACAGAGATGCAGAAATGGGTTAAACCTGGGGAACAGGAAATCACTGGGACACCTGGGTTCTGGGGCCGGTGGTGGTGTTTCAGGTTTCTGCCTGCAGAAGGGCAAGTAACTCAGATTATAGGCAGCAGCTGCCCTCTTCCCCAGCCAGCACTGTGAATTGGTGGTGGTGGCAGGGGTCCTGCTGCTAGCCCTTCCAAAGATTATTATTGACTATCTCCCTTCTTATTTATATCAGCTCAGCAGTTCCTGGAAGTGCGGTCTGAGAACACTGAGGCTCCTCGACTCAGGGGGTCTATGAGAGCCTCCCTTTTCCAACTACATATCTATGTGAAGCTAGCTTTTCTTCACCATACCTCAATCGAAACAGCACAATGCAGAAGATGATATAAGAATACAGTTCTTCTATTAAGTCAGATATTGAAGAGAATTGCCAAAATATAAAACAATGCCACTCTTCTCAGTTTCTGTTTTGTTTGGGAAATGTTATTTTAGTTTAATTATTTCTTTAAAAAATGTTATTTTTATGTAAACATGCAATATGCTTATTACTGGGCTATTTTTAAATGAATTAAATATTTTAAATATTGCTTGGCTTTAATTCCTAATACAGTTAAGTATGGATAGATATGACACACATAAACCAAAGTTCTTTGGGGTCCTCAACAATTTAGGGATCTCAAAAGTTTCTAAGAGTATTAAAGTGTCCTAAGACCAAAAAGTTTAATCACCACTGATACAGAGTAGATTCGGTCATCTTCATCTAAAAACCTTGACTAACAGAGACAGCTACATTTTTCTTTGATTTGCCACCCAGATTTAGGTGACTATAAAAGAAAAACTGGTTTAGGGAGAATACGTGATATTTCTCCCTAAAGAGAAGGAGGAGAGGGAGATGCAAAATGCAGCCTATGTTAAAACTAAGGCCAAGGTCAACAGAAGTGTCATCACGAGTTACCTATTTCTACAAATGAACGATCTTGAAGAACACTTAGAACAAAGTACTTATTAATCATACATATTTCTTAATTTCACATATATCTTTGTGTTCACGGATAGTTCAATAATCTTTTATAATTTATTTACAGCAGCTAGTCCTCACTTAGGGAAGTCTGGAGGAGCTTAGTTCCAGTGGTTATGCAGAAGGATACTCACTAGAAATGCTCTTCTTGGACCAGCAATGGCTTAAGGAATCTTTATATATATCCAGAAATCTTAATTATATCACTCCATAACTTCTTGATCAATGTCCATGGAGGCTTATATATGGCAAAGTCAGAACATATTTGCTCATAGAATGAAAACTTAATTTAATTAATAAATATCACACAGAGTCAGTTTAGATTTCAAAGGTGAAAATCCAGGTCTCTGAAGAGTCACCTAGTACCAAAAGCCCAGACACTGATAGTCTCATCAAATTTAGGAAGTTCTCTTTGGCTCGGTGGATCTGCAGTCCATTTAGTTTTCAATCACCGATCTTCTGGAATTGTTCGTATGTGCAAATCAAACACACCAGACTTTATGTCAGGGCCTAGCAGAGTATCTAGCACATAGATGATTGACAATGATGAATGAATCAATTTAATGAATGAATGAACTCATCAGTCACTCTTCATTTTATTTTCCTTCTAATTGATCAATCAGCATTGATTAACTAATAACCCATTGACATTTTTATCCTGTACTTAGAAAAATTACTGTCCTGCTCTGAAATTATCAAATTGCTGATATATCATTAATGGTTGCTATTACAAAGTTTTCTCCCTGTAAACTATTCTATTCATTTAATGAACATTTGTTATTTACTAGCAGAATATGGTTTTAGGCTTGCTCCTATATGTTTAATAATAAGTAATATCATATTTTGACTCATAGGTTCCAGTAACTTACATCAAAGTAAGCAAAAATGCTGGACATAATTTCATTCAGCCAAAACACCCAGTATGTACAGGGCTCCATGGTATGAGCCTCGTACATAAAAGATCAACATATAATTTCCCAGAAATCCCCCAAGCAATGTAAAATCAAAGTGTTTAAACTATGATTATACTAGAGAAAGTCAAAAGCTTTGCGTGACATTTTCTGAAAACCTGTCTATAAGCTCTTCTTACAAAATTATCCACGTTAATTTGGGTTCTCTAAGAAACAGATGGCAAGATGAGATTAAGTCTGAAAAAGATTTATTAGGGGAGACAGCTGTGAATTTTAAAAGAGTGGAGCAGGTATGGTGTGATGCCTGTGAAGGGGAGGGTGCAGGAAAGGAGTATTGGGTGGGAAGAATCTTCGACATAGCATGGTCCTAAGAAGATTCTATGCAGGCTAAAGAGGAGTCGTTGAGCTAATGTTGCCCATCAGGGGAGTGGGCCAGTATTAATAGCCATGCCATACTCATTCCTTGGCTGGGAACAGCAGGAACACAGTGGTGGATCCCATGGGGTAGCAGCTGGGGTTCTCAATCAACTCTGCTTCCCACAGGGGGAGGTCTGGGTAATGCATTTCCATAGCTGCCATATCATCTTTTGTAGGTATCAAATTGATAGTCTTCATGATGTTTTTTCATTAATGTTTGATAGACATACAGACCATAAATGATTTCATGCCACCAAATTTTACCTCTATATTTGATAACTGTCATGAAACATGTAACTATTAAAAGAGGTTAAGGATTCTATTATCTTAATACAACACTTTGGTTGTTATGTATTTTATATTAGTTTTTGGAATATATAATTTTTTTTTTTTTTCGAGACAGAGTCTCGCTCTGTTGCCAGAGCTAGAATGCTGTGGCGTCAGCCTGGCTCACAGCAACCTCAAACCCCTGGGCTCAAGCGATCCTCCTGCCTCAGCCTCCCGAGTAGATGGGACTACAGGCATGCGCCACCAAGCCTGGCTAATTTTTTTCTATTTTTAGGAGAGACAGGGTCTCGCTCTTGCTGAGGCTGGTCTTGAACTCCTGAGATCAAGCGATCTTCCCACCTCGGCCTCATAGAGTGCTAGGATTACAGGCGTAAGCAACCAGGCCCCGCTTATAAATATCCTTTTGTCACATACCATGATAGGTATTGTAGAACACAAGCAAAACCATACAATAAAAAAAAATTTAACATACTATTTTGGGAATGTTAACTTACTGAAAACCTTTACAGATCTGGGCTAATTGTAGGTTGATCAAATTATAGAATATTTTTAAAGAAATGTGGTTATTACTTAGCAGCATACACAGTAATTGCAACTAGAAGAACAAATGTTGACTAAGACAGAAAACTGATATAAAAATCAAATGATTAGTCCTAATTAGCATGCTAGTTTGTTTCTGGGGACAATAACTTAAATGTGTCTCCCTATAATCTTCTCAAAAAATACTGCACTTATAATTCATATGACACAATTATCAGACTATTGCATTGTATCTTTAGGTTCTGAAAACCCTTTCTTCCTAAGAAATTCAAGTGTAGCCTAGGATCTGAAGGCCCAACCTCTGCAAATGAGGCCAGAGGATACGCAGCAAAGGATGCCTCAGGGGGCCTAGCAGTTCGTGTCCTTCCTTTATTCCAGATCTGTAAACGGATTTGACTTTTCCCGACCCAGTTATCGAAAGGCCACAGGATAGGAGCTTTTGAGTCATCAAAACTGACTAAGCTGGCCCATTCTATCCTGCTTTTCTTGTATTTTCCCTCTATACCTACTTAGTCTGTTTTCTGTTGTTTATAAAAGAAACTTGTAACTGGGTAATTTATAAAGAAAACAAAATTCATTTCTTACAGTTCCGGAGGCTAGGAAGTCTGGGCTTGAGGAGCTGCATCTGGCGAGGCCCTTCTTGCTGGCGGGGACTCTCTGCAGAGTCCTGAGGCAGCACGGGGCATCCCACGGTGAGGGGCCAGCCTGCTAGCTCAGGTCTTTCTCCTCGTACAAAGCCACTAATGTTCCACCCTCATGACCCTCACAATTACCTCCCAAAGGTTCCACCTATCCAATATCATAGTCGGATTTCCCACCCCATTAATGCTGTTACAACGAGGATTAAGTTTTAACATGAGTTTCAGAGGGGACAACCATCCAAACCATAACATTCTGTCCCTGGCCCCTCCAACTAATGTCCTGCTCACATACAAATACCTTAATTCCATCCCCTACCCCCGAAGTCTTAACTCGTTCCAGCACCAACTCAAAAGTCCGAAGTCTCATCTGTGAGCCTGTGAAAACAAGTTATCTCCTTTCAAGATACAATGGTGAGACAGGCACAGGATACACATTCCCATTCCAAAGGGGAAAAATAAGAAGAAAAGGACTTGGCCCCTAGCAAGTCAGAAACCCAAAGGGGCAGACATTACATATTAAGCTGGAGAATAATCTCTTTCAACTTCCACATCCAGCATCCTGGAACAGTGCGGTGGGGAACCGACCTCTTAAAGGCTCCACTTCTCAGTACGGCCACTTCTGTGGTTAAGTTTCAAGTTCGGTTTTTGGAGAGGACAAACAGGCAAAGCGTAGTACCTACCTTAATTTTATGTTCCACAAGCTAATATATGTTTTAGTTTATTCATTCATTTAAATAATCACTGTTTTTTCAACTAATGATTTTTTAATGTTCTAGTCATATAAAGTAATTTTAACTCAAGTATTTCAAATTTCGGTTTTTAAATCTTTCCCCCCAGGAAGCCTAGAGACCTGGAAAAACAGAATCATAATTTAAGGATAGCTAACACTTACTGAGAGGTAGGTGCTATCCACTGCTTCAAGTGGCTGACATGCTGGCATGGTTAATTTTATGTGTCAATTTAAATAGGCCATGGGGTACCCAAACTAAACACGGTTTCTGGATATGTCCGTGAGGGTGTTTCTGGATGAGACTGATGTTTGAGTTGGTGGACTCAGTAAAGCAAACGGCCCTCCCCAATGCAGTTGGGCATCATCCAATTCATTGAAAGCCTGAATAGGTCAAAAGATGGAAGGAGGAATTTGCCCCCTTTTTCAGCCTCATTGCTTGAGCTGGGACATTTCATTTAATCTTCTCCTGCCTTGGACTGGAGTCATATCATTGGCTCCCTTGTCAGGTCTTTGGACTCGGACTGAATCACACTACTGGTTTTCCTGAGTTTCTAGCTTGGGGATGACAGATCATCGGACTTCTTAGCCTCCAGAATTACATGAGCTAATTCCTCATAATCAATTAATCAATCTCTATATATCTATCCTATTGGTTCTGTTTCTCTGAAAAACACTAATATACATATTATTTATTCACTAAATCTTAACTGCCTAACTATTACCATTTCCAATTTACACACAAGCATACTAGAGCACAGAGAAGTTAAATAACTTACCCAAGGTCACATAAAGAAGTAAGTAGTAGAGTCAGGATTTAAACCCAAGTATTGTGGCTCTAACAGAAAATGTGTTGTTGCTGCGGCCTTCTCAAACTACAATGCATTACTCAAGTATCATTTAAAAAGCCACTAACTACCACCTAGTACATGGCAACATAATCATTTAAAAAATATTTTATTTACATGTGCATTTTACAAGCAACTAATTTAAACTGAAAAATGATGAAGTAAAAACTTGCGGCTCTCATCATCTTTATAAACTCCAATAAATTTTCCTTTCCTAATTTATAGCAGCATATTTTCTTCCAAAGCCATCATGTATATTTTTAAACACATTATGGAAATTACATGACTTAAAGGATATAAAGGAAAAAATCAGAAATAAGTTAATTCAGTTGTACATATTCAGAAAACAATACTGAGATTAAAGAACATGTGGCTTAAAAATCAATACAGCGTCCCTTTCGTTCCCAATCTCCATATCGTGTAGGTTCTGGGCCCCTGGGTCCACCTTTTTCTTTGGTAACTGGATTAACATCATCTGGAAATTCTACAGAAAACAAAAGATATAAAAATGCATAAGATACAAAAGATAGAAAAGTGCATATTAGAAATTCTTCTTTGAAAAAGCAGTCAAAGAAGCCAGGAAAAGCATTATGGTCAATGTTGAAGACAGGGTTGCATATCAGGCAAAATATTACTGACCAAGTTACTACGCAGTCTTTAAATGAACTGTCCACGTGGTTCTTTTTCCTGAGTTTGGGAAATCACTTTTGGACACAATTTTCATATTCAATCAAGTTTACTATCAACACTAATGACTTAGAATTCTGGGAGTGCTCTCAGCCCCAGATCTGGGAAGTAGCTGCGTATGTGCTGCTGGATCCAAACAGAAGGGGAGGGGTGCAAAAAACATAGACTGCAAATTTATAAGATTTGGAAGGTTTTAAAATAAGATTACTCTGAATAAATCACTTTGACTCAATGCCTCAGTTTTCCGACCTGTAAAATGGGGAGAACAATCATACTTGCCTTACTGTGTTAAGAATTAAACAAGGTATTACAGGGAAAGGCTCTAGCATGATGCCAGGTACATAAAAACGTCAATTAATTTCAGCTGTGAGTATTATTATTCCTCATCACAGGGTTTTACCTTCAGTAAATGGTTAGCTAGGCCACTTATAGACATAATATTAATAGCAATTACTATTCTTAACACTATGTGTGCATAACAGAAGTTCCCATCATGAGTCAGGCCCAATTCTGAGCACTTTATACATACACACTAACTCATTTAACCTTCATAATAATCCTACAGGATAGGAACAATTATTGTCCCTATTTTATAGATGAAGAAAATGAAACATGAAGGATTAAGAAAGTTGCTCAATACCACACAGCTAAGTGGTGAAACTGAGTTTGAATTCAGATATTCTGTCTGCAGTCTTACTCTTGGCCTATACACTGTACTGATCTGTATATGGAAAAAACAGGAGAGGAACCAGCTATTAGAAAGAACCCTAATTCTTAAACTGTGTCTCTGTTTTCTGCCTCCCTCAAAATACTTCCCATTCTGTGCCTAGATTTATCATTCTGTTTAGCATTTATTGCTATTTTTTTTCTTATTTACTTTGATTATTGTCTGTCTCTCCCCTTAAAATGTTAAGCTCCACTATGGTATATATTTTTGTGTGTTTTATTTGCTGCTGTTTCAGTGCCTGGCTCATAGATGACACTTAAAATGTATCATATGAGTGAATGAATAGATTTCATCTTATCCTCATGGCAACCTTGTGAGTGCATGGTTTCATTCAATAGCGCTAGATACATCTTTAACTTTGGCTTCACTGGTAGGATAAATAAGAGGGGAGGAACTTGAGAGATGTTAAGAGGCAGAATCAACCAGACTTGGTTAGTGATGCGATACAGGAGATGGAGAGGCAGGAGTGAAGGATTTCAGATTTCGGGCTTGGGTGATTTGGCAGATGGGGTAGACTGGGAATCCAGAGGAAGAGGAAGATGTGGATTCAGGCTGGTGGAAGGGTGAAGGTGACTGGCAAAAATGCATACAGGAGGAGTTAAGTTTTAGAAATACTAATTCTGAGATGTTTGGAATATGCAAAGGAAGATGTTCAGGAGGCAACTGGAAATAGGAAAGTGAGGCTCAAGACAGAGATCTGACTAGAGGCATACATGCATGAATCACCAACACATATGTGATATCATATTTAAAATCATTTTAGGAAGATATCAGATCTCCCTAGGAATGCTTAGGGGTCTAAGGAGAGAGGAGGCCTGGCAAATACCCACATTTAGGTGTTAGACAGAGGTAGAGGAACTTACAAAGGAGCCCAGGAAGAAATGGTTTAAGAAACAGAATGAGAAACTACGGAAAGTATAATATTAATAGCAACTAAAGCAGGAGATTTCCAGAATCACTAGTTAACACTGTCAAGGGCTGTGGATTGTTCAAATAAAATGACAATTAAAAAGCATCTGCTGGATTTGGTGACGTCTGCCAGAGTAATTTCTAAGGAATGGTAGGTTCAATATAAACTTGAGTAGTTCTAAAATTAAGAAGAATGCCTACCGTCATGTCAGATAGATAACTGACTTTTCAAATGTGCTTTCTTCTTTTTTCTTTATTATGGTAAATATATATAACATAATATTTATCACATTAACCAATTGTAAGTATACAATTTGGTGGCATTAAATGCATTCACAATGTTGTGGAACCATTCCCATATCTATACCCCAAACGTTTTCATCATCCCCATAATAAACTCCGTACCCATTAAACAATAATTTCCCCTTTTCTCTTCCCCTAGCCCGATAGCCTCTCTTCTACTTTCTGTCTTTATGAGTTCAACTACTCTAGGTACTTCATATAAGTGTAATCATATATTTGACCTTCTGTGTCCAGCTTATTTCACTAAGCATAATGTTTTCAAGGTCCATCCATGTTGCAGTATGTAGCAAAATTTCATTGCTTTTTATGACTGAACAGTATTCCACTGTATGTATATGTGTGCCACATTTTGTTTATCCATTCATTTGTTGATGAACACTTAGATTATTTCCACCTTTTGGCTATTGTGAATAATGCTATGAACATTGGTATGTATACAGATATCTGTTCAAGTCCCTGCTTTCAATTCTTTTAGATATATACATAGGAGTGAAACTGCTGGGTCATATGGTAGTTCTAGGTTTCACTTTTTGAAGAATGGCCAAACTGTTTTCCGCAGAGGCTGCATCATTTTACCTTTTCACCAGAAATGCATGAGTGTTCTAATTTCTCCACATCCCTGACAATACTTGCTGTTTTCCATTTTTTTGATTATAGCCATTATAGTTTTTATTTGCATTTCCCTAATGATTAATGATACTGAGCATTCTGTCATGCACTTATTGGTCATTTGTATATCTTCTTTGGAGAAATATCTACTCAAGTCCTTTCCCATTTTTGAACTGGATTTGTGTTTTGTCAAGTTGCAGGAGTATTTTATATATATATTCTGGATATTAATCCCCTGTCAGACATATGATTTGCAAATAGTTTCTACCATTCTATAGGTTGTCTTTTTGCTTTCTTATAATGTCATTTGATACAAAAAAGTTCTTAATTTTGATGAAGTGCAATTTATCTATTTTTTTTGTTGCCTGTGCTTTTGATGTCATATCCATGAAATATCATGAAGATTTCTCCCGATATTGTCTTCTAAGAGTTTTATAGTTTTAGCTCTTAAGTTCAGATCTTTGATACATTTTGAGTTAATTTTTTGTGATAGTAAGGTAAACATCCAACTTCTTTATTTGCATGTGGATACTCAGTTTTCCCAGTACCATTTATTGAAAAGCTTGTTCTTTATCCTTTGAATGGTTTTGGCACTCTTATCAAAAACCAATTGACCATATATGTGAGATTTGATTTCTGTTCTTACTGTTTAATTCTTGTGTGATTTTTTTTCTTTTTTAGTTAAAATGATTCAAATTTACTATCTTATAGTTCTTGAGGTCAGAAACCTGACACAGGTCTCCCTGGACTAAAATCAAAGAGTGAGCAGAGCCGCGCTCCTTCTGGAGGCTCTAGGAGAAAATTTGTTTCCCTCCCTTTTCCCGCTTCTAGAGGCTGCCCTTGAACATACACATACCTGCCTACACCCCATCTCCCTTCCTCCATCTTATAGGGAGCAGTGCAGTATCTTCCAGTCCCTCTATGACCCTCTTGCTTCCCCGAGAACCTCTGTGATTACACTGGGCCCACCTGAGTGGTCCAGGATATCCTCCCTATCTCAGGATACCTAATTTAATCTTGATGTTTCAAGCAAATATTTCCCCTCTGATTTTTCTGTTTGGCTAAAAACCACTAAATATAAATTTTGCCTTTAGATTATGACAACTTCTTAAACGTCTCTACCAGCTTGGCTGATTGGTCTGGTTATTAGACTGGGCTTGGTGAAGTGCTATAAATTGACAACTAAATGAGCAAACAATTAAAGCTTTTATATTCTAGAAAAGTTTCAGAGACAGATCCCTGCATCCTGGTATCTTCTTGCCTAGGATGCTTCACTACATAGAAGGGTTAACTCTCATTTCACTGGAAAAGTTAGACAAGCAGGACAGCCTGGCCAAGGACTCAAAATGGTATGTTTACGATGTTTAAAATTTTATTTTTTGAATAGTTAATGCTTGTACATGTTCTATAATTCAAAGGTATAAAAAGGTATAGAATGAAAATAAAGTAGAACTTTTAAAACGAGCTTTAAGGCATGAGAGCCAAATTTTACATATACTGAATAAAAAATAATGTTTAGTGTATTACCCCCTCCTCCAATCTCTTTAGTCTCAAAACTACCCCTTTTCTGTCTCCAACCATGTGGTTATAGTGAGAACAATCACCTTCACATGTGACCCATCTCCGATTGGGTCACTAAGACTGATTCAGCTGGGGACATCTGAGCCAAGCTTGGCCAATGAGCTTTCTTCTTAAGGAATTTGGAATTAGAAGTTAGAAATTCTAGTTTCAGTTTGGCTGATCTCTTGAACTCAATAGCTGCTAGGAGCAGTTATTTTCTGCCCAGTGGACTGAGAAGCTAGTTTGGAGACAGAAAACAATGAAGAAAGGTGACCAGAGACAAGAGAAAGAGGGAGAGTATCCTGGTTTCCACATAGTGTTTAGTCTTGAGGTTCCAGTCTTTTTCCAGGGCCCAGTGGCATCACTACCCCTGGGTGCCTCACTTCTGCTTAAGTAGGTTTCTGTTATTTGCATCAACGAAGGTCTGAAATTACATATTTTGTCATGTGAATAATGAGGTATAATAAAAAACAAACTCAGTCAAACCCAACCAAATACCTATCGGGCTTGGAAACTTTAAAAACAAAAACAAAGCCATACAGCCGGGCATGGTGGCTCACAGCTATAATCCTAGCACCTTGGGAGGTCAAAATGGGAGGACTGGTTGAGGCCGGGAGATCAGGACTAGCCTGGGCAACATATCAAGACCCCAATCTCTACAAAAAATAAAAAAAAATTAGCCAGGTGTGGTGGCTGTACTCTCAGCTGTAGTTTTTGCTACTCCAGAGGCTGAGGTGGGAGGATTGCTTGAGCCCAAAAGTGTGAGGCTGCAGTGAGCTATGATCACCCCGTTGTGGTCTAGTCTGGGTGACAGAGCAAGACCCTATCTCTTAAAAAAAGAAAAAAAAACCCATTTATATTGATGGTCAATATGATAATATGATGATTTTACTCATTGGTAAAATATGCTCTATATTGTTAATACAGAACTATAAGCAAAAATAACATTTATTTTATCACTAAAATACTTTCTGTGATACTTAAGAGAGAAGCTTTCCTATACTCACTTTCCAGTGGTTCCTTCTCTAAATGGGAATCTTCTGGTGCATCAAAACGACCTTCTGGTAACTTTGGCTTCTTAAGTGATTGTTTGATGGGTTCAGACTTTCCTCCTTGAGAAGAACTTGTTTTCCTCAAAGACTGACACAGAAGGGGTGATCCTAGCAGAGTGGAGATAACAGAAAAATAGGAGCTGTTCATTTATTCTACTTTAAACATTTAATAGTTTTATTTATTTGTTTTTAGTTTATATATTCACATTTATCAAAGTTCAAAAGGTACAAGGGACATGTACATACACTGAAAATTCTTCCCTCTGCCCCTATCTTCTAGATAGCCATTTCCTTTCCTGGGAGATAACCAGTTTGGAAAGAAGAGCTATGAAATAAGTTAGTTAACCATTATAAGATTGTAGAAACTTATATAAACCACTAATTTCCGTCTGAAGCAATGCCAAAATACCAGGAGTCAGAACATTAAGAGTAGCTAAGTACATCAGTATGAACTTTTAAATAATTAGTATTTACATCTCTAGAAGTCATGAGTGGCTATATTTAGTGTTCTTATATTTAAATCCTAATCATGGTCCTCTTTTCCTAACAACTCAAAACTGAAAAAATATATTGGGCATCTGCAGTGTGTAAACGAGATCATTTTCTCCTTAGTTTGTAAAGATAAAGTTATACTTTCAGTTCTATGAAAGTGATTTAACCCCTTGGTAAGATAATGTTCAATAAGGGCAAAACCACACTGAAAAAACGATTTCACTGTTGGGGGTTTTCAACTTCCTAAAGGAATACCTTTAGAGGCAGATAAATTTGGGTACTAGTTCCAGCTACACTTCTGTGGCAAGCAGAATAGTGTCCCAAAGATGATCAGAAACCAATACCCAGAATTTATGAGTAGATTAGGTTATATGGCACAGAAGAATTCTGGAAGCAGATGGAATTAAGGTTGCTAATTAGATGACCTTAAACTAGGGAGATTATCCTGGATTATCTGAGTGGGTAGATGCAATCACAAGGGTCCTTAAACAGAGAAGAGAGAACTGGAAGAGAGAACCAGAGAGATGGCAGAGACAGACCTGAGCTGATGTTGCTGGCTTGAAGATGGAGGAAGGGGTTGGGTCAAGGAATGTGGGCAGCCTCTAGAAGCTGGAAAAGGGAAGGAAACGGGTTTTCCCCAGAGCCTCCAGAAAAACCACAGTCCTGCTAACTGTAAGGTTTTTTGGATTGGCCGGCGCCAGAGAAAGAAAGACGAGCAGAGTTGAAAGGGATAAGTACAGAGGCTTTATTGGAGCGCTCCTGGGTGAGGGTAGGGTTCCAAGAGAGAGGGGTCCGGGGGAGGGACTGGGGCCTGAGAAGTCACACTGCCCAGAAGTCTTGTGTGGGCTTATGTATGTTTTAGAGCTGGGGGATGGGGGGTTTTCGGTTCCATTACGGTTTTAGGGTGGGTATTGAGAACTAGGAGGGGCTGGTGGTACGTATGGATTCTAGGAACTGAGACCCTTATCAGGGTAACCATCCAGGTGTGGCTATTCTTTAACTTAGCTGGGCCTTGCAGGCATTGTTTTCAGCAGGTCTCGTGGGCTGCTTCTTTTTCCATTAGGGAGGGGAGGGGTGCCCGCCACCAGCCTTACACTAACAACTTCGTTTTAGCTCAGTGAGACCCATTTCAGACTCTCACCCCCAGAACTGTAAAATGTTTTAAGCCACTAAGTTTGTGGTAATTTGTTACAGCAGCAATAGGGAACTAACATAACTACTTACTAGTTGTTTGCCCTTGGTCAAGTTATTTAAACCCTCTTTGTTTCTTTCTCCCTAAATTGGAAATAACAGTACCTATCTAATGAGATTACTAAATAAACAGGACAGTTTTATGCAAAGCGTTTAATTTAATGATAAATTGTATCTATTATTATTTTTATAGAATTATCTGGAAGCTCTTGACAGCATTACATATAATTAGAATGTTATTTCATTATATATATATTTTATTCACATTCTAGTCATCACTATATAACAATTCCCCCTGCTTAAAAATATATACACAAATATATATACATACAAATAGGTAAGAGAAATGAACATGTGTTTGTGTATGTGCACACAGTAAGTGCATCAGTAACTTGAGCCTAACTACGGGATGTAGAAGTCAATTTTCGTAAGAGTTTTTGGTGAAGAACAGGAACACAAGTGTATCTTGGGGAAAGAGAAAAGAGTAGCAAAGTATGTTTGAGAAACTGGTCCCTCAGGCTTGTCTTGCACACTTCTGAAAGACCTTACCTGTAGAAAGAAGGGTTACAAGAGAAAGCTGAAAGACCAGTTTTCTTAAGGGTCTCTGAGACCATTGGAGGCATAAAAAGAACTATTTTTGTAGCAGGTAACAGTATGAGAGAATGTGGGGGAAGAGAATTACCCTTGTTTCTGTGCAGCACGAGGTAAGACTCCTTGGCACCTGGAGGCTATACAGCTTGGGACACAGTGCAAGCACATCAGCTGGGCAGGGGTTGGGGTAGAGAGCTACAGACAAGTAGCTTCAAGGGCAGACAAGAAAGGTGCATCAGATGAGAAGGATCAGTAGATAGGCAAAGGTGAGCCCAAGGGCTACTCCTGTTAATTCTGCCTATCAAATAGTAGGTGCTGAGCAATAGTAACTATATTAATGTTAGCATTACATTTTGGCTATCGATTGACTTACTACTACCTCAACTACAGAGGAAATAGTTGATTAACTTAAAACAAAAACCATCTTTCAAGAATATAAGGAAATAATCACCGCAAAGCCCGTGTCTTCTACTTTAAGCTATGGTTTGGCCTTCTCCAAAGCCTATTTAGAATTGTGTTTACATGTATATTACAGGCAAGAAGTTGACCTTCTAAAAGAAGAAATAATAAAAGCAAAAGAGTGAATGACACACACACAAAACACAACAAACAACTCAGAACTCCTGTTTCTGGCAATCTGACAAATCAGAAATGCAAAACCCTGTAGCAATTAAACATCTAAAAGGGTCAAAAAATATATAAAACACTTCTAAATCAGAGAAAAAAATTTTAAGAAAGTAAATAGTGATAAACTGAAAAAGCAGTGCAGTGATAAACTGAAAATGCTACCTATCTTGTGTGTTTGATGCCTAGAGCTTGAGTTATAGAGCTTTCAGGACAGCGGGGAGATGACAGTCTCTTAAGCCTGAGCAAAACGATAAAGCCTAGTTAGTAGAGGCCAGGACTCAGGGAGGCTCACACTGAGAAAAGAAAGTGAACTGACAGATTTAAAATGTGCACACCAACCAGTTGGACGGATCTTGTTAAAAATTCAGATTCTAAGTAGTTCTGGGTGGGGCCTATGATTCTGCATTTTTAACAAGCTCCCAGGTGATGCTCTTGCTACTTGACCAAACAGCAAGGAACTAGAAGAAAACTTCCAGTTAAGGAAAAGAGAGAACAGTTAAGGAAAGAAAAGTGTCCATTTCAACCCTAGCTCTGAGTGGAGATGTGAAAAACAAAGTCACTAGCTGACCACACCTGTATTTAGGCCCGAATACACACTATTTGCATAGTCCAAAAACCCCTAAAGGGAGCATCTTACTGTTAATATAATGTGGACCCAAGTCTAAAGTTGAAGTGCTCCCAGATACATAGTAAAGACAGAAGCAAATCCCCGGAGGAGAGAAATATTCTCTCAACCTATGTCTCACAGAAGTCTCACAAAGAAAATCGCAGTAAAATTCAAGGAAACAAGCCATCACAAACAAAAGTCAGCAGCATCAACAAAAAACAGAACACTGGGCCCAGACCATAAAGATTTCATATACGAATTCAGAATACAAAATAATATATTTAAAGAAATTTTTAGAATGGAAAATATATATTCACACAAATGAATAAATAACAAGCTCATATGTCAATATGGATCAATTTCAAAACAGTGTTAGCTGGAAAAAAAGCAAATAAAATAAATAGAAATGATATGAAACCATTTCTGTGAAAGTCAGTTACCCAATTGTATCAGGGAGCAGCACACAGGAGCTCCTTGGCAATGGAAAGAGTCTATTTCTTAAATTGGAGTATAAGCTCATATACGTTGGTTTTGCTTCATAACCTACACATTGTGTTACATGTATGTATTTTTGGTATCAAATACTTCAAAAGTGTTTAAAATGAATGAAAAAGGGATGCTGAATGAACACAACAAATTCCAAAGTCATTACCTTGGGGTTTGAATAATGTGGGACTTCCACGTTCTATTATTACTCATTCCTGGGCCATTTAAAATTTTTACAATTAACAAGTAAAATGTTTGTATTTGGAAAAAATGATTGCACAAAGGAAAAAAAATTGCATGGAAATCTGAGGTCATTTACTGTAAGGGAAGTAATTCTGTTTTCAACTCATACACATGTCTCTATGTTATAAATTAAAATTATGGTTAGCATACTCCATAGGTTGCTAACTAACTCTGTTAATATATTGAGAAAAATTTCCAACAAAAATGGATTAAGAAACGTTTTCTACTTAAAACATGTGTGCTTTCTGTACTAACAACTCCTGAGTTCGTCTAATTTTTGTTATACTCATTTGTCTTAGGCCCACTTCTGCACTTTTCCAATATTCTTTTCATACTGTCAATTGCCACAAATCCTTTTTGATGTAAATAAACAAGCAAATGAATGACTCCCATTACTAAAGGGTCTTATTTTCCGTGTTTTCAGGGGCATGAGTGCAGTGCCCCCTATGAGCTCCCCCATAAACAACTCGGAACCTTTGAGGTCTTCCCAGGCCAGAGCAGCGGCCGGAAGGAAGCGGACGTCCGGGCTGGAAGGGCCTTGGCAGCCTGCCAGCTCTAGTCCCGCCCTTGAGACTCGGGCGCTGCAGGGACCTGCCCAGGGCCAGGGCGCGGGTGGCCGAGCTGGAGAGAAGCTCCGTAGCCCCTGGCGCCAACTAATGTCAGGGACACACGCGGCTTCTTCCGCGGGAGGCCACTTCTCGCGGCGCCCGGGCCTCCGCGACCCCGCCCGCAACCTTGGCCCCGGGGCAGAGCGCCTTACTTGTCGCTGTCCATGCAGTGGTTAAGGGACGGCTAAGCAAGCCGAAGAGCCTCGAGAGGGCCATGGCGCCAACGCCCCAGCTTCCGCGCAGGCGCAGAGGAGCGCGGGGAGGAGCAGGCGGCCGCGCCTGGGCCGCCCCGCGGGGGCGGGGCTTGCAAGGGGCGGGGCCTCTGTAGCCGGCTCTGGGAGTCCGCGGTCGCGAGCCAGACTCCAGCTATAAACGAGGGGGTAGTGGCTCAGCCGCCTCCCCAAGGAAGACCCAAACTACCCTGAACACTGTTGATGAAAACCCCAAATCATGGCTAAGGTAAATGAGGGAATAATTCTGTTTTTGCCTCTTAGAGCCAAAAGGTCTCCTGGAATGATCTTCTTTATAGTATACAAAGATTGATCACTTTCACTCTTGCGCTACTGCCTCACAAATTATAACAAAATTTTGTGGCTTAAAACAATAAACAGTTATTCTCCCACAGTTTTTAGGGTCAGGAATCCAGCAGCCAGAGTGCCTCTGGCTCTAGGTCTTAAATGAGGGTGCACCCAAGCCACTGGCTGGAGTTCCGGTCTCAAATGAAGGCATGGCTAAGTGAGGATTTGCTTCCAAGCTCCCTCATATGATTATTGGCGGGATTTGGTTCTTTGTGGACATTTGGACTGGAGACCTTCCTCAGTTCCTTGCTAAGTGGGCTTCTCCAAAAGCCATCTCACAACAGAGCAGCTGGCTTTACACAGAATGAATGAACCAAAGAGCATGAAAGACTACTTACAATGGAAGCCCCAATCTTTTTGTAATCTCAGTGGAGACATCTCCCCACTTTTGTTGTATTCTATCATTAGGCCCAGTCCACTATCAAAGGGAGAGGATTACACAAGGGCTGCCTACCACAGTGGCACACTCTGTGGACATCAGTTAGCCTCCTTCCCCAACCACAGCTGTGTTTGCTCAGTGGACCCACTAACAAGGTAGCCATGGTGGCAGGAATGGAAACACATATGAACTTTTAACATAGTCTTTTCCCTGCCATGACCGGCTAGCACCACTACTCACTAACTGCGTGACCAACTCAATTCTGTGATATACTATTACATAGCCTGGGTGGCAGGTCTGATTACAATGAAATCCCACTATCATGAAGGAGGTAGCAATTTGTTCTTATAGGAATAGACAATTATTCTGGGTTTGGATTGCTTTTCCTGATTTGTGCTGCTTTTATACACTTGATCTGTGGGCTTATTGAATACGTTATACTCCATACAACATCCCATACATTGATTCTTACCAAAGAACTCCTTTGCCTCTGAAGATGTAAAGCAGGGGACTGATACCTACAGGATTCACCCATCTTATCTTGTATCCCATCACCCAGAAGCAACTGGTTTTATGGAATGATGGACAGCCTTATTGAAGGTTGTTTTGGAACCAAGTGAGAAAATACACTTTGGGATGCTGTCCTAAAGGATTTTTCATATGCTCTAAATGTCTTAACAGTATTCAGTGATATCTCGTCTGTTGACAGAATAACAAGTCCAAAGAGTAGAAAAGGGATTGACACCTCACTATTATCTGACATACTGATGTAAAATATATTTTGCTTTCCATTGTGGGGAAGAAGAGACAATCTGCCATGGGCTCTGAGCATCCCTGTATATTATTGCCAAGTGTGCCAGACTGCAAGTATTATCCATCTCCTGATACTGAGCATTTCTGTAGCTAGTCATATAGGGGCCTAAGTAGGTCAAGGGAATTACAGCATTATTACCATTTAACTGCTGCCCCCCAAACCTTGGGGGGAAGAGACTGGTTTGATTGCTGCTTGCTCAAAAATTGCTTGATCTTGGATTCTTTTCCTATAACACAAGCTGCCATGTGTACAGGTGTCATCTGGCTCTCTGCCTCACACAGGTAATTTGGACTCCAGGAACTGATCCAAATATGCTGACACTCTGGCTACTACTTTGCTGTAATAAAGCTGTTTGTCTTTTACCCAGGAGTATCCTGTCAACATCCACAAAACTGTAGCAAGCTAGCCTGTTAGCTTGCAAGTAGGATATAATCTCAGACCCTTCACTACTCTTGCCATCCATCTCAGTGATTCCAAGTTGTGTTAGAGCAATTTTTGCACCCAGAGGAGGAGTGCTCCCTTGAGAGGATACAACAGTGTTTTCTCTAAATTGGAAGATGGAATTGCCACCTGGTCAGTTTTTCCTCATTTTTCTAGATTAGAAAAAGGGGTGATGGTGCTAGTTGGAGTGATTGGCCCTGACGACCATGGGGGAAAAGGAAGGAGTTTGACTAGAACTCAGGGGATTTCCTAGAATACCTCCTCACAATACCATGTTTTTGTATTTTATTTTTTAAAATATCAGGTTGAATTGTAAAAAGTAAGCCAACACTATTACAGCCACATATAGGCAAGACCATTCATATCTCAGATCTTTGGGACACCCGCTAGACAAAGAAATCTGATCAGCTGATTTGTGCTGGTTGAACACAAAGGAAACAGGAAATAGGTGGCAGTGCGGAGAACTCATAACCATCTAGACATGACCAGTGGTAGAACTGAGTATTGTATTTACCATAAGTGTCCTTTACAAGAGAAGTTTGGGACATAAAACATGCTGTTGCCTTTACACTATCCTGGAAATTCTGATTCAGTTGATCTGTAATGGGGCCCTGAAAATTGTATTTTGAACAAACAGCCGAGGTGATTCTCACCAAGGACACTTGCAACGCATTGCTCTAGCTATATTTCCTTCCTCACTGGCTCATGCATATTACATAATTTCTTTTTTTCCCTATCTTATGCTATTATTGTGGATAGGGGTGGTAGTTAGGTCACAGTTTTGTCTCTGAGCTGCAAACTATTGAGACAAGATCATTGCAGAACCAGAGAGCCACAGGACATCACACTGAGATCCTTGAAGCTGGATGAGGGATAGTCAGGAGGAAGCATTTTAACTGTGTAAATATGGGGAGAATGGTGCTTGCAGATGGTGGAAAGACAAAGAATGGACTATGGTAGACCTTTGATATGTTCTTATATTTGAAGCTGTCATCAAACCCATTTCATGTTTGGTGAATCTTGGTAGAAGAAATGGTCTCATTTTCTACTGTGGAAGGTGAAAGAGTCAGATATCTTTGCTGCCTTTGATGCCTGACAGCTCAAGCACTGGCCAAGACTTAAAGTTGGTAAGTTGGACATTCCACCCGACTTTGAATCTGGAGTGATGCAAATAAATATTTGAAATCCAGTTTTCAGGGGCATCCCTGACAGCAGAATACATAGTCTTCCAGCTCTTCTTGAGGTCATCAGAACTTGGCTATGATTCTGGTCATCTAGTTTCCTTTGCTTTCTGTTTTCCAAACCTGGTTCTCCAGCCTTTCCATCAATTCTGTGAGCTACCTGATAATCTCCCATTAAGTTCTTTTTCTGCTTAAGTTAATCATAATTTTTTGTTGTTGTTTGCAACCAAAACCCTTATTGGTATACTTCAGTAAGATTCATTCTCTAATAGTCAATTAGACTATTTCAGGTAATCATTTACTCTCTCCCTCAGATCCCCAATCAATCTCCCACAATCTGAATTTGGAGGTGAATAGCATATGATAATTTCCCTGATAAATCAAAGAAGTTAAATTTGTTAGCTTTTAAACCATGATAACAGATGTACTTTTAAAACTGCATTAAAATAACCAACAAGCAATCAACCAACTATGATCATGAGAGCAATTTACCCTTAAATACTATGTATATGATTATGAGTAAGAATGATAAACCTGGAAGTTATCTAAACTTAGAAGATACATTATATTCAAACTCAGGGCCAAGATATATGTGAAGATGAAAACTGTATGTGGCAGAAATATGTGGTGGATATGCATATATTTACATTTTCCAGTTATAATGCACTTGGTATATTAGTCAATTTATGGAATTTTTGAGTATTTTTTAAAAAGTAAAAAGCTATCAAGAGCAATCAAAATTCTAACTTAATATATATGAAAGATATAAATTATAAAAATACTTTTACAAAGGCTAAAAGTTATACAATTATGCTGGTGTATAGGGTTAATTTATATAGTATATTGAGTTACAAATAAAAATATATACCTCTAGTATTCTGATAATAAGCAAAGGATTACAAGTGTTTTAGTTCTTCCTCCAGATAGTCATTTGTTCATTTATTAACACCAGGGGCAATAATACAACACTAAAAATAAACATGCATCAATTATACAATACATACTTACAAAAGACCTGTGTCCATCACAATTGGTGAATGCAAACAGAACTTCTATCCACCCTTAGTGCATTATTTTTGCAAGTAAAACAGAAAAGGAAAATAGTGAATTTAATGCTATTCAGCACCTTTTTAGTAAAGTCATAGGACTCAACATCTCCATATATCAAAAACATTTGCATCTGTATCATTAGACATGTAAATTTAATTATTTTGTTGCATTTTAAATATGAATTATTTTATTTACATTACTTTTTAGTTCAAAAAATTTTAATATTTAAAAATTATTTAAATTCATAAAAGTATTTCATAAATTTTAACATTTAATTATGTACATATAAGGAAGTCCATGAAAAGTGTTAAAGAAATGTAGTCACAAAGTTCAAGCAACATTACCAATTCAGCTAGATTCCAACCAAATCAAGGCAGAGGGCATTCAAACATTCAAAAATCTTTATATGCTGCTAACATGAACATGAAAATTTCCAGTAATAAAAGTCAGTATGAGAAATAATGTTGAAATCATCAGTAGAAAATATATTTTAATAGGCATGACATATGTTTAATAGCAACAGTAATGATTTTATAGAAAACTTTTATAACATTGTCATATATGAACTGCCTGGTTGGATAATATGATAAAGGTATATTTCAGGACTAAAGAAGTTGATTTCAAAAAATATATTGTAGCAGCCATAATTTTATTTCCAGTTAAAACACAGTAAGATGTTAAAAGTAAAATTTATAATTAACTAAATAATACCCCAATACTAGAAAATTTAAAATCCCATGCTATTCTAGCAGTAATGGACTCTAATATAATGTAGTCTGACGTAAAGACTGTGGAAAGCCAATAATAACCAATCAGACATACACATGGGCTTAAAGTTTCACTGAAATAATTAGGTAGCAAAATATATGAAAAAGTAATAGAAAAGTAAAAAGATAAAATTAAAAAAATATTGCACAGCCACATTACCTAGAAAGTAAAGTTGATGTTTAAAAAGCTCTAAATATGGATGATATAAATCTTCCATATAAAAGGTATAAATATTTCTTAGAACTTATCAGCATCTACATTTCAATATAATACATTATTTGAATCATTGTTGAATGAGGTAATTGTCCAGTCTCTAACAATGCTTTCATCCTATTGGAAATACTTGAGGGCAGCAACCAGAAAGAATTTCTCTAAAAATATTTCCGAATCAAGAACAGCTATATGTGCAGCTCTCCCAATGAGTGAATCGGCTGTATTGGGCAATGCATTGATGACATTGTATCGAACCAAATTACAGTCCTTGCTTTGCAGAACCGGGCGAAGCAAGTTGTGGATCATTTCTGAATAGATCTGTCCTATGGAACAAATGGAAAAAAGGAAAATTAGTTCATATAAGTAACTGAAAAAAATTATATATCAAGTTTTATATAACTTATAAAATTGTTACATTATTTCTATAGAAAGCAGAAAAATGTCTTTTAAAAGGCTTTATTTTTCTTCAGCTATCATTTTCAGAATGTTTATATTAATAGAAAATATAAGTAACCACATTATTTATCCAGCCAAGTGAAAATACATTTATTATACATTATTCTTGTCAATTTGATATTTTTAACTCAAAGCAATGTATATAAGAAAGCAAATAGGCCGGGCGCGGTGGCTCACGCCTGTAATGCTAGCACTCTGTGAGGCCGAGGCGGGCGGATTGTTTGAGCTCAGGAGTTCAAGACCAGCCTGAGCAAGAGCGAGTCCTTGTCTCTACTAAACATAGAAACAAATTATGCGGACAGCTAAAAATATATATAGAAAAATTAGCCGGGCATGGTGGCACATGCCTGTAGTCCCAGCTACTCGGGAGGCTGAGGCAGGAGGATTGCCTGAGCCCAGGAGTCTGAGGTTGCTGTGAGCAAGGCTGACGCCACGGCACTCTAGCCCGGGCAACAGAGTGAGACTCTGTCTCAAAAAAAAACAAAAAAAAAAGAAAGCAAATAGTTTTCTTCAATGCTAAGTTACTTATAACTCATTAAACCATTATAAAAATAAGCTAGCCATGGTGAAACATTTTGATAAGGCAAAATTATAAACTTTAGTCTACAGCAAGTACTTGAAAAATGTTTTTACGGCAGCATTTCCAAATTATTTTAAGAAAAAATATCAACTTCCTGTAGTCAGAAGAACAATGTGAGCTTGGCTCAAAGAACAAACAAGATCTTTTTTTTTTTTGGTCTGAAGGTTTATTTAATATTTGGTTCTACTTTTAATTCAAAGTTGTGTTCCTCTTTACCTCTTTTTGGTTAATTCTTACAGTGGATTTATTGAGCTCATGCTAAGCATAAAAGATAAAGATTAGAATACATACGCATAAATGTACAAACTGCCTTACAATGGCCAAAATATTGTTTATAATGCTTACACACTACTATATCACTAATAGATAAATACTAACATGTCCATGGAACCTATGCATTTTAGAGAGGTAGATACTATATTTCAGAGAAGAGGTAGGATGCAGCCCTGAGTAACGACAAGAAGGAAAGAGTATACAGAAGCACAATCAGAGAAAGAGGAGAGAGGTGTTTAAGAGAAAGATTGATATCACATAAATACATTAAAAAAACTTTTTACTCCCACCTCTCCTCTTAGTCTTTGTTGTGAGTCAAGTTGGATTTCTGGTTCCATGCTATTTTAAAAATACGTTTACATAGGAAGAAGTCCAAACATGTCTTCATGAGATTTCCTGTCCCTCAGGGGCACAGAATCTCACTGTTAAAACAAAGGATGTTTATCTAGTTTCAGCTACCCATCTGAAGGTTAAACCTCTTCTGAATTTTCCCCGTAAGTGGACTCTAGCCTTTGCTAGAACAGAAGCTTAAAAAAGGTTATTCCAATGTCACAAATATACAATAAACATTTGTTAAATAAATGGAATACCTACTACTATGTGCCAAGCACCATGCTAGGCACTGAAAATACAAATGTGTTTAAGGGAATTTCTGCCTTAAGGAGCTGTTCACTGTAACGATGTGGAAAAAGCAAAGGATCAAGAGATTAAAAATCAGCCTCATTCCAAAAATGGAACTGAGGCATTATTGAGAGGTAGGAGAACTAGGTTCTTGCCCTAAGCCTGCAATTAACTGACAGTGACTTTGGATCAAGCCACTTAGTGTCTCTGGGCTTCAGTTACAAAATGAGGACACAGCACTCAAGCACCCTTCTGGCTCCAAATAGCTATGATTTAAATTTCTTTTGTTATTCATAAATGACAAAAGAATAAACAAATAAAATCTTTATCACTCACTCTCAGTAAACAGGGGCAAGTTCTTGCTGCCATCTTTGCTTAAAAATGAAATATGGCAAAACACGCAACATGACCATTACCACAATCACTAATCCCAATAATCCAGAGGAAATCAAAGTATGAATTACTTATGAGACAGAAAAATGGAGAAGCATTTGTAATTAGATAAAAGAACTATTTCATTGGTAAAGACAGATCATGTGGCAGGAAAGAAAGAAAGGAAGAAAAATGGGGGAAGGATAGCTGTTAATATCAGTGGGTGGAAAAGGAAGAAAAAGGAAAGAGAAAGGTAAGAGAAGAGAGAAAGTAATTACAAGAAAAATTTGAGAAAAATCTCATTAATAGATATAACTCTTTCACATACTTTTAACTTATTTAATTACCTGACTGTTTGTCCTTTAAAGCTGTTTTACACATTTCAATGCGGGCAGAGTGATAAGGAACATAGCGATCCTGTAGAGATCCCACCAGCACAACATTTTTGAAATAATGAAGCCCTGTAAATAGAAAATAATGAATTATAATGTAACAGTTAACTAGATTTAAAACAACTTATTAGTATGGCATTAAATGACCAGAAAATATTTACTTCCTCAGCAGTACTAAGCTTATGACTTTTTAAATACCTTATGAATTTTTTCTCCAAATTTCTAAATATTCTCTACAAAAAACCAGATTCATTACATGTAGTCCTCATGCAGATATGAGAAATGTGTGTTTGCACTGAGTGAGAGCCAGGATTGCTGCTTGGTGGTGTGGAGGTAGGGGAGAAACTAAATATTAATGTTCTATAGGAAGAACATTCTTACCTTCCAGAGGGTATTCATCAATATTTAGAAATATTTCCAATGAAACAAAATTACACTCATCCATAAAGCCTATATGAAATCATTTAAAGCTGACTTTAAGTTTTCATTTATGATACCTAATATTATTCATATTTTCTCCTTATTTGAGTATGATGTCAGGAGGACATATGGTTTTATTTTTCAGTGATAATTACGGGTTTTGTGATCTATCCACAGATTTTTATCAGGTTCCTCTGATTTTATTTTTTAGTAAGCCAGGTGAATTTAGGGGTTAGGACCTTGAGATATTTTGTTAATTAACTCATTTAAGTACTGAAACCATGTTCTTCATGTCTGTAGCACTGATAATGTTCTAATTTTACTATTTGGCTCAGACTAGTAAATAAAAAAATTTTATGTGACTATTAAATAAGATACAAATCAATAGAGTGTGTAGTACATGAAATGTTGTCCTGGCATGTTCCAGAGTAAAATTTTGGTACTTTATGCCCATTGAAATTCAGATTCTTAGAGACAGGCCAATTGTGGAGACTACTGTGGATCCTGAATGTAGGAGGCCTCTGCAGACATTCACTTTCTGCCCTGGAACTTACGGATCCTGATCTTGAGAAGAGTATGGACCCACACACAGCCAGGTGGGACTGTATGATACCACCTATGCCAAAAATAAGGCTATCCTTCCTTTTTCCAAGCGTGACAAAACCACTTTTTTTGGGTGACAATTTAAATGTATACAATCCTGGGCAAATAAATGAAATAATCAAATGTCTACAATATAAATTAATCACTTGCACATACATATTTAAAATAATATTTTATAAAAGTATTTAAAAAATGATTTTTCCCATCTCACATTTCATGAAACAAATTCATTCCACTTTTGGTATCAGTTGACACTAATGTCTTCATCATCATTAGCCCTACTTTGGGAATCATTTATGTGTCCTACAGTACAGGTCTTCAAACTGGTGGTGTACATTTACCCTGGAATAATCTAACACTCTCCATGGTGTAGATAGGCATGTATAGCTTTAAGAAAACTGATTTCCAGATCCTAACCTCCATATGAGCTCTTTCTAAAAATGACTTGCCTTTCTCCCACTTTACAAGAGAAATATATTTCTCCAGTCTATTTCAGATCTTATTAAGGTGTATGGCCCTAGGGTATAAAAGTCTCTGGTGGAACCAAGCAAAATATGAAGTCTAACTTTTTCTGACAAAAATTAAGTTTGATTTGGCTGATTGTTTGACAATGAGGAATGGCCTTGCCAATTGGATTTTACAGCACATGTTTCCCATAAATTGAATGAGCTAAATCTGTAACTCTAATAAAATGAGCTGAAACTTTATATTTTTATGAAAATATAATTAAAGCACATATGTACTATTCAGTATGCCAGAAAATATATTCTTTGCAACTATTTAAACTTACAGAAAAATTTTTTAGGTGTCATCCTAAAATTATACAAGGGGGTATATCACTTTAAAAATTCTTTTAAGGGATAAACAAGCAAAAAAATGTGAAAACCACTGTCCCACAGTTCATCATATTCACGTGTATTTAAGATGTTTTAGATACTGTACTTTTTGAATTTTGCATATGACACCATTATTAAAATTTTATCCCAAGATGCACAAAACCAGTCTTAGAACATTAGCACAATTGGCTTTTTCAGATATCTAAAACGCATATATTTGTGTTCTCCATAAAGGGCTACTGTATCATATAACTCCAGGACTGCCATTCATATCACATTCTACATAAATAACACTCCTTGGAGCTGTGCATTGCCCAGCCTGTGGCAGCCTTGCTTAACAATATTCATTTTTGTATTATATTTTCCTAAATGACTATTTTCCCTCAAACTGCCAGTACCTTCTACCCCCTCTTCACTCTTAGCTTATGGTCTTACTTCCTATTTCATTGAGAATAAAGAAAAATCAAAAGAGAATTTCCATATACTTCCACCTTAACACATACCAACCTATTGTACTTGTACCTTCATGTTCTACCTTTGCTCTTGTTCCTATTGATGAATGGCCCATTCTTCCATCTAAGGCCAGCCCTTTCATGTGTATACTCAGTCCCAACATCTCCTATTTAAGGGCATGACTCTAGTAGTTGTTCCCTCTCACTCTTGCATCATCAAAATGCAATTTTCTCTTTTGTATTGATGATTCTTGCTAGTATACAAAACACTATATGTCCCATCTTAAAAAAAAATCAATCAATAAACCTATCCCTGAACCTTATATTTCCTCTGCAATCACTAACCCATTTCTTGGCACTCTTTATAGAAAAATTCTTCAAGAGTTCTCCATGTACCTGCTTTCTATTCCTTTCCCCCTGTTCTCTACTGAACCTACTTTAAGAAGTCTTTCTTCCTCATTCATCTGTGAAATTGTTTTTTCAAGATCACCAATGACCTGGACATTGCTAAAAATCAATTGCTCAATTCTCAGGCTTCATCTGAGAATTTTTATTCTGTCAGGTAGCCTGAATTTACATCCAAAATACAATATAGTGTGTCTTTTCCAAGCAAGTCAAAAATAAAGTAACTGAGAGATTACCTTGTATTAGTGATTTTGTAAGCAATTTGAATATAAGGGAGCTCCTTCTTTTATGATAATTTTGGGAGTGAAAAAAACTTACCTGAGTTTTAGGCACATATGACACTTTCTCTTTAGATAACTCATCTATCCCTCTGTTTTCAATTATTGTTTTTATATCTGATTCCCAAATCTGAATGTCTGGCCTGCTTCTCTTGCCAGATAACTTGACGTGACTTTGTATCACTTTAACATTCACCATTCCTAACATTAAATTCTATTTTCAAAATTGTGCTTGCTATCTTGACTTCTTTATTCCATAAGCCTATTATTATTCTAGTAAAATAAGAAATATTGGTCATTTTCAATTTCTAATTCCCTCATTTTTTAATAAGTCATCAAAGTTTTGCTTGCTCCATCTGTGTAATGTTGCATTCTCCTCTTACTAGTACTGTAATTCTCCACTTTCTTGTCTCACTACTTCTAAATTTCTTTCCTGAAAATTTTATTTTATATGCTGCTCTCAAATCAAGTTTCAATTTTTTGGAAGAATTTTAATCTAATTGCTTCCTCTTTGTAAAAAAAGAATTTCATTGTAACCTCTAGAATTTCATATCCATTATAAAATTTAAGTTATATAATACTTCTGGAAGGGATCAAAAAGTGACCATACCTTTGACTTGTCTTAGCTAATGTCTTAGATTAAGTTTTTCAACTATAAAGTATATGTCTTTCCTCAAAAACGATCCATATTGGTCTCCAAACATTTTTTAAACTATAAAGCATATGCCTTTCCTCAAAAACAATCAATATTTGGCTCCCACTCAATTTAGATAAGTAGTCTATAACTTCAAAACCTGGGCCTAACTTTTGGTGGTAACGAGGAGCTTACCAAGTTAAGAGACAGTCTAGTTGAGAGGAAAGGACACACTGGGCTGGGGACGCACAGACGGAACTGTTCAGAGTTAAAATGCTCTATCCCTGAGAAACTACTGTATTTCAGTGCAGCATGGACACTAATGTTAATGACCATAAACAAATCAACAGGTTAAAGGAGAGTTTCCTATGGTGTGCAATTATGGGTGGATCCAAAAATTGATCCCCTTGGCATTCTCAGATGACTGGGTAGGGCAGAAGTCCCCACACTAGTCCCTTTTGCTGGGGAGCAACTTGGGTGGTTCATTGGTTCATTTACCTCACAATAGCCTACCCTACTGTGCTTTAAAAATATAATTATCTGCTATTAATGTCCTGATGTAGTTTAAGAGAATATTGTAGCTGGTTTGAGATTCTGTCCAGACCACTACAACTTCTCCACACCAAAAATAACGCTGTTTCACTTTCTTATCTTCATGTGTTCACTGGAATAGCGCTTTTAATTTTGTTCAAGAACTTTTCCTTTGCTTTCACAACTTGACTAACTGGGGCAAGAGACCTCGCTTTCATTTGGCCTATCTTAGCTTTCAACATTCCTTCCTCACTAAGCTTAATCACTTCTAGCTTTTGATTTAAAGTGAGAGACTTGTGACCTTTCCATTCAGTTAACACTGAAAGGCCATTGTAGGGTTATTAATCGGCCTAATTTCAGTAGCTTTGTGTCTCCGTAACTTATAAGTGGGAAGTGAAGCAGCAAGTGCTGATGTAGAAGCTGCAGCAAGTTATCCGGAAGATCTAGCTAAGATCATTGATGAAGATGGCCTCAGTAAACAACAGATTTCTAATCAAGACAAAACAGCCTTCTATTGGAAGATGCCATCTAGGACTTTCATAGCTAGGAAGAAGTCAATGCTTGGCTTCAAAGCTTCAAAGGACAGACAGATTCTCTTGTTGGGGGCTAATGCAGCTGGTGATTTGAAGCTGAAGCTAATATTCACTTACTATTCTGAAAATCCTAGGACCCTTAAGAATTATGCTAAATCTACTCTGCCTGTGCTATGTAATTAGAACAAAGCAGGGATATTAATAGTACATCTATTTATAGCATGATTTACTGAATATTTAAAGCCCACTGTCAAGACCTACTGCTCAGAAAAAAAGATTCCTTTCAAAATATTGTTGCTCACTGACAATGTACCTAGTCAGCCAAGAGCTCTGATGGAGATGTACAAGGAGATTAATGTTGTTTTCATGCCTGCTAACATAACATCTATTCTGTAGCCCATGGATCAAGGAGTAATTTTGACTTTTAGGTCTTATTATTTAAGAAATACTTCAGGGCCGGGCGCGGTGGCTCACGCCTGTAATCCTAGCACTCTGGGAGGCCGAGGCAGGCCGATCGCTGGAGCTCAGGAGTTCGAGACCAGCCTGAGCAAGAGTGAGACCCCGTCTCTACTAAAAATAGAAAGAAATTATCTGGCCAACTAAAAATATATATAGAAAAAATTAGCCGGGCATGGTGGCACATGCCTGTAGTCCCAGCTGCTTGGGAGGCTGAGGCAGTAGGATTGCTTGAGCCCAGGAGTTTGAGGTTCCTGTGAGCTAGGCTGATGCCACGGCACTCACTCTAGCCCGGGCAACAGAGCGAGACTCTGTCTCAAAAAAAAAAAAAAAAAAAAGAAATACTTCATAAAGCTATAGCTGCCATAGGTAGAAATTCTCTGATGGATGTGGATCAAAATATATTGAAAACCTTCTGGAAAGGATTCACCATTCCAGATGGCATTAAGAACGTTCGAGACTCATAGGAGGTCAGAATATCAACGAGAATAGAAATTTGGAAGAAACTGACTGCAACGCTCTTGAATTACTTTGAAGGGTTCAAGACAAATAACTGCAGCTGTGGTGGAAACAGACAACTAGAAGTGGAGCCTGAAGACGTTGACCGAATTGTTGCAATCTTACAATAAACCTTGAAAGAATGAGGAATTGCTTCTTACGGATGAACAAAAAAAGTGGGTTCTTGAGATAGAATCTATTGGTGAAGATGGTATGAACATTGTTGAAATGACAACCAAGGATTTAAAATATTATACAAACTTAGCTGATAAAGCAGTGGCAGGGTTGGAGATGACTGACTCCAATTTTAAAAGAAATTCTGCTGTGGGTAAAATGCTATCAAACAGCATCGCTCTACACAGAAATCTTTTGTGAAAGGAAGAGTCAACTGATGCAGCAAACCTCACTGTTGTCTTATTTGAAGAAACTGCCACAGCCTTCCCAACCTTCAGCAACCACCGCCCTGATCAGTCTGTAGCCATCAACTATGAGGCAAGACTCTCCACCAGCAAGACGATTATGACATGCTGAAGGCTCTGATGATTACTACCAGTTTTAAGGTAATCACGTATTTTTAATTAGGGTATACCCATTGTTTAGACATATTATTATTGCACACTTAGTAGACTAACATATAGTATAAACATAAATTTTATATGCACTGGGAAGCCAAGAAATTCACGTGACTCACTTTATTGCAGTGGTTTGGGATCCAACTTGCAATATCTCTGAGGTATGTCTGTATATCATTGCAAACTCCTTTCTTGGCACACACTTTTTATTTTTAATTTTAGAGTACTACTCAGCTATAAGAAACAATGGTGATCTAGCACCTCTTGTATTTTCCTGGATAGAGCTGGAACCCATTCTACTAAGTGAAGTATCCCAAGAATGGAAAAATAAGCACCACATGTACTCACTATCAAATTGGTTTCATTGATCATCACCTAAGAGCACATACAGGAATAACAGTAATTGGATGTCGGGCAGATGGGGCCGGGAGGGGATGGGTTTATACGTTCATAAGGAGTGTGATGCGCACTGTCTGGGGGATGGACACGCTTGAAGCTCTGACTCGGGGGGAAGAAGGGGCAAGGGCAATATGCATAACCTAAACTTTTGTACCCCCATAATATGCTGAAATAAAAAAAAGATATAATTGGTATTATAGTATTTTTATATATACCATTTCGTGTCTTGATTTTTTCACTTAATATTTTGGGGAAATCTTTTTATGTTTGTACAAATACATGTATCTTATTCTTTTAACAACTACATGGAATTTCTGTGATTAAATTTTAGTATATCTCCTATTTCCCTATTGAGGGACATTTAGGTTCATTCCATTTCAGAGGGGAGGGGAAATTAAAAAAGCAAAACAAAACACTGCAATGAATAGTTTTTACTTAAACTGTGTGATATTTTGGTAGGAAAATTTCTTAAAGTGGAATTGCTGACTGCATTCTTTAAATTCTGATAAATGTACTCTTTAAAAAAATCATATAATTTCTCCTTCTACCACTAGAGTATATGAAGGTTTCTTCGTGCTCATACACTCACCGATACTAGATATCATCTCTTTAATTTTACCGACCTCACAGGCAACAATGATTAAGTTATTGTTCACATGTACCTTTCCCTGATTACAAATAGAGTTGGAAAAGCTTCTATGTTTACTGGCCTTCTGTATGTTTTTCTGGTAACCGCCTCTTATCTTTTACCTATTTTTTTTCTGTTTGGTTGTTATGAGTATACATTATGCCACTCAGGCATAAATGACATTATATGCCACCTCCCAATGTATGCTCTAACATTAATTATGTATTTGTCAGATTATATTATCACTGTAACTTCTTCATAAGCTCCCCCAGTGATCAAGATTTTAAAAAGCTTTATTTCTATATTATAAGAATAGACATTATATTTTTTCCAAATAAGATTATATTAAATACTTTCCAAAATAGCTCTTTGCAGGATTTTGATGTACTTTTCTAGAGAAACGACACTCAGGTTGAGAATTACTACTTTAGACTGAGCTCCTTGAAGGAAGTGTCTATGGCTCCTCACATTGAGGCAGCTCAGTAGAAGTATGCAGAGTCAATAAAGATTAGTCAGAGGATTTCTAAGATACCCTTTTACTCTCAGATTCCATGATGATGAAAGAAATAAAATAAAAAATTCTGATAATTATATAAATACTCTGTCATATTTTTAAATGTAATTCCTAAGACAGTACTATTTTATTTTATTTTATTTATTTTATTTTTGAGACAGAGTCTTGCTCTGTTGCCTGGGCTAGAGTGCCGTGGCATCAGCCTAGCTCACAGCAACTTCAAACTCCTGGGCTCAAGCGATCCTTCTGCCTTGGCCTCCTGAGTAGCTGGGACTACAGGTGTACACCACCATGGCTGGCTAATTTTTTTTTCTATTTTAGTTGCCCGGCTAATTTCTTTCATTTTTACTAGAGGGGGGGTCTCGTTTTTGCTAAGGCTGGTCTCGAATTCCGGACCTCAAGCAATCCTCCTGCTTCGACCTTCCATAAGTGCTGCTAGGATTATAGGCATGAGCCACCATGCCCAGCCTAGTACTGTACTTTTAAAATGCATTTTAAACTTAGTAATCAGTTTTTAAAAATAGTTTTTCAACAAAAATGTATTAATACTAATATTGTGCTTTAGCATAGAAGGTTTGTCAAGAACCACATTAGTTGTTACATTAGTCAAGGACCAAGTTAGTTACATAGACTATGGTCCTTTTTGAATATTTTGGTTTCAATTTCCTTGTCTACCAGTGTTGGCTAGAGAGGGCAAAACTCGAAGTGAAGCATGACAGGCTCCAGAGTCACAATGCTGGTAGGAATTACCACAATACTTCATCTGAGTTGAAGTCCAGCTAACAAGAATATCTGAAGTCTTTATTTTGGGAGCCTTATATTCTAGGTTCATCTTTGCATGCACCTTAATTCCACCTGCTAAAAGATAACCTAGTTAACTAACCTATGAGTTAATACTTCACTGAGCCTCTGAAGTGGCTAATTCTTTGTTCAACAGTTTCCTTTAACTTTGGAAAGTGACAAGATTTCCCCATTTATAGAATGAAATGGTTTAACTAGAAAAATTTCTATGTATTTTACTTTACAGGATTACCAAGAAAAAGATTAAAGTAAATCTTAAATATTTCTTTGGACTACATAATATGATTTTTGTAGGAACACCTTAACGGCAATTTTCATCTTCATAATCTTAGTCTTCTTGATATTTTTGGCTACTCATTTGTTCTTAAAATTCTAATGAGTTTTATGCAATTCATATTGAGTCATTTTATGTTTACTCTCCAGAATTGGCTAAAGCAGTGTTTCTAAATTGGTGACTTTGTGGCTCAAGGAACATTTAGCAGTGTCTTAAGATATTTTTGGTTGTCACAGCTGGGGGTGGTACGGTGTGAGTGCTACTGGCATCTGGTGGGTAGAGGCCAGAGATGCTACTAAGCATCACACAATGCACACAACAACCTCTGAAAACAAAGAATTATCCAGCACAGAATGTCAATAGTGCTGAGGTTGAGAAAACCCTGTGTTTTTTAAATTGATATATTCTAAATAATATTAAACTATTCCTACTTTTAGACATTTATTTTAAATACATTTGAAAGAATTTGCTTCCTAAAATAATGTTAGCTGATGCTGATTCTTTTCCACACTTTCAGAAACAAAATATAAATATTATTTACAAATCAAAAGTGAGACCTATTATTAAATCCCTCTGTAATCTTCTGGAAAAAAAGACTATCTTGTGACACAGTAGCACAGCAGGAGACTTCTCTAATCATTATATTAAATACTTTTGTCAACTCATCAGCTGGTAAAGTGATTCTAAGCAGGAGTTTTTAGGAGGATCTTAAAATAAGGATATTTTGTTTTTGAAATTCCAATAATAAATAGATTCTTATTTGGCTATTTTGGAATATCCCTCATTATGGAATGCCAGAGTGTCCATGATCCTTTCTCCGCTCTAGTAACCTTGCCTACTTCAACATTGGTGTCACCTAATCCATATATCACACATTTTACTTTCCACGCTGCTCTAGCTCCTTTGTCTTCTTTTTTTCCCTTGCTATTCAAATGCTGTGATGCTACTATACCATGTGCAAATTATTTGCATATTCTATCAGCAATTTGTAGAATGCCATAGGTTTTTTTGGCCATAAATTGCTGTAAAAACTTAATTAATGTTTATAATTGTAATGTCTTAATAAAAAAATTTCCTTTCCTTTTAAAAGAAGACAATTTCCCAATAAATATATGATTTTTATAAAAAATATAGTATTTCTCAATTGTTTTAGAAATCACACAAATATTTTAGGCTTTTAAAATGCTTTCTTCATTTTACAAAAATGAATAGCTTTCAACTAAGGAAAGCTATTAACTAATGATATGTTGCAAACAAAAAGACTGTTTTAAAAGAAAGATTCACAGGGGAGGCTTTGCTTAAATAAAAAAGAGAAAAGTGCAAAAGGCTGAATTTTGATTTAGACGAGTAATTTTAGGCTTTTTACAAAAAAATGGGAAATTGGCCATTCAGAAGAAACTGAATCAGACTAGGGATTCCCAGACTTTGTAGCTTTAGCACAATAAAATATAAAAGAAAAATGGTCACTTTTTATTGTTTTAAAACACTTAGGATAGCATGTTGGTTAACTGATCTTTTCCTTTGTTCTACATTTTCCTGTTTTATTTACTTATGTTTTTGATATGAACCTTTATTATTTCTATTTTGTAAATAAAGTAATTATATGTATGTATATATATATATATATGTATGTGTGTGTGTATATATATATATATATATATATATATATATGTATATAGGTATAGCATCTTCCTGGGAATTGACTACTCATTTCTCACAATTCACTAGATGATCCCCCCCCAAAGGAAAAGAAATAGCTCAAGAGAGACTTGCTTCAAGACTCACAACAAAATAATTTTAAAATCAATTGATGAATATTTATTGATATTTAAAAGTGCTCTTAGAAGTAGCTTCATCATTGGCTTAATGTGACATGGTCTGAACCATGCACGATCACTTACTAGCTTTATGACCTCAGGGAAATCACTCAACCTCTCTGGGCTTCAGTGTCCTCATCTGCAAAACGAGGGCAATGATGTTCCTACCCCAGAAGGTTAAATAAACTAATATGTATAATGTGCTTAAATGGTATCTAGAACATGGTAAGTGTTGCATGTGTGTTAGTTATTATTATTTTTCCAATAGTCTAGTCCTAACCAATGCATTAGTTGTGATTAGAAAACAGTACTCATTAAAGTTATCTTCCAATACAGATATTAATTTAATTCAGGTGTATACTAATAAACTCATATCTGAGTACAAATAGAAATCTTAAAACATAAAAACAATTTTAATAAGTCATTAGAATAATTTTATAACAAATAATATTGATATTTAGTTGAGCTGTCTCTTCAGAGTTCTGTTAAAAAATTTCCTAAAGTAGATATCTAAAAAATAGATATCTATTGTTAATGTGAAAGTCAATTTCTGTAATCTATAATACTAGTACTATTTTAGTTCAGGCGCTTCTCTTCACTTAAGGCTATTTTTACCATCTAATGTTTATCAAGTTATTTTCTCTACAGAATGCTAATCACTTTACATGCATTATCTCATTTCATCCTTTTAATAATCTTGTGAAGTGGATACTATTATTCTAATTTTTATCAGTAAGGAAACTGAGTTTATTTAAATTAAGTAATCTAGTCAGTGTTTGAAATACAACTAATATCTATGTGTGATATCAGAGTTTGGCTCTCAACCAGTTTTAGGCTGGTACAACTAGAGGGGACATAAAGTCTTATTAAGTATTACAAAGCAAATAATAAATTAATAACTTAAAAAGAAAAATCTTAGGTAATCCTTGAGAAATAACACAAGTACAAAAGATATACTCACTCCTGTTAATAATTATAAATTTAGTTATATAAATATCTGTTCAGATGTGGAAGGCCATGGATTATAGAATGTATATTGTAAAATTTTAGTTATACTTTCTTTATTGTTTTAATATTCTTATGTTGCTAATAAAATTTTACTTTGTATATGCAGTATAAATACACAGGGAACATTTATGTTCAGTTTTGCCTTTCACATATTTCCTAACCTATCAGCAATAGTATAAACTCCACAGCGCCACACAATGGTTCTAGCTAGTGTAAGTTTTTTCACATGGGAAGTATATGCTATATGTAATTTTGCAGGCATACCTTGTAATTTTACAACCAAGTATGTATTTCTGTACACTATAAGTAACTTACTACCATTGTTGCTATGGATCCTTACAAACAAAATCCTAAAACCCAACTTATAAAAAAACTTTTCTTCACTGATTGTAATAACAGGTAATACATGTCTTTCTCATATTAACAATATTTAAGGCAGGATCCTGAAAAATGTAAAACAGGACTCAAAAGAAGTGCTATTTTCAATAACAAAGTCTATCCAGTGTTCATATCAAATGTTTCAAGAGTAGGATGGAAGACACGGGTTACAGGAATGAGGATAAAAACAGATTTAAAAGACTAGAGCTTAAGTTTACAAGTTTAAATAGACTTGGAACTACCAGTCACTGAATATATGGGCTAGACTGACATCTTACTATACAATATTTGAACTGCTTTTGGATACTGAAAATAATAGTTAAAAGATCACTCATCAATTCATTCACTGATTCAGTAGGTGGCTACTGAACACCTACCAGGAAAAACTATAGTAAATACTGCTGTTTAAGTGCAAATGGGAAAGAGTTGTCATGAGAGATCCTGCTTAAGGAAAGAAAGTTAAGACATAAAAATAGCTGAAATGAGAGAAGCTATAATCAGTATGGTAAAAGAGGTTCATATACAATGCTACGAGAATTCAGAGATAATATTAACAATCTTGGGACATGGGAGGCAAAGAAGTAGGCTCAGTCAAAGATGACCCCAAGGTGTTTCAAACAAGTAATTTAAAGAATACAGTACCATTTAAAAAGAGGACAAAAGAAGATGGTATGTTCAGCTTTAGACATATTTAGTTTGATATGCAAATTGAGATATCTAGTAGGCAAATGAGGATTGAAATTCATTAATGAGGTCAGTTCTGCAGACAAAAGATTTGGGATATAAAGGTATATATGGGGTACTCTTGGTAGAGGAGCATTAAGTCAGACAGAACACCAACAAAAGCTTTCAACAGCACATGATGCTAGAGTTTAACTTTAGAAGATGAAGAGAATTAGTTCTAAAACGATGGGTAAACACATGAGGAGGAATGAGGGGGTAGAATAAGCATGGGTGGATCCAAGGAGGCATAAAACATGAATGGCGTGACTAGCGCAAAGGTTGTATGCATGTGGGAAGAGGAGGATACAAAGAAAGTAAGAGAATCAGGAACCAGATTATGGAAGGTTTGATACCCTTATCCACGGAATCTGAACTTCATCTTAAACACCACCAACAGCATGAAAGGTATGGTCTGATTTCATTTTCAGAAGATCATTTCATCTAATGAGGAAGTGAGACTGGAGTAAAGGGGGTATACAGGAGGCAAGGTAATCAGTTTGAAGGCTATAGCAATAATCTAAGTAAAAGTGATGAAGGTTGAACTAAGGCAGTGGCAAAGAAGAGGAAGAGAAGCAACCATCAATCAGCTACTAAGAAGACTCAATGTTTTAGGACTTGGTAATTCAGTAGAATATAGGGGTACAAGTAAGAAAGAGGAGTGTAGAAAAACTTCTAAGTTTCTGGCTGGATAGACAGATGGTCGTGCCATCCTGTACATGTGGAATCCAGAGAAGTAAATCTGAGGGGAAAGATGTGGTGTCTGAAAACACTGCATTTGAGGTACCCGTGAGACATGTAAGTGAAGATGCTCAGTAGACAGCTGAACATATAGGTCTAGAGCACAGCACAGAGGACGAGCTAGGGATATATATTTGAGTTACCAATGGCAAAGATGGATATGGAGTGATGCAGACAAAGAAGAATGTAGAGTGAGAAGAGCAAAAGACAGAGGCTGTATTTAAGGGGTAAGGAAAGAAAAGGAGCCCACATAGGAAGAAGAGAAGAGCCAAGATGAAAGAAAACCAGGAGAGGTTGATACTACAGAAATGGAGGGAGGAAAGTATTTCAAGGAAAAGTTTTTGATAGTTTTAAACATCTTAAGGGTCAAATAAAAGAAAGAAAAGAGATCACTGGATCTGGCAAGCTTCAGTGGAGTGGTGAGGACAGAAATCAGATTGCAATGAATTGAAGAGTGAAAAAAAGATGAAGTATTTGATCAAAAGGGGTATTTCTTATTATTATTACTAAAGATGAAGAATCAGGAATAACTTTTTATGTTAAAGGATTAGAAAAGGGAGAGAGTTTAAAGATACTAATGAAAAGTAATGGGTTCCAAGACAGAGAGGGGAATTGTTCTTGAACAAAAGATGTATCTTTCATTGAATTAGAAGGAAAGCATAGGTATGGCTCATGTTTACATGTGGAAAGAAAGGAAGCAGAAAAGTTCTTGCTCTTGTCAGGTGTGGTGGCTCATGTCTATAAACCCAGCTACTTGGGAAGCTGAGGTGGGAGTTTTGCTTGAGCCAGGAGTTCGAGGTTGCAGTGAGCAATAATCGCACCACTGCACTCCAGCCTGGGTGCCTGGGTGACAGAGCAGGACCCTATCTCATAAATGAATGAATGAATGAATGAATAAATAAATTTTTTTAAAAAAAGAAATGTTCTTGCTTGATGGTCTTGAACTTCAAAGATAAAGTAGAAAGCCAAGTCATTTGTGAGAAGTTAAGGTAGCAGAAGTAGTTTTAGGAAAGGAGGTGAAAAATTGGAAAAGCTCCTAAGGGAACAGATGAGAAGCTAATTAGAGACAGAGAGGGACCCTATAGATCTACAGTGATAATCAATCTGTATGTCTATGTGATCCTTTCTGGAAGAACTCAACAGTCCAGGCATAGAAACAGTAATACAGATTTGCTAGATGGTTAGAATAGAAAAACAAAGAGCAATAACACATGAATGACCAAGGTGAAAATTCATGGAGGCAGAGACAGGTCAAGGAGGGAGTAAAACCATGAAGGATAGGGTAGACTTTCCAAAATGTAGTAAGGATATGAAACGAATCTGAAAAGCAAATGAGAATAAGGAAGTGAAAGAAAAAGAAGGATAAGTTATTGCAGTAACAGAATGGAATGCTGGTTGAAATTCTGCGAGTAGAGAGTAGTCTTGGGTATGGGTTCAAAGTGGAGTGGAATATGAAGGGTCACTGGAGGTGAGAAAGGCTTAATGTTTAAAGAATCATCTAAAGGGCTGACTCATCAAATTGCCAAAAATGACTCTAGGATTAAGTATACTAAGATCCAAGAACAGCATCTTTTCTCAAACATAATCATGTAATAAATATTTGTCAATGTCTTTCATTCTCACTGAATATGTAAGGAGTGACCAGGAGGTCATTATTTTAAAGAACAGAAAGTAGCACAGCTTGGATGGTACAAGTGTCAAAGGAAGCGGTTTTACATGACAGTGGAGGAGTAATGATTGCAATTGGAAATGGAAAGCAAGAGGACTGTTTCCCTTACTGTAGGTGGTTCTTAGTAAACAAAAAACTGAACTACTTCTATAGCAGGGGTTTGCAAGCCTAGGGCCTATGAGATCTGGCTGCTGACCCCCCTTTTTATTAATAAATAAAAATTTGTTTGGAACATATGCTCATTTTTTTCTATATTGTCAGTGGCTGTTTTTATACTACAATAGTATTGTTAAGTAGCTGCAAAGAGATTGTATGCAAAGTCAAAATATTTATTATACTATCTGGCCCTTTAAAGAAAATGTTTGCTGGACTCTGCTCTATAGCCAAGGGAGTGGGGAGATGGGGTGGGGTGGGAAAAATCTAGGTTTCAATTATGTCTCTTTCAGAAGGAAGTGGAGATAGCATTCTTTGATGGAAGTAAAGATGAAGGCAGTCTGTTTCCCTTAGATGGAGATTTCAAAGGACACTGGAAAAAATATGCTAGTAAGATGTATGAAGATGAGTTGGGGGAGATGGTAAGGTCAGAGGTAAGATCATCTATACAGGGTAAGAATGGCAAAGGAGCAGTTGGAGACTTCAGGCTGTAAAAGCCTTGAATATATATGCAAGATGAAGAACATATATGGTAATCAGTTAATAAGAAATGGGTAACAAGATTCATCCTGTAGAGGGAATAACTACTAATAGTTTAGTTTCTGACGTTTATCAGAAATGTTTGATAGCCCTGGAATAGGAAGGCAGAAAAACATGTGGCAGTTTATAAAAAGGGTTGAGCACTGGGGTGGGAGACACTTAGGAAAGGAGGGCAAGGACATACAGAATATTACTTAAAAAACCTAGACTAACAAAACTGGCACTGAATTACAAATGCTAAAACTTTTAGGATAATTTCAAAGTAGCTGTGTAGCTCATAAAGTTTATGAAATATAATCATATGAAAAAACTAAAGAAGTACTTTATCAACTGCTTAGTCTTAGTTGTGAGTGGGCCATTTCATTAAAAAATTACAGTAGAATGATACTTTTTTAATCACCAAAAAGACATGTTGATAATTTATTTGATAAAAGTCAATTTTAGAAAAGGTTTTCACGTACATGTGTTCCAAACTGTTACTATATACTTACCTGCTTTATTACTAAGCTTATATAAAAAAGTTTGGCGAGGGTCTGAGTGATCTCGACATGTCAGTTGCAAAAGTGAACCTGATTTTTTCCATTTCTGCATAAACCAGAGACCTAGAGAGTCATATATGATATATAAGTATAAATGCAAATATATAGGAACATATGCCAAGATCATTAATTTAAAGAAAATGACATCTCCAAAATTAGCACTTTTGTTGGCTAATAAATAATATTTGCAAAATTTTCCATGTTCTAATAACATATAAACAAACATGCATAGGTTAACTATGGATTAATAGTGGTTGATGGAGGGCTTGCTAGTTCTATCTCATTCAGTAACGAAACAGATAATAGCATATGAAGAACAAATATGGGAAAACTGTAACTTTAGATATTTGTTGAAATTATAAAGAAGCAGAGGGAGAAAAACTTCAAACACAGTAGTAGGTCCAAATGCCTAAGCACTGAGTTTTCAGTTTATAGATAATTACAGATAAGTTATGGTAGACCAAGTGCCAAAGGACCAACCCCTTAGAATGAAAAATTGTTTAATATTTTCTAATGATAGCTGAATACAAGTTTTATATTTAATTGTATTTTTTTAGATCAGCAGTAACCCATATTTAAATGTATCTTTCCCTTAAAGAAATTAAGTGAATGAAAACTTAAATCACTCTGAAACTGGTTTACAGGACTATGGAATATTCATTTCAACTTTCATTGCTTCCAATATTATAGAGGAGAGGAGGGGAAGAAAAGAGTGGGGAAAAAACCCTTTAACTGATTAAATCTGATAGTTGGAAGCACATCTGGGAAAAAGTTTAGTGAAGAAAGAAATTCAAATTACTGCATCCTATTCATGTTGTGTTACGTTTTGTATTATTAAGGATTTCACTTTTCTCATGCCCTCTTTTTGAAACTGTAAAAATCTAGAACTGGCTGTACTTTGAAATCACCAATTTGAAATGGGATACAAAGGAAAATGGTATAGTTTGTCAATAAAAGGAAGTGGAAAAGAAAATGGAAATAAGGGTTTCAGGGATAATAAAAAGAGAATGAAATCTAAATTATTCTCACAATGGTGACCAATTGACTAAATTACAAACCATTTTTTAAAATCTAAGGGAAAAACCAAGCCAAACAAAAGACAAATCAAGTATCAAATATTTCTCCATGAGAATATACTAATCAAAATTAGGGTCTTTCATTTTAACTTCTTTAGAAATTTTGAATTAATTTCTTAAAAATTATATTCTTATAATATATCTTTATTATTGCCAAAGAGTTAACATTCTATATAAAACATTTTACAACTTTATAATATATTACATATAGTTGTTTACTTGTTATCTGTTCAACTAATGAAATGACAAAATAGCTTATTTACACGATAAGCTAAAATAATTAGAGTTTAATGGAAAAAAGGAAAAAAATGCTCTTGTGACTTGAAAAATATCATCTTAATAGAAGAATAATCATTTCCTGAACTGACGTTTATCAACTTATTTTATGTGCACAACAAAATGGAAAATTAGCTACATTTTTTGCTTCATGAAATTCCAAGTATGTGACAAGTTGGCTCAAAAATAAACACCAGAAAATACTAAATACATATTTAAATTTTCCCCCAACATATTTTTTTATACGGAACAATAAAACTTTTTACCTGTATTAACAAGAGCACTGCTATTGTAGAGTGTACCAAGGTGAGGTCCAGAAAGAGACAGAAAGGTATGAAGCTTGTTGAGGTAATATTTAAACCTTGGCCTTGTAAGCACTGAACGTATTATTAAATTGCCCAATGAATGTCCAATAAAGCTTTAAGAGAAAGAAAAAGTCATTTCTTCCACAGTATTAGCTTTAAGACCAAAAATCAAAGCTGATACACTATACATAGATGTGAAATACTAAGAATATGAAAATTTCTAATATGCTTTAAAATTATGCTTTGATACTTTGAAATGGCATATTTTTGAAGGAAACAATGTGAGAATGTTATAGAAGATTCCATTATCATACAACTTAAATATTTATAGAAACAAAATATTTATTAGAGAATTTTTATTCAAACTTTGTAACTGCTTAGAAATAAATATATTTTAAAAACAGTAATTACTAGATTATAAATTTGTCTCCTTAGGCACACACACAAATTATTTACTTGTTAAGCCATGACTTCAAAAAAAATAATGAAATTGTACTCATAAAGGACAACTTAGGAGATATTATGTATCTGTTTCTCTTATTCTCTGGTCTGCACTTCAAAGTTGGGCAAGTTTTCAACTAACAGTATTTTCAAGGCACAGGTAATATATGTGTATTTTCCTATAATAAATCTAAGATGATACAAAAAGATTAATATTTATGGAGCACTTCACTTTTATTATGGGATAGTTTAAATCAAGAGTCTTTTTACTTACCATTGTTTTATAATAGATGGTATAGAATCTCTGGGGACAATTAGCAGTGAAAGAAGAGAAAGTGAAAGCCGTCTAAACATTGGTTTACAGATAAATCTAGTGAGAAGCTCAGGACAAACTTCCCTACCAAACTGAAGTTCCTAAAGGAGTAGGGTGAGAATTATGGTGGTATAATAGTAGCTAATAGTCTGCTATTACCCAGATCATGCTTTTGGAAAATAGTAGATTGTAACTGACAATCTAAAAGAGGTAATACTTTTATGCATGAATGAAAAAATTGAATATATTATTTTTCTCCTCAAAAATAATAAATGAATAAAAGGAATACAAGATCACTGTAGAAACTTTAGTAATCAAAAAATATTTTAAAATCCATAAATGAAAAGAATAATTAGAACAAGAACTTCTCCTCCTTCCAACATACCTGCACCTCTTACTTTACTTTAACAGAATTCTATTTTTAAAGAATGACTTAAAGTAAAAATTGCTTATCTCTCCTTTTAGTCTCTAAACTTCAAACTGGAAACAAACTTTACAAAAGCTTATGGTATACAGAGCCAGCTTTTTCCTCTAGTTGGGATATGAATGTAATCCGTTTAATTCTACCCTTTTTGAAGCAGGAAGATTGGTTTTGCCTTTTCCTTTAATTCCTACTGGACTAGCAGAAACTAAGACTTTTTTCTCTCCCATATCTGTTAATAATATCTAATTAAATAAGAAGACATATTGGTGTGATCATCATCTCTTGCTTGTGGAAAACTGACTCACATTGTATACAATAGTCATAAAACTTCGAAAATATTTTTTTGTTTCATATACAAATATATAAATTCACAGAGCATATAATTCACCCATTTAAAATGTACAATTCAATGTTTTTTAATATATTCACAGTCAGAGTTATAACTATCATTACTATCAACTTTAGAACATTTTACTACCTCAAAAAGAAATCCTATATCCTTTAGTTATCACCTCCTATCCCTCATCCTCCCCAGCTCTAAGAAATCACTAATCTACTTTCTATTTCTATAATATGCTATTTCTGAACATTTCACAGAAATATTATCACATAATATGGCCTTTCCCTAAAATCCTCAATTTTTTTCACTTTAATTCAGTTGTAGTCTATGTTTCATAATAGGACAACACTACCACAAATTGTTTAGTTTTTCTATAATTTATAGACATATAAAAATAAATTGTGTAATATTATAGAAGTTACCTTATTTTTGAAACCGTTAAACTATATATTTGAATATATTGTATTATCTCATCCAAAAGACGATCAGTCATGCTATCAAAATCAGCAAAAGTATCATTCTAAAAAAAAACCAAAACAGATACATTATATTCTGAAATATGTATAATGACATGAAAAACTGAATATAAGCATTATTTTTAATTTAGATATTGAAAATATAGTTATGTCCAGTTTTTTTTAGAGAAGTTAGTAAATATAATATTCATTATATTAAAATAGCAAAACGGTCAGGTGTGGTGGCTCATGCCTACAACTTTAGGAGGCTGAGAGGGGAGGACTGCTTGAGTTTAGGAGCTTGAGACCAGTCTGAGCAACACAATGAGACCCCCATTTCTACAAAAATAGAAAAATCAGCCAGGCATGGTGGCACATGCCTGTAATCCTAGCCACTCTGGAGGCTGAAGCAGGAAGATAGCTTAAACCCAGGAATTTGAAGTGCAGTGAGCTATGATCGTTGCACTGCCTGGGTGATAGAGCAAGATCCTGTCTCAAAAAAAAAGGAAAAATAGTTTCTAGGGGGAAAAAGGCTCAGTATTCTTAATAACACTTGCTTCTTTTAGTTATTTGTTTAGTCCTCTACCAGTATTAATATTTATAATGGTTCAATTAAAGAAATACTTGTATAGAAATGTGAAATTGTACAGATTATTTCATATGTGAAGAGAAGAGCTTATAAGTAAAAATGTAGAACATATATATTTCCTTTGGATATGAACTTATGTTAAATTTCATAGAAATCAGAAAAATTATGTCTACTAGTATAGGCATTTTGTAGTAAGCAAACACTTAGGTAGAACCTGGTACAAAATGTTTGTTTCCACTGAAAACACTGCCATATTGTACCTGATTTCTCTCAGACATAAGAAAATCAATTCTTCCCCCAGGCAGTCCAAGTTCAATATAAGTTTTTACTAATCGGAGATCTGCACTGTTACCTAGAAAATGAAAAATGATGTTTAAAGGATGAGATAAAGTAAAGGTACAAAGTATACTATCATACACTTTTACAGTTTTTGGAGACAAGTTTATGGCCTCTGCCATTTATGAACAGACAATATGCTCTGAAATAAAGAGATCTCTAGCTGGGCATAGTGGCGCATGCCTGTAGTCCCAGCTACTCAGGAGGCTGAGGCAGTAGGATCGTTTAAGCCCAGGAGCTTGAGGTTGCTGTGAGCTAGGCTGATGCCACAGCACTCACTCTAGCCTGGGCAACAGAGCGAGACTCTGTCTCAAAAAAAAAAGAAAAAAAAAAATGAAATAAAGAGGTCTCAATTTTTATGTCAAAGCTAATTTCTATTAGCCAGATAATATCATTCAACAGTTTGTTTCTTAGAGGTTTTGGTCACGTTGATGCTTCACTCTTCTACCTAGCAGTGTGTTTGTTTACCAAACTGTTAGTACATCACTTTGGTGACTGTTGGCTATAGTAGCTATAAATGACTCCTTACCATCACCATTCTAGGTGATCACTTAAAAAAACCATTGAATACATTTTAGATTTATATTTAACTTGTTGACTTTCCTTTGGTGGTACTGGTACACACTGAGAAAAATAAAAATCCATTTGAATATCTTAGTTTATTTTAATAATTAACTCAAAAGATATAAAAACATATTTATGATACAGATATAAAATACAAGGGATCTTCAAAAAGTTCATGGAAAATGTATATTATGAAAAAACTATGCATGGACTTCAAAATTTTTTTGTACCAAAATAAACTCACACTCATTTGTTATAATATGTCTGAACAGGATCTGGTTTGAGGCACTAGGAAGAATAAGACACCAGTTTCAAAAGAGCCTCTATGAGAGCAACACAAATTCTGCTAAAATTGAAGAACAAACATCAAATTTAAGGTGAAGGTTGGGTAGAAGAATGGTGAAACCACTGCCACTTTACAAAAAGTTCATGGGGACAACACCTCAAAGAAATCAGTAGTTTATAAATGAATAACTCGTTTTAAGAAGGGACAAGACAATGTTGAAGATAAAGCCCACAGTGGCAGATCATCCACATTAATTTGTGAGGAAAAAATTCATCTTGTTTGTGCTCCAATTGAAAAGGACCAATGATTAACAGCACAAACATTAGCCAACATCTAGACATCTCAGCTGGTTTAGTTTACGTAATCCTGACTGAAAAATTAAAGTTGAGCAAACTTTCTAATAGATGGGTGCCAAAACAGTTGCACCCAGATTAGCTGCAGACAACAGTAGAGCTTTCAATGGAAACTTTAAACAAGTGGGATCAAGATCCTGAAGCATTTCTTTAAAGAACTGTAACCGGAGATGAACATGGTTTTACCAGTACAATCCTGAAGACAAAACCCAATCAAAACAATGGCTATCAAGAGGTGGATGTGGTCTAGTCAAAGCAAAAGGGGACAGGTCAAGAGCAAAGGTCGTAGCAAGTTTTTTTGGATGCTCAAGGTATACTGCTTGTTGACTTTTGGGAGGGCCAAAGAAGGATAACATCTGCTTATTATGAGAATGTTTTCAGAAAGTTAGCCAAAGCTTTAGCAGAAAAACATCCAGGAAAGCTTCATCAGAGTCCTTTTCAATCACCGTGATGCTTCTGCTCATTCCTCTCATCAAACAAGGGCAGTTTTGTGAGAGTTTCACTGGGAAATCATTAGGCATCCACTTCACAGTCCTCACTTGCCTCCTTCTGACTTCTTTTTGTTTGTTTCTCTATCTCAAAAAATCTGTAAAGGGCATCCAGTTTTCTTCAGTTAATAATATAAAACAAAAAAAACTGTGCTGACATGGTTAAATTCCAGGACCCTCAGTTCTTTAGAGATGGACTAAATGACTGGTATCGCTGCTTACAAAAGTATTTTGAACTTGATGGAGACAATGTTGAGAAATAAAGTTTATGTTTTTTAAATCCATTTTTCTGTGAATTTTTTGAAGTCTCCTCGTATATAAATATAAAAATAATTATCTTGGCCGGGCACGGTGGCTCACGCCTGTAATCCTAGCACTCTGGGAGGCCGAGGCGGGTGGATTGCTAGAGGTCAGGAGTTCGAGACCAGCCTCAGCAAAAGTGAGACCCCGTCTCTACTAAAAAAAAAAAAAAAAAATAGAAAGAAATTATCTGGCCAACTAAAATATATATATAGAAAAAAAAAAAATTAGCCGGGCATGGTGGCGCATGCCTGTAGTCCCAGCTACTGGGGAGGCTGAGGCAGTAGGATTGCTTAAGCCCAGGAGTTTGAGGTTGCTGTGAGCTAGGCTGACACCACGGCACTCACTCTAGCCTGGGCAACAGAGCGAGACTCTGTCTCCAAAAAAAAAAAAAAATTATCTTTAAAAATTAGTTTAGTGGATTTTTAGTTGATTCCTTTGGTTTACTAGCAATATAAACATGTCATTATCAATTGTTAAGTTTTTATTTTACTCTTCTAATATTTACCTTTTAGATATTTCATCACTTAATGCATTGATGGAGATAATTGTTTTATTCCTGGTTTTAAAAGGAACAGCTCTAGTGTTTTACTATTCCATAGGCTAGAAACATATATGCTTAATCACATTAATGAATTATAGACTAGTCCTATTTAAGGTCAAAGTTTTATGCTTAGTTGTCATAATTAGAAATGAATATTAAATTTATCAATGGTTTCTTACTTGATTTGCTTATGTAGTACATTTTATTAACAAATTTCCTTATATTCACTTATCTTTGTGTTCTGGGAATTAAACTCTATTTGTTGTAGTACCTTACTTTAATATATTAATTCCATGTGCTAGAATTTTATTAAGTACATTTATGAGTTTATTCAGTATGTCAGATTGTCTACTGTTTATCTGGGCTGTCAATATGATACCTTTATCAGATTTGGTAATAAGTTTAGGTTACCTTAAAGGAATAAAGTGGGCTGCATTCTATCTTTTTTTCCTATTGTTCTAGAACAATTTATGGAACATAGGGATAATTGATTTCATGAAAATTTCAAAGAAAAATTTGCCAGCAATTCCACTGGGCCAAGAAATCTTTCTTGGGGGACTAAATCTTTGAAAATTTTATTATGTAGGGAGGAGGAAGAAAGTATTAAGGACTTTTTTACTTGAGAGTCTGGTTGGCGTTTTGTTTTTTTTTTTTTAAGAAAATCTCTAATTTTATGACAATTCAGTAGCACTTTAGCATTTTTATAATCCTTAAAATCTAGTTTGTTGTTATAGAATCTTATTATAATGCAGTAATACCCTTATTAGTCTAGAGAGATATTTAGCATCTTCTAACAGTTCCTCCATCTAAGAAAAAAACTGTTGAGTAACCAAAATAGCTGTCATAAAACCATAGCACTAAAGCCAGGTACCTGTATTTAGAATTTAATTTATATCTTAATTAATTAATGAAAGTTTAATTCCTAAGAATATTGATTTTTCTAGTCCATACAGTTTAAAGCAAGCTAAAAGGGAACTAGGAAGACTAGCAGAGGGACACAAAATGATTGCCCCAAGGTAACAGCTGCCAAAAAACAACGGTAAGAGAGAAGACAATGAAATCTAAAATTAAAGTAAACAAACTGTTGGCACATGAGTGTCAATTCCATAGAAAATTTACTTAAAAAGGAACCTAATTTTACGTTTAGAAAAAGTAAAATTAAGCATATTTTTGTTTTAAAATGTATTTAAGATTCAATTAATTTAAGCAATGTAAAAGTCTTTTTTAGTAGAAAGATTAAATAAAACTAAGTGAGATCCATCAAGAAAAGAAAATATATTGAGTTGCTATGGGTTATATGAATAGATGTCACATACCATCTAAACCATGTACACAGACAATGAGATGTACTCCATCTTCAGAACCATCCTCTTCTTCCATGCTAAAATAAGGTATTGAGGATGCCAGCAGAGGAACATCACTGTACATGAACCCAGGAAGTCTAAGTTGCTTCAATTCTTCTTTTGCCTGAAGGAAGCTGAAGTAAAATATTATGAAAGATATCCTTTACTAAGGATCTTATTCAGTTTTTAGAACCAAAAAGATAAACTCGTGGATTTAGAGAATAGCAGAGAAGGAAATCCAACAATATTTGGTTTTAAAATCATGAAAATATGTGGTATCACGTAAATGATTTAGAAATCAGAAGATCATTTTCTTTACTATTCTTAGTGCATCTTCTGATCAAATACAATGAGTTATTTTAAACCTGAAATCACTTAAAACATTCTTTTAAACTTGAAATCAACTAAGAAAATGTTAAATGTTAGGAGTGAAGTTATGCTCTCTATAAAATTTAATACTGTATGCATAGAAGAGCTGGGAGAGGCACTAGAAAGATGATAATCAGATGTTTTCCTGTCATCAAATCTTATCATCTTTGCTCCTTTTAATCATACACCAATGGAAGGGAAGGAGCTATTCTACAAAATGTAACAGTAAAAATGATAGTTATAGTATTTAGCAGGTTAAATTATTTGTATTTTTCTCTAACAATATCAACAAGAAGGAGCAGAAAAGGAGGATGTGACTAAATAAAATTGGTGCCATACACTCATTTGGAATGACAGACAAATCCAACCAATTTGGGGACTTCAAACATCAGAAATTATTAACTATTTAACATTAAATTATCTATACTGATAAAAGTGAAACCGAAAGAAGCTGATGAACACTAAATGGAATACGATACACTGGGTGAAAACATATAGATCATTGCTTTCTGATGACTCAGAGACAGTTTGAGGTACTCAACTTTCTAGCATATTGTAATTTTTTAATCAGCCATTGTCACTTCACTGGTTTCCCTAGCTTTAGGCTCTAAGCAACTTAATTTTCATGCATTAATCAGAATAATCTGGGAACTTTAAAAATCCACAGTACACATGCCCAGACCTCTTACTCCAGAGATTATGATTCAATCTGGGCTGAGACAGCAGAATATTTTAAAAACCAGCATATGCTAGTAAACCTATGTAATCTCCAAATTTTTCTGGATATTTTACTGGTTCATGAAACCTCAGTTCTGGAAACCACTGACTTAGCAGAGGCAATCAGGGACTGGTAGGTTTAAGAAGTTTCTACGAACCTGTTATTCATTTATCTAATATTGTCCTTATTTCCTAGATACAGTCATAAAACTTAGCTTTTGTCTGAGAGAGAAATGAGGAACTGATGAAAAAAGAGTTTTCACCTCAATTATTCCACACTTCTAATACAAAATTACCAATAGAAAATCTGTATCAGGAATATGTAGCGTTTAGAAAAGGGCAATTATTTGGGAATTATAGATCTGTCCGTGAAAGAGTACATTGCATGTCTCCATTTTAGATGGCTAATCAAAGGAGAACTTTTTGTATTACAGAAACTAGAAAAGAAAATAGATATTCAACCATTTAGTACTATTTATGATGTTCTACATATATATATATTTAGTAGCATGTACTACTGTGCTCCATTACTTACGCTTGTATCTGAGGTTTTGGTGAATTTTCATACCAGGAAATTGAAGAAGTGACGTTGTTAGAAGTACTGCTTGGCTGTTTTGTAATAGCATCAAATTTACTTTTAGAAGAATATTTAACACTACAAGGAGACTCTCGTGGTGCAGATGGGAAAGACAAACAACCAGAAGTACACACAGTAGGCATATTTATACCATCACTTAGATAGTCACTATTTATTTTTTCAGATTTTATAAGTCTTTCTTCTGATAGTGTACTTCTGCTTGTATAGTGAGCATTTATTGTTCCGTCCAAAGATGAATAATCTGTTTCTTCATAATACCCATTTTGAACCATTTTTTGATCCTGCTCTTCCTCCTCATCCTCTTTACCCTGTTCCTCCTGAAGATCACTGATTTCTTTTTCAGAAGTTTCCTTCTGAGGGCTAACTGAATTACTGTAGCTAATAGCACATGTGCCAGAAATATCCGTACTGCTTTGAAAACCAAAATAATTTTCCACAAGTCCTTGCTTAACTATATCAGTACTGGCTGAAAAAGGGTCACTTGTATCCAGATGAGTTTCACTTTCAACTGTAGGGGCTTCTGAATATATTTGTTTGAGATTTAATGTATCACTATTTTTTCTTTTCACAGTTCTATCTTCACTAGTTTCTGTATTAGTAGAAATGGAACCTGAAACGACACAGGGAGTGCCTAAACAAATCAGTTTTGAATTTAATGTAATTGCTGTCCCTGCAGAGTTATTAGATTTATCAGGACTCTGGGAGCTTGTACACACAGTGTCCAAGTTAGGTTTGGAGCTGCAACTACTTTTCACAGCACTGGAAGTATCTTCATCTGAAAAAACAAATTGTAAAGAGTCTTTAGTGCTTGAATTTAAGGAATGTATTGCTAAAGTTTCATTGTCCAAATGCCCTGAAAATACAACGCTCTGCTGTTGCAAAATAATACTTGACTTTTTAGTATCATCACATTTTGGCAGATCAATTGTTCCTAGATTTAATACAGTTTTGCTATCGCTTAGATGGCATTCAGGTAGAATAGATTTCTTAGAATTTTCATCGGGTGACAGTTCATCATCCGAAGGTAGAGAGTTTATGGATGTCAAAGATGACTGTATTTCACTTAACGCACTTGTACTCTCAGTGCAATGACTCCCCAATGAAAATTTTACATTATAATCAGGTTTCATCAAAAGCTGAGGAAATAATCTTTCATTATTGTAAGGACCTTGCCCTTGCACAGTTTCAAAGGCTATGTCAGGGTTTGGATGTGTTGCAAAAGAACTTGGTTCACTTTCAACACCTGAATCTGAAAATCTAGATGAGGCATATGTGGCATTAATATCTGGTAACTTAATTGTATCTCCACTTACTACAACATGATACTCTTTTGTAGAAGTAGCAGGTAGATTACTTCTTAATTTAGCTAATGATTCTCCAATAGAACGACACTTTGCTTCTTGTAAAGCTTCCTTTTCAAGTGTTACTTCTATAGATTTAGATTTACCATTAGATTCTAAGGACTCAAAGTTGGATAGTAAATTATCCACAAATATTTCATCTTGTCGAAGCTCTGTCCAAGGTTCCATTTTAACCGTTATTTTCTCTCCACTGAAAGGATCTGTATTACTGGGCTTTACTTCAGTTGTTCTAAATCCCAAAGCTGGGGTTGTTTGATGATCATGGCAATCATCTGATGAACTTCTGGATGCCAGACTGTGTTCCATTTGTGTAATTTCACTATCGTCCTGGGAGATATCAAGTTTACCTGAAATGGACAAATTTGCACAAAGATTTAGGTTGCCAGAGTTCAAAGGATCAAACTGGTCTGGTTGCATATTTTCAATATCTGGAGACTTTGGTTCAGTTCTCTCTGTATTAGTTGGCAAATAGCTAGCTTCCTTTTGACTTGTCTGTCTCATGTAGGTCTTTGGGTCAAAATTATATCCACATACTGTGGGATCCAGACCTTCCTTCTGACTATGTGAAGGATTGCCGTCAAAGCATTTAGTGAGATCATTTGATGTTGTATTTTTCAAACATTTGTAGCCTACCAAAATCACAGAATCCTTAGAGTTCTGTTTTATTAATTTTTTTGTGTTTTCAGGTTTCATTGTTTTCATAAGCTTAGTAACCTTAACCTTGGATTTATTTGTTTCTTCATTCTTTCCTTTTACAGATTTTGTTAGCTGCTTTTCACCTTCTGTATACCAAATATTGGAGGCACCAGCAGGTCTGACTTTCAACTCTGGGCTAGAAACTCCTGCTACAGAGCTTTCTTCAGTCTCATATTTATCCATTTTACTGGACTCTGATCTCTGAAGATTCTGAATTCCCATCCAGGGTGCATCTAAGTCTTTTATCCAAAGAAAAAAAGATTCAGGTTTAAAACAGTGTGAGAACTCATATGATTAAGACTACTTTTTCTAACTATAACTTTCTAATATCCTCAAAAATAAATAAAACTACAGGGGGAAAAAAAAACTGCTCCACATTAGGGAATGGTTTTATGTATATTAGGAAGAATATACTGAAAACTATACACATAGCTTGTATATTTTAGTTAGATTATACTTACCATCAATAACTGAATCTAAATACCTATCTTCAAAGATTATAGGTAATGAATTGAGATCTCCATCTAATTCACTACATTCAATAGGTAGGGGTGGAAGAGAACTGCAGAAGGAAGTATTTTTGATAGCGGTGCACATCTGTAGATGACTCTGAGCACTGAAAAATATTTCTTAAGTCAGATTATAATTTAAAAAAATTACACCCAACACTACTTTACAGACTCTATTCTGTCCCCTTCCCCCTATCATTCCTATCTCCCTTCTTGAAGACATAATCTCCTTATGAAAAAGCTGCTTGGTGAGAGATAAAAACTGGTAAAATGAAAATTACGGTTTTTTGGCAATAAATTATTGACTTATAAAATTATGGTTTGTTAATAAATTATTTAATTTCTATTATATTCTTTATACTTTATGTTATTTCAAAGTGAGTCTCTATGCTTAATGTCTGAACTTCCTAATCTGCTGTGAATAGCATATAGGAGAAATACTAAAAGCTTAAATGCCCACTGACTATCTGATGATAGTGCTGGGAAAAAAATGTGTTCTATTGTCACGCTTTACTTAATATATATTGATGAATAAAATTAACAGCTATTTAAAACAAGGTATATAACTTTCCAATATAAAACAATTAAAAAGACTTTTCTTGTGGAAAATTTTGAACAAATCAAAGCACACAGAATAGTATTAAAAAATCCCATATACCCATCACCCAGCTTCAACAATTAACATTTGCCCTTCTTGTTTTATCTATACCTCAAGACTCACTACCTACCCCAACCTCTACTATTATTTACAGTGTTTTTGAAGTATAATTTAAATGTACTGAATTATAAAAATCTTAGCTGTATGATTCTGACAAATGGATACATGATACAGAACATTTCCATCTACTCAGAGTTCCCACGTCTTCCCAATCTCTCAGCCCAAGTCAACAGCAAGACAACCACTGTCTTGACTTTTTTCACCTCAGTTTTACCTATTTGAGAACTTCATATAAATAGAATCACACAGTATTTACTCTTTTACGTCTAGCTACTTTTGCTCAGCATAATGTCCTCAAAATATTCTTTAAAGCCAAAGAAAACCAGACACAAATATACTCAGTAGGAAAGACAGAAGGCATTTATTCAGGATATTTTAACTGTAAATCATTTACATTGCAGAAGGCAGTACCTATGAAAATCTGTAATAAAAAATGATGAATGTAACAGATGCTGACCGGTGAAAATAAAGATAGAGCAAGATAGCCAAATGGAAGGCTGGAGCTAGAGATATATGGGACTACCAGGTTATAGTAGATCTGATAAAAAAGAGGAGGAAGTGGTACAGGGCATTATGCTTCTTTGTGTGTAAAGCATTGGGCTTTCATGAAGTAAGTCATAAGATTAAACTCTATTTGATTAAAAAGGGGACTTCTGAACTTTAAATTCCCCTAATTTCTTCTACTGTTAATAATGTATGTTCTGTTACTGATAAATTCTAAGATAGATATCTTATGTTAAAGGAAATAAAATCATTTTAATTTTGGATTTATACTACTCACTGAAGTTCCTGGTATGCAATGGCAGCTTCTCTTGGATGTTCAAAACAAAAGAATGCCTCAGAAAATCTGCGTACCTAAAAAATTCCAAGACAGAGTATTAATAATATGGTACATTTAAAAAGTCAATCTGGCATTGGATGGTAGGGAGAGAAACCACCTCCATTAGACCTTCCATAACCACCCTATGAGAATTAAACTTCTTTTCTTCCTTTTCAGTGTTGCCTAAGCACTTATTTTGGTACTGCATGAAGTAAAAGAAACAACAGACTTTAGAGTGAGAAATTTAGGTTTACATTCTAGATCCCACTTATCCTTCTTAAAGGCAAAGATTGTCTTATTTGCCACTACATCCTCAGTATACCTGGAATAGTGCCCACTCAACACATGCAGAAGACAATACAATCAGACAGCACTTCCACTGTGCTATGCTCTAGGCATCCATGGATGTGCCAGCTGAACTGACTGACTTTCTAGCATAGTGACTTTAGGTATTTAATCTTTGAGCCTCAGGTGACTCATTGTTAAATTAAACCTAACACTTACCCTGTTTATAAGGTTATTGTGAAGAACAATGTAACGTATAACTGTTTGTAATCTGGAGAGTATATATAAATATAAGCTATTCTAATTGCCTTTATAAAATTCACATTTTGCCCTAAAATAATTGTATACATGAAACATCTCCCCTCCTAAAGTGTAACGTTCTTTAGAGTAGGAACTGTTTTGACAACCTTTGTATTCCCCAAAATATGTACCCTGGCATGTTACAGAAACAAACACTTGGTAAAAGCTTGTTGAATCTAGCTGAATATTTCTTCCATCATATTTGTATTTTAACCCTTTCATTTTTAATTATAAAAGGAAAGGCTCCCTCAGCTACTGGAACAATGTTAAGCAACAGAGATGGAAAAGATGTCTTATGTGGACAGCACAGAGCAGGGAGAGAAATCCCATTATATCTTGAAATTATATTATATCCAAGACTCTTTCCTAAAGGGAATATGATCTGGGGTTCTTTGGTTTTAAATGTACAATGAATTAGATATGTATTTTACTTGTCATCAAGGTCTGGCCAGATTTATTTCTGACTTACTAAACTTCTTTTCCTAAGCAGATGAACCTGAGTCTTCAGAGGAACAAGTCAATTAGGAAGGCTGGGAAAGGTAAGTATGATTCTTTAATGACAAGGATGCAATCTATGTCTTTACTTTCAAATGCTGTCCAATTGCCTCTTCTTTCTCTCCAACACTAAGGGAAAGGTGAGAAAAAGTATTGGCCTGTCAGCCTATCTCCTAGAGATGTTTTCCCTGGAGGCTATAAAGTGGTGGTGTTGGGGAAGCATCTTTAAGTTATCTGGATTCTTACAGCTGTAGCTGGGAATGCAAAACTGGCTAGTTGCTTTTCCCTCTCTACCTTCCCTAAGTCCTACAATAACTATCATTTCTCGACAGTATCTTACCTACTAGTCTCTATTTTCATTTCTTAATTTTCATTTTTTGCTTTAAACTATATCAAAATCCTATAGAGTAGATATATTCATTTAATTAGTGAGGAAAATGAGGCAGGCACAAAGTGGTTAATTACTTGGCAAGGACAAGATAACTAATAATACACCTGGGATTCAAATAAAAATTTAAGAAACTCCAAATCTTGTGCTCCAAACCACTTATCTTTTCCTTTCTGCATTAAGAATCCATTACCAGAAAATCTTTCCATTTCTGCATGCACTCATATATGAACTTCTCTTTCTAAATTCTCTCTCAACATGATGATCATGCTGCAGCAATATGTAATGAATAAACTTATTAACTGTAGAGTGTGGCCATCACTAAGGTATGACTGCCACCTGATGGTAATACAACTTAATTTTAGACAAAAGACATATATAGGAAAAAAATGTTAAATTTACAAATTTAAACTTAGAATATGAGAAATATATTTTACTGCTTTCGTTATATATGTTTATAAAAAATCAGGGGTGTGTTTGTACTTTTTTTTTTAAATTTCACTTATTTATTTGACAACATCAACTGTTCAAAATTAAGCAGAGCTACAAGGAAAAAACTGAGCATTCAAAAATGGGTATTCACTGATGCTTTACAGAGTTAAATGCTCCTTTATCTGTGTATGACCTAATATGTTATTCAAATTGCTAACACAATATTTTTTACAATACAATTTCATATGTGCATATCCATATTAGATTCTAATCTTGAATGCAGGGTTTACATCTGAGAGATTATAATATCTATGTTGCCTTAAAAAAAGATGGTGTCTTGCCAATGTTATTGAGCAAATGTTAAGTCCTTGCATTATACTTATAGCAAAATACCATAAAGCCCTTTTACTACACAAAGCTAATTTATATTTACTATCTGATACAATTCTGCATGGTTTAAGTATCTGGTTTCTCAATCCACAGCATATTAAAAGAGAAAATTAGACAAAGGAAAATGAAGAACTATAGAGGTAAGTGTACATTATAAGGAATGATGCTGAAAAAAAACAAAACCCTAGACTATCCCTATAAAAAAGCACACAAAAGGAATTAAATTAATATAACCTGGGACCTTTTCATTTTAATGGAGGATCAAATATCCCGTTCTTTTTTATAGCATGGAACAGTAGTGTATTAACGTTGAGCACATTAAATAAAATTCATAATGATACTAAATCACTGTGAAAGGGCTAAATTATGTTCAGTACAGGCATACCTCATAGACATTGTGGGTTCAGTTCCAGACCATGGCAATAAAGTGAGTATCTCAGTAAAGCAAGTCACATGAATGTTTTTGTTTTCCAGTATATACAGATGTTTATGCTATATGGCTGTCAATTAAATGTGCAATAGCATTATGTCTAAAAAAACGTACATACCTGAATTAAAAATACGTTACTGCTAAAAAATGCTAATAGTCATCTGACTCTTCAGTGAATTGTAATGGTTTTGCCAATGCTTCCATGTTGATGGCTGCTGACTGACCAGGGTGGTGATTGCTGAAGATTGGGGAGGCCGGGGCAATTTCTTAAACTAAGACAACAATGAAGTTTGTTGCATTGATTGACTTCCTTTCGTGAAAAATTTCTCTGTGGCATGCGATGCCTTCTGATAGCATTTTACCCAGAGTAGAATTTCTTTTAAAATTGGAATCAATCCTCTCTAACCTTGCCACTGCTTTATCAACTAACTTTATGTAACATTCTAAGCCCTTTGTCATTGCAACAATATTCACAGCATCTTTACCAGGAGTAGATTCCATCTCAAGAAACCACATTTTTGGTCATCCGTAAGAAGCAACTCCTCATCCATCCAAGTTTTATTATGAGATTGTAGCAATTCAGTCACATCTTCAGGCTCTACTTCTAATTCTAGTTCTCTTGCTATTTCCACCGCAGCTGTAGCTGAAGTCTTTGACCCCCTCAAAGTCATCCATGAGGTTTTGAATCTAAACTCCTGCACGTGTTGATATTTTGACGTCCTACCATGAATCATGAATGCTCATAATGCTACCTAGAATGGAGAATACTTTCCAGAAGGGTTTCAATTTACCCTTCAATTTGCCCAGATCCATCAGAGGAATCACTATCTGTGGCAGCTATAGTCTTACAAAATGTATTTCTTAAATAATAAGACTTGAAAGATAAAATTACTCCTTAATCCATGGCTGCAGAATGATGTGCTGAATGATGTGCTAACAGGCATGAAAATAACATTAAGTCTCCTTGTAAATCTCCATCAGAGCTCTTGAGTGAGGTGCATTGTTAATGAACAGCAATATTTTGAAAAAGTCTTTTTTCCTGAGCAGCAGGTCTCAACAGTGGGCTTAAAATATAGGCAGACCACAATATGGACAAAATACGTTCCTGATACGTTTTTAGGTTGAATTTGTATGTAACCTGGATGCCTGATGAATAGCACATATACGGTAATAATAATAATACTATAATGGCTTATATGTAGCCATTATATAATAACAGTGTGTAATACTGTAGTAATAAAACCCCTGTACTGTAATATTAGTAATAATTTACAGAGACTATTGTGCTCTTTTTTTTAATTCAAACAGATCATAAAAACAAACTCATACAAAAAGTTGAGATAGAAGATGGGAGAAATTTCAAAAAGGAATACCAGAAGTTAACACTCATCTAATGTTGCCATCAGTGCTAGGCTAATAATAGGAATGTTACGCTTATTTTCATCTTCTAACCAAATCAATTAATAACCTTTCCATTTCAATAATTAATTCACTATGCTGCTTAGTAATAATTGATGCTTTCATTGGAGCACTGCCTTTCACATGTTCCATTATTCTCACTTTATCCTTTATACTTGTTACGACAGTCAAGTGACCAAAGCCTCATGCTTTCTCAGTGAATGATGCCATCTGGCCTTTCTCCGAATGCTTTATTATTTCCACTTTTGTTTCCATTGTAATCACCTCTCTCTTTGCTGAAGGCTCACTTGGACTTCTGCTTTGGAGGCATGGTCCTAAGGGTAAACACAGACTCACAAAATCCAATAAAAAGATGAAGTGATGCTGTGTGTAAGTGACCATATAAACAATGAGACTAGCTGCTAGTGTAAAGATGCTGTGCCAATGAACCATTTATGCCATGCAGGTTTGTCTACATGCACAGAAGAAACTATTTCCTGAATTATTAATTTAATTATAAAGTATCCTTATGGAGCCTTGGGAGCCAATTTTTCAGTATGCAACACCATAAATTAGGTTGTCTGTAACCCAAGGACTGCCTATATTTGGTAGTAAATAGATGTGCTGTCGTTCAGGCTTCGTTGTCTATTTCTAGAGCATAGGCAGGGTCAATTTAGCATAATTCTTAAGGGAGTCAGGATTTTCAGAATGGTAAATGAGTATTAGCTTCAACTTCAAATCACCAGCTGTATTAGCCCCTAAATGAGAGTCAGTTTGTCCTTGGAAGCTTTGAAGCCAGGCATTGACTTCTCTCTAGCTATGAAAGTCCTAGATGGCATCTTCTTCCAATAGAAGGCTGTCATTGAAAATCTGTTGTTTAATTTAGTCACCTTCATTAATGATCTTAGCTAGATCTTCTGGATAACTTGCTACAGCTTCTACACCAGCATTTGCTGCTTCACTTTCCACTCTTATGCTATGGAGACAGCTTCTTTCCTTAAACGTCATAAACCAACCTCTGCTAGCTTCAAACTTTTCTTCTTTAGCTTTTTGGCCTCTCTCAGCCTTCACAGAATTGAAGAGAGTTAGGGCCTAGCTCTGGATTAGGCTTTGGCTTAAGGGAATGTTGTGGGTGGCTTGAACTTCTATCCAGACCACTCAAACTTTCTCCCCATTAGCAATAAGGCTCTTTCACTTTCTTATCATTCATGTATTCACTGAAGTAGCACCTACAATTTCCTTCAAGAACTTGTCCTTTGCATTCACAACTTAGCTAACTATTTGGCATAAGAGGCCTACATGGTTTTTGACATGCCTTCCTCACTAACCTTAATCATTTTTAGCTTTAGATTTAAAGTGAGACATGCAACTCATCCTTTTACTTGAACATTTAGAGGCCATTGTAGGGTTGTTTGGCCTAATTTCAATATTGTTGTGTCTCAGGGAATAAGGAGGCCTGAGGAGAGGCAGAGACACAGAGGAAAGTAGGTTGGTGGAGCAGTGAGAATATACACAACATATATTGATTAATCCTGCTGTCTTATATGGGCCTGATTCATGGTGCCCCAAAACAATCACAATAGTAACATGAAAGATCACCGATTACAGATCACCATAACAGATATAATAATGATGAAAAAGTCTGAAATATTGCAGTAATTACCAAACTGTGACAAAAAGACTTTAGGGGAGCACATGTTGTTGGAAATATGGTGCCAATAAGACTTACTTGATGCAGGGGTGCTGCAAAACTTCAATTTGTATAAAACACAACATCCTTGGAGCATAATAAAGCAAAGAGAGCAATGAAATGAGGTGCCTGCATAGTCTTCTTGCAAAAGGAGGGAACCATGAATCACATCGGAAAGTTTCCATTTAAAATAGTTAGAATAATTAATTTAAGAAAAAAATTTACCCTTTTAAAAGCACATTTTTTGAAAATAACAAAATTTACTTTTGTATAGACTTATTTACTAAAAACTCTAGATATGTTTTGTATATATACACACAAAAGCTATAATACATTTTGTTTATAATCACAGTGAAATTGGAAGTTTGCAAACTTCAAACCTTGCAAAATATGAAATAAAAAGCATCTAATTAAATACTATAAATAAACAATCTGTTCCCAGAAAGAAGTCCTTCTACTTTAGAAAATAGAGCTTAATATATTAAGGTTCATATACATGGTTGTACTAAAAGAATATCAGATCAAGTAGTTTTAGAGATAAGTATTTCTTCTTTAAAAGTGCAAACTTAATAATGATTTGAATAGATAACACATCATTGTAGACGTTCTTTAACTGGGAAAGAATACAAGCTATTTCTAACTCTTTCCCTCTTCTAGAACATAAATTATATCAATATTGTTGAATATATCATTTTAAGATCTTAAAATCTCAGTAAAAGGTAATCAGAATTCACTGACTCACTGGTTTCCTTACTGGAAGGTAGTAGCTACACATTAGAACCTGGGGTCTTGCTAATCTATATGGCAGCTTTGTAGTGCAAATTTCAGCACCTTCTCCTACAGGCAGATGCAACTGAACTCCAAGGCAGATAGGCCAAATTTCTGTTCCTACTCTTCCTAGAAAAATAATCTTATTCAGGGAATAGCCTAACTCTGGTTAATCACAAGGAGGACTTTAAAATATTACCCAGGCCTGTACCTCATCCAGCAGTGGTAGTTTTTAAAAAGTTTCCCAGGTGATTCTAATGTACAGCTAGTGCTAAAAACTTTAACTTCTACTTACTGTATCACAGAGAAATTTGTATGAAACTTGCCCTCCTTCTGAAAATAACTATAAAACTGGATAAAATACAGGAAGCAACTGTTTCAAGTATTAAAGAACACGTACTAGACATGCAAAGAAGCAGGAAAATGTAACTTGCAATCCAGAGATGAAAGCCGTCAGCAGAAATAGACTCCAAGAGAATTCAGATGTTAGAATTAGCAGAGAACTCTACTTTTTTTTAAAGTAATGAACTTTATTTTTTGAGCACTTTTAGGTTTATAGAAAAATTGATCAGAAATACAGAGTTCCCACATAGCCCTTCTCCCCCACCCCCGCCCCTCCACTTTCCCCTATTATTTACATCTTGTGTTAATGTGGTACAGTTGTTACAACTGATGAACTAATAGTGATATATTAACTAAAACCCATGGTTTACATTAAGGTTCACTCTTGGTGTTGTCCATTCTGTGGGCTTTGAGAAATGTATAATGACATGTACCTACCATTACAATATCATACAGAATAGTTTTATTGCCCTAAAAACCCTACGCTCCACCTTTTTGTCCCTCCATCTACCCTCCCCTTCCAACCCCCTGAGCCCTTGGCAACCACTGATGTTTTTACTGTTTCCACAGTTTTTCCTTTTCCATAATATCATATAGTTGGAATCATACAGTATACGTATAGCCTTTTTAGATCGGCTTCTCTTGGTTTGAAACATGCTTTCAAGGATTGATCATTTCTTTTTATTGCTAAATAACATTCTATTGTAGGAATGTGTAAGTTTTTCTATCCAGTCTCCTACTGAAGGACATCTTGGCTGTTTTCAAGGTTTGACAATTATAAATAAAGCTGCCATAAACATTTGTGTGTAGGTTTTTGTGTGGACATAAGATTTCAACTCATTTGGGTAAATACCAACAAGTGTGACAGCTGAATTTATATGGTAAGAGTAACTGCCTTCCAAAGTGGCCATCCCATTTTGCATTCCTGCCAGCAATGAATGAGAGTTCCTGTTGTTCCAAATCCTGCCAACATTTGCAGTTGTCAGTATTTTGGATTTTAGCGCTTGTTATAGGTGCATAGTGGTGATCTCATTGTTTTAATTTGTACTTTCCTAGTAACGTATGATAAATTGGGTATTCCCCGCCGCGCCCCCCCCCCCCTGCATAGAAGGGTAGAGAGGGCGGGGATAGGATATTTCCCTACCCTCAGGTCAGTTAGGCTAATTTCCATTGAGGCGTGTCTTGTTAAGAAGGACAGAATGTTCTGGGACATATTTCAAAATGGCTACATTCCCTCTCCCCTAGCCAGAACCATTAGGGGATTTTCTCCAGTCTTCACTGTGAGAACCTGGTAAGGCTCTTGAAGGCAAAAGTCATGAAAGTATGGGGACTACCCTACCCCTTGAAGGCAAAAGTCATGAAAGTACGGGGACTACCCTACCCTCTAAATTTTTAACTCAAGTTTGTCTACACTGAGTGTCCAGAAATTCATCAATTACAGTTTAAGTTTTTCTACCCTGATTACTGGCTCCAGTGGTGGCTTTTGCTCCATTAGATGGAATTCTCTGTAACTCACTATCTGATTTTCCAATTATGGAGATAGCTGTTTGCCTATGATCTTAATTCTCTAATAGATCTAAGAAGAGTTGTGAATTTTAATTTGTTCAGCTTTTTTCTTGTTAGAATGGGAGTATGATGACTTCCAAGACTTTTATATGCTGGACTGGAAACTAAAAGGCCAGGCAAATACTGTTAAGCAATGATTATAAATTCCCCAATGACTGAAAGAAGCTGATAAGAATGAGTGAACAGATAGGAAACTGCATCAGAAAAAAAAACTATCATTTTTTTAAAAAAAAGAGAAAGAGAGAGAACCAAATGGAAACATCAGAAGTAAAATGTATAATATCCGAAATGAAATTTTACTAGAGGAGATTAAGAGCAGATTAGACACTACAGGAAAGAGTTAATGAATTTGAAGGTAGAATAACAGAAATTATTCTATCTGAAGAACATAGAGAAAAACTGCTGAAAAACAAAAGAATATCAAATCATATAACATATTAATAAGTGAAATTAGAGTATGAGAGGCAGAGGACAGAAAGAAACAGGGCACAAAAAATATCTGAAGGTATAATGGCAAATTTTTCAAAAATTGGTAAAAATAAACTTATGATTCTAAAAATACCAACAAATCCATTATCTAAGCAGGATATATACAAAGAAAACTAAACAATGCACATCATAGTCAAACGATTAGAAACCAAAGATAAAGAGAAAAATCCTAAAAGCAGTGAGAGAGGAACAACAATTAAATAATTGACTTCTGATCAGAGACTATGGAGGACAGAAGACAATGCTGTATCTTTAAAGTAGAGAACAGAAAAAAAAGTCAATCCAGAATATAGAGTGAACAACCCTATCAACCAATCTGGCCTAATTAAGACTTACAGAATACTTAAAATTTAGCAAGGCCATAAAATATAAGGCCAATATGCAAAAATTGTACTTCTACATCCTAGGAACAACTGCTTAGCAAATGAAATTAAAAGAAATTATTTACAATGGCATAGATAATATGAAATGCTTATGAATAAATTTAAGACACTAAAAACTACAAATACACTTCTGAGAGAAATTGAGATCTAAATAAATGGGGAACTAAATAAATGGGGACCTATACAATGTCCATGGACTGTTTGACTCAGTATGGTGAAGGAGGCAATTTTCCCTAAATTTGCCTATAGGTTTTACTCAATATAAACTAAAATCGGATTTTTTAAAAAATAGAAATTAACAAACTAATTTAAAATTTGTATAGAAATGAAAGGGATCTGGAATAGCCAAAACAATTTCAAAAAAAAAAAAAAAAAAAAAAAATTGGAGGACTTAACAATTGCCTGGCTGTAAGACTTACTCTAATATCACTATAATCAAGTTAGTGTGGTATTAACATAAAGATACATGATAGGCCAATGGAACAGAAAAGAAAGTCAAGAAATAGACCCAAATCAATAGTCAACTGATTTCCAACAAAGATGCTAAGGCAATTCAATAGGGGAAAAAAAAGTCTTTTGAATAAATGATGCTGGAACTAAACAGGCAAAAAAATGACTCTTGACCCCTACATCTCACATTAAATTCAAAAATTAATTCAAGATGAACTATGGACCTAAATGTAAGAGCTGTAATTCTAATGCTTCCTGAGGTACACATAGGAGAATATTTTCATGACCTTGTGATATGCAAAGATTTCTTAGGGAGGATACAAAAGCACTAAACATAAAAGAATAAAAAGATAAATTGTATTTAAACAAATATTCTCTTATTGAAGTATGCCACTGAAAAAATGAAAATATAAACTATAGGATAAGAGAATTTTTTTAATACATATATTTGACAGTGGACCTATAACTAGAATAAATATTCCTAATAAGTCAATAAAAAGACAACCTAATTTAACACTTTACAAAACTGAAGTCATAACCCAATCCCCCTGTATTAGTAGTCAGCAGAGGAATACAAAATAAAACTATAATGAAATTCCACTTTACACCCACTATAGTAGTTAAATTAAAGACTGACAACACCAAATAATGCAAGCATGTGAAACAACTGGAATTCTCATACATTGATGGTAGGAGTTTAAAACTGTATGGCTCTTTTGGAAAAAAATGGGTATTTTTTATGAAGTTAAAGATAAATCTACTTTATGACCAATCAATTCCACTCCTATGTATTTATGCAATAAAATAATAACCTATGTTCACAAAAAGATTTGTATTATAGAAGAATGTTTATGCATCTTTATTCAGAATAGCAAAAAAATAAAAAGAAAACAAATCATCAACAGAACAGTTAAATAAATTATGGCATACCATACAATAAAATACTACTCAGCAATAAAAAGAAATGAACTACTGATATACACAACAACATGGGCTAATCTAAAACAAAATAATGTTGAGTGAAGCAAATATAAACACTATTGTTATGGATTTTAAAAATGGATAATATTAAACTATGGTGATAGAAATCAAGGCAGTGGTTGCTTATGGGGTGTGGAAATTGACTGAAAAGCAGCACAAGGTCATTTTTGAAGTAATTAAAACATTCTATATTATTTGTTGGTTTTCAAAATATGTTACAGGTGATATTAATAATTCAAAAAGCTTGTACAGTCATGTTCCATCTAATGCCATTTAGGTCAACAATGGGCCACATATATGAAGGTAGTCCCATAAGATCACAATACCATATTTTTACTATAGTTTTTTATGTTTAGATAGGTTTAGATACATGAATACTTAACACTATATTACAACTGCCTACAGTATTCAGTATAGTAACATGCTGTACAGGTTTGTAGCCCAGGAGCAATTGGCTTTATTATATAGCCTAAGTGTGTAGCAGGCTATTCCACCTAGGTTTGTGTGAGGATACTCTATGATGTTCACACAACACAAAACTGCCTTATGACACATTTCTCAGAAAGTATCCCCATCATTAAGTGACACGTGACTGTATAAGCATTCACAAAATTTAGATCTCTTGAATACACAGTTTCTGGGCTAAGCCTCTCTGAGGACTATACATTTTTAAAAAATCAAATATTAATATATACTCACAGCAGGCATGAGAGTCTATTATAACATAGATAAATACATTAATTAAATTTAGATTAAAAAACCATTTTTGTCCCCCTTACCATGTGGATTTTTCCAATTGAATGCAACAAATTAATTATTCCAAGAAAACTGTATTAGTAACAGTCCTACGCACAATACTTCTCTCAGTTAAATAAAGGGTTAAGTTATATCCTTTAAACATTTTACCATGAAAATAACTGCTGAATATATTTGTCTTAATTTATAGGATCCCTTTTATGGGGGGAAAATGAATTTAAAACTTGTCCTCCTGTCTTGATGTCCTAGGCATCACAGGATAATATTAAGAGAGTGAAAAGGCAACCCACACAATAGAAAAAACATTTGTGAATCATACATGATAAAAGGGTCTAGCTTCCAGAATATATAAAGAACTCCTGAAACTCAAACAACAAAAAGACAAACCACCCATGTAAAATATGGGCAAAAGACTTGAAGACATAAAGAAGATATACAAAGGGCCAATAAGGACATGAAAAGGTATTCAAGGTCATTAGGGTAGTGTAAATCAAAACCACAATGAAATACTATTTCACACTAAGTTGGCCATAATAAAAAAACAGAAAATAACAAATGTTTGTTAGGATAAGGAGAAATCAGAACTCTTCTACATTGCTAGTGGAAATGTAAAATGTTGCAGCTGCTGTGGAAAACAGTTTGGACGTTTTCCAAAAAGTTAAATATAGAATTACCATATGATCCGGCAATTCCACTCCTAAGTATACATCCAAAAGAACTGAATACAGGTATTCAAACAAATATTTGTATACAAATTTTCATAGCAGCACTGTTCACACTAGTCAAAAGGTAGAAACAACCCAATTATCAATGGACGAACAGATAAAAGAATGTAGTATATTCATACAATGGAATTCAGCCATAAAAAGAAATGAAATACTGATACATCCAATAACATGGATAAAACCTGAAACATTGTGCTAAGCGAAAAAAAAAAAAAACAGATAAAAAGGTCACATGTTGTATGATTACATTTATATGAAACATTCAGAATCAGTAAAAGAGGCTAGTGGTTGCCAGGGAAGGGAGAAATGTGGAGTGAATGTTTAATGTGTACGGGGTTTCCTTCTGGGTGACGAAAATATCTTGGAACTAGATAGATATGATGGTTGTGCAACACTGTGAATATACTAAATGCCAATGAATTGTATACATTAAAACTGTTACCTTCAAAAATATCCATCCCCCCAGCAAATTCAATCTTAGGAAACAGTTACCTACAGAGATTATATTACATATTACCTATGCTTTTGACCCTTCTGCTCTGGTGGTGCTGTCAATAAACGTTTTGATTTCCTAGCTGATAGACCACTGATGGCATGTTTAGTGTTCCACAGTATTTTTTATGATTAATTCCAGTGATTAAAGGCAAATGACACGTGCTCTTTAAATTCAACTGGAAAAAAAGTCAAAAGCCATATTTTATACCATACCAAGGTAATCACTGAAAATTATATTTGAGATTGTATTTCTTTTTATTTGTAAAACATGAATAGCATAGCAAACCAGTATCATAATGAATGAATAGTATTCCAATGTCTAAATGTTTGGACTACTATTATGTTTGAATTCTTAATTTACTTCATTTTTGATATTTTTCAAATTCACGGGAAACATAAAATGTGGAAATATCAGGTCTACATTTACTGCCTGGGTTCACATCCAATCTCCACCAGGTACAAGCCATGCAAATTGGCCAAACTGTCTCACCTTTCTAACATTTATATTTCTTTAGTAATGGGAATGCTAAAGCAAATTTACTTCATGGGGTTATCTTGATGACTAAATTAGTTAACAATTGTAAAGTAATTAGTGCCTTAGGCAGATAATAAATGCTATTTAATATACATGTGTGTTAAGTAAAAATATATAAATAAATTATCATGGTCCTTCCATAAACATTCTAAGGGAAAGAGACAAAACTTTACTTTTCCAAGAGCACAATGTATTCTACCCATCCAGGAAGGGAAAACAGCTTTCCCTCTTCCCAATTTTTAGATGATTGCTTGTGACTAAACAGTCAGTGGTCCTGGAAGAATCACTTATAATTTCAATAAAGTGTTAGCAACAAACCAAACCTGTTGCTATGAATGCAAACACAAACATAAATAGGCAATTACAAAGTGAGAGAGAAGTAGTCAAAGAAAAAAAGAGGATATGCTTATGGGAGCAAAGATGGGCACAACTCTGAATAAAACAGAGATGGCAAAACAGGGTATAGGAATTTCATATGAGGATGTCCAATGAAGAATCTTTAAATTTCTCTCATTCTGATGACTGTATAGTTTGAAATATTATTTTAGGAAGGCTTATAAAGTAAAAGATTTTCCTTTTATAGTTCAAGGAAAGACATTAATGTGAAAAGTTTCAATGAGCAATATCAAAACACTAAGCAATTGAATGGCAAAATCACCGTATCAATTTGGATTTCTTTGCTCTAGGTTAGAACCACAAATAACAGTGTATGCACATTGAGTAAAGCCATATGTTTACCACAGGCTGTGTTTCCACATAAGAATAATAAGCTCAAAATTAGTTTTCTTCTTGACCAAGGAATTCTGTTTTCTGTATCTCCTTAAGACATATTTCATTTATACAAAAAACTGTATAAAACATAGTTAAATCCTTTGATGCTTTAGTATACTATTTGATAGGGTTGCATAGGACATACTCATATTAAAATATTCTTTCCTGTTTACCTGAAATCCAAATTTAACTGAGTATTCTTCAGTATTCATGAATCCATCTATGGTAGACTAACTTGTCAACTTGTAATTAGGGCAAAATCTCAAATTCTTTCCAGTTCTTGACACATACAAAATTCAGTATTTCAGAACTTTTTTGCTTTTTATATGTTGTCTCACTTGATCATTCCATTTCTCAGTCTGAAATGACCAAAACATCTTTCACTTGGTCCTAAATGTCTAATCTTTTTAATTAGCATTGAAATTCCAGGGATACCTGGAATCATTCATGTACAGTAGTCTCTCTGTATGCTCTAGTGTGAACATGTATGGCATATAACTATAGAAGCTCAATAATTTTGGATGACTTAAATTTGCCAAAAATCCAAAAATTTGCACTTTCTGGATCTTGATAGCAAATAATATGGTTGCAGTAGTTTTAAGCTAATTTTAAAACTATTCTTTTCAAGTATAGATTTACATTTCCTCTTTTTAGTCCTACTCCTTACTTCATTATTTGCTTTTATACCAATAAGGAGAGATTTCATATCAGAGCTTATTTCTGTGACTTAGCTCAATTGTGCTGCTTCTGAATACATTATCAGACAGCCCATATACTTTATTATAGCTAAGTCAGCTCTCGTATAAACACTGAGTGACCTTTGCATTGCTTTGATACTTTAGGCTTAGCACTGTATTCTCAGAGTACCAAGACACTTTATAAGCAAAGTTCCTGCTGAATTACGTAAATGGGAGCCAGAGAACATAATATGTTACCATTTCCACCATTTTTGTGATATACTGCAGGGCAGCTAAAGGCTTATCCCTACTTAAGTAACATTAGGGCACTTTATTATTGTGTCTTAATTATTCCTCCTTGATTCCTTTAGGGGTGAAAAGAGGCCCTGGAGTGGCTTCTGGAATGAGGTGAAAAAAGGAAAACTCTAGGTAAAATTCCAAAGTCTACCTTTGGCATTTTAGTTTTCCATAAACCTGATTTTTGTCTTGGTCCTCTTTCTTTGCCCCCTTTTCTCAAAGTTACATTCTCCAGCTGCTTTCTGACTATTTAAATTTACCTTCTTGCTTCTATTCTACCCAGGATAACTTCTTCCCCATGGAGTATCATGTTATAAAGTTGCCTCTAATCCTTGCTATCATTCTCTTCCCAGAACTTACATTTAGGTGGGATAAGGTATTAACAATTTAATGAACTATAATATTTTTCTCTATTAAAAACACAGTTTAAAAAAATACCCTGAAGATTATCTTCCCTATGCAAAACTATTTCTTGCTGCTGGCCTTTACTTCTACTGGTCACTAAAAATAACCTCAAATAGACTTTATTGTGTGGTGACTCTTAACAGGAAGAGGTATCACCTTTCCTCTTAGCCTTTTAATGTAGGGGTTGGCAAACTACAGTCTGAGAGCCAAATCTGGCCTGCCACCTGTTTTTGTAAATAAACCTTTATTGAAACACAGCCATAAATTTACATGTTGTCCATGACTACTTTCATGCTACAATAACAGAGCTGAGTAGTTTAGACAAAGACACATGGCTCCTAAAACTCAAAATGTCTACTATTTGGCCCTTAACAGAAAAAGTTTGCTGATCTCCGTTCTATAGTGTACAAACTTGGGCCATTGTTTGTGTATTCTGATGTACTTTTTAAGAAAACTTTAGCTGAAGTGTTCCTATACATTCAGCTCACCTCTCTGTGGAGGCCAGCTGGCTTTCAAGTCCTGGTCACAGTCCTAAATTTTTAAAAAAGAATGTCAATAAAATATTTTAATGCTTATCAATATCAATGTAATTTATGCTGAAACTGACTATACTTCTGATGCTATTACCACAATTTATCATGGCTCAAAATCTTGGTAGTGAGAAATAATGTTAATGAAAATTGCCTAAAAATATGCATTCCATTAATTATGCTATTCATTCTAAATCACTATATTAAGATGAAGTCAGGCCATCAGTAAGTCGAATACAGTACAATTACACTATTTTATCCATTGTAGAATCTCCTTTATCTGGCCCTTTAGAGGTGATTGATTTTTCTTTTCTTTTTTTTTTAGAGATGGGGTCTTGCTCTGCTGCCCACGCAGAAGTGTGGTGGCCCAATCATAGCTCCCTGTAACCACGAACTCCTGAGCTCAAGTGATCCTCCCAAGTGTGACTGGCCTTTAATAAAAGACTTCTAGAATGAATTCTATAAAACAAAAGTATTCCTATAAGGATCCAATTTATATAATATGGAAGAAGTAATGCAACAGAAAACAAAATATACTTGGGAGAGAATTAATAACACTGAAATTTGGTTCTTTGAAAAGACCATAAAATGACAAACTTCTGGTGAGACCATTCAAGAAAGAAAGAGTGAAGGTATAAGTAACTAATATCAGGAATGAAACTTTGGAAAGTACTACAGACATTGCAGATGTAAAAAAAGATAACTGAAGCATACTATGAACTATTTGATGTCAATAAATTTAAAAGCTTAGAATGAATAAACTTAGAAAAATGTAATTTACCAAAAATGATTGGGAAAAAAATGTAGTATCACCACAAATATTGCACCACTTTAATATAATCATCACAAAATATAATTATATATACTATATTATATATAATACAAATATAAATAATACATATTATGTTATACATAATATAATCATAAACCTAATTATATATTTGATGCAAATATAAACCCAAACTGAAGGATAGTTTACAAAACTACTGCCAATATTCCTCAAAAAAGTCAAAGTCATGAAAGGCAAAGCAAAGATAAGGAACTATTCCAGATTAAATGACATGAAAATTGAATGCAATGTGTGATCCTCAATTTGATCCTGGCAAAGGGAAAAAGTTATCATACAGAACAATTATTAAAGCAATTGGTAAAATTTAAATGGGGATCATTAATACATTAAATATCAGTATTGTATCAATATAAAATTTTCTGAAGTTCGTCACTGTACTGTGGTTAAGAAAATGGCCTTGTTCTTAGGAAATATTAATGCATGCTGAAGTATTTAGGGATAAAAAACACTATAATTATCAAATGGTTCAGCAAAAAAAACATATGTATGTATACATTTATGTGTCTATCTATTTATAAAAAGAGAAAATGATAAAGCAAATGTGCCAAAATGGTAATTTGTGATCCTAACAAAAAGCATATGGGAGCTCCTTGTACTATTTTTTTAAGCCTTCTGTAAGTTTCCTATTATATTTTAGAAGCTTTATGGTTTTGCCTTTCATGTTTAAGTCTTCAGTTCACCTAGAATTGAATTTTATATACTTTTCCACATGGATACCCAATTGTCCCAGCATCATTTATTGATGATCTCACCTCTTCCAGGCTGATCTGCATATATTATCTCCACAAAGGTATACATCTATGCCTGGCCTTTCTCCGTTGTTCCTTCTACACTAAAATTAAGACCTCTAGTTCATTAAAAGACAATATAAAGATAGTGAAAAAAGCAAATCATGAAATAAGAGAGGATCTATTTATAAAAACATGTAACAGAGGACCAGAATTTAGACTACATAGAAAATTATTATAAATCAAGAAGAAAAAGACAGATAATGCTGTAGAAAAATGGGTGAAAGATTTGAAAAGGCACTTCACAAATGGGACACCTACAGAGCCAATAATCATACAAAGTAACATACAGCTGCATGGGTCATCAGAGAAATACAAACTAAAACCATAATAATATACTATATCTCATCCATCAGATTGGCAAAGTTTAAAAAGTTTACCAATATCAAGAGTTGGAGAGTATGTGGAATAATAAGACTCTCATACTATGCTGGTGGGAGTGAAAATTGGCACCACTTTAGAAACAGTGTGGCATTAGCTAGTAAAATTCAAGTTATGCATACCCTATGACCCAGCAATTTCCTTCATAGGTAAATATTTCAGAGAAACCAGTATGATAAGAAATACGTACAAGAATTCATAGCAGCTTGGTTTGTAACAGCAACAAGTTAGAAGTAATCCAAATACCCATCAAGAGTAGAACAGAATGTGTTGGGGAGAATTCCATCCTTCTCAATATTAAAGAATAGTTTATGTAGGATGGGCACCAGTTCATCTTTGTATGTATGGTAAAATTCAGGTGTGAACCCATCTGGACCAGGGCTTTTCTTTTTGGGAAGGTTTTTTATTGCTGTTTCAATTTCAGTTGTTGATATTGGTCTATTCAGGAATTCTATTTCTTCCTGATTGAGCTTGGGAAGGCTGTGTGATTCTAAAAATTTGTCCATTTCCTCCTCATTCTCCAATTTGTGTGCATAAAGATTTTTGTAATATTCATAGATAATGTCACGTATCTCTGTGGCTTCGGTTGTGATTTCTCCTTTCATGTTCCTGATGGAAGTTATTAAAGATTTTTCTTTTCTGCTCTTGGTTAGTCTAGCCAGTGGTGTGTCTATTTTATTTATCTTTTCAAAGAACCAACTTTTTGTTTTATTAATTTCCCTTATAGTATTTTTGTTGTCTTTTTCATTTAATTCTGATTTGATCTTAATAATTTCTCGCCTTCTGCTGGGTTTGGGGTCAGTCTGTTCTTCTTTCTCCAGCTCTTTGAGTCTATTCATTAAGTTGTCTAGTTGCCAATATAACATTAATACCAAAACCAGGAAAGGATGCAACAAAAAAAGAAAACTACAGACCAATTTCTCTCATGAACGTAGACGCAAAAATTCTCAATAAAATCCTAGCAAATCGTATCCAAGTGCTGATTAAAAAAATAATTCATCATGACCAAGTAGGCTTCATCCCAGAGATGCAGGGGTGGTTTAACATACGAAAATCTATAAATGTAATTAACCACGTAAATAGAAGCAAAAATAAAGACCATATGATCCTCTCAATAGATGCAGAAAAAGCATTTGACAAAATTCAACACCCTTTTATGATAAAAACACTTAACAACATAGGCATAAATGGGACCTACCTAAAAATAATACAAGCCATATATGACAAACCCACAGCCAACATCATACTGAATGGGGAAAAACTGAAAGCATTCCCACTCAGAACTGGAACCAGACAAGGCTGCCCACTGTCCCCATTACTTTTCAACATAGTATTGGAAGTCCTTGCGAGAGCTATCAGACAAGAGAGCAGAATCAAAGGTGTCCAAATAGGGACAGAAGAGATCAAACTCTCACTCTTTGCTGATGACATGATGTTGTATCTGGAAAACCCCAAGGACTCAACCAAGAGACTCCTGGAATTAATTAACGAATTCAGTAATGTCTCAGGTTACAAAGTCAATACACACAAATCAGAGGCATTCATATATGCCAATACCATTCAATCGGAGAACCAAATTAAGGACTCAATACCTTTCAAAATAGCAACAAAGAAAATAAAATATCTAGGAATATATTTAACTAAAGAGGTAAAGGACCTCTATAAAGAGAACTATGAAACGCTAAGGAAGGAAATTGCAGAACACGTAAATAAGTGGAAATCCATACCATGCTCATGGATTGGAAGAATTAACATCGTTAAAATGTCTATACTACCCAAAGTAATCTATAGATTCAATGCAATTCCTATTAAAATACCAACATCATTTTTCACAGATTTAGAAAAAATAATTATACACTTTGTATGGAATCAGAGAAGACCCCGTATAGCAAAAGCAATCTTAAGCAATAAAAACAAAATGGGAGGTATTGATTTGCCAGACTTCAAACTATACTACAAAGCTGTGGTTCTTAAAACTGCTTGGTATTGGCACAAGGGCAGGGACACAGACCAGTGGAACAGAACAGAAAACCCAAATATAAAATCATCCTCATATAACTATCTAATCTTTGACAAAATAGACAAAAACATACTCTGGGGACAAGAGTCCCTATTCAATAAATGGTGCTGGGAAAACTGGATAGCCACATGTAGAAGACTGAAACAGGACCCACAGATTTCACCTCTCACAAAAATTAAATCACGGTGGATAACAGATTTAAACCTTAAATGGGAAACAATTAGAATTCTAGAAGAAAATGTAGGAAAGACTCTTACAGACATTGGTCTAGGCAAAGAATTTATGAAGAAAACCCCTAAGGCAATCGCAGCAACAACAAAAATAAACGACTGGGACCTGATTAAATTAAAAAGCTTCTGCACAGCCAAAGAAATAGTCATGAAAATAAACAGACAGCCTACAGAATGGGAAAAAATTTTCGCATACTACACATCAGATAAAAGACTGATAACAAGAATCTATTTAGAACTCAGGAAAATCAGCAGGAAAAAATCAAACAATCCTATCAAAAAATGGGCAAAGGACATGAATAGAAATTTTTCAAAAGAAGACATAAGAATGGCCAAAAAACATATCAAAAAATGCTCAACATCCCTAATCATCAGGGAAATGCAAATCAAAACCACAATGAGATACCACTTAACTCCGGTGAGAATGGCCTTTATCAAAAAATCCCAAAACAACACATGTTGGCGTGGATGCGGAGAGACAGGAACACTCATACACTGCTGGTGGGAATGCAAACTAGTGCAACCCCTATGGAAAGCAATATGGAGATACCTTCAACAGATTCAAGTAGACCTACCATTTGATCCAGCAATCCCATTATTGGGCATATACCCAGAAGAACAAAAGTCATTCTTTAACAAAAACACCTGTACCCGAATGTTTATAGCAGCACAATTTACAATCGCAAGGATGTGGAAACAACCCAAGTGCCCATCAATCCACGAATGGATTAGTAAACTGTGGTATATGTATACCATGGAGTACTACTCAGCTATAAGAAATAACAATGATACGACATCTCTTTGGTTCTCCTGGAGAGAGCTGGAACCCATTATACTAAGTGAAGTATCCAAAGAATGGAAAAACAAGCATCACATGTACTCACCAGAAAACTGGTTTCCCTGATCATCACCTAAATGTACATCAGGGAAGGATACCAATTGGATATCAGACTGGGATGGGGGGTGGGGGGAGGGGATGGGTGTATGCCTACATGATGAGTGCGTTGCACACCCTCTGGGGAATGGTCATGCTTGAAGGTGCAGACCCGGGGAGGTGGGGGGGGGAGGGGATGGAGGTATGACTACATGATGAGTGCCAGGTGCACTGTCGGGAGAATGAGAACGGACGCGCTTGGGACTCTGACTCGGGGGGATGGGTGGGACATGGAAAATGTATATAACCTAAACTTATGTACCCCCATGATGAGCTGAAATAAAAAAAATATATATATAAAAAAAAAAAAAAAAAGAGTAGAACAGATAAACAAATTGTAGGTGTATTCAAATGGAGTACATCAAAGCAATGAAAATGAATAATCTACAGCCACTGACAACAACATGGATTAATCTCAAAGTCTTGAGCAAAATAAGCAAGGTACAAAAGAATACACACTGTAAAATCTCATTTATATAGAACTAAATAACAGGTGGAAAAAACCTCTATTATTTAGTGTACATACATAGGTGGTAAAACTAAAAGAAAAAGAAGGAACTCATCATCATAAAAGACAAAATAGTGATTACTGCTCAGTATCAGGAAGGGGAGAGTAATTGAAAAAGACACATAGAGGATACCTGTAATGTTCACAGCAGTCTATTTCTTGATGTGGGTAATAATCAAAACGGTGTGTTCTTTTTAACTAGTTGATAAAATGTGCATGTTTTATATACTTTTCTGATTTTGATTATGTTTTATAATTAAGAAAAGAAAAATAAAAAAGGAAAATAGAAAATAAACATGATGTGTGGAGGAACTCCTAGTAGGTTAAGGAAAATGGGTGCATACAGGGTATATAAGGAAATGAGACTGGAAAGATAATCAGGTATTTAACAACTTTAAGTCTCTTGGGATGTTATATAATAAAATTGTATAAAAATTTCTACATGATGTCCATACTAGGCTGATAGCAAACACGTATGTCTAGACTACTCCCTCCACATCCTTATATGAGGTGAGGGATGGAGAGAGGAGGTAAAGGGGAAGGGAGGAAAAGGAGAAGAGAGAGACTCCACGTTAGTTTGAGATGGCTCTCTAGTTCTTGATGCCTGTCCCTAATGAGGCCTAGCTATAATTCCTGTTCTCAGGTTCCAGAGGCTATCTTGCATCATATATTTTCCTATTTTATTTACTTTTAGGTGGTTTTCCTTACAAGCAAGGTTGTGACTGAGACAGGTCACGTGCTTAAATGCATCGTTCCATTATTTTTTATTTATGTATTCATTTATTTATTTATTTATTGTTAGAGACAGGATCTCACTCTGTCACCCAGGCTGGAGTGCAGTGGCATGATTCTAGCTCACTGCAGCCTCCAACTCCTGGGCCCAAGTGATCCTCATGCCTCAGCCTCCCTAGTTCTGGGATTACAGGCATGAGCCACTGTGCCCGAGTTGTTCTGTTATTAACTTAGAAGTCAAACAATAACACAATGATAAATGTTTCCTATCTGATTTATCAACCTTAGGTAAAAATCAGTCTTTTTATTTCTAAGAAATTTCTAAAGATAATAATACTCATTAAAATGCTCTAACATCACTGTTCTTTCACTTACCCTCAAAGTATGATGCTCTTGTGCTAATAGTATTCTTAGTTCTTCATGTAGTGTTATAACTTCCAGAAACTGTCCCCATAAAGCCATCAGAAGAGAGCAAAGTTGTGCAAGATTCATATTTATAAGTTCTGCCAGTTCATCAGGATTTTCTATTTTCTGAAATAAGAAAAAAAACTTCACTGCTTCCTGAGTTTACTACAACATACTTAAATATAATGTTATTGAGAATACCTTGCCTATCCTATGAATAGAAAGGCAAATTTGTTGTTTAAAAAATTTGTTGTGTATGTGTGCACGTGTGTAGAGAGAGAAAAAGACCAACTGACCAATGGTTTTCTACTTAACTGATAGTTACTGTAGCAATTTTCTGATATTCCAATATCTGAGACAATTTGTTACTGAAATAATGTTAATTATAATCTAAAATTACAAATTAAGATTCTATAGAGGATGATCAACTTCTAACACCAAAATATTGGTAATTTTAAACATAATGTACTAATGAGGATGAAAGTTATTATAAATATTTTTGAACAATAATAAATTTCCCCAAATCAGCTAAGTGAAGTATTTAAATTATCTATAACTTTTCAGAAAAAGAGGCTTTACTTCACTTGAGGGTAATCCTTTTACAGAGTTGTCAAACACCTTATTTCTTTTTCTTTTCTAACAATTCATTTATCCACTATTTATTGAACACATTTTAAATGCTAGGGTCTATATTCTAGAGACACAAAGATTAATATGAGAAGCTCACAGTCTTGTGAGAAGAGAAAAGCAGGTAAATAATCTATTATAAAGTACTATTATGAGTGCTCTAATAGTGATATTAAATTATTCCACTTATTTAAATATTCATCTAAACTGATCATAAAAGTTAAAAGTACTAAATTGTACTATGACATGTAGAATCTTCTAAAATGCAATTGGTTTTCTTGAGTAGACAAAATAAGGATTTTGAAACAAAGAATAATGAAAGACTATAAGTCAGAATGATTGCTTCTCTTTGGGGCAAGCATTTTTATTATTAAGACATGACTGTAATTCCTTGAGGCTGCAGTTAGTTTTCAGGCAGATAATACCTTGTTGCAAAAATTTATCTTTCAATTATTAGCAACCCTTGCAAATCTACCTTAAGTATACAGACGGATGCTGACTTCATTTCCCTATCCTAAAGAAGAGAGGGGTTGACACTGAAAGCCACTTCCATGGTTTCAATTACCATCTATACATAAACCAACAATTGCTAAATTGGTATCTTAGGATCACATCTTTCTCCTGAGCTCCAGACCCATTACTTACAATTGCGCTACAATTGTACCCATTCTTTTTTTTTTTCTTTTTTTTTGAGACAGAGTCTCACTCTGTTGCCCGGGCTAGAGTGCCGTGGCTTCAGCCTAGCTCACAGCAACCTCAAACTCCTGGGCTCAAGTGATCCTGCTGCCTCAGCCTCCCCAGTAGCTGGGAGCGCTACAGGCATGCGCCACCATGCCCGGCTAATTTTTTCTATATATCTTTTTAGTTGTCCAGCTAATTTCTTTCTATTTTTAGTAGACAAGGGGTCTCGTTCTTGCTCAGGCTAGTCTCAAACTCCTGAGCTCAAACAATCCACCCGCCTCGGCCTCCCAGAGTGCTAGGATTACAGGCGTGAGCCACCGTGCCCAGTCTGTACCTATTCTTAAAAACATATATATTAATATTTAAAAACTATATTTACTATATTAAATATTTAAATATATTTGTATATAAAATATTAAGTATCTTATATTAAGTATATATATTTATACTATATATATATCTACAAAGGTTGCTTATCACATGTTACTGCTACTCAGTTTCCCCCACACAAATCAAGCTTCCATTTATCCATACTAACTCAGAGAAGACACAAAACAAAAATAAGCAAAATTAGTAAGAAGGGAAGGGATTATGATCATGTGCTACCTACTTTTGTGACTCTAGTAACTGGTACATAGTAGTAAATCAATAAATATTTACTGAGTGAATAAATGAATGAATGAAGAATTACAGGCTTCAGATAAAAAAAAAAAGCATCCAGAATTTACAGAAAAAGATTATGTGTTCACAGAATTTGTGGAAGATGTTTTTGTTTTTAAGAACAAAAAGCTCCCAGAATTTATGAAAAATGTTTACAAATTCCAGGACTCTGGAATGGAAGCTAAGAAAGTCAATATACAATGAATAAGGATTTATCAACATATGATGAATCTATGGATGTGTTTTGCCACAGGAAATCTTTTTATAAATGTATTAGAAATGAAGCTAACAAGTGTTTCATGTCTCTCTTAAAAACACACATATTAAAATACACGCTAAAAGAAGCTAAAACCTGCAGTATATTATTGTCTCAAGGGTGGTTTTAATGGAGTTTACAAAAAGAAGAGTTGGATAAGCATGTGAAAGTAATTAAATAGTACTTTGTAGGAAAACTAAATCTAGTATACTCTACACACAAATAGAAATATGTGTCTTGGCCTTACCATGGGCTGAATAAAGTACACAATTTTTTTTTTTTCTTTTCTGAGAGCAAAGCTATCTTGATACCTAGTAATTACTAATTTCATTTCCTAGGGATCATGGTACCAAGGTCCTGAGACAGGATTTTAGTATTTTCATTATTTGAAAAGCATCCTTTCAACTGTAAATAAATTACTCCTTCGGTTTACATAAATCTCTTGTAATCAATCTCAAAACAAATAATAATAAAATTCTTCCTTACATTAAAAAAAGAAATTAGAATTAAGTTTGGCAAAATCCTTTATAAGCATAAATGTAGGAATAAGACTTTACATTTGCATATTTTTCAAATCATATTATCTTGTCTTATACAGATATACATTTTTTCATAATGTTCACTGATCTTGTTTGATTACAAAATAGTACTTACTTTAATAGACTTAGAAAATACCAAAAAAGAAGAAAATAAAAGTTCATTTTAGTGCATAAGCTTCAAATTTTTTTCAGTTAAATATAGAGAGCAAAAGCTAAAAGCATATATCATTTTGTGCCATTCTCACTGAATCACACAATATGGGCATTTTTCTACATTAAACATTTGTTGAAAGCACCATTTTTAAGGTTGTATAGTTGTAGATTATGAGGATCCCATAATTTGTTTAACTATTCTACTGTGGGTATTTATTTAGTTTAACATTTTTACAGTATTATAAATCTTTGCATGAATCTCTGATTATGTCTTTGGTATATGACTGAAAAGGGATACTCTTTTTGGCTTTGGATACATACTGCCAAATCAATCTCTGAAAAAGATCTACAAGGTGTGAGAATCTCTACCTCACCATATCTTAGGAAGCACAAAGTTATTTTAAAAATCACAGCCAATATGATAGGTTAAAAATGGTATCACAATACTTAAATTTTTGTTTCTCTGATCATTAATGAGACAATATTTTTCATATATTAGACTTTTTTGTAACTGGGTGTTTATCCTATGTTAATATGCAAAATGGTAATTACATGTGTTCTTATCGATTTGTATAAGCTCTGTAAATACTGTCATTATATATTTTGTCTATTCTGTTGTCAAAATTTACGCTGTTGTTAAATTTTATGATGTCCATTTACACATTGAAATTTAAATGCGTATCTTAAAAATTTATTAGTATTACTATATATTTAAGAAAATTTAATATAGATGCATATAAAGAATAAAGATTCCCCTTTACATTCCTTATTCTTTATGCAACCTTTTTCTGTATTAATGTTAACAGTTTGGAATATATATAGATATACTTTCAAATACTTTATATGTAAACACATAAACACAATCAAATACCTCGCTTTTTAGTTTTCATTATGTACTATATGAAATCATATTATTGATATTTTTCAATTTATCTTTTTCAATTAATATATCTTAAAGGGCTTTTCAGCATGAAAACAGTAACTGATGTCATAGATCAATAAATATTTCTTGAATTAAATAGTTCATGACAATACAAAGAGATCTACCTAATTGTTTTAAGTGACTACATGGGAGTTTATAATAACTAATGATGAAATTCTTTATATTCATATTTGTGTAGCTTAGGAATACTTTTGTAGAATAGATTATTAAATAAAAACTGTTATGTGAGAACTAATGTGAGTTTAAGAAATGTTTTTAAAATAGATTGATGAACTGATCTCAAAAAATATCGTACCAATTTATACCATCACCAACAGTGTATGCAAATACTAGTTTTCCTACACCTTTAACAGCAATGGAGATTAGCAGTCACTTTCTTTTTGCAAATTTCATGGGCAAAAAAAAAATACTGTTAATATCTGCATTTCCCTGGTTTTCGGTAAGAATGAGCATCATATCAGTAGCTAACGTGTTCTGCTAAGAATTGCCTATTTGTGCACTACCTCTGTGTATCTCTTTTTCATAAGGGTGTTGTGAAATTGATACACAGGAGCACTTTATATATTGTGAGCATTAAGGATTTACTGGTTTTATATATTGCAAATATTCTCTTCCAGTCTATTGCTTGCTTTCAACTTTATTTATAGTATATTTTGTTATAAAGAAGTTTCAAATCATCAATATCTTATTTTTTCCCTTAGTCTCTTTTATTCTTTTTCTTTTTATTGTCTGAAGGAGTCATTTCATATCCCAAGATCAGATTGCTTATAGTTACATGTAACTTTTTTCCTGCTAAATTTTTTTGGACATTTAACCTTTTAGTCCATTTACAATGCTTCTGTAGCATGGTATGAAGAACTAAATTTACCATACTATTTATAAACCTCAATGTTTAGTTATTAAACATATTAGTGACTATTTTAGTGCTATTTATTAATAGTTCCATTGACTTGTCTATTCTTTTAGAGAAGTCCTACCTTATTTCTGTTATTGTTATTTTATACATATTTTAGTATCTAGTTGGGCAAGTCCTGCCAAGTTTTTCTTAGACACTCTTATATTTCTTCAAATGATTTTTAAAGTAAGTTTAAAAATTCCCAGTGGTTTTGATTTGGGCTCATTAAAATGATTAACTTGAGAAAATCTGACTAACTTTCAGTGATTATCCTTCTATACAGGAGTATCATGTTTATTTATTCAAATTTTCTTCAATCACTCAGTGAAACACTATAGATTTTTTCATATTAATCACACACATCTTAAGATTGTTATTATTATTATTATCATTATTATTATTTTTTTTTTTTGAGACAGAGTGTCACTTTGTTGCCCGGGCTAGAGTGAGTGCCATGGCGTCAGCCTAGCTCACAGCAACCTTAAACTCCTGAGCTTAAGCGATCCTACTGCCTCAGCCTCCCGAGTAGCTGGGACTACAGGCATGCGCCACCATGCCTGGCTAATTTTTTAGATATAGATTTTTAGTTGTCCAGATAATTTTTTTATTTCTATTTTTAGTAGAGATGGGGTCTCGCTCAGGCTGGTCTTGAACTCCTGACCTCGAGCGATCCACCCGCCTCGGCCTCCCAGAGGGCTAGGGATTACAGGCGTGAGCCACCGCGCCCGGCCTTAAGATTATTTTTAAGTATTTAATGTTCTTTCAAGCAACTAGTACAGGAACATTAGTGATTTTTTAAAGAAAATACTTATGTTATTTGAACTGCAAGGAAAGCCTCTAGGATAGTATAAAAATTATTTATGTATCCATATATGTTTAATTTTCTGAGAGGGTAAATACCTTTTCAGTCTAGTCTGCATTCCAATTTATATACAAAAATATATTTCAAACCAAATACATACTTTCATTTGATTCATGCCTCTGATTTATTCTGTTGTAGCTGATTGAATACATAATGAATTTAAAATAGTCAAAACATTTAATGTCTTGGCCAAGAAAAAAAAAAAGAAATAAAGAAAACAGGTATCTATTCAATTTAATTGTAAGAATGAACTAAAAAAATTATCTAACACAGAAATTGATGTGTTGAAAGAAAACAAATTTTCATTTTTAAACAATGTCATTTTACAAAACTATACAAGTTTAAATAATGTTTTAAAAATTTGTCTAGAAAATCTTTGAATGAACTAATATTAGAAAATGTACATTTTTGATAAGTTAATTATCTTTGCTATTTCATTTATATGCAGAATAATATACTTTTTAGAACATAAATTAACTTGATGATAAAGCCAAATGTACTTTGATCAATTAAGCTGTGGTTCTACCATGATTAACCATTTCATCTTTGCATTTTAGGAAAGACAATTAATTAATTAATTTGAGTTTTCACAGACCAAATATTTAGAATAGGAAACAGACACCACTCAAATAACTTGATAATGTGAATTTTAAAAATCCAAGTACCTTAACTTCTTCACATAGTTCAGTAAGCCGAGCTTCTACATCCATTTCCTCTGGAAGGAGTAAAGAGTAATTAGAGGAAATATTTCAATGTTAGATCTGAAAACTATTTTTGAAATTATATAAGTAAATTAAATTCCCTTAAAAAAAGGAAGATTGAGAAATATCTTTTGGACTATATTCAATAAATTAAATTTCACTATAATATATTTTCATAAATACATTAATTATAGTTAACATGATTATTAAGTGCTAGGTTTTTATTATTAAATAGTGTATTTTCAGTTCTCACAAGAGTTAACACTGTCAAGGAAATATCAACTATATATGTAAAGTAACCTGCATGACTGTGTCATAGAAAAGAAAAAATGTATAATTAGGTTTTACCGTATTTCATATTTTGTAATTTCTTGTAAAGTTTAATATTTTGTGTTTATATATATATATGCCTTTTTATTTACAAAGTTATTCCTAAAACACCCAAGTGAAATTAATTTTTATAACTGAAACATATTTAAAACATACCTGCAGCATAACTATTTAATAAAAATGAATGACAAAATCCTTTTCAATAAAAAGGTAGTTCCTAATTTAGTTTAGTAAATTCATTTTTCTATAAGATATTACTAAACTGAGGTAGATTTTTGCCACATAATCTTGATTTATTTAATGTATACTATAATAATTATATATAAAGGGATGTATATATTTACAATTAAAACAGTAATATTTAGAAGGGAATACAGAAACTAACAGAATATAAAGATTTATTACTTATTTTTTACAGGGAGCCTAAAGCCTGCAATATCTTAATTTTTAACTAGAAATCAAACTAAAATAAGTTCTCTTAAAAGAAAAGCATAGTTATAATCATAAAATTTCATAATCGATTATTATGAAAGTTTAATTGATCATTCTCACACAAAGGCAAAAGTACATTCTATCACATTCCTGAATTCACTTGTCAGTTCCATACCTCATAAGATAGACTGAATGTTTACTACATGACAAAAAGAATGATAAATATTTAGATTTAGTAAAATAAGCAGTCATGATTAAGTGATAAACACAACCAAGCTACAATGTGAACAAATATTCTGTTGGTAACTAAAACCAGTAGAACACATATATACATTTTGTAATTCACAAAATATACAAATAAAATTGCATGTTGACATACACCAGTAGATAGATCACTAATTTGGTCTACTTGTTTATAACTAGAGAAATTTGCTAAGATTTCACAAATCATTTCACTGTCAGATAAATCAGTGGCTTCTAATATTAGGTTTTCCAAAACTACAAAAAAATCAGCAGTAGACCCTGCATTAAAATTACAACTTCTACATGGCAACATCTGTTTTCACATTACTTGTGCTCTTTTCTTGTGATAGAAGAAAATCAGTAAAATCAGTCTCAGTAGGTTACATATCCTACCTCTGAATTAAAAAAAAAATGAAAATAACTTTTTAGAATTTTGACACATTTTTTAAATGTTTACATAGAAGAGCCTACATGCAATAACTGGTACATCTGCATTATAATTAGTGAGAGCTACTTCAATGCAAACAACATCTTAAAGAATGTTTAAAAGCAAAACTTCAAAATCTTAGGATCAAAATTATTTCAAAATCATTTAGGATTTTTAACCAAGTTTAAAATTCTATTTTAATTTTTTTTCTTTTTAAAATGACATATACAGTTGGCCCTTGAACAATAAGAGTTTGAATTGTGCAGATACACTTATATGCACATTTTTTTCAATAGATAATTGGAAATTTTTTTTGAGATTTGTGACAATTTTCAAAATCTACCAAACTTTGTACCCTAGAAATATCAAAAAATTACGAAAAAGGTATGTCATAAATGTATAAAATATATGTATATACTGATCTTTTTATGTGTTAATCAGCTGTTTATATTATTGGCAAGGCTTCCAGTGAGCGGTAGGCTATTTATTAATAGTTAAGTTTTAGGGAAGTCAAAAGTTATATGCAGATTTTTTACTATATGGGGGTTGGTGCCCCAATACCTACACTGTTCAAGGGTATGCTGCATATCCATTTATACAATTTCATAGAAATGTATAAATGTGATCATTATATAAATTTTTTGAGGGTCCTAGGCTCCACTTGCTCAAGGTTATAATCTAGAACATACCCTTCCATATTTTTCAAATACACATATACATGTATGAGTTTTGGAGTTACTGTTTTACAAAAATGGGATTGTATTTTACATAGTTTTCTGCATCTTGCTTTCTTCTCTCAGCAGTACTTGACGAAAATCTGGTGCCCAGCTCTAAAGCATTTTTTTAAAATGGCTACGTAATATTCCTTGATGTGGGTGCATCATAATGTCTTCTGCATTCTGCGCTTTGCCCAAATGATGGGCATTTATCTTTGTTTACAGTGTTTTGACACTAAGAACAATACTGCGATAAACCTGCTTGTATCTGTGTCTTTCCATATCAGTATCTTATTTTTATGATACAGGTTAACAGAAGCGGGGTTGCTAGGTCAAAGGGTACATACATGTATCTTACATTTATTTCCTAAATCTATCCATCCATTCATCTATCCATTCATTCAATAAATATTTATAATACAGCTTAGAAAACACCAAGTTTAAAGGTAAAAGATATCTCAGTAAAAGTGTTATTTAATCAACTTCATCATGCTTTAGTTTTGAATCAAGCCTTTTCCTACCAAACCAAGATCTGCCCCTTTCTTTCTATATTCCTTATTATATTAAACAGCATTCTGTAAAACTATTTAGAATGTTCACATATAAATTGATAGGCTGGCAATACAATAGTTTAAATTAGAAGTACATTTAAATCACTAAACAAAAATGCTAAAACATGTCATAAATGAATGACCACAATTTCATATGATGAATTCTGTCATTTTACAGTAACTTTTTATGAGCATATAAAACTATACTCCAAAGAATGACTAAATAAATTTTCAACCTTTCTTTTTTCTTCCTGATAAGAAAATCAGTTTCTCTTAACAGTCTTAGTGAAAACTAACACAATAGTTATTTCTGAGCTAGTTTTCATCTAAGAAATGCTGAGAAAGATTGTGGCTTCTTAATTTATTTTTGTTTATGCTTTTGAAAATTGAAAAATAAATACTGTGATTTTAATTCATTTTTTGATTTCTACAGCTTTTCATAATTTTTTAAAAATATAATTGTGATAGTCTATTCAATACAAAGTAAACCCTTTTAATATACTTATAGAAAGATAGTAAATTAAGTACTATTGGTAATCAAGAACAAATATCTAAAAAATATATAAAAGTATATAAATAAAATAATTAGATCAGAATAGTTCCTTTACCACATGTAACATATCCGGATAGTGATAATTTGATGTTATTTTGTTTTTATATAGAATAACAAAAACTAAATAAAAATTGACTTAAAAAAACAAAACCAGACACTGAAGATGTTTCCCTTCTCAATTTCTGCATGAAACAAGTTTTTAAGTCACATTTTATTATCAGGTCTATCCAAAGATAAAATTACTTTCAGAGAAAATTTAAGGCAATATCATAAAACCAACAAATTCTGGCAATAAGCAGGGTTTCAAAAAAGCGCTCTTTGTAGAAACTCTAGAAAGAATATGGAAAAAGCATATTCTTTGCAGTTACCATTTCCGGTTTTAAATAAAAACTTCAATATTACAAATTAATTAAGAAATTAACCAAAACTTATCTATAAACCAAACTGATTCTAAAGGTAAGTTCTTAAGAGTGGTGAAAACACATTATATGAATAAATATATATTTATGAAATTGATGCTAATTTAAAGCAAAGTTTCATACTATTTAAAAGGGATTATTTACTTAGCCTATTTGTAAACATACCTAGACAGGTGCCTTTCTGGGTTCGTGGCTGTTTTCTTCTGAGAAGACGCTCATATAGGACCTGCATGTTGGCCTTGGCTAGTTATAAGGATTGCACACAGCACTAGTTACTATACTCCTTTTACAACAAAATTTACTAGAATTTTCCAACTTGTTAATAATAGACTTAGTATTGATCTGATAGTGCAGTTAGGTAATTCGCTTATTAGAATTACAAATGATGTACATTCAGGTTTATATTACTTTGTTTTTTTCTATTTAAATTTGCCATCAACTTTTCATAATCCAATCTCATTTCTATATTTTAATTTCTTAGACTCAGAATTTGAGTTTTGGCAAGGATCTCAGAGATCAGCTAGGTCCACTCCCTGCTTTCACAAGTGTAGATACTGAGGTTCAGATGGGTTATATCACTTGCCAAAACCTAGATTCCAGAACTCCTTACTCTTCTTGTCAGTAAGAGCTTCTTGCTTCAAACCAATATTTAACTATCTGTCATCATAAAATGTACATCATTCATCTAGGAGAAAAGAAAAAGGCAAAAAAGCAGAAAGGAATTCAAGGTATTATTTTAAAAGAGGGAACAGATTTTAGATCAATTTTTCAAAGCATGGAGGAGTTTAAGAATTTTAAATATAATGCTTATTTGAAAACTCAAGAAAAGTGCTAAATAATAGAAGTAAATATAATACATTCTCTAATTAAGAACTACTTTATATTTACTTATTAAAATTGGTGAATACAGTGATGTTAAGTCAGTAGTATATTATGGAAATACATTAGTGACCACAATTTAATTTGGCAGGATAAAAATAAATAATATTGATAGTTCAGAATATGCAATAAATACTTTTATTTTGAACAGCTAATAGCATTTTTAGATGTTTTCCTAGAAGACCCATACAAGAATAATCTAAAATTCACAATAAAGAGAAAGGAAAATTTAAATAGTAAAGCTTAAGAACACAAAGTATTTACCAATATTTATTGAAAATGAGTCTTGATTTTAAAAATCACTAAAAACCTGTTATAAGCTATGTGTTGATGCCTATGCTTCTTCAGGTAACAACAAAAACTGTATTGAACTACTTCACTCATTCACTCATTCATTCAACAAATATATTTTGAATAAATATATGTGTAAGGTACTAATAATTTTATTCTATTTCTATTATTTATTTATCAAAACTGAATGAAGCCTACGTTTGCTTTAGAGTTTTATTTTCTCATAAAATATTTTAAGCAAGTATTTTGGAATAAAGCTGACATTCATTTGGTAACTGACCCCTGAAATTAAATATAAGGGCTCTTTTATTATGTTATTTTTTAATATTATAAGCCCAAAGTAACATGTAAGACATAAAAGCCATCCTTACCTGAAAGAAAACTGAAAATCTTATAAATAAATTATCGAGCTGAGGGTAGATTAAGAAATTAGTAATAAAGTACTAATATTGTCTAAGCTATATGAAATAAATCTTTGCCTTTGAAAAGTGAAACATTTTTGTTTCATTACTAAATGTAAATTTTACTAATAAACATACTTCCTTTTAGAGAAATTTTTTCTAGCTTAAAATGTGATTCTTGTTTTTTTCATTTGTAAATATTACACGTTAAATCTACCTGCAAATTATATGCAGATGAAAATCTTCCTTATACAGGCATTTATAGGCCCAGCTAACCTTAATATGAATATAGTCATCTCTCTGGGTGAGTTTCTCCTGCTTATCCCAATGCTAAGCTGATTTCTTATTACTGTTGTGAGAGGAGAGGGAAGAGGAGAAGTCAAAGTTCTTTAAAGACAGAGACCTATCCGTTCCTCTATACCTAGCACATTGCCTGACACAATAGGTGCTCATAAAAAGCCTAAGGGAATTAATTAAGAAGTATTATTCCTAGAGCTCCTTTACATCCTCTGCCTTTTGGATGATTTTATCTTTCCTTTCTGATACATGCACCACATCTGATTCCCTTTAATCTCCTTACCTTGAAAATGGAAATCACTTTGTTTATAGACCTAAAGTGAGTAAGTGACAGAAATGGTTCCGAATGTGCACTTGTAAGCACAAGATAATGCCTCCCTGAATTCTACTGTAGTATTACATACTGAGACTATTAATACATTTTCTTGTAGAAATACTATTACACATGGCTTTTAAGTTTTACATTATTACTTTTTATGCTATTACTTTTCAGGCACATGACAGTGTCCTTCATTAATATTGTGGTTTAATAGCTTTGTGATATGGTCATCAAACCTAACCAACATTTTAATATAATTCTCCTACAAAAATGTTTTTGAGTTCCAACCACCAAATTAAAAAATATTTGGAACACAATTTTTCTACTAATTGAGGATAAAGAATGGCTTACATTAGCTCTATTCTACAAATGATGGTTTCATGTTTAGGAGAGAAAATTTTAAAAAATTTACATTTGGGGCAGTAGTCTCCTGTAGAATTTTCCTAAAGAAAATAGAAGGATTCTAAGTATATAAAATACAAGGAAAAAAGAGAATGTTTTGGAGAATAATGATCAAAAGATTTATCCCTTCTACACTATCATTTTTGTTTTGAGAAAGAATAAGTAGTCAAGAAGGAATAAACACATTTTCCTATTGTTTGTTTATCTGTGTAACCATTGGGATTACTGAATCAAGCATTTCTAACAGTCAATTTTGTGATACTTATGTCTAGTCAAGTCAAGATAGTGTGAACTAACTTGACTGAATAATGGAGTTAATCAAATCCATTTGAGTAGTTGCTGATAGGCAGTGGCACAACAGCCAGCATTTTCTCACAGCTGAATTTAAGTGGGGTACAAATCCTTACACTTTCTTGCAATTATTTTGCAATCCAAAACAGACAATTAAAAAAACAGCCTCATTAGTCTAAAACCCAAGAACTATTTTCAATAACAATGATGATTTTAGAGAGTACATTGATATTATTAAAAGACTGAGATCCTTGAGGAACAAAGGAATAAACAAAGAATACTGATTAAGTAAACTTCAAAAAGCAATTCATGATTTTTTCACATAGATGGTAAAAATAATTTATTCTGAGAAAATAACTACATGTGTTTTTATAACCTATTAGCTGATATTTGAAAATAAAAGCTTATAAAACTGACAAAAAAAGTCTGAATGAAAACTTATTTTGCCAATCTCAATAATTTATCATCTGTGAAATGATACATGTAAAAGCATTTTGCAAACTACAAATGGTATATGAAATCAAGGCAATATATATACAGATATTATTTTTGGATTAAACCTGAAGCTTGATTTTTTTAATGATTTAAATAATTTCCAAAATGTTAAAACAGTAAGTAATGTTATTATTCCCTAAAGCAATATAAAAAGAATAGAGATCTAAAAACCACATGTACTTAAAAATGTTCCAAGTACTTAAAATCTGCTTAGACTGTAAAATATTTGAAAGTATGAATTTAATTTACCTTCCTATGATTCCACAGATAACTACATTTGCTTTCTAACATGTTTTCTGGTTATATTTTAAGAGTAGTACTATATTGACGTATGGCTTTTAAAAAAAAAAAATCTATCAAAAGACTCATTTCAAACTTAGCACCAAGAAGTTATTTCTCAATATTGTAAAAACCGTTTTTAAACTGCAAAAAGTGATTTGTAGAGTTGAAAAAGATGGAATTGATAGAGAAGTAAAAGTGAAGTAGATAAACATTGTAGTTTTAGCATAGAAAAACTATCGCAAAGCTGATAACTAGCAATGTAAGAAAGAAGAGAATGACTTCAACTGTAGGATAGGTCTTGCTACTTTTAACATACCCAGTTCTAGTTTCTGACAAGAGGGAATCTCTTCTGTTACCGTAATGAAGTAGCTGTGCAATCCCTTGAAGGCTAGCAGCAAAGTGGCACAAAGTGTATAATGAAAACGATAGGCATGATGTAGGAAGGAGTCTGCAATGATGAAGCTGCAACCCTAAACAAAACATAGATTTGGTATATAAAGTGTTAGTAATTCAAAGTCTAAAAATATTACACTTGAAACTTGAAATAATAAAGAAAAAATACCTCAGCATTTGCAATCACAGTTATTCTAAAACATATAAGAAATTCAGCAATATTTTAGAGTTATTCATAGAAGTAATTTAAACACATGAAATGAGACCCTAGTAATTTCAGTTACAGTGGATTTTTATTACAAGCAAATGAAATTATGATTTTTTGATAACATGAGATTCATATTACATTTGAACTGAAGAACAGATACTCTGCTTTTATAGGATAAACCCCCTTTCCTTTTATAATAATGGTTGTATTTGCACTACTCTAAACTGAGTTTCAACTCTGGCAATTGTTCTTTAAAGGCACACCTCTGGAATGATTCTATCAGTTTTGTTAAGGGAGCAAAGCACAAGTTTAAAAAGGAACTGGCTGTCAAAGATCTCTATCTACTAATCTGTTAACATTTTGAAGTATCAAGTTAGTTTTCAAAATAGATAATTGGAACCAAACAATTTGTTAAGATCATATTTAAGTAGATCTGTTAGTTGCTAAGTTCAAATTATTAATAAAAGAAATATCACATTAACAGATAAAACGGTTAAAAGCATTTCTTTTAAAATAAGAAGGAAAAGAAGATTTATAAACATATTCATTTCTTACATCTGGTGATAACTGTTTTGTGTAGTTAATACCAAAGACCACGCTTTCAAGAGTAGGAATCACAGAATCTTTGTTTTGTGCTGGTGCATTTCTATTTAACCAAGTAGTCTTCACAGGGCGAGGAAAGCTGGAGGAGTAAGTATTATACTATTATTGTCATAATAGTTCATTTGAACATTTTTAAATATTTACAAAAGAAAATCTTACAGGAATAGAAGAGCAAGGATTTTGCAAGGTTATGAATTCTAAAGTATTATTAAAGTAGTGTTTCCTTTAATTTTGAATAATTATGAAAAAATATAATGAGTATAAAAAAAACTAAGGCTGGATATTTGAGACTGCTTCTTTATATTTGAATTTCCAGAAGTTCCAAAGGACATTAAAGATAAAACATGGTGGGATGACACCACCATGTAGCTAAATGACACTTGAGAGTCGAGCTGAATTTGGAAATACTGATCTGTCAGAACTGTTTACCAAGTCTAAAATATTAACACTTAATCAAGTATGGATGCTATTTACAGAAATAAAGAGTACTCACTTAAATGCAGAGAAAGAGAAATTACTAAATCTACTTGATGCCTCTATTTCTCAAAAATAAGTTATTTCTCTTAATTCTCTTCACTAAAAGGCTATAAATGCTATTAAAAAAATTTTTATAAGTGCTTCAAGGCACCATCTCAACCATATGTGAACTACTTCTGTTAGTACTAACATTACATAAAGTAGTCCATAAATTTCATAAAATAAGCAGCACATTCCTGTTTGAATGTTTAAAAATCGTACGGTTATATTTGAGATAAAGTAGGCCACAGTATTTGGAATTTTTGGTAGTTTCTCAAAAGGGAAAATATAGGAAAATATATCAATTCTGCCATAAGCAGAGAGCAGCCTTTGTTTGCAATATCAATTAGCTTTGCAAAAATAAAACATCTATATCCCAGCAAAGAAAAGTAAATCCCAGCAAATCAATGGTAAATTCCACTTGTTACAATGTGTTTTTCAGAATTGAGTCATAAAAGTTATACTTAAAAAATAGGTCATGTAAAAATTAAGCAAAGAAAGAAACCTAACACATTTACTGTAAATAATCAATATAATATCTATAATTCTGTTGATCATAGAAATTATTTTAAATAAAATGACATTTAAAAAGGTAATGTTACAAATTAAAATTTTTTCAATGTGCTTAGAGGATAAAAAGCCACCTATAATAAAACTTCAGGAAAAACTTGTTGAAGAATAAATGGTAGAGAATGTTACCCTTAGACATGACCCTTTTACCAGCAGACCACCAGCAAAAAGCTTTCCTTTATCCCCTCCTTGCTTCCCTTTCCCAACCTATTATTTACAGGCAGAGGAAGGCAGGCCAAGATGCTGCTTCTTTCAGGACAAAGTTTTAGCAGCAAGAAAGGGGACAGATATAAGGGTAGCTAGGTAGAGAACAGCAACCTCAGCTGTTGCAGGCATGTTGTTTTCTTTTCCAGTCACTAACCAGAGCCAACAGTTAATCCTCTTGGCTTCTGATTCTGAGCCAAAAATGTCTTCTTCCAGTAAACGGCCTCTAGGAGATGAGCTGCCCCTTTCTCCTAATAGTCTGAGGCAAAAGCTGCTGTATTTCAAGAGGAAGCACACATTTAACTCACTAGGATTAGTGACATGAATCTCACTATTCTGTTTAATTAGGGTCTTAAACAGCAACATTAATAACTTGAGGTAACCTCTATGAATTGTGCATTTTTCAAATGAGAAACTAAGCTAGTTTTGTAAAGATTGTCTTGTTAAATTTTAAAAAGAAATGGTTAAAACAGTTTAATTAGGAAATCTTACTGAAACTACAAAAAGAATATTCAGAAAACTACAATAATATACTTTATATATAGATAAAATTATAGCATTAAAATCTAACATGTAATAATCATATAAATGCAACATTGTATATTACTTGAAAGTTATATTTCAAAAACATTTTCTTGTCATACAAGTTTCATTAACTTATAATGTTATGACATATTAATGTATTTCAGAAAAACTTTCAAAATTTTCTCCAAGAAGTTTATAATAAAAAATACCTTCTTCTTTCTAAAAGCTATTGCAACTGAGCACAGCCTCTCAAAGGCCTAAGGAGGTAAGACAAATACAGCAAAACAACCAGTTACAGATATTATTATAGAACAGGAAGGCAAAGCAAGTCATCAGGAGAAATATACTTCTTCCTGGACCTGCGCTCTAAAAGGAACTAGGTCAAGATGATCTTTCAGTAAGAGATTAGAGAGCAACACAATGATAGAGGTTCTCAATTAGTTTTTAAAATAATGTAAAGATATGTTACAGGAGGCTATTACTTGTGGTCAATATGTTAAATTGTGTTGGACTTCAATAAATTCTAAGGGTAATTCTGCAAAAATGACCTACTTAGCTATCTGATAAATGAGTTCACCATATCCCTTAGGCATTATCCCTAATATCAGTTGTCAGAATCAGATCTGCATCAGAAATTATAGACAGTTCAGAAATCAATTGGGAGTGTTTTCATAGAAGTTACTGATCTGAAGTGTCCACTGGCTGCCCATACTACAAGACTGATGTTCTACTGTAAAAACTGAAGAGCCTGAAGTGTACTTTTACATTAATGAAACTCAATCTATCTCCTCATGGAAGTAGACAGAAAATATAATTATCCCAATGCATTTACTATGATCCAGAATATTACATACCCTTTAAACTAAAATGGTACATGGTATAGTTTTAAAACACTTAGTAAAAATCAATAAAATTGGTTCATAACTTGGAGAGCAAAAATTATCATATGGAGTTAAGAAAATAAACCTAGCCCACCTAGAAAAGAGGCAAAGAGAAAAACTAAGAAAAAAATTCATATATTTTTCCAAAGAATGAGTAATTACAGTATAGCAATGCATAAAAACACAGGTACAGACTAAACAATGTTGCTATTGTTATTTCCAGAATGTATTCTTTTTCTTGGTCAACTTACTCAGAATTGACAAAGATTATTCCATACTTCTGTAATAAAAAAGTTATCAATCTAATGTTTTCAAGCTCTTGAATTTTATTATTTTAATATAAAATGAAAGTATTTATTAAATATTTATGAATTTAAAAATTTCTTACTATTTCAGTTATCTTTATCAAAGTATGTTTTCTCTATACAAATAAAAGACATTACATTAATAAGTTCCAAGGCATTGGTTAAATTTACCTTATTAGTGGCTGGTGTAGTGCAACCAATGATGCATGGATAGTAACAGACACAACACAAAGGTGAAAATAATCAAACATAACATTAACATGATGATGGAGGCCTCTGTGGGGGCTAAAGTGCAGCTTCAATGTTCGGCTACTTATTAGTTGCAAGGTGTTCAGATCATCTGCCCTGTAAAAAGCAACACATTTGCATATAAGTACAGAATATTTAGTAAAGGCCAATATTTTGTAGAGTAGTTTCAACTATCAGAAACATACATTATACTTAATTACTTTTTTAAAATTTAGAATGAGAATAATTTTAAAAGCATCAAATTTGTATTAGATAATAATATGAAACATTACAATTGAGAAGATAACCAGATCCTACCCACTGTTTTCTATTGGTCCATGATGTGAACTTTTTTTTCCACTAATACCCCTATAAAATGAGTCCTTTCTGATACTTCAGGAATTAATCTCATATTAAAGTAAATTTTACACCATAGGAAATACTGTTTATTAACAAGGTTGAAGTATAAAATAGGTAAAATCCTAGTATAATAAATCCCAAAAAATACTTCAAATTATTTTTACTGTATAAAATTTTATTAAATGCTGCTCAAAAATAAGCAGGCCATTGTTTATTTAGCAAAATAAAGATATTTTATTACAGATATTTAGTCTGTCATTAGATTTACATAAATAAAAAATCTGAAACAAGGCCATGAAAAATTATAACCAAATATACTTTTTAAAAAATCCATACATACATTACAACTACCTATGGGTAATAAACTACCTAATTCATTTCAGCATACTCCTCATAAAGAATTCCGAGTTGGTTAAAAAAACAAGTAGACTTTTCAGTACCGTGACTATTTAGTCGTTAATCTTACATGAAGTCCGAATTTAAATACCATTTTCAAGAAGTATTGCTAAAACTACATTTGAAATGAGGAAAAAAAACCCTCCAAGAATAAAACTGTTAAATGGATCTTTGATTCTTGTTTTAAATGAATACAAGCACAATTTGTCCCTAAGATATATGACTGCATGTCCAGGTGTGTGAGCATGTCTGAAGTAGCCAGTCCTAAAACTTTCTCTAGGGCTCTAGAATTTAATGAACTATTAATAAAACTGTCAAGCCTAAGAGTCATCAGTCTGGATAACTCTCAGAATATCAACAAAGGCCCACCTAAAGAAGGCATACCTCATGCCACCAAGAAAGATTAGCCAGTGATACACTGGAAGAGAGATCAGTTATATGTAAATGCCTCACAATAGTGATATTTTATCAGTGCCATTTCTAGAGTCTAGAAAATTGTATTTCTTTAACTTGTCTGATTTTGCTACCTGGAGCTTATGGAATCATAATAGGCACAATAGAGCAGCCCTAACCATTCTCATGAGATTCCCCCAGAAAACAGAAGTAATTCAAAATAAACAAGATGGGGATAGGCTGGATTCTAACATGAAAATGGGGAATCTAATACTAACACATTAACAGTCATGAGTATCTAAAGATTTTTTAATTGTTTGATTAGCTACTTACGAATAATCTCCATCTGTGAAGTGTAGATCCAAGGACAATAGGAAATTCATTTCTTCAAGGGTTTCTTCAATCTGAATAGAAATTACAATGAGATACTTTTTAAATATTTATAGAAAGTTAGAAATAAGCCTTGAGGCTCTACAAAAAATATTTATCTAAATATATATAAAGAGATGTTTACCTTTTTTTCATCCAACAACATTTTAACTTTGAAGATCATGACATCATTTAAAACAACCTCTTCATTTTTGTACAGAATTTGAAATGTTTTACTGCAAATCAGAGAATCATGAACTGATGCTGGAAAGGCTAAAGTCATACCTAAAAAAGATAAGACTGGTAACTGACAGGCAAAAGGCAAAATATAATAAAAGTAAATTAATACTTTTATTTTAAAAGACTGTAAGTTTTAGTATATTAGTCCAGAGTCATTACCATTTTATATAGCAGTATTAGAACACTTCTGAAAGTTTACTAATTTTTATAAAAAATGAATAAGTATATTATAGCCATTATAAAATTGTTATATGACTTATGTTACTCTGAAATATAAATGAAGAAATTTCAAAGTTAACATTTTAGAATGAATAATTGATCTGCATCCCTGCCTCAGGCCAGTGGAGTGTCCTTTGTTCTTTGTACCACAGGAGCTGACCAAACAGAACTGTCAGGGTGGAGATGGGATGGATCAGAATCATAATCTACAGTTAAACAGAAAGAGCCTGAAGCTTAAAACCCTCCCTTTAAAAGCACTGCATTGCTGCTTATAGACAGGAAAATTGGTATTTTTAGACAGGAGTCTGCCATTTTCCTTATTTGCCAGGAGGTTAATAAATCTCCCTTTCCTTCTCCTTGAACCCCTTGTCCTTGTTCTTCTGATGCAGCCTTGGGACAAGGGCCAAACTTTCAGTAACACTAATGACTTTCACCTTGCTAAATCCAATGATCATCTTACTTGACTTACAATCAGCATCTGACATAACTACATATTCTCTCATTCTTGATACACCTCTTTAAATTGGCTTTCTGAATATTACACTCTTCTGGTTTTATTCCTCACAGGCCACCTGTTTTTAGTCCTTTTAAGCTGCTTTTTTCCCCCCTTATCAAGAAGCAACATAATGCTACGGTTAAAAACACAGACTTTGAAGTCAGACTGGCTGGATTTAAATCCTGGCTCGGCCACTTACTAGATCTGTGATCTTTATTAATTCTTCTCTTTCTTCTATGCCTCACATCTAATTATTCAGCAAACTCCATTGGCTCTACCAATAAATGCTAGAAATGCTTAAACAGAAAAAAAGAAGACTACCTTTAGGAATGCTCTCAAAGGGATTCTAGCACCAGATAAGAAATTGTATACAAAATATATAATTCTTGCTTTGGAATAACAACTATTAACCTTCTGTGAAAGTTGCCTATTTCCTCAACTGTTATCAATGCACAAAGTTTTAAAGAAGACATAACAATGACTTACAGAGAATAAACTTTGCCTTAATTTTATTCTTAAACCAGGAGTAATGGGCAACAGATGTGCAACTTCCAAGTTATTCCTTCATTCATCCAATCAACAAATACTTGTTGGATACCTCTTAGTACCAGGCACTCTCTAGGTGATGGGGATATACAATAAAATGAAAGAGATAAGAATTTCTGATCTGAGAGCTTACATCCTAATAGAGGGAGGGAGTGTGATGGAGAATAAAAATAAGTAAATAATACAGTATGTTCGAAAGCAAGTGCCATGGAGAAAATTAAAGAGAGGAAAAAGATTTGAGAAAGACAGCAATTTTAAACAGAAGTCAGGCAATGCTCTCCTGGGTAAGGCAATCTATCAGCAAAAAACAAAACAGATTCCTACGTTCTTTCCCCTACTACATGCCACTAGGTTGCTGCCCCTCCTTCACCCTTGTAGTAGCCTGGAGGTTTATTCCCTGAAGAGGATAAAATAAAAGCCCTCTGAACTGAAAGTCACCTGGAAAAACTGAGAGTATTAGTACACAAGCATAGGCATATTGAATACTAAATGCAAAGATTCCCAGAAATCTTCCTCTACTGGCTTCTAAATGGCTGGCAGACAGATTCTTCCTCTCCAGGAATGATATAGACAAGAGTCTTCTGTGATATTTCAAGAACTATAGAATCTGATTTTTGCTCTACTCGCAAGCTAACAAGCTAGCCTGTCATGGTTCCATGGTTTCATAGATGCTGGCAGAAGACACAAGACTCTTGGGTCGAAGACAAAAAATTTTATTATTCACAACAAGCAGCACGAACTTGTTGTTTACATCAGTTTCCCCTGTACTCACTCCCCTGACCCAGGTCCCATGGGAGTGACCTGGAAGCAGGCACAGGTGGATGCTACTCATGCAGTGGGTTTTTGGTCACAATTGAGGAACTCTACACTTAGGAAACCTCAATCTTTCATAAGGGGCTCTAGGAAAACCTGTCTAACCTTTGTACTGAAGGCAGAACATTATCATTATTATATTGGACAGTAAACAAATTTACTCTATGCTCTAGACAGAGATACTATCTATAACTTCCAAAGCTGTTCACTAGTTGGAGGAAAGTCATGGAAAGTTTGGATGCAAATCAGCTTACTCCAGTTGTTAGATATCCAATACTTTGTCATATTACAACCTTGCCAGAGCCCTGAATGTGGTGAACTCTCAATTTTACACAATCCACTCTTGATCTTGCCCACTAATTACTCCAAAGGAGGCCTTAAAACCTTTCTGGTATACAGAAGCAGAGATTCTTCACCTTTTCTTCTTCTGGGAATCTTCTTTTGATAATAGTGATATTGTCCCTTTCTTATACAACTGGGTTTGTGCTAGCTACTCAGTTTTTTCAAACTCAAAAGATATCAGTATTTCCTTGGGATACATTCACAAGTGCTAAAACTATAAAGAAAGCAAAAGAATAATTTAACATGAAAGTCAGGAGGGGAACACAGGAGGGTTTTAAAGTATTGGAGTAAGTTCTATTTATTAAATGAAGGGCTGGGTACCTGGGTGTTCATTTTATTATTTAATAAAATTATGTGCTATATAATCTTCAAAAACCAACCACTTTCTTTGATCTTACCTAATTCTGCAATTACACCTGCACTAAGTGTTACAGAGGACAAAGTGATAGAACATTTTATCATATGAGGATAAACCTAGTCCGTGAAGCCAGGAAAGGCCTTGTTAACAATATAATTTTTGAGCTAAAACATCACGAAAAAGTGTCAAATGAAGATTGAAAGGAAGAACATTTCAGGAGGAAAGAACAGAAATTTTTTGAAGGCAAGGTCCATGTCTCACGTATTTGTTACTTCATATAGTGTAATATTATGAACATGGTTAGCACTTACATATGTGGAAAAACTGAACCCCTTATGTACTGCTGGTGAAAATGTAAAATAGTGTAGCTGCTATGGAAAACAGCATGAAGGTTCCTCAAAAAATTAAAACTAGAACTACCGTATGATCCAACAATCCCACCTCTAGGTATTCATCTGAAAGAATTGAAAACAGGAGCTCAAAGAGATTTTTTCACTCCCAAGTTCACAGAAGCATTATTCACAATAGCCAAAAGATTAAAAAAAAAACCTAAATGCTTATCTATAAATGAAAAGATAAAGAAAATGTGGTATACACATACAATGGAATATTATTCAGACTTAAAAAAGGAAATCTTGTCATACGCTACAAAGAGATGAACCATAAGGATGTTGTGTTAAGTGCAATAAGCCACTCACAGAGGAGCAACTACTGCATGATTCCACTTATATGAAATATCTATAGTCAAACTCACATAAGAACAAAGTAGAATGGTAGTTGCCAGGAACAGGGGAAGGAGGAAATGGGGAGTTGCTATTCAATGGTGTAGAGTTTCAGTTAGTCAAGATAAAAAAGTCCTAGGGATCTGCTGTACAAAGAAGTGCATATACTTAACAATATTGTACTGTACATTAAAAAATTTGTTACGAGGGTAGATTTCATGTTACATGTTTTTTATCACAATAAAAAAAACGAGTGCTTTACTCTGGAGTGTTATTACCCCATGACAATTTATTTAGAGAAAAGCATGAAGTTTTTTGCCTAAAGTAAATAGTAATCTTCCTCATATTCTGTTCTTGGGGCTGGGTGCCCAAGTATCACAGCTAACATGAGTGTAGACCTTTATTTTATTCCAATTTTCAGTCCCACCTCTCATTTCCCATCATCAGCTATACCAGACTAACTTTAAACCTGAAAACCCTCAGAGTTGGGAGGAAGAGATGCCCCAAAATGTAGTTCGGCTCCCATTTCTACTTCTGCTTTCCGTCTTTTAAAAACTTACTGAAATATTTTTCTGTTATTCCTTTTATACTTCTATATTGCTATCACCAAAGGGTCTTAGAAACAAGAAGTCCCAAATGTGTGTATACTCAGTTTATTGTCTTGAATCTGAAACTCTGTTTTTTAAATACTTTCTAGTTGATAACACCACCATTTACCTTTTTCATTGCTGTAATTTAGGACTGAGCATTATGTCTTACAAAAAATAGGCAATTGTCAAGTAGTTACTGAATAAATGAATTTTTATCTAATTTCTTAACTTTGTGTCGTATTTCCTCGTTCAAATGACTCTACTGTCATTTTGCCTATCAGTTATCTGCTAATACAAACATTCAGACCTACAGTTTTAGAGACTTGTGATAACTAAAGTCCTACAAATACTTAAATTAAGTCATGATAATTTGCATTTTATTCCTATCACTATCTTTTTGTATTTCCATTTCCTTTGGTTAAACAGCATTGGTATCTTTTATTTGTTTTGTGAAAAAATAAACATTCATTCAATCATAATTTATTAAGTCTCTAAAGTATTGGAAACTAAGAGATATGAACATAAATAAGAACTCTAACCATTTTCAGAGTTCCTAGTGTAGTTTGTATAGAAACATTCAAACAAATAATTGCAGTACAATGTGATAATCTCCTAACTCCCTGTTTCAGCAGGCCAAAGCAAATGGCAATGTAATTATTACTGTATCTTAAGCCAGGTAAAAAGACAATAAATGGCAATGACAGAAGGAAGCTGCTGAATCTGGAGAAAGCCAAATAGAGGGTTGTAACGCCAAATTTCATACTCTTTGCAAAGTTTACCGAAGGATCTAACTTTAGGGTGAGTTTTCCATTCATGGCTGTTGAGATTATTTAGTTACTGGTAACAGTAATGGACGTAATACAAATTGTCTCCAGCTATATGTTACTTTAAATGTTCCTCGTTTTTTTAAAGCATTATTTGCTCATGAGGTTTGATGTTTCTTTTAGTATAATTCTATGATAAGAGCTCAAAGTGGTATATAGAAAGTGCTATAACAACGTGGCAGAGGAAACTTCTAACTGCCTAGGATAGAGTTATCTATGGCTTACAAAAAGGGGTAATGAGGAGGGGAGAGCACACAAAAAACATGAAGAAAGTTAAAACCCATCAAATTTGAGAAAGTGGAAGTAGGTCCATAGAATCCACAGTGAGAACAATGGGAAATACAATAAGATATGTAGGATAAGGTCAAATCATGAAAAATCTTAATTCAGAAGAACTAACCAAACATTTCAGTTGCTCTTAAAGGAAGGCCCTGAAAAGTTGGTGACTGGGCAACATTTAAGGAGACAACTAGTAAGGGAGAAAGATACAGTTCTACTAGCAGTACTTCAAAATATCTGAAGCTTTATTACAAGTGGTTAATTAACCACTGCCAAGACAAAGTAACTGGGACAACCTTTCCTTACTTTGATAACAAGCTCTTATTTCCAGCCTTCCTTTTTTCCTTGATGTTAATTTTTTAACTACTATTATGTGTATAAAAGCTGAGTGGTAACAAGTAGGAAGAAAAATGAAATATATATATACACACAAAGATATTATCCAGAACACAACAGAGGATGGCCTTAGGAAAAACCCCACAAATACAAATAACTGGAAGTTTCTTTTTTGATCAACCTTTGTTGATTTCTTGTTGGCCTAAATATTTATCAAGTTGTAAAGCTTCTATGAAAATGGAGAATATATTTTTCAATCAGACGTTCCCAACACATTATTGTTCAAATTCTTGTGAAATTTCCTTCTCTTTCTCCTCTTAAATGGCAATCTTCTACTACTATTAGCTACCAAATACAGATCCTTTTGTGTTGGGCACTGTGCCTTCTGGGTATCATTACTAATCCTTTTCATAACCATGTAAGAATTAATATAGACATTTTATAGACACCAAGGTTCTAATGACTTAAATAATCTGCCCAGGAAGCAAATGCCACAGCTGTTTGCACCAAAGCCTGACCTGGCCTTCAATGTCACATTGACAAACTAGTTCAAACGTATGTGTTCCCTTATACACACCACAGAACTCCTACACTAATCAGAGAAGTCTCAGAAGAAAAGACTCAAGGGAGGTATAAAAAGGCTAAACTGTATAAATCAGCAAACTTGCCTACATGTAAGGCTAATTCTTGAAAACTAAGAAGGGAAAGACATATATAAATGGATCCTTTTTCATAGACCGTCTTTCCTTAAACCAAGCAGGTTCTGAGCTCCTTAGAGTTCGCCTTACTTAAGATTTTTAACACCTGGGTCAATTTAGGACAGAAAAAAGGGAACTGATGCTTATTGAGGTCTCTTCACACAATTTTTGAATTTAATTTTCACAAGCACACGGTGAGACAGGCATTATTTCCATTTCATTGACTAGGAAAGAAAAGGCACAGAGGAACTGAATAATTTGCTTAAGACCATACAGCTAGTGAATGGCAGACAGGACTCGAAAGTAGTTTTGTCCAAATTCAAACACTTTCTATAGATTAAGCTAGTTTTATAAGAATAGAAATGCAAGCCCAAGTACTTAGATTTCTTTAATATGTTATAAATTCAGGGGTCTTTTGTGAGGTCTCTTCTCTTCAGTTCTTCCTTCTTGCCCTTGGTCATCCTAGTTCATGGTTCTCATCTCAGAAATGGTTTTATTGGTTTTCAGACAATAATAAATTTTTGAATTAAATTCATTAACATCTTGTGTTAATGAGCTTAACTACTATGCTGTATATTAGAAATTATATAAAATGTAAAGAAAAAAGGAAAAACGAAGTTTATTATTTAAGGTCTTTACAATATTAAATGGTTCATATGATGAGTATGATGACTGTTTCTCATTATTTTTACATTTCTAGACGTCAAATAATACTTTACATATGTACAGCCCTTTACAGTTTGCTAAGTATTAATATTTCACTTATTTAATGTACAACCTTATTCACACTATTTAATGTGAAGCGGGTAATACATTTCATAGGTGAGAAACTGAAGCTCTCAGAGAGGTTAAGTGAGTTTTCCTGATATAGCATAAAAGAAAGCTGGTCTCCTAATTCCAAGTCACTACTTTGTTTACTGTATCAGAGCTGCATCTCTGAATCAACAGTTTCTAAAATACATAAGATATATCTCTATATATTATTAACAGTGACCCAGATCCATACCGAAGTAACTAGACCTGCCTTAACTGTCTTACTAAACACTTAAGATCCTCTTTATGTTGGATAGTCATTTCAATTCTATAAACCCTTTCCTTCTTGTGTGACCACAAAAATGCAAAAGCTGTTTACTTGTTTTCAGCCTTCAGAATCAACCAATAGACGAAGCACAGAAGATTTAACTACAGTTACAAAACAAGATATGAATGTTAGCAGCCTTAATAATGAAAAGAAGGGGTATGTCTAACAGAGGTTGGAAGGTAGAGGGAGAGAGAAAATTTTAAAACAGAGGTGAGAATCTTTATATCCTTATTACAAAATGAGGGGTTTGTCATAATCACTGAAATAGGAAATAAGTTTAAATACATTATTTGAAGCTACAGAAATAGTCAGAGAAAGATATGAGAATAACAGTACCTATTTTTAAAGTCAGAAGAGAGGGAGAGAGGAAATGATATAAATAAGATAAATTGTCTTTTATTATAACAGGAAGTCCATTGACAATGTCTGTATAGAGGTAACCATAAGGACTAGAAAAACAGTTAAAAGTGGTTGCACCTGGAGAATCAGCTATAGTTTCCACTACATGTCTTTCTGGATTAATTGATCTTTTAACTATGCCTGTATTATTTTGTAAAAAATTATTTTTTTCCAAAAAAGAGATGGATTAATGTTAAAAAGCAAACATATTCCATTTTAATAATACTATCATTACTAGAAATAAAAAGTTGTTATTTGAACTTTTTTGAAACATATATAAACGTTATATATGTTTATATAATATTTCAAACTGTGGCCAGATTCCTGGAACCAGCAATGATTTTTCTGTAGAAGTCTATGAATGCTTTCTAATTAACCAATTTTCAACAGGCCTGCACTTATTGTCTTTCATGACTGACCTTATTGTCGATGACAGCTATTTCCTGACTCAAACCTCTCACTGTCAGCACAATCTTGTGCTGGAAATAATTTAAATGTGCCGTGTAATACCCCCTAATTCCCATCCCATCCAACCTGTCCCACTGTAACTCACAGACAAAAATCATTATTTTTCTCTCTTTTCTCTAGAAATTTTCCAAAAATATACTGAAGGTATAGGAACTATGGTAAAATGAAGTGCTGGAAGGAAAAGGTATTGAGATGAAAGTACAAATCAAAGTTAGAAGAAAAATAGAGCACATAATAAAAAGCATAGAGAAAATCCAAGCCGTTAGAAGAAAAAAGGAATTTTGAAGGAACATAAGTAAAAGAGAATTAACATACAGGATAAAGGAAAACTATTCTATATAAAGATATTTATGTTAAAAAATGATGCTAGACATCAATGAAATGTATTTATTAAAAGAAAGTTAGCTAAATACATAACAGTAATTTCTGGAGGCAGAAAAATGTTTGGAAAAATACCTTTCCCTAATAATTTACTAATATTCAAAAGATACACACTCCCGAAACTCCTCAGTACTACTGTAAAATGAAATATATTAATATTTTGAGGGAGGAAGGACACAGAGGACAGAAACATTATCTCAAAGACTATAATAAACAGGCTACCTTCTTTGCTCTTTTTTTCCATACTGCTGGTGAGAAAACACATCTAGACAGAAGAACATTATTTTGGATCTAACCAACACTTGTGAATCTCTAATAAGTCACCACACTTCACCAACCACTACTCTCTCTAATTTACATATTAATTTAACATTTAACAAGATAGGGGCTATTCTGGGCTACACTGACATGAAATACATGAGATCTAACCAGATTTACCTTACCACAGAGGTGTCGAAAGGATGAAACAAGATTCAAAAGCTGTGGAACACTACACAATACAAAAGGTAACCATACTGGGAATAGCGCTGGGCAGGGGAAAAACAGAACACAGCATAATTTGTTCAAGGTCACTTTATTTGTAAAGTTTTTCAGATATATTTGCATACCATAAACAAGAAAAACAAAATATCCTAAGTTATAGAGTAAAACTAAAACATACTGATAACATTTGGAATAAAAAATATCTTAAGAAGTCATATTTGGTAGTACTTTTCAGACAAGACAGACAAAAGTTTGCTATTTTAAAAAAAAATGAGAAAAAAGTATGAAAGAGATTTTATGTATTTCTTTCTTTTTTGGTCCAAAACCTAGTTCTTGAAACTGCTATTTTAGCTGCTATAATTTAATTAAAAAGCATGCAATCTCCTAAAAAATTCCTGGTATAATGCTATAAAAATACATACATAGATAATGATTCCACATACAAGCTAAAATCATATAGAAATCTATTGTTTTCCAAAACCAGGCTTTTCTTTTATAGACTGGTTTCTGCTATAAACTATTTATTTTTAAAAAATATTTCCTTTCCACACACTAGTAAACTATCAGCTCACGCACATTTCACAGTGTATAACACACAGTTGAGAGTATCAGGACCTAGAAACTGAATTGGCAGCAACAATGATTAAATTTAGACTTACAAATAAGAAAAATGAAAAAAATCACAGGCCCCAAGAAAAGGTTAAGAGAAGGTAGTCTATCTAGGCACTTTGGAAACACAATTTGTCATAATGTCAAAATAATATTACTTTGTAAATGATATTAATTATGTGATATTTCTGCCATACAGATGACTTAGAGATTAAACTCTGACTCATGTCAATTTTTATAAAAATCAAATCATTTCCAAGCCGTATTTAGCTGACAGAGTAATGATTATGGAGTTTGGTTCAAATAGGGTTGTCCATAACATAAATTCATTTCTATCTTTTTCTAGAATATTTATTTCTCTTAAAAAGACAAAGGTAACTGAATAGCTATCAAATTTTCACTTTTCTGGTAAGTAAATCAAGACCAAACTAATTTGAACAAATATATTCATTTGAAACATAAAACATCATATGTAAGAAGCTTTTGGTATAAGAGGCTAAATACAAATACCACAATATTTAAATTGTTCATGTTTCAAAGATTAGGTATCAGCTAATAAATGTTGGTACCATGAAACTAGCTATGGAAAGAGTCTTCACTGAGTCTGTAGAGCCACCCTGTCACTATCAAATACAATAATAAATGAACAATCACCAGATCTGGAAGCTCAGTTTTTACAGTACGTAGTCACTGAAGGAAACAGTGTAAGTCATGTACTTAGCTCACAAATTACTGAAGGCAAAACACTCAAAAGGCCTTGGAAAAACAACTATGCTATGAAAACATAGAAAGGACATTTTCTTGTTGCCATAAAGTACATACGTGTTCTTCAAAACAAAGCATCCACTCTTGAGTTGTCAGGATGTAAACCATTCTCAAAGGACCAGAAACTACTGAATGACACACCTCACTTTAGATCACTGCAACCTCTAGACCCTGAGATCCCTGCCCCAGGTTCTTAATTCCAAACTCTTGTCAACCAAGATGATACCATTTTCTTCCTGACAGGGGGCAGAAAAAGGTGTTCTGATTGAACTGTAATATAAGTAGCCACAACCAAAGTCATTCATGGACTACTGAACTAGTAAGAGTAATCAGGAGTTACTGCTAAATCTCTTGACAACTTAATTTTGATGTTCTTCCTTATCTTCAACTCATCAGTCAAGAAGTAGAGCTAGAAAAAATGTTTCCATACAGTTTAGGTCAAGATAACTTATTGAGAAAGGAGGAAGTTACATTACTATGAAGCAAATCATTCTCAATGAAACCCATTGATCAAATTAAATGCTGTGACATCTAATTATATACTCTACACCAATCTAAAAATCTAACTAACAAGATTTCACTGTCAAATGACAGATTTGTCCCCTAGTCATCATTCCTATTGGCTATTAATTCTGATATCCGTAATCATTCTTGGAATTTCTTTGTAATGCCAAGCATGGATAAAATTTCTAGTCCTCTGAGGTAGTTATTTAGAACCTAAGAGAAACAAGATAGAAACAATTCTCTAGATGATAGAGAAAGACGCTAAATAAAAAAATTAATGATTAAAAAATATTTCATTTGTAAGAGAATTTTTTAATCTTTTAAACATGAAATCTATTTGTCCAGAACAGTAATAATGAAAGAATGAAGAAATAACACCTAACATACCAAGGTTTTTGGGTTTTATACAAGTAAGACTATATACTAACTGAAATTAGGAAATAAGCAAATATTTGCTTCTGGCGCCCTTCCTTTTGGCCTTTCAATCATTTGCTAAGAATTTATAATTTATCTGGTTTTGTCTGTTTTATACTATTTCCCCATTTCTCTTTCTAGAATTACTATCTCTTTCTTTCCTCTTGAATAGATTTTTCTGAGCTAAGTTGATTAAATAATCTCATCTCCAAACATTTAAAAAGCAATGTTATTTCATTAATTCCATATTAAAATAACCCTAAATGCAAAAATGTTAACTTCAGTATAGATTATTAATTCAATTCCAAAAAAATCTCTTAGGTTCTTATATGAGAAAAATTTTACAAGTCAAGAATTAATATTCATAGGTTTGACATTATTTCTCATCAAACTTCACGATCACAAAGAATAAACTGACTACTTTTAAAATTCACTACTTAAAAGTGGTTAACCTATTTAACCTTTTGGAATTTATGTCAAGTATCTTGCCATCTTGAAAATATCTCACAAACTAAAGTCTGAGGGTTTTTCTCAACTGGCAACTTCAGGAGATAAAATTGAACAAGAGATTTAGTCTACTAGATTTGAAGAAGTTCAAAAGGGAGTACCCAAATCTGTCTTGAAACATCAGTTGTTTACTACTTCGGTGTTTCTTAAAAGTAGACTTACAAAAGAAGATCTATTTTGACAATAAATATATACATTAACATGTATGCCAGACCAACAAGAAAGTTTTTTTTTTCATTTTAAGAAAATGAATGCAAATATATATATATATATATTTCTTTTTTTTTTTTCTTTTGGTCATGAGCGACAGACCTTCCAGAGCATTCTGATAGTCTTCAGGAAGAAAAACTCTCCATTATGTACAATTCATTAAACTTTAACATTAACAGCATTTTAGTATCCACAGTATGATAAAAAGATAATCTTAAATACTTCAAATTCCAACTAAATTTTTTTAAATTTCAAAAATGGACTGAATTATGCTCAGCAAAGCTTCAGTGTTAGGTGCACTTTATTATTTTTATGATGCTTTAAAAACTAGTAATTCACATTAGGCTTACGTGATAACTTTTTAGAATGTTTCATTACCATTTCATTTCCTAACTACATGGAATAAAACAGCATATACTGTACTGGAAAAGCTGAAAAATGTTCACTGATTATGTCAGGGCCACGAGTTTTAACTTAAACCTTTTAATGCTAATGTCTCTCCTTAGAATATGAATTAACTAACAGACCTGTTATAACACATCTATTTCATACCTTCCTACATTGCCTTCTGGCTCTTTGTTTTATAATTACAGTACTTAATCCAGAAAAAAATTTGGTTAAAAAAATGCTCTCAGAATCCATACTATAAAACTTTATTATCAAATACCTTTTTGTAATCATAAGTAAAATATGTTTACGTTCACTTTGCATCTTTTTACTTTGTATTTTACATAACATGATTAATACCACTTCTACCTATGTTTGTTTTCATGAAACTTTATTTTTTCATGTGCTCATGGTAAGAAACCTAAGAAGGAGACAGGGTATCTATAATCAAGCCTGTTCTGTTGAGGTCCCAATATATTTCTTTCTTTTTTGTTTTCTTTTTTTTTGAGACAAGTCTCACTATGTCACCCAGGCTAGAGTGCAGTGGCGTCAGCCTAGCTCATAGCAACCTCAAACTCCTGGGCTCAAGCCATCCTCCTGCCTCAGTCCCCCTAGCAGCTGGGATTACAGGCACGTGCCACTAAGCCCAGCTAATGTTTTCTATTTCTAGTAGAGATGGGGGATTCACTTTTGCTTAGGCTGGTCCAGAACTCCTGACCTCAAGCCACCCTCCCACCTTGGCCTCCCAGAGTGCTAGGATTATAGGCGTGAGCCACCCCACTCGGCCCCCGATATATTTCTTATAATGGACATCATAATGATGCTCTTTCGTATCTTATATTTGTAATAAAAAAATTCTGAAAGGTTATTATTGCACATTATAATGTTGCTTCAGATTTTATTTTAACTTAAAAATATTCCTTGGCTTACCTGTTGTTGCATGTAACAAACTAGCTTCTACTCTGTGGGGAATTCTTGGTGGAATTTTCATAGATGCACGAATCTGATAAAAACTAAAGCAAAATAGACACGGAAGTCATTTCAGAACATATTTAAAAATATGCAATGCTCCAACTTCCATATTTGTAAACATATCAAAATAATAAAGTTGGTCTAATTATCTAATTATAGTCTCCCATAACATTTTCTATGGGTGAAAAATTAAATATCAGACCCACATATCAAATATTAGCACAGGATAAAACCAAAGGGGAAACCCAGAATGTACTAAGATGAATGCAAGAAACAGAAGCAATATATATAGTATTGCTTACTTTACATGAAGGAATATGATAGCAATTTGTGGAATTAGGCAGGCAACTAAGAGTTTCCTTGTTTAATTTGATTTATTCATTTTTTTCTTTTAAAAGATAATTACTCAAATGTAATTTTGAGAAAATACACTATTCATTATAAATAGCTTTTAGAAAGTAGATTTATACTATAAATAACAAAATAAAAATATGTGTTTGGTTTAATCAACTGTGTTTTTTTCAAGGTAAACTATTTGTTTATGTACTTTTACTTAAGATTTTGAAATAGTATATATGTATATTTAAATATCTACCACTCAGTAACTTTAAATTACAAAAAAATTGTAAGATAAAAACATTATAATATGGTTGTGTTTTAACACCATTACAGTGCAAATTTGCATATATAATGGAGGATACACACGACTTTACACACAAACACAATCACCAAAAGCTAAATTAATGTTATTATATACATCAAAGTTTAGATATATACTGGGGAGTTGAATATTTAATGTTTATTTTTTAAAAATAATTTCCTATAGTTTATTAAATTTTCAAATAATATAAAGATTAAAAATGTAAATATATTAATTACTATTATTTCTAGGAAGATGTCATCTTGGAAAGGGATATATAATCAGATCACAAAGAAGAGCGACTGGAAGGGTAGTAGTTAAATTTAAAATTTTTAAAGTCACAATGTGGCCTTAAAGAAACATGGCAAAACTCCACAGAGATAGATGATTCATCGAGACTAAGAAGAGATCTGCTTGAAAACATAAAAAAACTGAGAACAAAAATCAAAGTGGAATCAGCTGGAGCCTTGGAACTGGAGAAGAACCAAGTCTTCTAGGAACTTCCCATGTTGAGAATTGTGACTAAAGGTTAAGTGAAATATTGCTATTTTAAAATATATAAGTACATGTTTTAAAGGTGATTAAGACTGAATAGTAATTAATAGATGCTTCATTTTAAACTTACTGAGCATAGAGACCATGTCTTCTTCATAAGTGTATACTCACAATCCTAACAAAACAATTTATACACAATTAAGTGCTCAACACATGTTTGCTGAAGTTTGGAGATATTTAAACAAAACTCTACATTTGTCTAATGTCAGTTTTCACAGAAATAGAAAATACAATCCTAAAATTCATATTCTAGCCAAAGCAATCTTGACCCAAAAGAATAAAGCTGGAGCCACCACATTTTCTGATTTCAAAATATGTTTCTGAGCTACTATAATCAAAACAGTATGGTACTGGCATAAAAACAGACATATCAACCAATGGAACAGTATAGAAATCCCAGAAATAAACCCATGCATTTATAGTCAGTTGGTTTTCGACAAAGGTGCCAAGAACACACAATGGGGAAAGGACAATTTTTTCAATAAATGGTGGTAGGAAAACTGCATACCCACATGCAGAAGAATGAAATTAGAGCCTTACCTCACACCATATACAAAAATCAAGTCAAAATGGACTAAAGACTTAACATAAGACCTGAAACTATAAAACTACTAGAAGAAAACATAGGGAAAAACTCCACAACATTGTTCTAAGAAATGATTTCTTGGATATGACCTCTGAAGAACAGGCAACAAAAGCAAAAATAGACAAATGGGATTCTATCAAACTGAAAACGTTCTGCATAGCAAATGAAACAATTAACAGAGTGAAGAAACAACTTATAGGTTGGGAAAAAAATATCTGTAACCATACAACTGATAAGGCCCTAATATCCAAAATACATAGGGAACTCAATAGCAAGAATAAAAACAACCTGATTAAAAAGTGGGCAAAGTACATGAATAGACATTTCTCAAAAGAAGACATATGAATAGTTAACATATATATGAAAAAAAAAGTTTGACATCTCTATTTATCAGGGAAATGCATATCAAAACCACAATAAGAATCACTCACACCTGTTAGAATGACTATTATCAAGAAGACAATAAAAAAGATAAGTGTCGGTGGGGATGTAGAGAAAAAGAAACTGCTATACACTGTTGGCGGAAATGTAAATTAGTACAGCCAATATGGAAATCAGTACAATGGTTCCTCAACAAACTAAAAATATACCACCTAGCAATCTAAAATTCCCTGAATACCATTCATTCCTCATTTATTGAGGATCTATGTGATAGGTACTACACATACGGGGCCAGGGGGAAAAGCACAAAACAATAAAATACAAACATTATTTTAAGTAAAGTTTATTTAATATTTATGAAAGCAGCCTGTTACTGTAAGTACATTTTTATTAAAATTAATGGTACTTAAAAGTATATAATTTTTAAAATGAATAAAACTTTAAAATGTGCATTAGTTAACTATTTGTAAAAATAAAATATCAAATGAGAAAATTCAATATAAAAATCAAAAGATAAAACACTGTCATTCTAAGGGTTGTGGTAGGCTAGGTTATTCAGAACAATCTCTTACTAAAAAACAACTAAAACTGTCATATAAAGTATAAAAATATAATATCTTTATAAAATTACTCAAGAACTGACAAGATATTAGGTCATTAAATATGAAATGTCCAATTTCAAATCAAAAGTGTAGATTATATCTTAAACAAGAAGCAGTCTAATTAAAGTATGCACCTACACTATCAACACAATTTTGCCGTCTTTTAATGGTAGCTTGTTTATGCCAGCAACGATGAAGCTGGGAGAGCAAGTGATGATGAAAATCACAAAAGGCATTTTCCACACCTTCTTGAGAACTGAATATTTTTCCTTGCAAGAAGTGGTCCAAAGCCTGGAAGAAGTGGTAGTCAGTTGGTGCAAGGTCTGGTGAATATGGTGGATGACAGACAGTTTGCAAGTCCAGCCTCAGTAGTTTGAGAAGTATTGTTTGCGTAACATGTGGTCAAGCATTGTCTTGCAAGAGGGATTGGCCTGTCTCTATTAACCAATCTCAGCTGCTTAATTGCAAGCAACCTCATCATTTCGTCTAACTGGTTGCAGCAGACATCCCCTATAATCGATTGACCAGGTTTCATGAAGCTGTAGTGGATAATATCAGTGTCTGGACCACCAAACAGACACTATTAGCTTTTTTTGACGAATGCTTAGTTTTTAACTGTGTTTCAGCAATTCATCTTTATCCAACCATTGTGCCGAATGCTTTGGAACTGTCAAAAACAATCCATTTTTTATCACACATGACAATACAGTGTAGAATGGTTCACCTGTATGTCATGACAGCAAAGAAAGGCAAGCTTCAAGATGATTTCTCTTCTGACGCTTGTTCAATTCATGTGGTACCCATGTATCCAGCTTCCTTACCTTGCTAATTTGTTTCAAATGGTTCAATATCGTTGGAATAGTAACATCAAACGTTGCTGCTAATCCATGTGTAGGTTGAGATGGATTCACTTCCACTACAGCTTTCAGCTCATCATTATCCACCTTGGTCTCATGGTGCCCACACAGCTCATTTTCAAGATTAAAATCATCAGAATGGAACTTCTGGAATCATCGACGTACCATGCGTTCATTAGCCACATCCTTTCCAAATACTTGACTGATTATTTTGAGCTGTCTGCGCAGAACTGGTTCCATGGCAGAACTCATTCAAAAATAACATGAATTTTTGACTTATCCATGATTTCACAAAAATTGCTCTAAAAAATTTTTTAAAGATAATCACAAGCTAGAAACCATGCATTTGAAAGAATGAGGATGTACCTTCACAATACAAATAAAACGAGAAGCATTAAAGTAAAAATGTCAGAGATATTAATTGGCAAACAGTATGTAAGGAAATCAGACATTTCATAATGACCTAATACAAAACAAAATTAAACAAAAATAAATCCTTAACTTTAAACAAATGAACTTATCTACTTGATTGCAATTCCACAGAGAAGTACTTCAACTGATTTTTAAAACAGTATTTTGATTGCATATTCCTCACAGGATGTATCTTAGCAATAAAAGAGAACTATGAAAAATTTTTAAACATTTACAGTCTTGGAGGTAATGCTGCTAGTATTATTTTGGAACTATCTTACATAGATATATCTGCAAACATATATAAATCAAGCAAGTAAGTAATGATCTATGTTGTTAAGAACCAAGATTTTCAGTGTAAGTGAAAAGAGATACAAACATAAAATCAAAAAAGTCCCTGTAATCTTAAATTACAACTGGAAATATCAGTATAAATTCACGATGCATTTTTCTCATAAAAATGTATTTGCGCCTGGCATGGTGGCTCACACTTGTTATCCTAGAACTCTGGGAGGCTGAGGCAGGAGGATCACCTGAGGTTGGGAGTTAGAGACCAGCCTGAGCAAGATCAAGACTCCATCTCTACAAAAAATGCAAAAATTAGCCAGGCATGTTGGCATGTGCCTATAGTCCCAGCTACTCTACAGGCTGAGGCAGGGGGACCACTAGAGCCCAGGAGTTCGAGGCTACAGTGAGCTATGATAATGCCACTGCATTCTAGCTGGGGGAACAGAGCAAAACTGTCTAAAAAAAAAAAAAAAAACTGATACATATACTATGTTGTCATATTTCTAAATGTGATTCCTCAAAGAGTGAGATTACATCTCCAAACAAAAGAAAAAAATGTATCTGCTAGTTCTGTTAACTGAAAAGGCTTAGAATCAATAACCCAATAAAAATGTGTACCTTTATCATGTATATTATGATTTCTAAATCCTATTTCCCAATAAAAGGAGCCAGGGTTCCTTGGTTGATTCCAGGCCTGGAGCAGGGAATGTACAAAAGTCTGGAACAGCTGGTCATAGTGGAAAATAAGGACATTATTAAATATTACTTAAGACTGTCATTTGGGAAATTCACAGAAACCAACCTGAAGGGCTTCCTCTAAGTGTTAAAAAAAAAAATGACACAATATTGACATCAAATAATTAACTACTTGATGTAGTTTCTTGTGAGCTTCAATCACCACTACTTAATCAGAAGTCCTCAATGCATGAACTTTAAGCATACAACATACACAAGACATATTAATAGGCAAGAAATAATTTTTTTCCAAGGTTATAATCAATGTCAATAATACAAAAATTCAGCTGAAAATTTCTGTCTCTTTTAGCTGACAGTCCTTTTTAATCAAACTATAAATCTTCCATGGTTTAACAATCTCAGAATCATAAACATAAGGGATGAAGATAATTTTGTTAAAAACTATGTTGCATGGAACCTGGTTTCTAGGCTTCTATGGGACTTTTCCAAAAGGATTTAAGCTCCATGATTTTGTAATGTTACTAAAATTTAGGAACACAATTTCTAAATCCATATTCTTCTTCATTTCCAAGTCACAATATGTTCTTCACTTTGTAATATTAATAGTATATCTTTGACAAGGAAATGGTGGCAGCACATGACTAAGAAAAGCTGTAGTAGTTACAGGCATGTAATTAAACTGTTTTAAGGTAACCGAGATATGAAATAAAATTAAAAAGAATAAAGTATTACTTTCACCTTCTGCCCCAGCAATATTTTCCTCACCAGTTATTTAACAGCAGTATGCTACATTATTGACTATCCCAAACATACCTGAAATCAAACTGATAACATTTCATTTGCTTTACTAAAGAATATGAAAACGTAGCACTTTGTCAAAGCTCCCATATCTTCTAAATATTTGAAAATACCTGACCTAGTCCATTTGCTTCCTTCCAAAATGAATTAGACTCAACTCCATTCTAGAAGCCATTTACTAATATTCTAAAGCTGCACTACTTAAAATGTGGTACACAGACTGATGCATCTTTGTGAAACATTTGTTACAATCCGCAGTGAAATAAAGCAAGTCAACTATATCACAAAGCACACTCTTTATGTCACTTGACTTGTTTTTTTAATGGCAAAACTTTCTCAAAGAAGAAAGCAGTGCATTAACTTACATTCTGGCAAAAGTGCCTCATCTATTCTTGAACCAATAACAAACCATTTGCAGACAGGCTCCTGAGAACAGCAGTGACCCTAAAGAATTCTAGAAAAAGATGTTCTAATTTTGCTATGGTCTCCAAAGAGAGAAAATTTTTCACCCAGATTAATACCTAACTGAAATGCTACAACTTCAATTTAATCCCATTCCCTTATCCTTTATGCCAACAGCAACAGGTGTTCAAAATAGCAATTTTTCCCTATATATTTAAAGGGCAATACTTCCTCCCCATTTGGAGCTCTCTTGACAAATGTATTTTGAATAAAGTCATTTGGGAAGTCAACCATCTTGTAATCAGATACTTCTAGTATAATAAAAATCTTAATTTATATTACTCATTTATAAGACATATATCCACATTCCACTTAATAACATTTATGATCATGCTTTAGAATTTTGATTTTGTTTTCAGAGTTTATAAATCCACTATATTAAACAAAATGACAGGAGAATAGAGTAAAATTAAAATAAAACTAGCTTTTCTTTAGATTGTAAGCATCTGAGCTTTTTATTCACAATTAAGGAAAAACAATGTAATTACAGTAAAAATTATTATGTAAATGAATTAGTAATCTGTTAACTCTTCTGAAAGCAGGTAAAAATTTTTTTAAAGAATCTTTTTTAACATTGACTAATCTATTATACCCAACAAGTCTAAGCAAATATATAATTTTGCAATTCAATTAAAGTTAAGAGTTGTTAAGTCCAGCCTAGCCTGCTGGAGGATGAAAGACTATGAAAGAGAGCTGAGGAATCCCAGCCAAGGCCATCTTAGACCAATTATCCTACACCTGACTCGTTAGCTGACCATAGATGCTTGAGCAAGCTTAGCTGCCATCAGTCAACCACTTAAGGAAAACAACAAATGGTTATTGCTTTAAGTCACTTAAAAAAAAAAAAGTTAAGACTTGTTTAAGGACTATTTGATTATTACAAGGAGATGCCGCTATGTCCTGGTTGGCCTGAAACAATACTGGTTTTCATCTGTTGTCTGGACATATTATTAACAGTGCCTTTTTTCACTTTAAAAAGTATCTTGATTTGGCCAATAAATCATATGGTCACCCAAATATAACTGTGCTTAGAAACTTTGTTTTGCAACTTAAATTACTTATACAGTTTATAAACTGTGTAAGTTTTTTTAACCAGATGCTTTTTAATGTCCTTATAACTCTGTTTAACAATAGTCTCTACAATTCAGACATATTAAAAAGAAAAATTAACTATTATACTAATTAGGTTAGAATTAAATATGGCAGTATAAGTATTTCTGACATTTAGGTGTATTTTAGGATCCTAAAGAGTATTACAAGAATTGGGAAAGCCCTAGCCAGATATAAATGAATATATAAAAGTTAATGTCTTCCTTTACACTAAAAAATAGCCAGTTAGACAATATAATGGAAGAAAATATTTGAATTAGAAAAAATGTATAGGTAAAATCAATTCATCTATAAAGAATCCAATATAATGAGATAAGTACTAAAGTAAAACAATCTATTTTTTAGTTGTTATTGCATATATTATTTATTTCCCATACCCTATTAAGAATGAATGTTGCAAAGGGTCACAAAAACAATCTCACAGATGAAGAGGATAGTGCTTTTTACAAAAATTTAATTTTGATCTTCCCTGAATTATTTTTCAAGGGCACTAATATGGGCACTAATATGGCACTAACCTGTTTAGATCTAGCTTTTACATAAAAGATAAGCTAAAATGGACTATAACATTGATAAATCTTTTAGGAATAGTCAAATGAGAAAGAACTGCTCTTTAGCATCTTTACAGAGATCTTTACAGAGATGTAGCAGGTACAGAAGGAAAAAACTATTAAATGCATACCTACTTTTTCATTAATGGAAAATCTGAATTTTTTTTGGAGGGAAGATAAGAAAACTGAATATAGTGGCTAAAAGAATGTGCTTGTGAATATTAAGTTCTTACATTTCTATCCTATTTCTTAGAACTCTTAATTATATAACACTGACTTTATAACATTGTGTCAAAGAATACAGTATGAGGTAAAAATTAATATGATTTTATTAAGCAAAGTACTTTCACATAATGAATAAACATGATTTTTTAGTAAAAGAATTGTTTTACTTGGAAAGAACATTTTATATTTTTATATCACATTTACATTATACATTAAAATATTTTGTTCTCATTTTATAATTAAACATAATTATATATAGGTCAGAGGAAGCTACATATATATGAAAAATATCTTGTAAATGGCAGTTAATGGTTTCCAAATATGATTATTTTTTCATTTATATAACTTATGTAAGCAATTTGTTTTCTAGCCAAACTAGTCTTTAAACCCAACTCCAATAATGAATTGGGTTTTCTGTGTGTTTTTCTGTTTGTTTGTTTTTATAGAAATGGGGTCTTGCTTTTGCTCTGGTTGGTCTCAAACTCCTGACCTCAAGCAATCCTCCCGCCTCAGCCTCCCAAAGCGCTAGGATTACAAATGTGAGCCACCGCATCAGGCCTATGAATTGTTTCTTAAGCATTTAGCTTTTGGAAATCATGTTTCAAAAAAACAAACCTATAAAATGTAACATGTAGACTGATTTCAAATATGTCACCAATTTCTTTACTCTTCCTTGTATTCACACCTCTTGTAGTGGGACTTCCATTATGAACTGGAGTGTAGTTCCCCACCTCTTAAATCTGGGTTGGCCTTATTTATGACTTATTTTGACCAATACATTGTGGTTGAGGTACCAGTGTGCCCCTTCCAAGCCTAGATGTTAAGAGGCCCTCTTGCATGGCTTCTTTCTCCCTCCTTAGATCTATGTCTCTTTCATGAGAACAAGGTAGGATGAGAGATTGTAAAACAGAGCTGAGTCTGCCCAACTGAAGCCATTCTCCAACAGCTAGCATCCAGCCAACTGCCAGCTGACTGTGGATTCATGAGTGAGCCCAGCAAAGATTAGCCACGCCAGCCCAGATCAGCAGAACCATTCAGCTGATTCATAGACTTATGAGCAAAAATAAATGTTACTGTTGTAATGCCATTGAGAGTTTGTGTTTGTTGGTAGCTACATTATTGTGGCAATAAATAACTAATACAGAAACTGATACTTAGAAGTTGTGTGTGACACAACAAAAACTTAAAATAAGTAGCACTGACTTTGCCTCAAACTAACAGTTACATTACAGAAAGTGGAAAAGTAATGAGAAACTATAGGAGACTAGAAAAATGGTAATCCATGTTACGCAGTGCTAAAATATGCTATAATAACTTGGAATAAGTTAGACAATGTATCTAAGAAACTTTTGGACTTAAGCAAGCTAACTTCCAAAGAGAATGCTGAAAAAGCCAACTGCTTGCTCCTAGCTAAGGTTCTGCAAGAAAGAGATGAGCTAAAGAAAGAGCTAGTCCTTTTATAAGCAGAATCTAGAGGGAATCTAGAGGGATTAGGACTTGATGGGATGGAAAATAAAACTATTTCATCTCTAGTCTCCTGTAATATTTTCAAAATAAAATGAAGCCCATGGACAAAGGCCAAATCAAGGATGCAGCTGTAGGTTCCTTTCTTAAGATTACTGAAAGAATTAAGGCAGGGTCTAAATAGACATTCTCAGCTTGACAAAGGGGTTTTTAGGAAGTTTCTGGGCATGATCCTATAGAATTCTGATCTCCAAGCAGTAGTGATTATATCTAGAGCAAGCGTGTCTCCAAAAACAACTATGGTTGTGGACTTTAAAGCATGGCATGGACTCAGCCATACAGAAAGCCCACAAAAATTTTAAAGTGCGTTGTATTGGCCAAAACCCTCTAGCCTGGACTCCTGGACTTGCCTTGTGACTTGCTTGACCAACAGAAGCAACACTGTTGGTGGAAGCAACACTGTGCTAATTTAAGGTATCTTGCACCTTCTGCTCTCTTTCTTGGACTTCTACCTCTGCCATGAGAACAATCCCAGGCTAGCCTGTTGAGGGATGAGAGTGCATGTGGAGCAGAGTATAGCACAGCTATTTTTCCTTTTTCAACAAGATGACAAAGCCAAGCCAAAAAATAGAAAATCTCTCTCTTCCTACTTCTGTTAGTCATAGCCCCACTACCATCATTCTTAGTACAGATCTTCAGACTTATATCTTGAGTTATTAATACTACTGTAAATACCTCTAAACTGTTACCTATGCTTCTATTTCTTCTACACAACCATCACTCTAATGTACCATAATCTTCACCATGTTGGTAAATGCTTATTGTAATAATAGTAATAATTTTATCCTTATTTAGAAACTACTGATGGTTACCCAAATCACTAGTGTCAACTCATCTCCAGACATTAAAAGCCCTTCACAAACATAACCTTGCCTTCCTTTACGACCTTTCTTTTGTGATTTTCCTAGAAAATATCCAATCTCCTAAATATTCTTAAAAATAACATGTTCATTCCTATTTCTAATACCTGATTCATGCTGCTCTTTTCTACTAAAAGGATTTCACTTCATCCTTTGCCTATCCAAGTCTTACCCATACTTTGATCCTATTCCTTCATAATGCCTTTCCCAACATATTAACCCAGAAAGATGTCCTTCTGCTCTGATCCCTAGAGTACTTCCTATATATACTTATTAAAGCTGCATCATTACATGTGCTTTGTATTTCTTTTAGCTGTTTTCTGTGTATATCTTATTTTCCCGCTACACCGCAGGCTTTCAAAAAGGAAAAATGAGATCTTACACTTTTTCATTAAAGTCCTCTCAGCGCTCAGTACAAATTCATAAACACATGTTCGATATATCTAGCATTATCATTAAACTCATGTAAATAATTCCCAAATATCTATTTAACAAATAAAATTTCTCTGAGAGAATAATTACTTCAATACAGCTCATTATTTTCCTTATGTATGCTGGAACAAAAGTATGTAATTACATATAAATTAAGGCTATACATCTTTATCTTATGCAAAATACATAATTTTCATAATAAAATACATACCCTCTCTGAAATAAATCCACATTGTAGAACTTGTTTAGCTCTACAGAGAATTCTACCATTGCTTGAACTTCAGTCATTTTTACTTTATACCCAGAAGACAAATCTGGTAACAGCACCTTTGTTAAAGAAGGGGGAAAAAATGAGAAGCACAACAAAAATGCCAACTTATAAAAATATTACTAAAATATATTTTCGAATATAATACATAGGCAGAAAATAAAAATTAAGCAAATTGGTTCAGTGTACCTAACAGCTTAACCCAACTAAACAGCACCAGAATCTATACTTACTAAATAGCACCTCTATAAGATTTGTCCTGATAGAGTGCTTCCATTTATGTGATAATAAACAACATAACAAATTACTAAAATAAACTTTTTTTTTCCGAACACCCTGAGATCAGATAAAAGAAATTCTTGATCTCTTGCAGACAAGATAGTAACTTAAAAAAAAAAATCGGCCAGGCACGGTGGCTCACGCCTGTAATCCTAGCACTCTGGGAGGCCCAGGCGGGAGGATTGCTCGAGGTTAGGAGTTCGAGACCAGCCTGAGCAAGAGCGAGACCTTGTCTCTGCTAAAAATAGAAAGAAATTATCTGGCCAACTAAAAATATATAGAAAAAATTAGCCAGGCATGGTGGTGCATGCCTGTAGTCCCAGCTACTCGGGAGGCTGAGGCAGTAGGATCGCTTAAGCCCAGGAATTTGAGGTTGCTGTCAGCTAGGCTGATGCCATGGCACTCACTCTAGCCCGGGCAACAGAGCGAGACTCTGTCTCAAAAAAAAAAAAAAAAAATTAAGCTACTTAATTATTCTCTTCTAGTTCTACATTGCACATAAAAGTAACTGCAGAGTCAAAAAGAGAACTAACATTTGTGAATCCCCAGTTAAATCCATGAAAGGTTTTTCTTTGATAGGTAGAGTTCTTAAATGAATTTTCACTTTTAAATTTAAAAAAAGAAAACTTTTTTCCTTCACTACAAAAGCCTAAAGTATTCATTTTCAAAGAGGTGTTTTTAAAAAAAGAAAACAGACCAAGCAAAAAAGAAAACATTCACAATTCCATCCACTGAAATACACACTTTGGTATACATTCTTCATATGTGTGCATTTGTACAATTTTTTTTTATAAAAGTGGAATCAAGCCACACGTACCTTTTATAACCTGTTTATTTCACTTAATTTTTCAATAAACATCTAGGTTAATAAATGTAGTTTTACAAAATTATTTTTAATTGTTAACTATTACATCATGAACATGTTATAATTTAAACCACCTAATGTTGAATATTTCAGTAGTTTTCATTTTTTCACAATTTCAAAAAAACACCATAACAATTATCTTTATCAGTAGTACATATTTTAAAAAGCAGTTTAATTGCTGCTTAGCTCTTTGGAAGACAATTCTCCATGAACCTCTTGTGTTTCTGCATGTCTTGCAGAGACACTGACAGCCTTTGTTCCAGATTATCTTTTCAAGGATATTTCTAAAGTGAAACATCCTACAGTGAACAATCTTAGAAGTCAGAGGCATGTCTCAACACAAGAACAAAGGGCAGATTTTGTTTACTGTTCTCTATAATAAAGATAAAGTCTCCCTCCAAGAAAAAAGTCAGGCAGGCTTATTGTCCATTATAAAAGATTCAGGTTTCCCTAAGGAAACTCAGGGTTCTTCTGTAATATAACCTACTCATATGCAGGTGTGACCTGGTACGTAGCTACTGCTGTGAGTATAAACCATCCTTGTCTTTGATATATCAGTCTCATGTCTTCTGCCAACATCCATGGCACTGTGGCGTTAGCTTGCAAGTAGGACAAAATCTCAGACCCTTCTCAGTTCTTGAAGTAGTTTTTCATAGAAATTTTGCACATATTCCAATTTATTATGAATTAAATGCAAAAGAAATGTCATATTCTTACCTGTGCTGATCAAAATTTCATTTTAACATTATTAAATAACCAATCTTGTACTTCCAGTTACTGATTCTTGCTGTTAAAAATATATTGTTCCCCCTATGAGAAAGAAACAATATCTCAAACAAAACAGTAGAAATAAAAAAAGTCTATCTTAAGGAAACCTATGCTAATTACTTCCTATTCTCAATTTGTATAAAAAATCTACATCCTCCATAAGGTTTAGGAATAAAGTTTATTTTATTTTTTTAATTTTATAAATATAAGGGGTACACGTGCAGTTTTGTTAGATAGATATATAGCATAGTGGTGAATTTCTGAGCTTTTAAAAGTAACCATAATCAGAACAGTGTACAATGCACCCATTAAGTAATTTCTCATCCCTTAACCCCCTCCATCCTCCCCTACTTCCGAGTCTCCAATGACTATACAGGAATAAGTTTTAGAGATCCGTTTTCATTCACAATTTCACTGATAACAACATTAGCTATTATATCTCTATTAAGGATTCACTTATGTATAATTCAAAGTACAATACCAAACAGAGTACTTTCTTAGTTCAGTAACAATTCTCAGAAAACCAAAACATTATAAGCTTATTAATAATTTTTAAGATGCAAAAATGCCATTCACCATTTTAAATAACTCCCTAAATAGAAGTGATTTCTGAAATTTCATATATATATATGTACACATATATGTACGTTTGTGTTAATATAAAGAGCTATTTAAAATAGTTTGACAAAAAAAGGTTGCCCGATATGCTATAAAGAGTTTTTCTCACATTTCAAATACTGCTTAAATTTTTTGAAAAATAGTATGTTTTGCCCTTGGTAAATTATTTTAAGTACTAAAAATGTTAGAATAAAGACCATGTTCACTCTTCAACAGAGTCTTTTCTTCTCTCCATCATAAAGATGTGGATTTACTGACTTCTACAACTGCGATTTTAAACTTTAATAATCATATCAAAAGACTTTCTAATAACTATTTCTAAGAAGATCAAAACAACGCTATCTTTATATAAGACATTCCAATTTTATTATTATTGGAAAAATTACACATATATTATTTTGTTCAAGGTTTAGATCACACTCTGGTTCTGACTCAGAGTCAAGTTTGGTCAAGTTTCTATGCTTTAACATACTCAGATATGAAATGGGTATTAATTCATTCATGCATTTATTAAACACCTACTAAAGGCTAGGAGTTGCAATAGTTACAAGGTACAGCTATATTCCTGACCTCAAAGAGCTAATTAACCATCAGGAAGAGATATACTGAATATATATAAGCACAGCACAATGGTTAAAATATGGGCTTGGGGTCTGAATCCAGACCCAACATTTTGGTAGCTGTCTTCCTCATATCTGCATTTCCTTTATGGAACATAGCAACCCCACTACCTAAATCAGTAGGTCTGTCAAATGGAAAAGAAAGAAACTTTTTTCTCATTTAAGCCATTTTATTTTTGGATCCCTATTATAGCATTTTGGCCTTTTCCTTAATACATAAATTAATACCAGAATCAGGGCATTACTATAACAAAAAGTATGTAGGAAAATATACTACTGGAATACTACTGACCCGTTATGTGGGAACACAACAAATGATAATACTGTTGCCCACAATAACCTGCAGAACTAGGTACTCATAAAAAGTCCACAGCCCCAAGAAAAGTAGATGAAAAATGCTACAACATTGTGTGCCGGTGGTTCTTTGTTGTCTTTACTCAGGCAAGAATTGGCTAGTTTGTAAGCAACGATGAAAGGAAATAAAGCAGAGACCAGGTGCAGTACCTCACGCCTGTAATCCCAGCACTTTGGGAGGCCGAGGCAAGAGAATCACTTGAGGCCAGCAGTTCAATACCAGCCCAGAAACATAGCAAGACCCCATCTCTACAAAATATAAAAAAATTAGCTGGGCATGGTGACATGTGTCTGTAGTCCCAGCTGAGCCAGAGGACTCCCTGAACCCAGGCATTTGAGGATTCATTGAGCAACGACTAGACCACTGCACTCCAGCCTGGGTGACAGAAAGAGAAGAAAGGAAAGAAAAGAATGAAGAAATGTGAAGCCTTGTAGCCAACTACTTCAACACCCCATGTTTAACACCTTTCTCAAAGGACTTCTTTTAATATTTCTTGACAAAACAAAGGGACCCAGCTCTACAGTTAGATTAGATGAGGGATGCTGTCATCCCACCAATGCCTGTTGTAGATAGTTTCAAGACAGTGGCCATTAAAATAAGAAACAAGGATGTGTCATTGGGTGCACATAAGAGAAATAAATAAGGCAGGCTTATGAACTACATCCAGCAAAGAACTGTAGTGTAATTACCAGCACACAGAACTGAATGGAGATAAACATAAGATTCTGTTTTCAACAGAATTGTATTTGTCAAAGAAATTTTAAACTAACCCACAAAAGCCTGTGACTGTGTAACTTGTAAGCTGGCAAACCTGCAGTCCCAGAAGCAGGCTATGAAAACTGTATACCCCTCAATTGGACAAACTTTCAACACCAACTTCAGATGTGGCCATGGAGGTTAATGTAAGGAAGAAACACCCAGAGAGCAAAGACAGGGATAACAATGCAATGAACATAGGCATTCTTAACAGAAAGCAGAACTAAGGATATTACTCCACTGCGAGGCATCATCATTCCTGCCTAGTACTGTTCTCAACCAGAGAATGTTTATCTGGTTTTTGCCTGTTTTCCCAAATGGGAGATTTTATGAGTGTTTTCCTGTTTCTGATCCACCACAATATGTTGGGTATATGCTGGGTATGTGTGGGAGGACTAGAGGGGAAGATAACTGTGTTTTGTTTATAGGTCACTAGACTTGCAGATCTCACAGAAAATACTGTACCTCTCAGGGAACTCAGATTAATGTAACAAGTTGATGGCACCTTGGGTTGTCTCCCTTGAGAAAGGGAGGTAGGAGTGTTTCCAACAGGTAGGTTGAAAGATGCACATGGATATTTAGTTAGCCAGAGTGGCAGACTGTGGTAGACTATGTCATTTGTTTCTTTCTTCTTCCTAGCCAAATGGTAACCCAGACTGAGACTCTATTTCCCAATCTCCTTTGATGCCAAGTGATCCTACCCATGGATGTCAACTTCAGTGATACATGCAATATTTCCCTCACTTGTTTAAAAGTGAGGGAATTCTTTTCCCTGGACTTCGTCTGCTTCCCCTTCTTCCAGGCTGTAATACCCTTTTCACAGTGACCTAGTATTGATCACACAGAATAGGACAAAGCCCTGAAGAATGGTAAAGCAAAAAGATAGAAAGATTCTAGATTCCTGAACATCTTACCACCTGCTCAGACTTTGTGACAGCAACTACACTTAATCTATACCCTAATATATCCCCTCTCCTCAGACTATTTTCAAAAAAGTACCTTCTTTCTTCCGTGTTCCAAACCCTCAGTGGTTTCCCATCTTATTTAGTAAAATTGTCTTATGATAGCCTATAAAATTACATTATAATAATATGGACCTTTCATAACTTCTCTGACCTCATCTCCTCAACTCTGGTCTGTCCTCTCTCAAGAACTAAAGAAATTGCAGAAAGAGCTTCTTTCCTTTTACCTAGTTGATACATGGGACACTTCACTGTAAGGAACTCTCTGCACCCATCAGAACCTGACTGCACAGTCTGCTGGCTGGCTCAGAACCTTTCACTTTAACCTAAGCTTTTGAAGCTCCAGGAATCAGCTGACTTACCTGAAACTGAATTGCTCACTCCATTCTCCTGGATCTGGCAAAGTGTGGCATAAAACTGAAATTATCTGGAGGTCTATACAAATAGGGCTCCTTTCTGGGCCATTTCCTGGGTCACTAAGAAAGAAGCTAGTTGAGTAAACTACAAACTCCAATCCAAGGAAGCCAGAGGGGAACCCCAAACAGGAAATGATCCCAATACTAAATGAGAAACATGCTGAAAAGCCCTGAGAGACAAGAAGGGATTTCTCTGCCAATCAAATCTGACAGGGTGAACAATCTGACACCTACCTTGTAGTACTTAGGAAAAGAAACAAAGTCTAACTAATCTGAAAGACATTCTTGGTCCTCTAGCACTACTCTGTCCAACACGGTGGCTACTAGCAACTTGTGGCTACTAAACAATTGAAATGTGACTAGTATGACTGAGAAACTGAATTTTTAATTTTATTTAATTCTAAATTAATTTAAATCTAAACACTGAAGCAGTGTAAAATATTTTCTCATTAAACATAGCTTTATTGTTTTGATATCACTATATTTTACTTTAATCATTCAAAATGTAGAGTACTAAACAGAAAGTGTGAACTAAGATATGCTGTAAAAGTATACAATGAATTTTAAAGACTTAGTACAAAAAATGTAAATATCTCATTAATATGTTTTTATATTGATCACATCTAGAAATCATATTTTTGATATATTGGGTTACATTATTAAAATACATTTTACCTGTTTATTTTTACTTTTTTTAATGCGGCTACTAGGAAATTTTAAATTACACGGCTCACATATTTCCATTGGATAGCATAGTCTAGGAATACCAAACCATCCCTTTAACTGCTAAGAGTATAGTAACTGCCTCAGAAATCGTGATAGGTACATAAAACCATGCATAACTTCTAAGACTACAGGGATGTTCACTCCCATCAGATCAGCTGAGAGACATCGAATATACACAAAGCAGAGTTCTAGGCATGGATATCCGGAAAATATGGGAGATGCTCCTGCACTATCTACAGTGATCCTAAAACAAGAGCTAACCACCTTGAATGCAGTCAGAATTCATGAGTACTTCAGAACCTAAAAGAGGATGTGGAAACACCTGAAACTAAGAGGCCCAGGTCCGAGGTCCCTCAAGATGAGCTGGAGACCACAGAGAACTATCAGATTCTCCCACAGAAATCAAGAAATAGCCTTGACTCTTGAATTATGAAAATGTTCTTTCTCCTAAGGCAGAGTAATGGAGTTGAACAAACTGGAGACTCCAGGCACTCCCCTTGTCGACCTAAGGAATTAAGGGACCACTTCCATCAACTATGAAGACAATGGCTCCAGTTCCTGAATTCTACTCCCAAGTTAGCAACCATGGGATAAATGAGCTCAGAGCCCATAAAACTGGCAGTCCAAATCATGATGCCCAAAAGACACTACATCAGGCAAAAATTGCTTACGGACCACCTTACCCTTAAAAATCCCTTAGAAAGGCCCCATGTTAGCAAATGATATATCATGCTCATTAAGTACAACATAATCATTTTTTCCTCCAGCTTTAGGAGAAAATTCAGTTTCTTTAGCTGAACACTAGATAATGTAATAAACTTGCATTTAGGGGCCATGTTGTACAAAAAATACACACACCTTTAAACATTCACTCAATGTAGTGAGAGGCTCACACTACGATACCCATATGAGAACTGACACCAAATGAAGGAACAGCAGATTCACACACAATTAGATGAGGGGCTCACGCTATGACAGATATGTGGGAACCGAAACTAACATTTGGGATCCAGGCCCAACGGAGGGAAGAACATCTGATGTGTATAATTAAATTCCAATATGTTAAATAGGAATATGATGGGAACAGAGAAATTTTCTGGATCCAGAGGGAAGTTAACTTAATACATTTAATACTAGCTAGTCTAATTTTGCTTTTTCTTGGCAATTCTTTAAAGGAATAAGCAGGAAACCCAAAACAGGAGTGCCCTCAGAAGCCTTCAGAATGCTGTTCTCTTATGAATAACAAAGGATTCTTGTAACAGTCATGTTCTATAGCAGACTGAGGAGAGCAGGAAGATGGGTTTCTTGGTGGAAGGTATACTCAGGTGCTACCTTTCCTAAGTCTCACTCATCTACGGTACAGGAGAACTCCAATCCACATAGGCTCTGGCCCTTAATAGTCTCTGAGCTAATCTTGACCAAGTCAGACCATACAGCAATAAACTGAAAACAATCTGCTATATGGTATAAATTCTGGCCACCTGAGTTGGTTAGGTCTGCATTGGTTGGTTCAATGTGAATATCCAAGCTATGGTCTTATTTCTTGATTTACATTCAACTCCCTTCTTTGTTAGCTGAGACCCTGACACCCTGCCCTTCCTCTTGCAGGGGCTAAACATGCTCAGGCACTGGATTATATCTTGTTCTAAATTGGCCAAGCCACCTGTCACTTGCCTGCCTCCAAAGATCACCACCACTCAGATCACTTTTAAACTTCTTTTGCCTTACAATCATTCCAAGGTACAATACAACTTTCATCAGTAACAGCTCTCACAGCAAAGCTGAGCTCATCGGAATCATTACAGTAAAGAGGGCACATAAAATAAGGAAAATCACTTGTCTAGAAACTTTAGCCAACACTCCTCACTCATCAAAATGAACTCCTGAGGGCCAGCCTATGCCACATTGCATGAATTATAGAAATATTTAAGAAAAGAATAGATTACTAAATTTTTTTCTTTAGGGAAGAGGGGGAGATGGGAGATCTTCCAAAGTAAAGATAATAAGAATAGCTTAATAGACAAGTTATATTTTAAAAATCTATATGTTTCTCTGTTGATAATACCAAATATAGACCAAGTAGCAACATAAAATAAAAACCAGATATAGTCGCTGAAAATTTTTTGGCATACCTACTCTTGCACCAGCAGCTTTAATGATGCTATTTAATGTAATTCTCATAAAAATATGAAAGAACTACTATGACTCCATTTACAGGTGAGGAAACTAAGGAGCAGAAAGTTTACATAACTTATTACACAGTAAGGAAATAATGGAACAGCACAAAAAACTGAAAGGTATCAAACTCCATGGCCTATATTTGCACCTGCCTAATTCTAAAGTCCACACCTGAATTGCCATAGGAGATAGAGTTAATGATCATCAAACTATGAGATAAATGTGCCTCTACCAAAAGAAAAACTGAAATAAGAATGCAACATTAATGAAAAAAATTACACTTAATAAATTAACTATATTCAATTTCCCAGGTAACTAATATTATTTCCTAATTATGAAATCCTCAAATTTCTCACACCCCACACCTATACAAACAAAAGTAAAGTTTTAAAGGCATTGTTCTCTTCTAATTTCTTTAAAATCTGTGTTTAAATAGTTGCTGTCTAATAAAAGGGAAATGCATTATTACTAATCTTAGAACTGACATTTACATTAAGAAGTATGCATTCTCAAAAAGAACATTATTAATTTTGGGCAACTGTGTTAATAAAATAGAAAATCCATAACAAAAGCAATTTTTAAACATAATATAGAGGAAATCACTGAGAGTATTTTCATGGTTCACTAACTACATGAGAATAAAATAAACAGAGAAAGAACTTTTACTGCTCATTATGTGACACTTCATGAAAGCTACCTCTGATACTACAAACTTTTAAGAGGAACACATGCTATAAAACAAACCTGTCAGAAACATATATCATGTTTTTATACCTAACAACTTCAGAACAGCTAAAATTACCAAAAACGAGTTACTCTTCCTAACAGGAAGAGAAATTGAGAAAAAACCACAGTCATCATCTACTACATAGTTCTGGGATGCGCTCAGCATTTCTCAAAATATTTCTTCGTATTGGTTATATCAACAGAAACAAAGCTCAGAACCAGAATAAAAAGAATTATAATATTCTTTCTGAAACATATTCTAAGAAACAATGTTTTCTTGACATCCCATGCTTTCTGGCTTTCTTTAGTCTACCAGTAACTTTTGTATCAGACAGACCTGGATTCTAATTCAGACTCTCTAAGCCTCACTTTTCTCAAATGCAAATAATATTTATAATTCCTAGCTAAAAGGTAAGGCTTGAAAAGGTAATACATACAAAGCACTAAACATGGAACTTGGTGCTCAATAAATAGCTTACACTGTAATTTTGTATCAATTTTTAAAGATGATTACCTTTGAAATGACTATTCAAAATAATGCAAGTAAATAGGTTATTATTACAAGTTTCAACTGCATTGCTTGAAAAATATTTTCATTTACAGGCCACAGGACCTTAAAAGGAGAGGGGGTGGCTTCTAATTAAAATATTCTATGGTGTTAGAGAAAACCAGGAAAAATACCAGTGATTATTTCAACTAGTCAAAGAATTTTTCTACTGATTTTACTCTTTATTGACATTTCCCTGGCTCCCCCCTGCCTAGAGTACTCCTTTAGAACTCTACCACCCAAATTTGGCCCTTTATAAGCATTTTCATTTTATACTATTATTATACTTTGACAAAATGATTAATTTTACAGAAAGGGGCTGGTGACAGCCTACATTTTAACCTTATCTGCCTGAGGAAAAAAACTAATTTTCAGTCTTAAAGTAAACCTGAGTAAGGATGATGGTGTTCTAAAAATCTGGGGTTCTCAATCCCAAAAAGACAAAAGTAATGGTAAAGGCTTCCAAGGTCTTAAATTGTGATTGCCAATAAGCCCTCATGTACTGGCAATTTGAGGATATCAAAGAGCAGGTGTCAGTTATCACTGCTCTAAAAACAATCATGAATAAAGCAGCTGCATCCTATAAGGCAACTTCAAGGGGATTTCAATAAAGGAATACTTACTCTATTTCAGATTAAATTAAGAACTACAGTAAAAGGACATTTCATAACACTTAAATGTTCTCTGATAGAGACCTAATGCTATAAAACGAAAGATGCTATAATTTTCACAGAATGGTTTCTCAGTTGAGAGATAGTTCATAAAGTTTAATCAAAATAAGAACTACCAAATAAGGAGTTTTTCAACTAGGAGATATCTTTTTATGGTTTAACATGCCTGATACCTTTATATTTCTGTTAAGAAAAAAGAGCGTAATTTTTATTTTAAATTTAGCATATCACTGGTAACCAAGTATGTATCTGTTAAAAACTGCCAATCTTTAAAAATAAAAGGTGAAACCCACTGAAGAGTTGCTTTACTTTACTCCTTCTGAAAAACCTAGACCTGCCTAACAACTTGCACTTTGTAACTTTTCTGAAAAACCATCGAGTCCATTAAGAATGCTTTCTTCTATAATCCACTCCATTTCTTATTCCTATTCATTTCTAAACCTTCTTCCAGACAAACAATTCATGACAAAAACACTACTTCCTTTAAGTCTATATGTCCCCATCTCCATCCATTTATTTAAACACAAACTTGTACATATAAAAAAACTCATTTTTAAGCAGTTTTTCCTCAATACCTAGAATCAAAGCAAAGGAAATCCTTGCCCCTTCTTTTCCCTTAAAAACTCCCCACTCTCAAGTGTCTACATTTACAGTAAACAAAGTGAAAACATAAGACAACAGAAAATTAAGGAGTTAACCAAAGATATATGCATAACTTTTACATCTCCTTTCAGTGTCAACTACCTAGCAAACAAAGAGCTTATCTGTTTTACATATGGAATACTGCAGTGTCTGTTTCACTGTATATGAACATTAACTAATCTAAGCTAGACCACAGTTCACTAGCATTGTACTACACTTTTCACAGAAGTCTGAAATTTAACCAAAAAAAAGGATCTAAGTCCCAGTTTGATCTGGGATTTAAGTAATCAATTGTACTCTTACTACATAGTCTAAAATTAAAGAGATAAAAATTAAGTATTTTTATAGCAATTTTTGTCTGTGGTGGCCCTAAGCATATTTAAATGATTAGGGCTTACTTTGCTATTTAGAGATGACTGGGTGGCCACCTTTATTATCCACATTTTAAAGGTGGAGACACTGAACTATAGAGGTTAAGTGGGATCTACATTCTAATGTCATGAGTCATCATAAGAGTTCACATCTTCTGACTTCTAGTCTTGTGCCTGCTGTCTGTGTGAATCCTCATTTTAATTTCTAAAAGCACAGGAATCAACTCACTAAAAATACCAACAAGAACATGTAGGTGTTTACTTTTTTAAAGAATATTTACCTAAAAATAAAAATACCTGCTTTTGAAGTGTAAGCTTTCTTCAGAAGCAGCAATTATCTCTATTTGCATTTGAAAAATCATTAAAAAAAAAACTTGAAAGCTGAGTTCACCTCTTACCATAGACAATTGCTGATTTGTCTAAAAGTGTGCTTTAATGACAGCAGAGCCTCTTACTTTTGACACTAAATCACTTTGAATAAGGAACCAGACTTTTTTGCTTCAGTATTCATTTCCCTTCTTAAAACAAGAGAAAACTTAATTCCTACCTGACATAGACAACGTAAGGAAGAATTTACTCTTTGTGGACTGCTTTGAGATTCCAGAGCGAAATACATAATCCAGTTGATCTTCAAACCTGGAATAAAGGCAAACTTTACTAAAAGTAATTGCTTCAGCAGATGCCTTCAAAATAAGATACTTTATCATTATTTTTTAGAAAAAGAAGTTTTATTTAAGCCAAATGAAGGGTAGGGGCTCTAAAAGTGGTTAGAAATTTCTTTTGCCCAATTCAAAAATTTAATACTTCCCACAGATTTCTCCTTCAGTAAGCACACTAATTCTATTCTTAAGTTAGCAGAAATTGCATACATTTATTGAAGAGAACAGATACTCTCAGGAAAATGATGCAACCAATTACAATAACAAACATATAAAATGTCAAATTAATAAATTTTATAAAATAGTGTTAAATTTCATTTAAGATTCGTTCTTGGACAACTACATATACTGGAGGACAAGAAAATTTCCAAATTTAAGCATATGTTTGTAGGTCAACCTTTAACTACTCTTAACCCTATAAAGGGTTTTTGAAGTCTGTACTCAATTTGCTTCTCCTGGCATATCAGGCAAACATAATTCTTAAAAATGAAAGCCTCAATCAGAAAGTGTAACAGGCTTATTGCTATTGTCATTCTTTTGATGGTATTTCCAACAGGTGAAGAAAGAAGATGAAGATATTAAATTGGAAGCCGATCGAAGAATATTGAGTTCTAGTTTCTGGCAGAAAGCAGAAGAAACTAAAAGGGTATGTTAGAACTCTTCAGAGATTTAATGAAAAGTAAAGCAAACGGACTGAAGTTAATTAAGAGACTCGACCGATATAAACAGGAAAAAAAGTTTGAGGGGAAAAAAAAATCAAGAATAGAAACTAGAACTGGGATCAGTAAGGAAAAGGATGGAAAGACAGCGGCCATTCGAAAGCGATGAAATAGGGTGCCTACCAAGAGAGGACTGAGGGAGTGAGGGCTTCCAAAGGTGAGGTGGGGCACAGAACGAACTCTAGCGCAAAGCGATGCTAAAACCTAACATACAATCGGCAACTAACAGAAGAGCCAGAAAAACTACCAAAAGGAGGATGAGAGGAAAAGAAAGCCAAGACAGAAATTCCGGAGGTAACAGAGAAATGTGGTCGGCGAGGGAAAGGAGCTTCGGGTAGGGAAGAGCCAGACCAGGGATGCACAGAGAGAGGGAAGACACCGAGGGAAGCAAAAGGATACACTGCCTCCAACGGAGGGACCACCGGGGCGAAAAGGCATGCGGGGAGGCGCGGGATGAAAAAGCAGAACCACGAAAGGTGAGTAAAGGAGAGACAGGGCGACCGCGGAGGAGCAGGGTGCGGAGGGCAGGGAGGCTGGCACACAGCAGGCATGAGGTTCGGGAGGAGCCAGCCGAGGGGCGCGCGGCGGGGAGCACCGGGCGAGAGGCGCGCCTCGGCCCCTCGCCTCCCGGAGAGCGTCCTGCTCCGTCGTCCCCACCGACCTTCAGCGGGGCCGGGGCCGGGCTACGGCCGCCAGCAGTGGTGTGAGGGGCCGCGGCGGGCAAGCGGGACTGGAAGCGAAGGAGGCCGCTTCCTGCCGGGCCCCTGGGAAAAAGGGACGGAAGGAGGGGTCGTGGGTGTCGGGCGCCGGGAAGCCTGAGGGGACAGTTAGGGGCTTACCTCTCGCCCGACTCGGCCTCTTCCCCCGACTGTCGGACGGAGGAGCTCGTTGTCCAGCTGGAAGAATCCGGCCGTACCCGGGTCAGCACCATCCCGCCCCGGGCCCCCTCACATCGCCATCGCAGCAACCGCAACCGAGGAGCGGGCTCGTCACCGCCGCTCGGCTACTGGCCCAGCGCGGCCAGCGAGCATGCGCAGTCGCCCCAGTCTCGAGGGAGCCCGGGCCAGCCGGCTCTACCTGCGATCAACAGGTCCTCGGCCGCGCGGCCCCGCCCCCGGCCTCTCTCACCTCCTCCTCCCGCCTCTTCCCTCCCCTCTCTGAGGTTAGGCCCCGCCCCTTTCGAGTCCGCGCCCCGCCCTTCGGGGGCCTCAGCCGCGGCTCCAGCTCTAGCGCCAACTGAGATTTCGAGAGATTTGTCCGCCTTCCCCGTCTCCCGTTCCCAAGTTCCCGCGAGAACGGGAAGTTTGCGTCAACACAAAGCGCGAGCCCAAGTGAAGGAGAGTATGTAGGTTTAAGGGAATGAACTTGGAAGTTGATGAAGAGTAGGGAACAAGAGAAGGGCAGAAAGAGGGAGTGCTAAGACTTTAGCTGTTTTTCCCATAATGTTCCTTCTTTTCTTCTCTCTTCACCTCCTCCTTGCAGTCCCGGGTAGAGAGCCCGGTTTCTGCGCTACTCAAATTGTACAGTGAGGAAGGAAGCTGCAGGCGGTCGGCGCTGTCCCCGGCTGCCTTTCGGGACACAGTCGTTGCGTTGTTGGCGAGATGAGGGTGCTGATCTGGTTGCTTCTTGGTTTATGACTCCCAAAAGAGCGGGAGGGGGTCGATAAAATGAAGCCTTTAGCCCTTAAATACTATTAACAGAAGCCCATGAGGGATAGTTCTTCACTGATTTATTTCACTCTTCCCTGTTTCTGAATATAATCCACCAGAACCTTTTGTGGTGCATAAAATTCAGTGTGCACAATAACAATGAATTAGGAAAAAGCTTTGTGTATTCATTTGGGAGCAATTGGTGATGCCTTGTAGCCTAGGCCATTTGAAGGAGAGAGTTTGAATATACTTTTACCTCTTGTTTTTTAAAAATGTGTATTTTTTTTTAAACATGATTGTGTGCCCCGTTGTTATGCTGTGCTAATCAGTCTATTAGCTTTTGCGTGAATGGCTTGCTTTCCTGGTTTCTAATCTGTCCCCTTTTTTATAGCCCTATACCATTTTACTATCTTCTCCAACAGGGCTTTTTATTGCTTGTTTTGTGACTTGAACTGTAGCCTCAAAATTGAAAGGCTTTTTCTATTCTTTTAGTTCCAGCTGTGTCTTAGGAAGACATACCAATCAACCAGTTATTTGCATTTCCACATTCATGCATCCCTAAATTACACACTGTGCCAAGGTTCTTTCCCTATTCCATGGTCTTTTTGTTCAAATCACATTTTTATATCATCTACTATGTGCCAGGCAGTGTGCTAATCTTGGAAGATATCAACATGAATAAAACAGAACTTGGGTGGAGTGTTTGCATAATTATCCTATGATGTGACATGTGTAGTGCAGGCATATATGCACAGGGAGCTATTGGGGCTCATAGGAGAAGCATTAATCCAATTTAGGTTGGGGAGAAGCCATGAGTCAGGAAAGACTTCCAGGAGAAAATGATTCCAGAAAGTTGATGAAGTGGGATGTGTGGTGGTGTTGGTGGGGAGGAGGAAAGGGGAAAGGATTGCTTGAGCAAAAGCTTTACTGTAAGAAACTGATCTTCTGTGCCACTGTTTAAGGATGTGAGGCTGGGGAAGTTGACAAGGATCATGGTGAGCCTTTGGAAAAACAATCAATTCAACTAATTTTTTTCTTATTATTAGGTGTGTGCCAAGCACTGTGCCAGTTACTACGGAGTACAATGAAGACTAAGTCAGTCTCAACCCTCAGGGAATTTGCAATCTAGTAGGGAGAGACAGGCATATGAAAAACAAGAAGGTCTGCTGAAGAGTTAAAATTAGATTAGGCAGAAAGCTGTCTGGAAACCCAAAAGAGGAGCCCTTAACTAGCCTAAATATTTAGGCAAGGCTTCCTGAAAAGTATGCTTCTATAGAAGAATATAAAATAATCTCCTTAAGAAAATTAGAAAAATTATAGTATCTCCCAAATATAGACTACTAGAGAGTATAGCACACATTGATCTAATTGTCAGATTATTTGGGTTCTATTAATAGTTCTATTATAGATTCTGTAGTATACTGCATAATCTTGAGAGTCTCTTAGCTTCCTGAGACCTCAGTTTTCTTTCACATGTAACAAGATAATTAGATTAGGCCAGGTGCGGTGGCTCACGCCTGTAATCCTAGCCCTCTGGGAGGCCGAGGTGGGTGGATCACTTGAGCTCAGGAGTTCGAGACCAGCAAGAGCGAGACCCCGTCTCTACTAAAAATAGAAATAAATTATCTGGCCAACTAAAATATATATAGAAAAAAAAAATTAGCCGGGCATGGTGGCGCATGCCTGTAGTCCCAGCTACTCGGGAGGCTGAGGCAGAAGGATCGCTTAAGCCCAGGAGTTTGAGGTTGCTTGTGAGCTAGGCTGATGCCACGACACTCACTCTAGACCGGGCAACAAAGCGAGACTCTGTCTCAAAAAAAAAAAAAAAAGATAATCAGATTATATGGAATTTAAATTCCTTTAGAATTTTCTTCTGATATTTTATGATCCTAAATTTATTTCTCATTTATCTCCCTAGAATTTATGTCATCCTTTATGCTAATAAACACTTTTTTTTTCACATTTAATGTACCTTAAGCTAGGTCTTATACATGTCATTTCAGTCCAGGCTGTGCATGTCCAAAGAATTAAAATTGAGTTCAAAGAATGCAAGATTTGGAATCCTTTGTATCCTGTAGTTGGTTTACATGATTTAACTTCGGCATAGAGTATTTTTTAATCTTTGGTAAACCCTTCTAACTGGAGTATTCTCTTAAACTGAAGATCAGATTATCTCTCCCTTTCACAATTGCACAATATTGACTCAGCTAAAGATTGAGAGAGTAGAAGAAATGAATATTGTAAATTTGAAAATAGCTTCATGGAAAGATGCCTCATATCTATCAGTTGCTAGACATTAGTTCACTAAACAAATAAGCTTGCTTTTTCCTTCCTGAGCTTTATGGTTTTAAAAATATTCCTGTTGTGTTAAGCAGAGTCACTATCAACTTTGAAAGTTTTAATTAAAAATAAGATATGGTCAAAATTATTCCACAACTTTTTCCAATAATGTGATTCTTTTTGGCATTTTATACAGGGAATTTTGAATTCTTTTTGGTGAGAATTAGAGTATTCTTTAAAAAGAAAGTATTGTAAGTGTTAAGAAAGTATTTACCTTCCTTCTGGGGCAGTCATTCTTGTCTCCAGGCAAAGTATAGATTTAATCATTCGCAGATACTTGGGTGAGTGCTCACAGTACTGAAGGGGTTTTTAAGAGGTTCTATTACTTTAACAACAAATATGAGGTTGAGCAAAACAAAGTTTCCTTATAGGACTTCCTTCATGAGTTACTAATAGCTACACACTAGAAGGGCAAATGTATTACTTCATAATAATGTTGTAATATTATTTCATGACTTAATAGCCATGGACTTGCTGAAAGAACTATGATCTTAAATCATGATATAAAACTCAATTACTGAGTCCGAGTTTTTCTTCCTTGTATTCTAATAGCAATCCTTCAGTTAAAACTTTTTAAAAAAGATTTCCTTTCTTCTATTTTTTTAAAATTAATAATGTTGGTTGCTTATGGGAGGGAAACTTGAAGCCTGGGATACTTGGTGAGGGGAAGGAAGGAAGACTTTTATTGTTTATTCTGAGTTTGATCCTAGTGCATGTATTAAAGGAAAAAAAAATTTGATTCTGTAAAATGAATAGTTTTTACAATGCACATACTGTAGTTTTTGATAATATATTACAGGAAAACACATGATGCTGCATAATTGATTAAATTGTTATATGATTTGAAAAGGGGCAAACAGTGACTTCTTGGTTGCAACTCAGATTACCTAGGTTTCCCCAAGACAGTGTCTGAATCATTCAATCTGTCAGACAGAAGACTTTCCTCCTACTGCCATCCCACTGAATTCATTCCTGTGAAGTATAATTATCCAGTATCAAGTGACAGCAATGAAATGATTTCTGAATTATTCTTTTCTTTATATGCCTAAAGCTTACCATGGTAGGGTTTTTTTTATGTAATATTTATACTAATTATCATCTGCTCTTTGATAGCAAACACATTGGGGCAACTATCTCACTTTTCTTATCTATGGCTCAGACATTCATGAGTCTGGGTCTTTAAAGCCAACTCCGGTCACATATATTCTGCTTCATCTCAGACTATTTCACTTAGATATCCAGCTGAACATTTTTATTTAATATATCCCAAACCAGACTCATCTGCTCTCCTTTCTGCACCACGCACAGATCCACCTCTTTCCTTCTAGTTTCTGTCAGTGCCCCTCCCCCTTCCATTTACTAGGCCCTGAACCTCACAGCCACAGATGCTTCCCTTTCCTTTGTCTCCCATCCATTCCATTTCCATGTCCTGTTTGAGTTTTCTTTCAAAATATTTCTCTATTTCAAAACACTTTTCTAGTCCCAGGGGAAAAGTCAGACTTGAACAAAAAAAGGAATATGTCTTCTGGTGTGATTGGAGAAAAGGATTTAGGGTACAGTGTGAATGAGAATGAAGGAAATTTGTCAATTTTAAATCTACATTTTACAACAAAAACAAAACAAAAAGGTAGAGTGAGTAAAACTCTAAGCATTACCTAAGCTACTATAGTATCTTCTAGTTTTCTGATCCAAGTAGTAGTATTAATAGCTAACTTTTTTTGAACCTATATCATCTTCTGGGTGCTAGTTTTAATTCTTTCTGTATGTTATCTCTGCTCCTCACAACAAAATTGAACAACATAGGCATTAACTCCCTGTATAAATGAAGAAATTGACAAGCTCCTACCACAAGTAAATGGTAGACTGTGGTTCTAACCCAGGTATCCCTGAGAAACTATGCTCCCACACTGCCTCTGAAATAGATGGTTCTTGGTAGACTTATTTAATTGCATTATCTGAATAATCAGTCTGTAAAAAGTAATTGTAAAATAATTACTGATGACTTAAATGTAACATTAAATCCTAATTGAAACATGAATAAAAGGAAAAATCTTAACCTCAAAAAAATCTGCCTGTTGTCATTTTTCTGTATGTTCCCTTTCATATGTTTGCTTAACATTATAGAATATCAAAATATATTTTTCTTACCTTTTTTCAATTTAGATTATTTTGATAATAAGTTATATACTTTTTATTAGTTCCTTCATGAATTTAGCACACAATCAAAAATTTGAAATATCTTCTTAGTATCTATGACTTTATAAATTTGCATGACTTTCTTTTCTAATATCCTAATGTGTCAGAGGGGTATCATAATAAGCTGCTTCATGGAGATGTTGTGAAATTGATTATTACAAAGATCTTTTACCAAAAAAAAATGTACACCTTTCTGAATATTCCTGTCCATAGCAGGAGTAGTGATAAATAATGATAGATTAATGGATCAATTGAACTTATAATACAGGCATCCATAATTAGTGTTCAAATCCCCCTCAAAAAAAAAAAAGACATACAACTCTAAACTCCTATATCAATTTACTGACCTCCATAGAGAAGGCAAAATGAACCTCATATGTTTTTAAATCTCTCCAGCAAAAATATTCTCCTTTCCACTTCTTAGTTTTTGTATTGGGACCATTGATGGTAACACAGTAGAAAGGGGAAAAAAAAACACAACAATAAAATCATATTTCTAGATTCCAGTTGTCATCGTGCTTTATATCCTTCATGGCTAACTACCAAATCCTTAGATTTCTCGTGCAATGTGTATCAGTTGCTGAATTTATCTTGGGAGTAGAGAAAGAAAAGTTTCTCTGTATTATGAAAAACATGAATCTAATTCATTATTTCTATTATACCTTAAAGGCTATTCAACTCACTTTTTCAATATATTCAGTCAAAAAATATGATTTAAAGTGATCTGGATAGTGAGAAAATTGTTAGCTTTTGAGTGATTCTATTTGATTGTATTTGAAACTCCTTGAAGAGGAAATGTGCCTACATGCTTGCTTTTACAGGTTAAGGGAAAATACTCTTGGCAATTGATTTTTGTTGTTTCATCACCATAGAGAATGTAAGAATCAGCTGTTGATGGAGGATTTTATTAAATTTTCCCATTAAAATGTTTTTCTACTAATTTTTATGGTTTAAAAATGATCACATATACACTGTATTGTTGAGATTGAAATTTGTAGATGAAGAATTTACAGGTGCCCTTTGACCGTCTCCCCATTTCACTTTCAATTATAATGTAAATAAGTTCTGGAGACCTAATGTACATCATGGTGACTACAGTTAATAATAATGTATTATATACTTGAAATTCACTGAGAGAGTAGATCTTAAATATTCTCCCCCCCCCACCAACACACACACCCCAATCACACAGAAGGTAACAATGTGAGATAATGGATATGTTAATTAGCTTGATTGTGGTAATCATTTTGCAATGTATATGTGAATCAAAACATCACATTATATACCTTAAATATATACAATTTTTATTTGTCAATTATACCTCAGTAAAGTTAGAGAAAAAATTTTACAGATGTTTTATGCAAAGTTTCTTTAGATTTTAAAAATAGCTTTATTGGGATACAATTGATATAAACTGCACTTATTTAACATGTACAGTTTGGTACATTGTTGTCTGTAAAACCATCACAACAATCAAGATAATGAACATAGGCATGGCCATTAAAAGTTTCCTTATGCCTCTTTGTAGTCCCCACTCCCTGCCCCTTCCCCACTCATGTTCATCTCTAGGTAAGCAGTGAACTGCTTTATTTAACTATAGGTTAGTTTATATTTTCTAGAATTTTATATGAAGAGAATATTAAAAGTGAATTCTTTTTTGTGTGACTTATTTACTCTGCACAATTTTGAGATTCATCCATCTTGGTGCACATACCAATAATTCACTCCTTTTTATTATTGAGTAGTGGTCCACTGTATAGATATACCACAACTTGTTTATTCATTTACCTGATGATAAATCTTTGGGTTGTTTCCAGTTTGGGACTATTACAAATAGAGCTGCTATAAACATTTTTACATATATTTGTATGGATACATGTTTTCATTTCTCTTGGATAAATACCGAGGAATGAAATGGCTAGATCTTATGGTAGGTTTATGTTTAATTTTGAAAAGAAATTGTCAAATTGTTTTCCCAGTGATTATAATAATTTACGTTCCCACAAGCAGCATATGAGAGTTTCATTTGCTTTACATCCTTGCCAACACTTGATATGGTCGATCTTTTTAATGTTAGCTGTCCTAATAAGAATGTAATGGTATCTCACTGTAATTTTAATTTTCATTTCTGCAATGACTAATGATGTGGAGCATTTTTTTAGCATATTTGCCATCTTTGTAACTTTGGTGAGGTGTTTGTGTAAATCATGTGCATTTTGTTATTGAGTTGTTTTCTTGTTATTGAGTTTTGAGAGTTCTTTTTATATTCTGAATACACTTCCTTTAACAGATATATGATTTGCAAATATGTCGTATGAAACATATTCTATGAAAATCTGTGGTTTGTGTTTGCATTCTCGTTAGTTTCTTTTGAAGCGCAGAAGTTCTTAATTTTGATGGAATCAATTTTGTCAATTTTTTCCTTTATGTATATTTGATCATATCTAGTAAATTTTTGTCTAACCCAAGGTGACAAAGATATTCAGCTATGTTTTGTTATAAATGTTTTACCATTTAAATCTAAAATCCACTTTGAGCTAATTATTATATTGGTGTGAGATAAGGATTTAATTTTTTTAACTTATGGAAATCCATTTGTTCTAGCACCATTTGTAATAAAGACAAAAAAGATAAATCCTTTATCCATTGAATTGCCTTTGTACCTTTACTGAAAATCAAGAGAATATGTATGTTTGTGTCTGTTTTTCCGAACTCTACTCTGTTCCGTTGATCTATTTGCTTGTATATGAATACCACGCTGTCTTGCATAGTTTTATCAGTCTTGAAGTCAGACTGTAAAAGTTTGCCAACTTCATTCTTTTTCAAAGTTATTTTGGCTATTATAGATCCTTTGCATTTCCATATAAATTTTAGAATCAGTTTGTTAGTTTCTACAATAAAACCTGTTAGACTTTTGATTGGGATTGTGTTGAATCTATAGATCAGTTTGGGAAGAATTGATATCAATATTAATATTCCAATCCATTATTGTAATAAATTCTCCCTTTACTTAGACCTTCCATAATTTCTCTCAGCAATAGTTTGAAGTTTCAGTGTACAAGTTTTGCACATCTTTTGTCAGATTTATTGTTAAGAATTTCTTATTTTGATGCTATTATAAATTTTATTTTAATTTAATTTTCTAATTATTGTTGCTAGTATATAGAAATACCATTGGTTTTTGTATATTGGTATTATATGCTACAACTTTACCAAACTCAATGAAGGTTCTCATAACTTTCTTTGTAGATTCCATTGAGTCTCTATATAGATGATAACATTGTGAGTAAGGACAATTTTACTTCTTTTTAATCAGGAGGCCTTTTATTTCTTTTTTATTCCTTTATTGCACTGGCTAGAACTTCCTGTACTTTGTTTAATAAATGTAGTGAGAGTGTCATCTTGCCTTGCTTTGCTCTTGGTAGAAAAGTATTCAGTCTTTCACCATGAGGTATGATATTACCCAAAAATATATTTAGAGATGTCCTTTTTCAGGTTAAGGAAGTTTCTTCTATTTTGGATTTGCTGAGAGTTTTCATCAAGATCAGATGTTGGAGTTTGTCAAATGCTTTTCTGTTAAGATAAGTATGTATATACATATTTTCTTTTAGTCTGTTAATATGATGACTTACACTGAGTCATTTTAAATGTTAATCAAACCTTGCATTCCTGAAATAAATCTCACTTGTCCATGATGCATTTTCTTTTTTATATATTGTTAGACTCAATGTATTAAAATTATGTTCAAAGTATTTGCATCTGTATTGAGTTAATGAAGACTATTGGTCTATTGATTTATTTTTTTGTAATGTCTTTGCCTTGTTTTGGTATCAAGGTAATGCTTACTGATCAAGTTGGGAAGACTGGCCCCCCTTCAATTTACTGGAAGATTTTGTGTATAACTGATACTATTTCATCTTTAAGTGTTGGTAGAATTCTCCAATGAAGCCATCTGGTTTTCTTTGTGAGAAAATTTTTAACTGCCAATTTAATTTCTTTAATAGATTTAAGGCAATTATGGTTATGTCTTTTGTGGTTTTTCTTGAATGAACTTTGAGAGTTTATATCTTTCAAGGAATTTAGTTGTTTTTCTTGAATGAACTTTGAGAGTTCATATCTTTCAAGGAATTTAAGTTGTCAAATTTATTGGAATAAAGTTTTTCATAATGTTCCCGTATTATTCTTGTAAATAAGTGTAGAACCTTTAGTAATGTCTCCTCTCTCACTCCCTATCTTGCACAATTGGTATCTTCTCTTTTTCCCAATCAGTCTGGCTTGAGATTTGCCAATTTTATTGATCTTTATAAAGAATTAGCTTTTGTTTTTATTGGTTTGTTTTGGTTGTTCTTCTGTTTTCTATTTCATTAATTTCCATTTTGATCTTTATAATTTCCTTTCTTATGTTTGTTTTGGGTTTCATTGTTCTTGTTCTAGTTTCTTAACTGAGGTTGTTGATTTGAAACTTTTCATCTTTTCTAATATAGGTGACTAATAGTATGATTTTCTTTTTTTGGCTAAATATTGCCTTAGCTGTATCCCACAGATTTTGATATGTTTACTCTTATTTTAATTCTATTCAAAATACTTTGTAATTTTCTGTTTCATTCCATTTTGACTCATGGGATATTTAAAAGTGTGGTATTTGGTATCTAAATATTTGGGAATATTTTAGGAGTATTTCTCTTCTTGATTTATAATTTCATTCCATTGCAGTCAGAAGACATACTTTGTATGACTTTAATCCTCTTAAATTTAATACTTTCTAAATGGCCCAGAATATGGACTGTTTTTATAAATATTTTGTGTGCACTTGAAAAGAATGTGTATTCTACTTCTATTCGGTGAGATATTCTAGAAAGATCTCGTATGTTAAGTTGATTAATAGTATTATGCAAGTCTCCTGTGTCCTTACTGGTTTTCTGTCTACTTGTTGTATCAGTTATTGAGACTTGGGTGTTGAAATTTCTGATAATTGTGGATTAGCTATTTCTCCTTGTAGTGTTATGTATGTTTAATTCATGTATTTTGAATCCTTTCTATTAAGTGTATATATGTTTAGGATTGTTAGATCTTCTCAATTAATTTACACCTTTATAATCATGAAATTGCCCTCATTTTCCCTGGCAAAATTTTTTGCTCTGAAACCTACTTAGTATCATATTAATACAAACATTCTGATTTTCTTTTGATTCATGTTATCATGGTATACAATCTATACTTTTACTTTAACCTATTTGTGTCTTTATGTTTAAAGTGAGATTCTTGAAGGTCTCATATAGGTTGCTTACTTTTTTATCCAAACTGACAATTTCTGGCTTTTAATTGGAATGTTTAGACTATTTGCATTCAGTGTATTTATTGATATGATTGGGTTTAATTCTATGATCTTGTTGATTGTTTTCTATTTGTACTCTCTGTTCTTTGTTCCTTTTTATTCTTTTATTCCTGCCTTATTTTGCATTAATATTTTTAATGATTCCATTTTATCTCCTTAGTTGGCTTATTAGCTAATACCTTTTAAATGGTATTTCAAAGGTAATTTTAAGGTTTATCATACATATTTTGACTTACAATGTATTTTCAAGTGATAGTATACCAGTTTACATGTAGCCTAATAACCTTAAAACAGTATACTTCCATTTTCCCCTCCCAGCCTTTGTGCTATTGTCATATATTTTACTACTACATGTGTTACAAACCTCACAATGTGCTGTTATTATTTTTGCTATAAATAGTTGATAGGATGACCTTACTAATAAACTATCTAATAGAGAAAAACAAACTATCTAACAGAGAAGAAAAGGAGAAAACTCACAACACATAATTGCCCCTTTGAAGGGAAAGATCACAACACAGAACAGCCCCTTGTTTGATTAATCACCTGCAGCTTAACCTGTTGTCTTTAAGATTAACCACCTGTGGCCTAACTCATTGTTTCTAAAAGTTTGTTTTAGTAGCCTTGAAGAGCCCTGAGCAGACAGCAGGGGTATGAGGACCTGGCCCCCACCAGCTCCCACTCTCATGAGACCAGATTCCGAGGAGACTGATAAGCCAGCCTCACAGAGAAGAGAGGGAAAAAAGCCATGAAACCATCAAGACTGCTTCGCCACATGGAGACCAAGGCATTAAAAGACAAGCCTTTGGAGTTTTTCAAAAGAAAAAAACGTGAACATGAAGAACAGAAGCAATTACTGAAGGCCACTACTTCATCAAATGTGTCTGCACTGAGAACATCCTCGATTCCCCTCCCTGATCTACAGCCTGCATATTCTCTCCATGCAGTAAATTAGAGTAATTTATTTGTTTCTTTATTTATCTTCCTTTATTTATCTTATTTCCTATTTCTCAGAGATTATTGTCTTTCATTGCCTGATACCTTGTTCTTGACAAATATTATTTCATATATTTTTGGGGGTTTATTAGTGGCTTTAGGCAGGAAGTGAGGGACAGAGGAGCAGTAAATACAGTCCCTTTCCTTCCTAGCTTAAGCGGATGTTTGTTTGATTTTTTAAAGGCCCTTCTCAATTTAGTACCTATCTAGTTTTCCATCTTGGCCTTTGCTTTAGCTAAACTGATCATATTTCAGACTTGGCTCTTTGGTTCACTTTCTTACCCCTGACTAAGATTCCTTCCACCTTCTCATACTCAGTACTACAGGGCTTAGATACCATAGGTTTCTAGTCTCTTAGTATCAAAATAAGGATATTTTCCAATTCCTAGGGAATTTTTACTTTAGATTGTCCTTACCATAGTATCAAGATAGCAAAGTCGAAGGAATTAAAGATAGAAAAATGTTTTTCCTAAAACTCTCCTTTCTTTCAAAGATACTTTCATAAAGTAGAGAAGACTTGGGTTTGGCTACACTTAACTGCAGAAAATATTTACTATTTGATATTGTCTATTCTTCTACCTGTCAATTTGGCAAAATGAAAAGACTGTTGCATTAATAGTCTGGAGAACTGGATTCAAAACTCTAGTGCTGTCACTTAACTGTGTGAATCTAGGCAAGACATGTAACCAACCAAGTCCTCAGTTTCCTCTTCTGTATTTAAGATACCCTGTTCAGTTTATTTCTTTCATTCCTTTCACTGCGTCTTTCATATTTTCTCAGAATATTTCCTTAAGCAGGAAAGGATGAGTAAGGTAGATTTGGGGCTTTGCTTGGTCTGATCAATTATTTATAAGCCCTCAGTTTGGAATCTGAATATTTTGTCTATAGTACTTGTATTTATAGGAGAGTCACATGTATTCTCCTGGCATAAGAATATAATCAATCATCTTACATTGAGTTTTTCTGGGATACATATTAGTTTAAAAACTCCTTTGAGGCAGAAAATGTCTTTTGCTCTTCTTTCTATTTGCTGTGGTGCCTTGTACAAAGCAAGCTTCAATTAAATATATTTTATGCTGTCATATGCCTTATTTAATGAAATGATTTATTAAGAATGTATGTTTAGATAATATTTAATGAAAAACTCTTGGCCTCTGAGAAAAAAGTTCAGATAGAAGCCACCACTTACTTTTTTTAATCCTTAAAGAGTTAATTTATTATTTTTAGTCTCGCTAGACACAGTATAATGATAGGGTAATAAAACTATGTCCTGTCTGAAATCAGTTTAATGAATCCTTTGAAAAGAAATTAATAGTTTGCCTTTTTTACATGTAGGTACAAAGCATAAAATTTAATGTTAGATGATTTTTAAATTATAATGAAGATATTATTAATTAGCCCATCTTCTTCTCTACCTCCACAAGACAAATAACAAACAGATCCATAACATACCTGGACTGATATGTTCAAAGTCCCTTCAACACAGTCATTTCTCTAAAACTGTATTTTATTTCACTGATAATAACAAGGCCTAATGTCAGCCCTTATTTTTTTTTTTAGCTTACTCTGAATGTCTTCTCCTTCTAGTTTATGCTCTTCCAAATCACCCTCCACACTGATGAGCTATTTTTCTGAAATGCAAATTTTATTATGTTATCATACTTATAATTAAAATTCTTTGGTGGCTATCTAGGGTCAAATGCACATTTCTTAACAACACTTACAGAAGGCTTATAAAGTCTGCATCTGGGATGGGAGTAAGAATGGCAGAAGGAGTAACAGGATCCCAGAACTAATGGAACCAGGAGGAACATTTAACTAAGACAGCTTGAGGCAGTTTTTGCAGAGATGAGGACTATAATTTTTCATCCAGCAGAGATCAAGGCTGAGATTTAGACAAGAGGCTGGGTGCAGTGGCTTACACCTGTAATCCCAGCACTTTGGGAGGCTGAGGCAGGAGGATCACTTGAGCCCAGGAGTTCAAGTCCAGCCTGAACAACATAGCAAGACCTTATCTCTAAAAAAATATAAATAAAAAATTAGAGAAGAGTATTTCTAATGTACCAAAATAATATTTAATAGGGTATGCATAAAAAACAAAAAGTAGTTATATATAAGAAGTAGGACTCCCCTTTTACATAGTAGTGTGTGTGTGTGTGTGTGTGTGTGTGTGTGTGTATGCATGCAGGAACAGCTTGGTGGCTCAAAAGAATTACAGCTGGACAAGAATGGACCTTTACAATCTGTCCCCTGCTAACATCTCTGATCACTTTACCTTCTACCCTAAAGTCCAGTCTACATTTCCAGATCTTCTGAATGTGTTATGCCCTTCTCTCCATCACTTCCAAACCTTTGCAAATGGTATCCTCTCTTCTAATACTCAGATTATTTCTTCCGGAAACTTTTCTTATAACTGTCCTTCACCTGGCCATGGCCTGATTAATTGCTTTCTTTCTGTGCTGTCGTAACATCCCATTCACACCTTTGTCATCATACTCATGTACTCACTATAGTCTGTCCCCCAGCACTAGATATGCATTTCTTGAAGTCATGCTCTATGTCTTGTTAATTTTTTAATCCCCAATACTTACCACAGTGCTGGTGCATAAAAGTCAACATATCACTATTGGATGAAGGCATTTACAAGTTCCTAATCAGTTAATTAATTAGTTACCCTTGTGGCTCAAACTGAAGTTTGTCTCTCTCTCACCTTCCTTTTTGATCCTGTCTTTCACCTTTTGGCTCCACTTCCTTGCACTCTTGCATGCCAGTGTCCTCATACCATTTCAGTTCTCACCAGTCCCGCATTCCACCATCCTAACCTCTTTCCTTGGCAATACAAACCCCAGCTCTGAGAGAGGTGACTCTGTTCTACTGATGAGATTTAGGACATTGAAACCAATTTGTGAAGGATGCTTAACCACTTCTTAAGATATTTATATTTGCTTGTTTTAATTTCCTTTTTTTTTTTTTTTTTTTGAGAGAGAGAGTCTCCCTCTGTTGTTCTGGGTACAGTGCAGTGGTATCATCATAGCTTACTGTAGCCTCAAACTCTTGGGCTCAAAGGATCTTCCCGCCTTAGCCTCCAGAGTAGCTGCGACTACAGGACTACAGGCGAGCGCCACAATGCCCAGCTAATTTTTCTATTTTTAGTAGAGATGGGGTCTCGCTCTTGGTCAGAACCCAGTTGATCTCGAACTCCTGAGCTCAAGCAGTCCTCTCACCTTGGCCTCCCAGAGTGCTAGGATTACAGGCTTGAGCCACTGCACCCGGCCTCTGTTTGTTTTTCAAATTAATGATTTTATTATAAAAGTAATACATGCTCATTTGGGCAATGCAAAAAGTAGTTACTTAACAATTATTTATTTGTGACAGGCACTGAGAGAATACGGCAGTGAGGGGGGAAAGGGAAAAATCCCTGCTAGCATGGATTTTAAGTTCTAGGGGAAAGTGATGGACAGTACACTAAAGAAGATTATATAATAAGTTAAGAGGTAATAAGTGCTACCTTGCCTAAGCATGTGTGTGTATGTGTGTATGTGTACTCGCGTGTGTGTAGAAGAGGGAAATGGGCAGATAATATATCATTTTAGTTGACAGATTGCTGGACTATGCAGCCACATCCTTATCAAGTAGAGAAAGAACTCTACACCACTATCACCTGGAGATCCTAGATTTCGAACTGGACATAGTAAGTGGCTGGGATTTTGATTCCCTCTTTTGGGAAGTGGGTAGGTAAGCTCTGTGTGGGAAGAAGAGTAAAAGGCTATGTTATAACCAGGAGAATAGATTCAGCAGAGACTGGCTGGTTTGTTCACCAAACCCATTTCTCTCTTCTGGTGCACAGACAGATTACATTTCTCAGTCTTCTTTGCAGTTAGAAGCAACCAAGTTATAAGTTCTGATTAGTGGGATGTTAGTGGAAGTGATGAGTGTCACTTCCTGACCTAACCTGTATTAAAAATAACCCATGTATGATCTTCTCTTTTTTCCTGTTTGCTGGTTAGATGCCAGTTCTCAGGGCAGCCTTAGAAGTCATGTACTGAAGATGGCAGAGGCTCCATCATCCTGAGTATCTTAATGGTCATGTAGACAGTACCTCACACATTGCACTGCTAAACCCATCCTCTCCTTGATACTGTCACTGGTTGGACAACAGAAGGAACAAGAAATCAATATATTTTAATAAACCACAGAGATTTCAAAGTTTGTCTCATAGCTTAACTAATACAATAGATAATATTCCTTAACTAATACAATAGATAATATTCTATATCATGTTTGAGAGAAATCCATCTACTTTTAGTTTACTGTGGGTGTTTAAAAATCAGGAATTTGCATTAAATTTATTAGGTACCCTTTTGATGTCTATTTTTATTTTCTCCTTTGACCTACAAATGCCATGTGTTATATGTCTAGCCTTCTAAATTAAGCTATCCTTTCATTTCATGAGAGTAAAATTTTCTTGGTGTGGGCTGATTTTTCTCTTAATACATTTGTGAATTTGACTTGGCAGAATCATATTTAACATTTCTCCGTCTACATTAATACATGCTATTGTGTTTAATTTCCTTTCCTTTCTCATTCTTTCTCTTGTTCTCACCTTCCCTCCTCTGTCCCCCCTCCCTTCTTTTGCATTTGCCAATATTGGCATCAGGTTTGTAAACCTGATAAAATAAATTTGGAAGTTTTTTTTCGTTATATCACATGGTATTTTTAAAAGAATTTATTATTGAAGCCATCTGGCCCTACAATGTTTTCATATTTTCCTGGAAAAAAATTACTTTTTAAGATGGGCTTCAACCTAACATATATTCTTTTTATTATTTCTGGTTTTGCTTGTGATCTCAGATACAAAGTTAGAGCATAGGGTTCCCTAAGGCATAACCAAGGTAAGGATAATGGCCGGAAGTTCGGCATAGGTCATGATCCATGTTTTTATAAATATATTTCTGTGTAAAATATTTCAAACATATATGAAAAGATGAAAGTATAATGAATACCTGGGTCCTCACAACCCATCTTTGTCAAATTTGAACACTTTGTCTTTTTTTTATCTAATATTTTGTGACTTTGAGTGGGTTCATTGCTTTCGGAATTGAATCTCGATGCTACCTGTATTATGAATTTTAGCTACATTTTGATAGAGTTGTTTCTCATTGTTTTGGAATGTTTGCTTTGAAAGTTTCATCATCTTGTGTTTTTTTAAAATGATAAACATTTTATATGGATGCATATTATTATGTATTAATATATGTGTGTGCATATATATAATACAAATGAATTGTAAGCTTAGCTATGCAGGCTATATGCTAGTTACATTAGTTTTCTTTTACTTCATTACTATATAGGCAATACAATACACTTGTCAATAGTTCTGGCTCTTCAAACTAAACCTAATTTAATAGTCTGGCTCTTAAAAACAAATGCAATGAAGTCATCTAAAGTTTGGCTCAGCTGTGCAACTCTGTGCATGTTGCTGTTCTAAATTTCTTCATCTGTGAAATGGTGAAATAATGGCAACATTGTGAAGTTGTGAGCTTTGTTGTGAGCAAAAGCATGTAAAGAGCTTGGCTCACTACCTATTGCATGGGAAGAATTCAATACAAATTTAGCTATTATTTTATTTTAGAAAGAACTTTTTTTCCTAAAGAAGATTAAATTTTCTTTGTGTCCTGAAAGTTAGGAAATTAAACTATGTTCATGTTGTCTTATGAATTAGTAGTGTCCTTACCTCCCAGGTAGATGAAAACATGTTATACTTACTCCTGTGGAAAAGGGGAGGTGTACAACTTGCTGTGTCTTCCCAAAAGTTCCCCCTTCTTCCTCCCTCCAAGTTCTCCTTTGGATCACCTGGAGGGGAGGGTGTCACTGAAGTTGTATGACTTGGCATCGTCACACCATAGGCTACTATAAGGAAAACATACCAGAGAGTCTAGTTTTTTCTGTGAGTGGCAAGAAGGGCATATGTTCACAATTTCTCTACCAGGTGGAGGAGGAGTGGCTCAGTTTTCAGCCCCATTTAATCACCATCAACTCTCACTTCGGATTTCCCATGTCCACGATCCCAAAGTTAGGATGTTGCTCTGTGCTTGATGATAACAGCTCATAGCCTCATCAAAACTGAAATGAACAAATATTTATTAACCTTTTATAATAAACAAGACAATGCTGTTTAAAAGAAATGAACAAATATTTATTGATCTTTTATAATAAACAAGACAATGTTGTTTAAAAGAGAACAGTGCTTCTGCAGCAATGGGGATGTGACGACGAACTCTCAGGGCATTCAGCCTTCAGCCGCAGCACTTAGGGCAGATTACTGGTTGATGAAACTTGAATATGAAAACACCTGACTCACCAGATTATTTCCTAGAATAGTTAGCTGGGTGGAGGCTCACCAAGTTAATAACTAAACCCAGCCCTCAAGTCTATTGGCAAAGGGCATATTTAAGCTTAATGACTCTGTATCCACCCAGAAAGATAAAGGAGGCTTTGATACCCTGTTCGCTTGATTGGGAAGGGGAAAATGACTCATTAGGTACCTGGGATACTGAGTGAGTGGCCTGCACTGGAAATATTTTGAAAGGTGAGTTGAAGTTCTAAACCAGTCTTTCAGAGACCACACCACATCCAGCCTGAGGCAGATGATGAATCGAGAAACAAGGCTTATAAAAGAGAGAAAAATCTTGTGCAAGAGAAACATAGGGCAGAGCAAATAATCTTTGCATGATGAACATGTGAGTCAAGGGTTATGCTCACTTAGAAAATGAAAAACTAGTTAAACATCTCCACAACTTGAAAACATTTTCTGTTTAGCTATTTATCCATAATGTTAAATGACCTAAGGTATGTAAAGTATCTATCCCAGTGTCTGGCTGGCATATAATGTCACTAAATGTATGTTTCTTCCCTTTATCTCTGATCTTTGCTTTTTTTGGTTTGTTTGTTCAAGACAAAAAGTACTTTAAGATGATATCTCTGTATGGTTTCACATAAGTTCTTATTTTAAGGTATTAGTTCTAAAGTCTAGCATTCTCTGTTGGTTTTACTATTAATAATAACTGAATATGACAGCAAATTTATGCCATTTGGTTTAGAAATTATTTGGGGGGAACATTTTGAAATGAAGACTATTAGCTCACCTTGGTATACTTAAGATTTGGCCCCAAAACTATACACATAGCAAGAATATAAATTTTAAAAGTATCATTGGTAACTCCATGTAGTCACTCATTTTTGAATGCTAAATTTTCAATTTGGAACTAATCTTTCTGGTTCTTTCTCTGAGAAAATAAATGATGCTTCACAATATTAGCAAATTAGAGTACTTTTTCAACTCTTCCACAATAAATTATTCCTTGGGTAAGAAAAAAGTAATTCCACAAGTACCATTAAAAGTCATTTCATTCAGAATCAGCGTGACAAACACTCTCACACATAAAATCAAATATATATAAGAAATGAACAATCTAAAATATTAATATTTGGGTGCTTCTTTTTCAACTCTGCCTAGTCACCTATTTCATGTTTACTTAAAGTGTTTATGCAATCATTTTATATATTTAGAACTTCATTAAACTTAAGTGTATTAGATAACCTCAAAATAATTTTTTGACATTTAGTCATATATTTCTCAATGATGTTTTACTGACGTAAAGTTGTTCCTCTAGAATATGCTAATATTACTACCTTATAGAACAAAATATCATTTTATTTTACTTGACTGAGCATACATAGAATTTTGACGGGCTGGATTTTAACTCTTTTGAGAATCCACCTTCCTGTTTCACAGGCAGCCTTCCTTCTGCCTGTCGGCTCCAACAAACACCATTTGGGGAAGTTTAACCTCAATAGATACAACCTTGCTGTTGGGCCAGTCTGTCTGCAGACAGGATGTAACTTGTAAGAAGGAGAAGCACTGCTGTGCCAGAAGGACTGCGGCTGCTGCCAGCTGAGAGGCAAGTCTGCTGCTTCCCTTTGCTTTGCTACCGAGTATGTGCATGCCTCAGAATCAGGCCACTGAAACTCAGGAGCAGGAGGAGCTGTGACTGACACCAGGCTCTTTGTAAAGAAGAGGGGAGCGTGCAGGATGCAGGATAATTGAAGGGCAGGGGATGCTCCCAAAAGGAGGAGAAGAGAACGAATGGTCTGAAGATTTCAAATACTTGATAACTTTGTCTTCTTACCTAGGGCCAGTGTGTGTGAGTATATGGGTGCATGTGTGAATGTGTATGCAGGAAGGAACTGGCATTGTGAAATAACCCCAAACACAACTGGTCAGCCTGCCTCCCTTTGAAAAACAACAATTAAAAAAAAAAACTACTTTGAATAATCTCACAACAGGAAATAACACAATGGAAACTGGAGAATTGTGATGTGGAAAAATCTAAGAACCTAGTACAATAGAGGCTGGATAATTAAAATAGTACATATAATTGAAGCTGAGAATAAATAAAAAGGGAACTTTAGGCAGCCAGTTTAGTTTACTAGTCATCAAGTAAAATAATGAAAGTAAGAGTCAACCATGTGCTAGGTTTTCCAGTGTATCAGGAGATTGTTAGTACTCTCATTTTCAATTATAATTGTAACCGATATTCTCTTTGAATTGCAACTTTCTTAAATTCAGATAATACTAGCAAAGAACAGAAAAAGGATTGATTGCATAGGTTTCAAAAAAAAAAAGTGTTGGTAATTTAAAAAATCAAACTATGGCCGGGCGCGGTGGCTCACGCCTGTAATCCTAGCTCTGGGAGGCCGAGGCGAGTGGATCGCTCGAGGTCAGGAGTTCGAGACCAGCCTGAGCAAGAGTGAGACCTCGTCTCTACTAAAAATAGAAAGAAATTATCTGGCCAACTAAAAATATATATACAAAAAAAAAATTAGCCGGGCATGGTGGCTCATGCCTGTAGTCCCAGCTACTCGGGAGGCTGAGGCAGTAGGATCGCTTAAGCCCAGGAGTTTGAGGTTGCTGTGAGCTAGGCTGATGCCACGGCACTCACTCTAGCCCGGGTAACAAAGTGAGACTCTGTCTCAAAAAAAAAAAAAAAAATCAAACTAGTAAAGATGAATATGTTATTATACAACAAAAAAGGCATATGAGTTATAGTTTAGTCAAATTAGGCCAAGCTCCTCCTTCTATTATAAAGTAGAGATGCCACATAGGTGACCAGTTATTAGAGAGTTATTGGTTTATTGTGATAGAATATCTACTAAGAACATAATTCTAAAAATTATTTATACCCACATCTAATGCAGATCATCATAGGAAGAGGACACTGAAGTAGTAATATACCACACAAAAAATACCATGGTGGAAAGTGTTAAAGCATAATGTTCTTTCCCTATCAATTCTAACTAATTTATTATCTTCATAGTCTATCTCATTTTAAGACCTATATTTCCCTCTGTATTTCCCTTCTCCTTTCAGACACAGAACACCTGTGTTTGTCTTAGTACAAATCTTTTTCGAGTGAACTTTGACTTTTTTTATTGACTGTTTTGTTTTGAGGAAGAATGTCAAAAAAAGGAAGAAGTGGGGCAAAAGGAGTTGAAGATGTGCTGCTGCTGAAAAAAATTTCATTGATTTTTCTAGTTTTGCCTGGTGGGAAGCTTGCTAATTGTCATTTATACTAGCCTCCCACAGTTAGTGGAGGCTAGTATAAATACACAAGAAACTAAAGTTCAGTGGCAGCACCTCACATACTCATTGTTTAGAGCTTGTTTATTCTGAAGAATCTGCCTTATAAATTTTATTTGTAAAATGCACCTTAATATTCTTATATTAGTTCTTTACTTACCACTTTATTCTTCGTTCTCACTTCCTGTGTTTGCCTCAGTTTGATTCATTATCCTTCAATAAGTCGTCTTGTGACTGCTTCACCCACCCATTCCCTAAACGTATTGTTTATATTGACAACTGACTCCTTGAAAGGGTGAAAGTAATGATTCTATCTACTAGGAAGCTCCACTATTAATCCTATATTGTTGTTTTGTGAATAGTTAGTAAGATACTTAATCAATTGTATCTTTGAAATGATCATTGAAGAGATTGCCTATATATACTCAAAACAACTTACAACAAACTACTTAATGTCAAAGTTGAACAAAAATGCATTTATCTACACAAAATACTTGCAATAATTAATTCCAAAATGTCTATTATGCTAGTAGAGCATTGTATAGGAATTTTAAGCCATAATTTAGGTGGGGGATAAAAAATCTTCTAGAGTTTTATACTAAGTATGAAAATGCAAGTAAGAGACTGATATTTCTTTGACTAAGCCTTGTACTTTATATAATTTGTTTTATAATCAGATATGTAATCTTTTAGAGTAGCTGAAAGGATATTAAAACAATGATCTTTCAACCTTGCTTTTCTTTTCCAGTAGCTAGCTTACACATTAATTGGCATATTCAAGCTTCCTTCTCATTACTTTTAAAAAATTCTAGGAAATACTTTCCATAGTATGCTGTGAGAGATTTTATTATAGGATTAAAAACCTTTCAGCAAACAATAGGGGCATTAGGCAGGGTCCAGGTATTCTGTCTCATAAGCCAACACTACACTTTAGGTGACTCTTGAAATGGACTACATTTAATTATTTTCTAGTTTGTTTTATGGCAAAAGTAGACATGTTAAAATTTTTTCATGCCATATCTTACCTCAAATTCTCTATCCTGGGCCAATCTGTCATCTTGTTTCTACATTCAGGACATTGGAAAAGTTGCTGAAAAAAAATGCAAAAGCAATTAATATGTTTCATGTGTTAAATGTTTACTGAGCACTGTATGTGGCTTAAAAAAAGGTTTTTTGGGGGAGAGGGGACACCTCTGCCCAGCCTCCTATCATTAGCTACTCCTGATCCCCACTGCCACGCTGACTTCTATTTAGCTGCAGATGGCTTTTCTTGTACCTTATAGAAGAAATCGAAGCACCAGGTGGGTGCTTTCAGCTTTACCAACTATGAGCTACAAACTTATCTACTTACACATACAACCTTACAGTTTCTTTCTGTCTCAGTGGAAGAAGTGTGCTTCTTTTGAGGAAGGCCAACCCATTCATTTGTGCTCCTGACCACAGACTCTCTAATGTCTTTGTGCCTTTGATCCATCATTTATCCTCTCTCTCTTCTTTATTTTTCCACTGATCCCTTGTCACAAGCCTTGGTCTTCTGCCCGGCCCATAAATGAGGATGGTCCACAGGTTCAGTTCTCACCCTTTTTCTTCTGTCATTGCAGACGTCACAAAGGAGAACTTATTCACATCCATGGCTTCAACACTGACATTAAAGCCATCTACATACATCTGCCTCCAGTCGTGACTGCTCTCTTGAGCTCCAGGTGCCCACAGGAAGTCTCTACCTATCTTCTCAAAGATACTTCAGTCTTAAAATGTCCAAAATGAATCTATTATAATTAAGAGTCTTTTAAAACAATCTTCTCTTCTGCATTCTGGTTAGTGAATGGTGCTATGATTGTCTGATCCTGAAACCTAGGAACCATCTCTGTCTCTTCCTTCTCTTTTACTCTCCCATTTTCAGAGAATGACCAAGCTCTGTTGAATTTAATAATAAATAATTGTGCTGAATAGGGCAAGGCATTTTTAAATGTATTCTCTCAATCTTCACAGTCACTGTATTATGTGAGTGGCTATTAATATCTCCATTTTAAAGTTAAGAAAACTGAGGCACAAAGAGGCAAAATAACTTGCTTCGAGCACACAGGTAATGAAAGGGAAAGATGGGATCCAAACCTAGGCAGATTAACTACAGAGCTGAAATCTTAACAATCACACTATGCTGGGCTTACAAAAGGCCAGGATCCCAAATATCTCTTCAAATAATTTCTATCTTTTTTTTTTTCTCATTTTGGTAGACTTGGTTCGTGTGCTCCTTATTTCTTGCCTGTGTAACTTCTTACAACCTGCTGCCCCCAAATTCATTTTCCAAGATATTTCTTGTTAATTAGTCCTCATCAAATTTTGGGGGGCCTTGGCTGAAACTACATATCCAAATCTTTGTTTTAGGAAAATCATATTCAATTATATATTTGAATCTTTCCTGTTCTAAGTATTCTCTTCTTTCAGAACAGTAATTATTTGTATGTTGTCCATATTTACCATCTTCTTTCTTATCACTTTATCTCTTTGTTCTCTCTCATTTCATTTTATGTTACTTGCTCAAGCCTATCCTCTGTCTTGGACTGTTTGTATCCATATCTGTTTTACCTTTTGTTGATTCTAATGGTAATTTCAGCTCTGTGATAGTTTCATTTTATTCTTCTATTCATCTCTGAGCTCCATAGACAACTTTTCATTTCCTATTCTTTCTTCCTCTCTTTTTTGATATCTTGTTAGTCTTTTAGGTTCATTTTTTAAGGAAAGCCAACTTTCCTTTAGTTTCTCTGAGTCCTAGATGAACTATTTGTTTGAATTTAGCCTATTTTTCTAGGAATAGGTCCTGAAATTCTATGTTCTTTATTTACGTTTTGTTTTTTTTCCTCTGTATTTTTTCTTTAGGATCTAAATAATCTAGGAATTTTACTCCTAGATATTTGCTCCAAAGAAACTTTTGCGGCCGGGCGCGGTGGCTCACGCCTGTAATCCTAGCTCTGGGAGGCCGAGGCGGGTGGATCGCTCGAGGTCAGGAGTTCGAGACCAGCCTGAGCAAGAGTGAGACCCCGTCTCTACTAAAAATAGAAAGAAATTATCTGGCCAACTAAAAATATATATACAAAAAAATTAGCCGGGCATGGTGGCTCATGCCTGTAGTCCCAGCTACTAGGGAGGCTGAGGCAGTAGGATCGCTTAAGCCCAGGAGTCTGAGGTTGCTGTGAGCTAGGCTGATGCCACGGCACTCACTCTAGCCCGGGCAACAAAGTGACACTCTGTCTCAAAAAAAAAAAAAAAAAGAAAGAAACTTTTGCATTCAGCACCAAGAGGTATGTCTAAGAATGTTTATAGCATCATCTTTTGAAAAGAAAAAAGAAAAACCCAAACTGGAAACAACCCCAAATGCCTTCTATATGAATACAAGAATGAGTATTTTAGGATATATGTAGAATATACAGCATTTAAAATGAATAAAGTAGAGACACATTTATTGGCTTGGTAAATCTAAAAAGTAGAATGTCAAATGAAGAAAAGTCATTGAAGAATACTACTACATGATTTCATTAATATAAAGCTTAAAAACATGTAAAAACAAAGCAATACACATAATTATACATATCACATACATGTGGTAAAACTGCAAAGAAAAGCATGGAGTGATATTTACAAAATTCAGGATAGTGTTTTCCTGTTATGGGGCAGAAAGGGAAACAAAGGTTTCGGTTATTTTCTATTTCTTAAGCTGTGTGGTGGGTACATAGGTGTTTTTTTTTAATTATTCTTTAAACTGTACATATAAATTATATTCCCTTGTTTGTATATTTTATTAAAGTAAATCTAATTAATTAATTTAAAAAAGGGTAGTAACATTAGGTTCCTTTTCTTGTTTCAGAAAGTAAGTTACAGGAAATTATAAACATTTTAAGGATTCATTTGCATGAGAGCAGTGGATACCAACTCTGGTACTAAATTGTTTTTAAGTTTGTGACTATTCTATAACTTAAAACAAATAATACAATACATGTAGACACACCATCTAAAACAGTCTTATCCAGGTGTCAAAAGAGTGCTAGTCAATTCAAATAATGAAATGATAAACCACAGTCATTGACTATAGTTTCATCCTTTAATATACTGTTAAAGTTTTAGTTTAGTCTCTAGGTTAAACACTCGTAGATCAAAACAGATTGAGGAATACTTTCAAAGTGGCAAAATGATAAGCTTTACCCTTGTAAAATTCAGAAAATCAGTCATCTTCCCCTTTAGGACACATATTACTTCTTCATACGTGGTTGGAAACCATAGAAACCATGGCTGAAAACATTGCTAGAACAAGCCAACACGACTATTTTTAAGACTATGATGATTTTGAATGTAATGAGGACTGAACTAGTAAGTCATATGGAATTAGGTTGATGATGTATTTAGTATCGAATGGATCCTGGCAACCTCTGATCAAATGCCTTCCAATTAAACATCAGAACAGCTCCAGGGTGTGAGTCCTCTGGGTCAGTACACAAATAAAGATTTACATAAACCTGCTGCACAGCTGTACTCTAGTATCTTAGTAGTCCACATGGAGAGACAACCCAACTACCTATACAAGGAATTTCTAATAACTCTTTTGGGCTTAAACTACTAAATGTGTCTTTTAAAAACATTTTTAAAACTTCGTTGTGAAATATAATATACATACGTAGAAATGCACAAAACACAAAAATAGGCACAATTATTTTACAGGAAACACCAATGTAACCACCATGCAGGTCAAGAAGTAAAACATGGCCAGCACCCTAGTAGCTCCTATGTACCTTTCCTCATGGCAACCCCTTCTGTACCCTTCAGAGGGAATCACTGTCCTGGTGTTTTTGTTAATGAATTCTGGCTTTGCTGCCTAACTATGCACTCCCAAACAATATAGTTTAATTGTGCCTGTTTTTAACCTTTATAAATGTAATCATAGTGTTTATGTTACAGTGTCTTGTTTCTTTTGCTCAACATTATATTCCATTATATGTGGATTCATCCATGTTATCACATATAGATGTTCTCTTTAGCTCCTGAATCTTTCTTACATTGTCTGGCTGCCCTGTTTTGTAATTACTACAGCACTTAAGGGATGGGAGGTATCAATAATTCTACTTTGGTATGCATGTAATTGTAATCAGCCTGGCCCTTCTACCATCTAATAATATTTTTAAAAATTATAGCATGTATTGAGTATCTGCCATGTGCCAGGACTACATGAAGCAGTCTGTTCATATAATACTGCTGTATTCGAGATAATTCTGCCTAGAATGTGGGTTTAGCATACTCTTTTTATGGATAAGAAATTGAAATTCAGAAAGATAAAGTAAATTCAGAGTGTAGCCCTTCTGAGATATAGTTATCAGTAGTACAAATCTTGTTTTTCTAATTTTTGTTTTTACTATTTTATTCATGTTAAGAGAGTAAATGAGTAAACTTGCCATTTCATAATAGTCTTTTCCTATCTCACCAAGCTCTTGGTATTTTGCTTTAATGTTCCATTAGCACTTGCACGCAGATAAGAAACTGAAACTCAGAAAGATGAAGGTAATAGCCTCAAAGTAAAAGTCTTTCCTCTGTTGTTCACCCAGTGCTAACTTCTTTCTGTCCATGGCACCTACAGAATACTGTGTGTCAACTTCTTTTCACAGGAGTAGTAGGTCATAGAGAGGATTCCTCTGTTGCAGGAATTCTGGAGGAGGGCAGTCTAGACAGTAAATGTATAAGGATGGAAAGAGCACAGTACTAAGGTTTAGGCTGCATCAGTTTTGCACTTGACTGTCATTATCTAGGTATGTGACCTTGGGTAAGTAATTTATCCTCTCTGGCGCTCAGTTTCATCATGTGAAGGTATCGGTCAGTAATTTTCAAACTGAAGTTCATCCTGAGTTTTTGTTTTAAAAGCAGGTTTCTGATCCTCATTAAAACTTCTCAGCCTGGGAATTTGTATGTTTAACAAGCTCCCCAAGAGATTCTGATGCTCACTGTAAGTGAGAACCGACCAGGCAGGTGATGGCCCAAGTCCCCTCTGATTTTAAAATTCTAGGATAGAATTTAAACTTCTGGAAGTTTAGTATCTTTCATCAGAGCTATCTATGTGACTACTCACTTCAGAGTTCTGTGAGTTTTGTTAAAAATAAACCTGAAATAAACACTGATTATCATTGCTGCGAGTAAACAGCAATAACATAGGTCTAGGGTGCTGGTTATCAAAATAGCTTGGGATTGTTTGATGTTCGTAAACTGAATAAAAATACTGCCCCAATGGAATTGCATCCATATTATTAAAAATATTAATACAGTGTAGCAGGAAAAAGCAGCATAGTCTCTCTATAGGACACAGCAGCGTCAATATGACTAACAATGGATAATATATAGAGTGCTGTGCAGTTTTATTAGGAAAACTAAGTAGTTGTTCATACTCTCAAAACAACTTTAAAAGTCAGCTCATTTAGTTATAATATATGCCAAATATATCACCCAACAGATTGGAGACAGTCTGTTGACTGATTTATTTTTGCTTTGATATTGCATCCCTTACATGTTTTTCAAATTCTTTAGTGACTATTATTAAGGAGAAAAATATCTCCTTATAATATTTAATACTTTCCTGGGGCTATTCTTTGTATTCTGAGGAAATGGAGTCATCCAATTAATTTCTCTCATTTTTTTGTGTGTGTTTTCTTTTTCACAGGAATAACAAACCTCAAATTTTGTAATTTTGCCTTTTCTCACCTAATATACTCTGCAGTGGTTCTCCAACCTACTTCTGGGGAAAGGGGTGTACTCCCATCACTGAGAAGACTCACAAAGTGCAGCGGGTATCAGTTAAGGGCTGTGGCCACCAAGGGAGGTGAAAACAGAATCTCCAGGAGTGTGTATAATTCCAAAAGCTTCCCAGGTATTTTCCTCTAGTGCGTGAATTGTAAAGCTGGGTCCAAAATCCGTCAAATAGCAATTGTTCACATATTCAGTAGTAGGTTAGAAACCTTAATACAAGAGTTGCTATCCTACTGTATAAACAAGACATTAATATTTGAAGTAAACAGGGAATTTTCATATCAAAAGTATGTAAATGAATGGTCAAGAGGGATACAATATTCAAAATTATATGCTTATTGATCTCTACATTAATATAGACATTATTATTTATTTTCTTAACTAGTTTCCCCTTCTCATCTCCTTTCTCCCTTCTTTCTAGACCACTAGTAAGGTAAAATAGAAAAAATTGTTTACTAATGATTCTTACTTCCTCCCCCTCCTCCTTCTTTTTTTATAGAAGACTTGGAAGTTGATTCTTGAAGGACAAGTGAGATTAGCTGAGAAAAGACAGGCGATGTGTCAGTCAGTCAGGAGGGTATGTTCATGGCTTGGGGTGTAAGAATGGTGCAAAGTATATCTTGGCTGAAGCAGGGAAGGAGACGGTTAGAGGATGTCTAGGGAGAATCCATCCAGGTGCAGTCAGATGTGAGGCTGAAGAGGGAATAAGAGTGAATGAGGAACCTTTGAAGTGTTTTGAGTGTCAGAATCACATGAGGTAACTGAGGTTCTAGAGGATTTGTCTCGTAGCAGGACGGAGGATGGCCCGGAGAGAAGAACAAGAAGAAGCAAGGAGAATAGGTGGGAGGATGGAAGCGGGTCAGAGTCAAACAAGAAAGTCTTTTTTTTTTTTCCTGCCCCTCCCCCTCAACAAGAAAGTCTTGACAGCAACTGAGCAACTGAAGAAAAGAGAGGAAGTGTCCATTATGAAAAGAATTTGAATGAAGTATCAGTAGGACATATTTGCTGTTAGACTGAAAGAATAAGGGAGACCATATAGACTCTAGGTCTTCAGTCTGAGACTCTTCCCTTGATTGATCCTGCCTCCTTCACACCTTGCCATTTTCTTTTTCTTCTTAACTGCCAAATTTCTCGAAAGAGTTGTGCTCACCTATATCTTTGAAATCTTACTTCTGCCCCCACCCCTCCACTGAAATGGTTCTGGGAAAGATCAGCAGTGACTTGACTGGTAAATGGAGCGGACCTCATTCTCTTAGCCCACTCTGGGCATTTGGGAATGCTGACTTCTCTCTTCATCCTAAAACATTTACTTCCATTGGCTTTTAAAACATCGTACCCATTTGATTCTTTGCCCACACCTCTCATTACTTTTCAAAATCTTTGAATGGCTCCTCTTATCTCTGTCAACACTTTATATATTGTAGGTCCTCAGAATTTTATTTGTAATCTTCTTATCACTTTCTTCCCTGAACACCCCACATCACTGCCAAATTCCATAACTTTGTCCGTCATTTACAGAAAATACCAAAGTTACAATTGCTGCCCATATGGCTCTCCTGAAGTACAGACTTGTAGTTTCCATTGCCTTCTGGGCATCTCTACTTGGATGACTCATAGTCATTTCAAAATCAACATGTTCAAAAACAAACTCAATATATCCTCTCCCCCACCCCACACCCAAACCTGCTTCTCCTTCTGCATTTCCTGTCTCAGTTAATGATATTACTCTCTAATTATTTGAATAAGCTAAATGTGTCCATGCTTCTCCATTAATACCCATATATGGTTGTTTTGTGTTATGCTGTTGACTCTCTGTCATCTCTGAAGCCACTGTCCCTGCCTTTCTTCAGGTCTACCTAGTTTCCCACTGAGACCTTTCCTAAAACCCAGTTCATCTAGTCTCTCTTTACTCTAGTCCATCCTACATACCATTAGCAGAGACATTTTTCTAAAACAAATATGGCTATTTTATTTTTCTCCTTACAAATAGAACCCACTCTCTTTGGCCTTAGGAGAAAATCCAGATTTCTCCTCATGGCATTCAGGGGATGATCTGACCCAAAATGACTTTTCCCAAATTATCCCTCAACATTGCTCAAATGCTCAGTCTGTGCTTCATTTATGTTACACAATTATGTGAACACACCACTCCCGTTTTTGGCTCTGTGGTTTTGCACATCTCATTCCTTCATTTTTTTCCCCCTGAATTCTTTGCCTAGTAAACTCCTATTCTCTTGACAATTAGCAAGACACAGAAACCTGAAATTTTCTGAGCATTCCGATTCAAGAGGATTGATTCATGTAAGTTAAACCTGTAGTATCTCTGTAAATATAACTTTGAATCACTTTATTAATTTAAAATGAAATGTATAACTATCCAACAAATTTTAAGGTTTATAATTTATAATTTCAACTCACAATGAATAAAAGACCTACACATAAGACCCGAAACTATAAAACTCCTATTAGAAAACATAGGGGAAAATCTCCTTGAATTGGCATTGGTATTGATTTCTTAGATATTACACCAAAAACTCAGGCTACAGAAGTAAAAATAAATAAATAAACTGCATTAAACTATAAAACTGCACAGCAAAGGAAACAATCAACAAAATGAAAAGGTAATCTATAGATTGGGAAAAAATATTTGCAAACTGTGTATCTGATAAGGGGTTAATATCCAAAATTTGTAAGGAACTCATACAACACAATAGCAAAAAAAAAAAAAACAAAAAAAAAACCTGATTAAAAAAAGATGGGCAAAGTACCTGAATAGACATTTCTCCAAAGAAGATACAAAAATGGCCAACCAGAATATGAACAATTGCTAATTACCAGGGAAATACAAATCAAAACCACTATGAGATATCACCTCACACCTGTTAGGATAGCTATTGTGAAAAAGACAGGAGTTAAGCATTGGTAAGGGTGTGAAGAAAAGGGAACCTTTGTACACTGTTGGTGGGAATATAGATTGGTGTAGCCATTATGGAAAACAATATGGAGGTTCCTAAAGACATTAAATATAGAATTACTATATGACCCAGAAATCCCTCTTCTGGGTATATACCCAACAGAAATGAAGTCATCACCTCATAAAGATATCTGCATTCTCATGTTCATTGAAGCATTATTCACAATAGCTAAGATATGGAAGCAACCTAGGTGTCTATTGATGGACAAATGGATAAAGATATTGGTATATGTATTTACAATGGAATAAATATTATTTAGCCTTTAAAAAGGAGGAGACCCTGACATTTGCCACAACATGGATGGACCTGGAGGACATTATGCTAAGTGAAATAAGCCAAACTCAGAAAAAAAAATATTGTGTGATCTCACTTGCATATAAAATCTTTAAAAAAGGTCAAATGTACAGGGATTGAGAATAAGGCAGTTGTTATCAGGGGCACGGTGGAGGGGAGGAAACAGGAAGATATAGGTTAAAGGCTACAAAGTAGCAGATATCTAAGATAAACAATTCTAAAGATCTACTGTGCAACATGAGAATTATAGTTAATAATTGTGCATTGTATTCAGGATTTTTGCTAAATGAGTAGATTATAGCTACATATGCCATATGGTGAACAAAGTGGGTAACTCTGTGAGATGTTGGATATGTTAATTTGTTTTACAATAGTAACCATTTTACTATATATATGTATCTCATAACATCATGCTGTATACCTTAAATATACATAATAAAATTTATCTTAAAAATTAAAAATATAAAAAAGATGGAAAAAGTAAAGTTTATCATTGCTAGTTTGGGAACTCAAGAAAATCTCCATGGGAAGCAACATTTTTATAAGTAGATGGAGTGAACTCTAAAATAACAATAAAAAATATAGTAGAGCAAATACATAAACCAGTAACAGTTATTTATTATCATTATCAAATATGATGTACTGGACACAATTGTATGTGTTATGCTTTTATATGACTGGCTGTGCAATAGGTTTTTTTTACAGCAGCACCACCACAAACTCGTGAGTAATTTGTTATGGTATGGTGTTTGGATGATTATGATGTCACTGGGTGACCACTTATGGGACCTTGTGGTTATATATGCAGTCCATCTTATATGCAGACTGTCATTAACCTAAATGTTATGTGGCGCATGATTATAAAGGTAATCACTGTGATTGCAAAGTCTCTGATTGATCTTTCTACTCGTCCCCTTCAGGAACTAAGAATGCTTAGCTGGGTCCCTGCATAAGGCTTGGTCACTTCTCTATGCCACAATCAGCTGCAGCCTTCAGGCCTCAGTATTTCCAAAGAGGTGCAGCTCCAATTTGGAATTCTTCACCCATGTATTGATGGAATTGTGTATCTACCACCTAATGACCATAGCCCCCATCATTTCTTGCCTGAAATATAGCATCTGACAGGTCTTCTGTAGTCAACGATTGCCTTCCGACAGTCCCAGGGAAGAGTTCATGTTGCAGCTCAAGGCTGAAGGCAGACCACAGGCAAAATTTCCTCAGTCTGCTTTCTTTTAAGGCCTTCACCCAAGTGGGTGAGGCTCACTCATGTTATGAGGGATAATCTTAATCTGCTTTACTTTAAATCTACTGATCTGAATGATAATAACATCTAAAAAATGCCTTCACAGAAACCTCCAGACTGATGTTTGACCAAATGCTGGGTACCATGGCCTCACCAAGTCAGTTTATATGATGAAACATGGCAGCTCCTCACTCACAGTTTGTCTGGCTTCTCCATTCACTCGGGATCTACTAAGAGAGAACCATTGTTGATGTAGCCATATGTTGCTGGTAGGTTGTGTTTAACATTGCAGTTGATTTTAGTTTTTATGTACCAGCAGATACAGAAGCTGGAAACTCGCTTACTAGTTTACTAGTTGCTAATTTCTTCCTACTTGATCTTACCCAATCCTTTCTGATCAATAGCTTATTATAGTTTCCATAGCAATGAACTCAACTCACAGTCTTCATATACTGATTTTGATAGAGATTACCTTTTGAAAGAATAAAGACTTTAAAAATACACAGAAGCAAAACTTTAGCTTTAAAAATACATTCAAAATTATTTCACCAAAAGCTATCTGAGGTTTAAAAACAACAACAAAAAAAAAGTATTTTGGACGTGACTGGAAAGCAGATATTTATTTTACACTCCACTATTTGCTATCCAAGCTTTCAATAATAAGCTTTAAATTTTATTTTCTGAAGTACTGTTCATCTCATTGTTATTCTTGAAAATTGCTTTTATCTGACCAGTTATTGGTTGGTTATTAACTCTTTTGATTACAGTCTAGTGGAGGCCAAGGTCATGGATTCAATTCTCACATAGTCCAATTAGCTCTACTTGCTTTGGGGCCTGCAGCACCACTCCTGGACTGTCTCTAGCCATTGTGAAAATGCATGTATTGTACCCATGGGGCACTGTCTGAAAGAATGGATAAAATGTGTGCAAATCTGTAGTTATTAATGGAAAATCAATTGGAAGTCCATATACCCTATTAACAGTAATTCAGTAATGTACACAAAAGCACACTAAAAAAAGAGTGCTTTTTAATTAATTATTTGTATTTTTCACCTCAAAAACAGAAAACAGGAAGAATTCTATGGGAAATCTCCCTTTATATTCTTTCTCCTAGACATTCTGAAAATTTCTGTAACATTTCATGTATTTTTTTCAAAGAGAACTTTTATTTTAGCACCAAAATAATCTCTCAAATGCTCCTTCTGAACACCTTCAGTGAGGTAGGCAAGATGTCTATAAGGCACATGGAAATAAATATGATTTTATCTTGTGCTTCTAGAACATTTTAGATTAGGTCATGATTTTGGAAAGCTTTGAGATATCTGGCACATGAGTAAGTGAATTTCTCACTATTCTTTTTTCTTATCTTTTTTTTTTTTTTTACAGTGTTTAAAAAGTGTGATTAGTAGTCTGATAAATGGTTGGGAAGTTTTAGGCTTGACGTGAGAAATTTCAGTTATGTGTTGAATAACTTAGGGTGGTTTGAATGGGGTGATTAAGAAATGGCAAGATGGATAATTATTTGATAAATCAATTTTAGGTTGTGCTTTAACAGCAATTTTTAGAACAGGTCACCCGTCATTTGTTGTTTTCTGTTTGTCCACTGCTAATTTATTGTAATGAAGGCATCTCAGATTTTAATGGCTTGAAGAAAGGCTTCCCTATCAAAACCACTGCCTCAGCTAATCTCTTATCAACTTTCTGACAGGGACATCTTTTCAGATTTTGCCATGATTAGATGAGAAAAAGCTCGGGACCATTCATCTTTTGTGGAAAACTGAACTGTAAAGGAATCTAGCATTCTCTAATTGCTGCAGTTTACCCATTTGGCAGTCTTTAGGTAGATCTCACTTCTTCTCTTTTCAGTGAAATAGCTGATGGTAGGGACTTGCAAAAATTGTGTGTTAGACTTTGGTAGTATGAATTTGTAAGGCTTTAGCTGTGATTTCCATGGGTTCCCAGGTTGGCAAACTGGGTAACATCACACCCTTGTCTTTTGCAACTATTTTTGCATTAGTACAGTTTCTTAGAATGCAGGTTTTAATTTTTTGGTTTTCAAGTCTCTATTCATATTTTTCTTAAACAAAAAAGTACACTTAATTATATAAGTAATTCATGAATATGCTCTTGTTGTTAAAAAAAGAAGTCAGACAGTACGGCTAAAGCCCAAGTCCCCTCTGACCATTCACGTTCCCTAATGGCTTTCCCAGAGGTAATGGCAGCTATCATCAGTTGCTGTGCCTTCTTCCAGCCCTCTCTTTATGCATTTGCATACATATATGTATATGATATACATGTATACCAGTTAAAAATATATCATATTGCTTCTATTTTAGATCTTTTAGTGCCCAGACTATCTATTATTTGAGTTTCGCTACACTTGGTTATATTTATCTGTAGACTTTGTCACATTGCAGATTCATTTTTCCTTATCAGGTTCCCACACATTTCTAGTAATAGCCCTTCACATTTTCTTTTTATTTTGCCTCACAATACAGTACAATGTGATAATGTACTTGTAACTCTCAAAACCACGTCTTTTTACCAAACGTATTTTAATCTCAGTTAGAAAATTAGTGATGGTTCAAATAAAATTGGCTAGAAAAAAAATGCCTTTTCTCGTGGTTTCCACTCTCAGTTTGGTGACCATAATGAAAGTTTTTCATGGCATGGAATACCAGTTAGGGATTTTTGGAAAAAGGAGTTATAATTTTTAAACTTCTTCCCTTTCCTAGAGTCACAGAGGGTTTTATGATCTTGACAGTCTCAAGCTGTCTTGAAATGGAATAGGGGAGTATCTTAGGCAGGAATTCTTGTTGCAAGACACCCACCCAAACCTTTAGATTGTTGAATTCTGAGTCTGCATGCTCTCTTGTTTCTGCTTTCTGGTCTGCCACCTTCTCCTGCTTTTATATTGGCCTAATCTCTCCTCTCCCCTGACCGGCTACAATTTCAGTTCCCTATAACTACAGCATGTACTTGGCTTTGTCTTACTATGGTATGGTTTTGAGCTCTCTCCATGACCTGTCAGTTCCAGAACCTAACACAAGTGGGCTCTCTTTGTCTTTGTTCTATCGATCCTTTAATCTACCAATAAACCAGCTAGCCATGGGCAAGCCTGGTCTTGGGGCTAGGGAATGAAATTACATGGTACAAACATGGATGTCTGGGCTGGCTCTTTGGGTGGGATTACAGGTAAAAGTGGTTTTCAGAGACAGAGGCTATGTATGGGACAGGTACTCCCAGACACATCTCCCACTAGGAACACACTCAACTATTTAAATGAAAAGCCCTTTGGTGAAAATGGCTGAGAGGGTGGCAGTGGTAGGGGAGATGGGTATTGACAGCCAGGGGATTCAGGGTTTCTTTAAAGGGGGACAAAAATGTTCTAAAATTAGATGTGGTGATTGTGTACTACCCTTTGACTATACCAAAAAACATTGAATTATGCACTTTAAATGGTTGAATTATATGGTATATGAATTTTATCTCAATAATGCTGTTAAAAATTTTGTTTATAGAGAAATTAGCAGGGAAATTTATAAATAAAAAGCTATATTTAAAGGTATTTAAATCGCTCAATGGGTCACCAGATGGTTTCAATTCAAATGGAACTCATTTATTAATTTCTAAGTCTATGCTTCTAATTGTGGCATATATATATTTATCTGTTTTCTGTTGGGGGAGTGGTCATGGGTTTTAATTCTTCCTTATTCTGTTGTAATATTTATAATAGTGAAAAATAGATAAATTTCAGGAAAAACACTTTGTCTTTCACCATCAGTTTTCTTCCCTGTTCTCATGTGTGCCAAATTATAAAATGCTAGCATTCTAAATTTTCGTATGGGAAACCTAAATCTGCTATAAAGAAAGATTCCTTCTTAATTCTTATTTTCTTTGACCCAAGATATTATAAACGTTACTTCCCTATGTTTACCACACCTAGAAGGATTTTGTGTTTGGGCTTTGCTTAAACTACTTTTGGGCCAAGACTGGGGCTCCCAATCTATGCCATCTAGTGGCAAGGTTTAAGAAATACTGGTTTCCTACAGAGCTTTAAATGTACAAATGTTGGTAAATGTCCAAGAAATGTTAAGAACCATCAGCAAATTAATGACTAATTGTTATGTTTACTCTTTAATTCAAAGCAGTGAACTATGGGTTTACATATAGAGCTTATATGTCTTTTATTTTTTGATGTTGGCTGCCTGAAATACAAAACTTGGGAATCCAAGACATACTAATTTATTACTAGTTTCTGACCACTTACGATTGAGGCAGACAGGATTTTACAAAAACATTTCTGTTTGCAGTGTAAACAGAAGACAACTGAAGAACTTGTTAATTTTTCAGTAATATTACCTACATTATCTTAAATCCTGATATATATATGTTAAATATTGCTTATGTTCATTGTTTTAAATTAAGCTTTATGATAAAGGGCTGATAACTAGAATCTATATAGAACTTAGGAAAATCAGCAAGAAAAAAATCAAACTACCCCATTAAAAAATGGGCAAAGGACATGAACAGAAACTTTTGAAAAGAAGATAGACTGATGACCAACAAACATGAAAAATTGCTCAACATCTCTAATCATTAGGGAAATGCAAATCAAACCACAATGAAATATTACTTAACTCCAGTGAGATTGGCTTTTATCAAAAAGTCCCAAAACAACAAATGTTGGTGTGGACACAGAGAGATAGGAACACTCATACACTGCTGGTGGGACTGCAAATTAATACAACCACCATGGAAAGTAATATGGAGATACCTCAAAGAGCTACAAGTAGAACTACCATTTGACCCAACAATCTCACTACTGGGTATTTACCCAAAGGAAAAAAAGACATTCTATAATAAAGACTTCTGCACTCAAATGTTTATAGCAGCATAATTCACAATTGCAAAGATGTGGAAACAATCCATGAGTGGATTAATAAAATGTGGTATATGTATACCATCGAGTACTAATCAGCTATAAAGAACAATGGTGAACTAATACCTCTTGTTATCATTCTGGATGGAGCTGGAGCCCATTCTTCGAAGTGAAGTATCTCAAGAATGGAAAAACAAGCACCATATGTATCCACCACTAAATTGGTACTAATTGATCAACACTTATGTGCACATATGGAAGTAACATTCATTTGATGTTGTGCAGGTGGGACGGGGTGAAGGGGTTGGGTAAATGCACACCTAATGGCTGTGGTGCCTATTATCTGAGGGATAGGCACAGTTGTAGCTCTGACTCGGGCAGGGCGAAGGCAATATATGTAACCAAAGTGTTTGTACCACTGTACTATTCTGAAATTAAAAAATAAATTAAAAAAATAAAGCTTTAATTGAAAGTATTTTCCCATGCTTGTATAGTGATGGATCTCTATACCACGTGTTTGTTTATGTGATTGATGAAATTATGTCTGTCACATTCAAAGTCAAGAATAGGCTGTTACTTCCTTAGAATATGTAAAATACAATGTTTAATGTCTTTATCTACTAGCAACTTTAATGAAGCCATTTTTTAAATTGTGTTATAATAAGCATTGTATTACTCATAGTAAGTTATGTTTACTTCAGAGTGATCTACTTTGATAAATTGGCAGCATGAAATTTGATTTGGGTCAGCTGGATTTTATTCAGTGACAGAAAAACACTTCTTTATTAAAAGTGGAAAATGCCTGAAGTTAGTTTAAAAGGTAAAATAAAGTACAATTATTGAAAATAGAAATGAGGTGATTTGTTTGTATTGTGGACTCAGCCCACTTCTGAGTAAATGTTAATTTACTTTTGGAAAAGGCATGTGAGACATGCAGGCAACATATTTAATAATACCTTGGGTAGGGATTTTAGTAAATCCAGCTTCCGGATACTCAGCTGCAGCATTTATATTTAAGTGAAACAAAATCTTATTATTATGGATGAATTTAGAGAGGATAAGCTTAGAAATTAATCCTCAATAGATCATCTGGTTTGGAACTCACTTTGGCAGACTGTGAATCTTTCCATCATTTTACAAAATAGAATAATTAGCCTATGTGTTGGGTGTGTAAATTATGAAGTTGTTCATGTTTAATAGGGCCGCACAGGTGTGAAGATGGGGAGGCTAGTGAAAACAGTGTCGTTAGTGCATTATTGTTTTGTCTAAATGTCATTAAATGCTGCCATGTTTTTTTACTAGTATTCTTCAGAATCCTAAAATTATACATTGCTAGATGGAAACTTAAAGAAGTCATCACATCTGTCCCTGGTATTTCTGAGTCCAGCAACATTCCAGAGGTTAAGAACCATTTTGTTGTGCTAGCAAACCTCAACTCATGGTCACATGATCTAACATGGGACTCCCATAGCAAACCGTTTGCCAATGACCGTATCAACACAATGTCTCTACTTTCACTATTGTCTCAGTTTGTGTACTCAGTTTATCTGCTCTTTGGTTCTGATTAATTTTAATTTTTTCAGTTTTAATAAATTTCCAGCAGAAGATTTTTGGCCATCCCCATGGGAAGTAATACTTTAATTTTCTAAGAAAACCTGTACAAATTGCCCTTTAGAGGCCTGGATCTCATAGTCTGGTCATTAGAATGCCAGGGCCAGACCAGCCTGCTAACCTATTAACTCCAGCCCAGGATTGTGAAAAAAATAGTGAACAATGTAGGGCTGTAGAGAAAATGAAATGTTAGGTCTTGTAATGGAAATCTATGACTTCCACTGAGGCTGTTGTTTGGAACTTTGTAAGAGGATGATTTTCCCTTATGAGTGAATATAGAGCGAAGAACCAGATGTCCTTGAAGAATCATTATCTCTTTGAAGATGTTCATTATTAATGAGATAAAGAAAAGGAGATTCAGGGAATGACACAAGTTTTAACAGAAAAGTTACGAAAAAAATCCAGGCTAGACAGATGTCTCTGAAGCAAAGCCAGCATAAATCAAGATGAGTTATTAGTTCATAGAAACATGCAGAAACCAGAAAAGAAAGAACAGAGAAGTCTCCAGCTTTGAGCAAGGGATTTTGGATAACTTATACCTGTTCATAGGATGGGGCCACGGTAGTCGTTACCACTTTTTGACAGAAGGGGGCAGCAGAGAGCTGCCAGGGTAGCAAGGTTGACTCAGTCAATTTAGGAGATGAGAATGCAAGGGAGAAGCTGGAAGGAGAGCCAGAAAGCCTCCCAGTGGGTGTTACAGAAGTGCCAGATAGGCTGATTAATTGGTTACAGCCTGCAGAGGAAGCTACCAGCACGATTCTCTAGCCCTAGAATGCCTTTCCTTTAAGGAGCATTCAGATACCCACTTTAGCATGGCTGGGGAACAAATGGCTCAGGTCTAAAGAGAGGTACCAGATTAGTTCTTGTTCCAGAGCTTTTACCTATTTCAGCTACATTAAGGGCACAATGTCAGTGCCGAATCAGCCTCTGCCTTTCTATGGGTTGCTTGTGACTGTCACCAGGCTTCCATATAGGCTCCTCTCATCATTCAGCATTGTCTTGGGGTATTGCAGTTCACATGATTTCTGCATGCCTGCTGCTGGACTTCCATCTACCTGATTTGAACATAATTTCAGAAGCAGAGCTGGATGATTTAAATACTCCAAAAGGAATCTTTCCTTTGGTTCTGGCCAACGCTTTTGTCACACTTATTCCTGGAAGTATGGTGGGCAACAGCACTGTTTAGACCAACGTCAAGTCCACACTGGTTAGCTAAGGTAGGGAAGAGAAGGGCTATAGTGCTAGGAAGGGAGAGTTCAAATTCTTCTATGAAATGCAGTACTTCTTAGCTAGATAGAGTAACTATTTCATTTTGTCTGCAAGGAATGGGCATCCCTGGCTCAAGCATTGACTGAAGCCAGAGGAGGTTGAAGCCCCTGTGGGTGGTGGTTGGTTGGTTGTTGGATGGATTCATTGGACACTTACTGAGATCTACTGTTAATAGCACTGTGCATTTGAACCAGTTTGTACTGACTCCTGAGAGCCAATTGTTAGCATCTCCATTATATCATATTGGTAGCTTGAACTCGGCCATAGGGAATATTTACAAGATAGAAATTGGAAAATCCTACAAATGAGCTCCTCAACATTTGCCAACACACCACTGATTATGCACCAAGCACAGTGCATTATCTGGTATGGACAGATAATAGGATTACCTTAGTCTTTTTCATGTCTTCTCTCATTTTTTTTCTCATTAGAATCTCCAAAGCTGTTCAATGTTATAAATTATTAAAGTGAAAAATTGCTGTTTTCCCACCTACTCTCTGACATTATGGTCAGTGGAAGGTCTTTTTTTCCCTCCCTGAATGCTCTGGTTTTGATATGAGGACAAATGGTTTGGATCTGGTCTCAGAGCTGGCTCTGTGGCATATGCACAACCTTAAGCAATGCTGGGACTAGTGGACAAGATACCCAGAGTTGACTTTGCACTTGGTTAGCTTGGGTGAGACAAATATCCTCCCCAAACTTTAGCTACTTGGTCTGTAAAATAAAGGGGCTGAGTCTAGCAAACTCCAGTTATTTCTGCTCTAAAATTCTGAATTGCATATCCAATTTTCTTTCAGAATGTCAAGAATCTATATACTTAGGAAGGATATTAGTCATCATCTCTAAATAATTCACTCCAAGACTACATTCATACTCAACCCACTTTTTTTTCACCAAAATATGCTGTGTCAAGACTCTGGGACTTGGCATTGAATATTCCCTTCTATTCAATGTCTTGCCCTCCTTTCTGCCCATTTGACAAAGTCCTGCTCCTCTTTGAAGGGTCAGCTTATATGTGACCACCATTGTAAAGCCTTCCAGGACTCTCTCAGCAGATTTTAGTGTCCCAAGCACTTTTGCTGTTTCGTGGAGGCCTGGCAGCTCTCTACCACTGGCACTGAAGGAGGCTGTGTAGAAAGGAACGTGGCTCTAGGTGTGGGTCCTGCAGAGACTCTCTCCTGGCTCCATCTGTTGTTTATCCTCTTAAGTCCATTTGCTCCATCTAGTTTGGCTGAGCTTTGGATTCTGCTACTGCTTGACTTTCACCTTCTCTGCCCATCACTCCCTTTTGGACTTGACGTGTTAGAGGATCTTTTGGGATGTTACTTTCAGTTCCCTTTTGTTCCTGACCCCTAAGGGCCATTTCTCTCACCTACTCCAACACCTTTCTTCAATTCCTGAAATACCAAGCCCAGCTACAGAGGTAGTTCCCCAGCTGCTTGAGAGGACAGTTCTGATAAGAAGTTAGAACTACCTTAGGGAGGAGACTATTCTTTCATCTATGTCCTCAGTTCCTATAATCAAGTCTGGAACATAGAAGTGCTCAATAAATGTTTGTTGAATGAATGAATAAATAAATGTGTAGGGTGAGAACTTACTCACCTGAAGACCTGACTTAGGGGCCATAAATAAAATGCAGGCTTGATGTCACTTCTTGAACAATGGCCATTGAGTTTGGATTCTGTTCTAGAGATTGATAATCCTCAACCTTTTTTAGGGCCTCCAGCAGGATCTGAAAAAACTGGATATTCTTACCACTAAAATAATGCACAGCACACAAACGTTTGCACAGAATTTCAGTGCCTTCACGAATCCCCTGGAAGTCTATCCATGAACGCCAGGTAAATAACACAATGGGGAGGCATTAAAGGTGTTTAAGCCTGGGAATAACGTGATGAAGATGATGCTTTAAGGAGATGCTTAAAATAAACTGGAGGGCTGAGGACTCTGAAGAGCAAGCAGAGCTGGGTATAAGGTGGTGAAGGATGCAACAGTGTGTGAGACTGAGCGAATGAAAGAAGTAGGCAGAGAGATATCGGGAAGGAATAAGAGAGGGGCTTGATTATCAACTGTATGAAGAAACTAGCAGATAATTATTCTGTGCTCTTGAAATAAGATCCTTGAAGATGCTTAAATCTGATCTATTGACAGAACAACTGACATAGGAACGATCACCTATTTTTAAAGAGTGAGACTGTCACATATAAAAGAAATAATACTTCCAAATCTGTTGACTTATTTATTGGAAACAGTAAGTTTGAATGCCCACATATCTACTGACCTGATCATTGTGGGTTTAGGAATACAGTGGGAAGGAGCAAAAATAGAAAGGAAGAATATCTTATCATTTAACAAAATTTTAGAACTGGCACCTTTCCCTCCCTCCTTCTATCCCCTCTTTTCTTATTTTCTCCCTATCTCTTTAATATAAAGCAGAAAACATGTTTCTGTAAGTTATATTTTTCCAAGCATTTTTTGCAAATGCCATATATCTTTTTCTTCTATTTGGTGCTCAATTCAAACAAAATACTGTTCTGTAAAACCTGTGCATAATGCTGTTGGACTTCTATTAAGTTCAGGTTGGTGAGCTTTCTCATACTTCAGCAGCTCCCAATCTGAATTTATGACATTGCTAGTGTGCACGGAGCATGAATAACTCTGCCTAGAATTGCATTAAAAGCATGTCAGATTTAGAAGATAGCAGGCTTAACATAAATTAAGGATAGGTATTAAATGTGGTCTGTGGGGATAAAGCTGAATAAATTTAAGTGTGCGAGAGCTTAATACAAGCTCAGTCGTTTGGAAATTCCTTTGATTACACTTCTATCAGAAAGTGGGTAAAAATGGCCCATTTGATTAGTTATTAGGTTTTCTGCAACTTTTAATCATTTCTCCCCCCCCCAATTTGTTTCTTCTCCCATGTTACTTTCCCTTGTTTTTGTCTCTGAGCAAAGACTCCTTCTGAAACTCATGTCTTCATTTGTGTCCTGAATCTGTCTTTCTCTTCATGAAAATGGATCCATCTCTTAGCTCCTCTCTTCCTTGCATGGCCAGTTGCTTTTTTTACTGGCTGCTTCTCACTTGTCTATAAGCAAGCTCACATAAGTTTGTTACTCTTTCATACAATCATTCTCTCTTTCTTCTTCCTTTCTCTGGTCAGATATCTCCAGGATAGCCTACTCTTTTGCCTCCTGTCCCTCACTTCCCAATCTATCTTTGTATTGAATGGGATGGGCTAGATTATGCTGAACTCTCAATGGCTTAGCAAAACAGAGATGCATATCTCTGTACATCAGCCTGGCAGCTCTCCCACGCTGCTTCCCCTCCAGTGGCAACCCAGGGACCCAGGCTACATCTAGCTCCACACTGTCACGTGGGAGTCGAGCCCTTTGTTTTCAGCCAGACAGGCATGGGAGGGTGAACATGCAGAAGATACACTTGATTATAACTGCTTAAACCAGAAGGGACACTTTCCTTCCTCCCACATTCCACTGGTGAGAACTAGTTCCATCTCTCCACTTCAATGCGTGCGGGCTGAGAAATGTAGAGGAGCACGTGGATATTTGACAAGCACTACTGGTTTTGGTCTTGGCCACTGTTCCCATTTCTTCAATACCATTTTTCTGTTCCCATCTCTCTAAAGGAGTGAAAGAACAGACCGTGATCTGGGCACCTCCATGCACTTCAGGATGCCAGTGCTTTGGAAGGCAAGGATATGGGTACCAGATTGAATAGTGTGTAAGATTTAAAATATTAAACTGGCTAGATTGGACTGGATTGTTGTAATATTCAAAGTGACCAGAAAGCTATGGGATCTGCCCAACATATTGTTAAGGGTCAGGAAAGGGAGATTTGACCAAAGTATATTTGCAGGCACTGATTGGGAAAAAAATAAAAACATTTTAATTTTGTACCTAGTTGAGTTCAAGATTGTTCAATATGAAACTTGTGTTAATTTAGAGAATAACATCATCATTTATAAATAAAAGTATGCAACACTTTATTGTTAAATTTAAGTGACATAAGGAAACAAAAACTAATAAAGTTATTCTTTTGGCTTTGAATAAGCTTAAACAATGCCTTTGCTTCAGTTTAGATAACTAAAAAGGGAAATTAATCAGATTTTAAATTAAATTCAAAGACAGAGCTTCTAAACATAATTGATGTTTGGTGAACAACTTTCTGCTAAGAGTGCTATGAAACTCTCATAATTAGATTAATGTGGTTAATCTCCCTGGAGTATTGCAGTGAGTGTGAATCAGCCCTAATAACAAAGTACATTACATCTAAACAAAGTAAATGCCTTTTAATGTACTCTCAATGACCTCCTGAGTGGAGTTTTCAAATTCTCATACACGCTTTTACCTTCTAGGGTCTTGAACATGAATTATGATTCAAAGATAGAGTTTTAATACTGTACTAATATGTCTGTGGATAATTAAAAACAACTCTTCCTTTATGGAAAAATATTTTAGGTATGAAGAAAGTGTTCCTGATAATGTTCAGAGGGCTGAACGTGCCTGGTATTTCGTCTCAACTCTCTTCTCTTAAGCTGTCCCACTGCTTTTGGAAATATGATTTGTTTTTAAAGATCTCCAGAGAAAAAGATTTCAACATCCTACGGTTTAACCAAGCTTCCTGCCACAACTGAACTTGTACATTAACAATTATACTGAACATTCTTTATTATATATTTCTTAACTAAGTTTATTGCATTCTTATAATATTTTTTACTTATTTGTATAAATTCTTTGTACATAATTCATTTTTAATTGCTTTTCCCTTTTGGAAGACACAGATTTTATTTATGATAAAATGGCAAATTGTTGGGATCTAAAATAATGTTTAGGTTGGAAATATATTTATTGTATGATTTTAAATTTGAAAGAACACTACAAGCGTATCTATGGCAACACCCAGTCTTACAGAGCTTAAAGAACTTTGAAAATTCACTTGGTTAGTGGCAGAGCTGGGAATCAACTGATTTTCAGGCCAGAAATTTCTGGCCTGTAATTTCTGTATTGCGTATATTTTTTAATCTACACGGAGTGAATGGAAAGGCCAATTTAGAGTTGAAGCAAGTGAGATTAATAGCAATAACTAAAAAGTACTATTGAAAAGTACTACTGAAAAATAGTGCTGAGAGGGCACAAAGTAAAGGCCAAACTATTGTTTATAATTAATTATACACAATATGTTTGATTATTTGACTAATATCTGTTTTACCCACTAAATTCTAAGCTCCAAAGAAGCATTAATTATATTTTAATAACAGGCATACAGTTGATCTTTTAAAAGAGATATTTAATTTGGCAACTTATCATTTATCTTTGCATATTGTCTCTCAGAAGTGTTAACATACTGGCAATTTCATAGATGATTCTCAAAGTCTGAATTTTGTGAATTTTATGAATTCTCCTTTTTCATAAAATCATCCTTCAAAGCAGTGGTCCCAACCTTTTTGGCACCAGGGACTGGTTTCATGGAAGACAATTTTTCCAATAACCCAGGGTGGGGAGCAGGGAGGATGGTTTTGGGATGATTCAAGCACATTACATTTATTGTGGAGTCAAACTTCTCTGCTATGATAATCTGTATTTGCAGCTGCTCCCCAGCACTGGCATCACTGCCTCAGATCATTGGGCATTAGATTCTCATAAGGAGCGCTCAGCCTAGATCCCTCACATGTGCAGTTTACAGTAGGGTTTAAGCTCCTATGAGACTCTAATGCCTCCGCTTATCTGACAGGAGGTGGAGCTCATGTGGTGATGTGAGCCATGGGGAGTGGTTATAAATATAGATGAAGCTTCACTTGCTTGCTCACCACTCTCCTCCTGCTGTGCAGCCAGGTTCTTAACAGGCCACAGACTAGTACTGGTTCACAGCCCTGGGGGTGGGGAATGCAGCTTTAAAGTAATTGCTGAAATTTATGTATATCTAAATGTCATCAGAAGAGTAGCATTTTAACACTCTCTTGAATTTCTGATTTATTCTAAGGGATCTTTTAACTGCAACACTTGTTAATGGCATCACTTTAAAGTTGACAAGTGGATCAATGATACGTCTTACAAATTGGGAGTAAGTATTGATGAAACTGTCTGTTGATGTCTTTCATTGATAGCTCATTCAACCTGCAGTTGGTCAAATTCTGAAGTTGAAGGGATAACTGAAGGTATCATTCCAAATGAATTATCGACCTTTTGTTTTCTTGATTTGATTTTCTTTATTTTAAATTATAAAAGGACACATGAATATATTCTCATTATACAAAAGTTAAATAAAACAGGAGCTACAGAGCAAAAACTAAATTTTTCCTTAATAATTATATTAGCAATTTTATTGGGCCATAACAAAATACCATAGACTGGATGGCTTAAACAACAGAAATATATTTTTTTCACAGTTCTGGAGGCTAGAAGTCTGAGATTAAGGTGCCAGCATAGTCAGAATCTGGTGAGGGCTCTTTCTCCCTGGTAGACCACTATTTGCCTTCTCACTATACGCTCAAGATCTCAGGTGTCCCTTGTTATATGGACGCTAATCCCATCATTAGGGCCCCACCCTCATTACCTCATAAACCTAATCACCTCCCAAAGGCCTTATCTCCAAATAACTAAATTTTGGCGGGACACAATTCTGTCTATAGCAATAATAATGATGAATATTTGTATAGTGCTTGTTAATTTATATAATGCATGTTATATGCCAAGATCTGTGCTAAGCAATACTTGCATGCACACACACATTTTACAGATGAGGAAACTGAGGGATCTAGAGAAAACACTCAGCTAGTGAGTGACAGAGCCAAGACTTAAACTTAGGAGATTTGGCAACAAAGTCTATGCCTTTAAACACTACTTCTTAAAGCTTCTCAAAGCCCTCACCCTTTAGCCTTCCACAGACATAACACTGCCAACAAATGGTGTGCATTCTTCTAGGCACATTTATAGATCATGTTTTTGCTCTGTTTTTTTTTTTTTCTTTTTTCTTTTTTTTTGTTCACTAAATTCACCAGGAGAATAATGTCGTGGCATGTAGGATAAAACAGGGCATGCTGAGCCTCCTAGACCAATCTCCTCTTTAAATGTATCCACCTTAATTGACTCATTAATGCTACCAGTCCTCCAGATTTCAACCAAGCAACACTTCATCATGGATGCCTTCCTGAATTTCCATCCCCATTATTCTAAAAAGGGAGCAAATGTGATCCAGAGAGGTTAATTGGTTTTCTCCAGAGAGGCTTTCTGACTCTTTGATGACAGAGCTAAGATTAGAATTCAGGTCTCTTTTTTTTTTTTTTTTTTTTTTTTTAAGTCTTGGTGTATTTTATTTTATTTTATTTTATTTTATTTTTATTTCAGCTCATCATGGGGGTACATAAGTTTAGCTCATATACATTGTCCATGTCCCACCCATCCCCCCGAGTCAGAGTCCCAAGCGCGTCTGTTCTCATTCTCCAGACAGTGCGCCTGGTACTCATCATGTAGTCATACCTCCACCCCCTCCCCCCCCCCACCTCCCCGGGTCTGCACCTTCAAGCATGATCATTCCCCAGAGGGTGTGCAACGCACTCGTCATGTAGGCATACACCCATCCCCTCCCCCCACCCCCCATCCCAGTCTGATATCCAATTGGTATCCTTCCCCGATGTACATTTAGGTGATGATCAGGGAAACCAGTTTTCTGGTGAGTACATGTGATGCTTGGTTTTCCATTCTTTGGATACTTCACTTAATGTAATGGGTTCCAACTCTCTCCAGGAGAACCAAAGAGATGTCGTATCATCGTTATTTCTTATAGCTGAGTAGTACTCCATGGTATACATATACCACAATTTACTAATCCATTCGTGGATTGATGGGCACTTGGGTTGTTTCCACATCTTTGCGATTGTGAATTGTGCTGCTATAAACATTCGGGTACAGGTGTCTTTGTTAAAGAATGACTTTTGTTCTTCTGGGTATATGCCCAATAATGGGATTGCTGGATCAAATGGTAGGTCTACTTGAATCTGTTTAAGGTATCTCCATATTGCTTTCCATAGGGGTTGCACTAGTTTGCACTCCCACCAGCAGTGTATGAGTGTTCCTGTCTCTCTGCATCCACGCCAACATGTGTTGTTTTGGGATTTTTTGATAAAGGCCATTCTCACCAGAGTTAAGTGGTATCTCATTGTGGTTTTGATTTGCATTTCCCTGATGATTAGGGATGTTGAGCATTTTTTGATATGTTTTTTGGCCATTCTTATGTCTTCTTTTGAAAAATTTCTATTCATGTCCTTTGCCCATTTTTTGATAGGATTGTTTGATTTTTTTTCAGGTCTCTTGATTTAGCTGAGATCTTTCCTTCAGCACATCACATTGATTTTCTGGAACTCAAATTTACCACTTATGATTCAAGGGAGAAATTCGTGAGAGAACTACACTCTTGTGATTTGTCCAATTTTGGAGAAGCACATTTTAGATCTTGAATCTGTGAACTGATTATCATAAAAAGAGTAGCAAATAATAGAGACCATTCCAGCTTTCAGCAAAAGGCAAAAAATAAATTTTCAAAATTACTTCTGTGAAAGACAAAGTCATTTAGAGTGATCTTTTGATTATAATTTACATGAAGGTAGGAGATTATTATTACTATACTATCAGAAAGACAGAGAGGATCAAATCCTTTTAATAATGTTAACCTGTGTAAGTGAATATGTATTAGTTGCTTATTGCTACTATAACAAATTATCATAAACTTAGCAGCTTAAAATAACATAAACTTATGATTTCACAGTTATATATGTCAGAAGTCTAGTAGGCTCAGGGCACCACAAGCCTGAAATCAAGTAGTTGGGTAGCCTGAGATCTTACCTGGAAGTACTGAAGGAAAATCTACTTCCAATGTCCTTCAGGATGTTGGCAGAATTCAATTCCATGTGATTGTAGGAGTGAGATTCTCATTTCCTTGTCGGTTTTTGGCTGGGGAGTGGGTAGGAGGCTGTTGTTCTCTGCTTATACAGGCTACCTGCATTCTCTGGCTTGTGGACCTCTTTCTTCATATTTAAAGCTGACAATAGTTGTAGGTCCAGTGCTTCCCATGCTTAAGATCTCTCTAACCAATCCTGTTGTCTCATTTTTCTGTCTTCTTTACTGATGCTTTTCTGCGATTAACACTTCTGATTTCCTCTCCTATTTTTAGGGACTCAAGTGACTATACTGGGCCCACTTGAATAATCCAGGATAATATCCCTATTTGAATGTCCATCACCATAATCACATTGGTGAAGTCCCTTCCATTTTGCCATCCAAAGTGACATTATTCTGGAAATTAGGACATGGAAATCTTTGTGGGGGGAGGGGAGTATCATTATTTTGGCTCTCAAAGATTCATATCCATCCCATATACAAAAGACAGTTATCTCACCAAACGAGTTCCCCCAAATCTCATCCCATTACAGCATCAATTTAAGTTCAAAATCTCATCTCAATTTTACCAACTCTAAAGTCTTTCAAATCTAATCACCTAAATAATCTAAATTATGTATAGGTGGGACTCTAGGTGTAACCCTTCCTGGGGCACAATTCCTCTCAGTCCTCAAAACTAAAAGGAACAAGTTATCTGTTCCAAACATATGGTGATGTGATAGGCATAGAATAACATGTGTAGACATTCTGGTACAGAAAGGGAGAAAATGAAGGATAAAAGGAGTCATGGGTTCCAAGCAATTTTGAAATACAGACAAGCAAACTCCATTAGATTTCAAAGCCTGGGAAGAAAAAAAGCACAATCTTCTGTGGCTCCTGACTCCATCCTCAGTGCTCTTGGTTCTCTCCTCTGAGTCATGCTTCCTTATTGGAGAAAAGTAGCACAGGATGGTAGCTGAGTAGTTTTATCAGCCTGTGTCTTAGTCCATACAGGCTGCCATAACAAAAATACCATAAACTCGACAGCTTATAAACTATTTGATGAAGATTTTTTTTTTCCCTTATAGTTCTGGAGGCTGGGAAGTTCAAGATCGAGGAACCAGAAGATTTGGTGTCTGGTGAAGGCCCGTTCTTTACATCTCACATGGTGAAAGGGGAAGGCAGCTCTCTGGGGCCTCTTTTATAAGAGCACTAATCCCATTCATGAGGGTTCTGCCCTCAGGACCTAATCACTTCCCCAAAGACCCCACCATCTAACACCATAACCTTGGGGGTTAGGATTTGAACATATGAATTTGGAGGGGATACAAACATTCAGACCATAGCAGCCTGTTTCCTGGTGGACTGACGAAAATTTTGAACAGCCTTTTAAAATTTTGTACTGTCTTTTCCACTTTCAATCTTAGCTGGCAGCATTGCTGCTGTCTTAATATTCTCAAGAATTTTATGGGCCTCCCATGTATTTCATGGGGATTTGCCTTACATGCAGATCTTTCCTAGATAATCCCATCTCTATTTATGGCTTCGGCAGAGATGGCTGAGGCGATCAATGAGTCACACCTTTCATCTCTTTAAGTAGCCCTTTGTGTAACTTAATATTATGGCCTTTTGAGTTTGCTAAGGCATTAGCAAAAGGTTTCATAGTCACACCCTGAGTTCTTTCACTATAACATGCCTTCCTGACTGTGAATCTCTTAATTTTATTCTTTTTCCATTTATATGGGTGTAGAATTTCTAAAATCATCAAGTACTGGTTCCTTTTTAAAAGTTCTTCTCTCAATTTCTCTGTCTTATCTTGTATTTTACTACAAGCAGCAACAAAAACCAGTTCACACCTCCAATATGTTGCTTGGAAATTTCCTCAGCTAAATCACCAGTTTGCCGCTTATGGATTCTGCCTTCAATATAACTACAGGACACAATGTCTCCAAGTTTTCTGCCCCTTTGTAACAGGGATTCTCCTTCCTGCAGTTTCCAATACTGTGTTTCTCATTTTCTTCTCAGACCTCACCAGAAGCATTGTCAAAGTCTGCATTTCTATGAATCCCCTGTTCAAGCTAATCTAGGATTTTTCTGTAATGCTCCTCAACATTCTTATTATCACCATCCACTGCTTGATTCCAAAGCTACTTCCACATGTTCAGGTATTTGTCACAGCAGCGCCCCACTCCTGGTAACAGAATCAGTATGCATTTTCTATTGCTGCTGTAAATAAATTACCACAAACAACACAGATTTATTTTTCACAGTTACATAGGTAAAAAGTCTGATAGGCTTAGCTGGCTTCTCTTCTCTGGGTGCCACAAGGCTGAAATCCAGGTGTTGCGTGACCTAGATCTTACCTGGAGGCCCATAGAAGGTAGGGAAAACATTCAGTTCCAGGTTCATTCAAGGTATTTGTTGGTAGAATTTAGTTCTGTGTTGTTGCAGGATGGGGGTTTCTGTCTCCTCACTGTTGGCCAGGGGTGTTCTCAGCTGCTAGGGGCTCTCTGAGTTCCTTGGCTCATAGCTCCCTCTGCCTGCAAAGCCAGCAATGGTGGGTCAAGCCCTTCTAAGGTTTTGAATCTCCCCGATCCCCTCCCTCTTCTGCCTTATCTCTTTTGCCTCTGCTATCTCCTATTGCAGCTTTCTGACTGACTCCAGCTGGAGAAGTTTCTATGCTTTTAAGTGCTCAAATGATTAGTCTGGGCCTACTTTGATAATCCAGGATAACCTCTCTATTACAGGATCCATAACCTTTATCACATTTTCAGTCTCTTTTGCCACGTAATCAAATATTCACAGGTTCTGGAGATGAGGGTGCAGAAATCTTTGGGGGATCGTTAGTCTGCCTACCACAGAATATAATCCCACAAATCTCTCAAGTCATGGCTAAGAACAAGAAAGAGAGGTGGAAACTGAAGAGAAAATAGCCCTTGGGAACCAAAGGAAATTGGAAAGCAGTCAGTAGTTTATGGCCCTCAGGTTTCAGAGTAATTACCTAGGCTGGTGTCTAGGAGTACTGAGCAACTGCTCTGCGGCCTGACAAATCCAGAAAGGTCTTTCTGGTTCGAATAGTGAATGCCAGGAAGGCAAACTTAGGCAGCAAAGAAGCTCAAGTAAAAAAAGAAATGCGTCTATCTTTAGTCATCATGAACAAGTCTGATCAGGAGTTTGACAGTGTGAGAGTAGAAAGAGATGGTGGCTTCCTTTCGCCAACCTAGCAGCTCCACAGGAGGGGCAGACATCAACAAGCAGATCATATTAAGATGGGCCATGATACTTAAAGAAGAGACTTCTTAATCCTGGAAGAGTATGTAGGAATCTATTTAGGGACACTGCCATTTCCATCTGCTCTAATTTAAATTACTTTGCAGTGTGATATTCAAACTGCTTGTACTAGAAAATTAATCAAAGAACTTCATTCATTTCAGTTTGCTTTTCTGTGGTGTTGGCTCACAAGTGCAGAAATATGATGAGATACCATATTTAGCTTAGCACCTAAATCAAGGTTATAAGGCTCTCTTAAGCACATATACTGACGTTAGTGTGTTAATAATTTTTTCCTGCCTTAATGGCTTACTTTTTAAATGGGATTCTTTCCAAATCCCTCCCAGAGGGGAAAATAAAAGTAATTAAGAATTTGAAACAAGCCAGTCTCTAGTAGTTCATATAACATGCTTAACCAGGAAGCTTAATCTTAAATTAAAAAAATTTATTTCAATTATCAAGAAATTGCCCTTAGGGCACAGTAATAACTGAAAGGTTTCTTTTCTTTTCTTTTCTTTTTCTCTTTGTTTCTGGTGGTGAAAAAAAGATCATGGTCAGGTAGTTTTTCTGGTTAATTTCTTACCATCCCCCCCCCTTACAGAGCTGTGTGTGTGTGTGTGTGTGTGTGTGTGTGTGTGTGTGTGTGTGTGTGTGTTGGCCATTTTTCTCATTTATGTCTTTCCTGTAGATGTAGTAGTTAATACTTGTATGTGCTGGCATTGACTTCTTGGAGCATTGCATTTGAATTCCACTCCAGAACACCATTTAGTCTTATATGGAAGTGACTTTTTTTCATTATGCCATGATCATCTGGGACATTGTGGAGTGGGTCAGGGGAGTGGGGGAGAGTGTGTCTCCTGGCTTACCTAAACATATGCTGTTTAATATAATTTCCTATCATTCCCAAGGGGTGGTGTACCTACATTTGCTATCCTATGCCACAAAAAGTCTGGGCCCATACTCCAAGGCGAAGGAAATGTAAGGCAGAGGCTTCAGAAGTTTAAGACTTATGAGCACTGTTTAGAGCTCTGTTGGTGTCAAACAGTCTCACCTGGTGCCACGTGCCATCTGCTTCTCAGCCTGTGGCAGGGTCCTCTTTTGTCTGTGTCCCCTAGTCACCTTGAGCCCACAGGCCCACCTTGCCTGATAGCAGGAGTCAGAGATGACTTGAGAACACAGGAAAGTAATAATATTAATAGATGTTTTAAGTTGTTTGTGGAATGATGTGAGAGGTGACTTTTCTCATAGGTGCCCCTGCCACTGAAACTTCAGTCAGTTCTACTAATCACATGAATGTTTTCTCTGAGTGGACTTTTTTGGGGGTGGTAGGGTGGTGGAAATTGGTCAAATGTTAATATTTTTGGTTAAAATCCATGCCTAGTGAAGTAAAGACACATTTGTAGATATGGAAATCAGCAAAGTCCTAGGATAAGCTTTGGATTTACACAGTCCAGGGCAAATTTATCTAGAACTCAAAGGAATGAGGAGATCCCACTTACCATCTGGGTTATACATGTTAGCATAATAAGGTGTTTAAATGACACTATCAAAACCTTTATCATCAGATACTGGCATTAATTGAAAGTTCAGATCCGCAGAAGCATTATCTCTTGCAAAAGGGCACGGCACAAATGTAGTCTGTGCCCTCTCAACAGTTCCAGACTCTATAATCCAATTTGTGAGGATTTGGGAAAATTGGAACTGGATCATCTTCCTGTTGTCTCTCTAAATCTAATTCCAATCATCCTATTTAGTTCCTTCTTTCTTTTTCAGATGCCCTACTCCTACTCCAATCTGTACTTGAAAATTACACAAAGCCACATGACCTTCTCTGCCAGAAGTGGACTATTAATTAGAACTAACGGCTCATTAAAGAAAGAGTGGCTGCTCATTGGCAGCCATGGTAAAGTATTACTATAACAACGCTTTGCCATGGCTTTCATATCCCATTGGCAATTTAGAACAAAATATTCCAGAAAATTTGCAGTTTGAACCCTGAAGGTTTGCTTTCTCTTTAGGATCTGTGAGCAGACATCTGGGAGCAAGGGGCCTGCTACTTGTTTGCTTTTAGGCAACTGTACAGTGAAAGCAGCTTTAAATATAAAAGAGGTTCTGAGTTTTTAATTTTTCACTGAAAGAAATGCTTTTTGCTTCTTGCCCTGACCTACTTAGACTTTACCAAGCAGACATTGCTGGAAAAACAAGAACTTTCCTTGTCTACTATTGAGATGCCAGAAAAATGATGAGAGGAGCACACTAGGTCCATTTATAAAATAAAACCGTTTTAAGCCACAACCAACAGTGGTCTAATTCAGACTTCCCAGACTTCATGAATTGCTGTCAATTTGCAGAAACATTTTTCCAAAGTGTTAAAAAAAAATTCTCTGAACTCTTAGATTCTAGATGCTTTATCTTTTGGGGCTGCGTTTAAGATATAAATAGAAAAGGAGTTAATATGTATGTGGGAGTTACTGGTTGATTTGAATTTCACATTAAGAAATCTTTTAAAATGTGTAAAATTGTGGCTATGAATATGTTGTTTTTAGAGATGAATATGTCATTGATGGGCTCTGCACATCTTGAAATAATTGGAAACAGGATTTCCTGCAGTGATATATTTGTTCTACGTAACTTTCCTATGCTACCAGGTACTGAAAATAAGGAGAGAATGACAGCATACTAGAAAAGACAAGGTGAATACATGTTTATAAACTTTTGTGTTTTTTTGTAATAAGGCTACAGCTTAGAAAAAGAAAAGTTGGCAGACTGTTAAGATGAATCCCATGTGTTCTATAAATCTTGGTAGAATCACTCTGGGTTTAAAAAATCTTAAATTTTGCTGGTGAACAGATTTGGTTTGACTCAATATTATTGGCTCAATAATCATTACAACCTTACCCTGTTTTCCCCAAGTAGTTCCTGCAAGTTACAAAAATTTCTCTTGTTCAAATATTGTTTTAATAATTTAATAATATCTCACATGTATTGAGTTCTTCCATGTGCTGGGCATGTGCTGAGCAATTTAACACATTATTTCGTTTAATTCTCACAACCACCCCATAGTTTAGTATTATTAGTAAATGAAATTTGGTTCTGTGAGGTTTAGGTAACTTGACCTGGTAAATTGTATAACTGGGATATAATAATAATAATCATTGCTAAGATTTATATAGCAAATAATCATAACACATTGAATTTTGACATCAACACAACAACAGAGGAGAGAAGAATAACAGAATATGCGGTGAAACCAGAGTTCGAACCTCATCAGTTTGACCCCAACTTCTTGAGTATTAAGCTATCAAGTTGTGCTGTTCAAAATGGTAGCCACATGTCACAATTTAAATTTAAACTTAATTAATTGACATTTAAAAAAAGTTAAGCTCTTCAGTCAGTAGCTACATTCAAGTGCATAATACTCATATGTAGTTAGTAGATACCATGTTGGACAGCACAGGGTACAGTCCACTTCTGTCACCACAGGAAGTTGCATTGAAAAGTGCTTCTTTAAACATTTTATACTAGTGTTTTCCTGATTAAATTTTAATGAAATAATGTGAACTTCAGGAAGAAATTTGGGAAACACTTAAGTTCTATTGGCAACACATGAGCTAATCATCATTTGGGGTGAACTTATTTTACTGATGGCTCATCTCATTAATTTTATTTTTTTAATCATAAATTCTAAGGTAGAAAATTTCTGATCTTGTCCCCAAATTCTGGGGATTCTCCTTATTTTAAAACTGCCTCCCTTTTCATGGGGGCTGCATAACTCCTAATAATTTTCCATTTGAGAACATTAAGTGGTTAAAATATCTTCAAGGATAAAAGAAATACAAGGGAGCATTTAAAATCCACTCTAAAAATTGAAATTCTTCGAATGAGTATATTTACATGTTTCTTTGCTAAGAATAACTGTTTCCCCCATATTGTAGTCTTAATACCATTTAGTCATTTGAAACATGATCTTGTCTTTTTTAAATGGTGTAAATTATTCCACTGTTTCAAGAATAAAATAATCAAGAAAGAATTTTCTTACTTTGAGTACCTTTCTATTTCCATGTACAGATGGTCCCTGACGTACAATGGCTCAACTTACAATTTTTCAACTTTATGATGGTGTGAAAGTGATGCACGTTCAGTAGAAATTGTACTTTGAGTAGGCATACAACCAGTCTGTTTTTTTATTTTCAGTAAAGTATTCAATAAATTACATGAGATATTCAAAACTTTACTATAAAATAGGCTTTGTGTTAGATTTTGCCCAATTTTAGGCTAATGTAAGTTTTATGAGCACGTCTAAGTTAGGCTAGGCTAAGCTATGATGTTTGGTAGGTTAGATGTATTAAATACATTTTTGACTTAATATTTTAAACTTATGACAAGTTTATCAGGATGTAACCTCATTGTAAGTTGAGGATCATCTGTATATCTAAGTTGGATTCTTTGCTCTTCATTTCTTGACTTTAAAACAATTAAATAAAAGAAGAAAATGTTGCTTATTACTTAAATTCTGACATTCTGGGTATCTGTATCTGTTGGGTTCATTCCAATTTATGAAGGTGTTCTGAATGATAATTTCAAAATTGATTGGATGCATTTCACATGGGGACCTGTTTTTTTATGGCAACATATTGGGTTTACAGACTGAAAGACTATTCCAAGCAGCATTAACTAAAATTGCATATGCACAGGATGAGACCCATCTTTCCCCAGACATCTCATATATATTTAAAAAGAAGCCAGAGCAGGCCGAACCCAATCCCGGTTTCCTGTCATGATTTTCTAGTCACCTATAGGTTGTCCTATCTAGCCCTAGAAACTATCAGTTTTGTAGCCAATATGTGCTCTCTGAGGGAAGAAGCCTCCTTATCAGGGCATTACTAGAGTCCCAGGACTAGCTAGGTAAGGAAGTTTTTACTGGTAGGTTACCTATGGGAGCATCTTGCCAGAGGGTATGAGCTAGACATGTGAGTCACAGAAGAATCTAAGATCTGGGGCTGGGAGCAAGTAGCTCAGGCACTAGAGCAAAAATAAGACTAAAGAGAAGGTCTGGAGTCAATATGGAGAAGCCACTGGGGAGCAAAAAGAAAATAATGGGGCAATTTGGGACTAGGGTGGTAACTATGGAGTTTCTGAGGAGGATGGTATTGTGCTGTCCCGAGCTTCAGTTGGAAAGCTTTGAAGAAAGAACCATGAGTCATATATATCAATGTGGAGTTTCATTGGCTGGTGCATGCTGGGAGACAATTCTCCATGGGTCTTTTAAGTTTCCACACATTTTCTGAGCAGAGGTACTCACTGTCTTTGTTCCAGATTAACTGTTCAAGGATGTCTGTATAGTAAACAGCTTTGGAAGATAATGATCGTGTCTTTATCTGGAGCACGATCGAATTTCCTTACTCTCCAGTATAATACATATGCCTCCCTGCCGGGCAAGGTCCATCAGGCTTACTGCTCCTTATAAAACATTTGGGTTTCTTAAACTCTCCTGCAACATGCCCCACTAACGTGCAGGTATCACTTGGTTTTTTCCACATGACCCTGTGGGAACTGGGGCTCAGGGAATGAGCACAAATGCTTATACTCTGGCTATAGCTATTTTTATGAGTGATAAACTGTCATTTTGTCTCTGACCTGGGGATCTTGTGTCTTCGGCCAGGCTCTGTGAATGTACGGTAGCCTATTATGTTAACTTGCAAGTAAGGTAAAATCTCAGATCATTCACACTTCTTAACAGTTAGTATCTCTTGGAAATAATCTTCATCTTCCTTAGCTCAAGCACTGAAGTACTTTAAAAGATAATAGTATGACCTACAGTGCCAACAAAATCTGGGCTTCAGTTTCTCCAAGTTTCCCTCACTGTAGGGAGGGTACTGGGATAAGTAGGGCCCTTGACCCTTTTGATTAGGTTTCCGGTATCTTTGGCTGTCCTGTTCCCTAATATTTCTAGTTTAAGGAGTAGAGAGATATAATACGTAATTACACATAGGTGTTGACTTGCACTGGATTTTGTATTTAGGAGTGGTGTCAAGTTTAAATCTTTTTTATTGTGTTTGTACATGTAAAAGCACTTTGTAATCACTTTGTCAATTTGTTCGGATGGCTTAATTTTTATCATCAATAGACTATATTCCCTCACATGAGTATTGACACCTACTGGGTTTTTCTACTCTTCCTTATATTTGGCTGCTGTGAGTTGCATTCAATGCATATTGTGTGACTTGCCTGGGTGTGACAATGTGTCACATTAGCCCCTCTTAGGAGATTGTTATGACACGCTAATATTCAGGATATGGAGAAAATATTTACATGACAACTGAGAAAGATTACAATTTTAATTAGGAAGTCAAAACTCTCTAAGCATACAATAGCAAAGATTCCAAAATTATTTCTTGTTTTGTCCTCTTGCAGAGGAATAAAATGGATCTGACTCACAGTTTGCTGCTAGCAGATATTAGATATTTTGAGAATCTTTCAACCTGATTTCTACTTGTTGTGCCATTGGTGAAAATCCCAAAGCCCTTGATCCAGGATTCTTCCAGTTTATTCCTCCTCCTTCCCAGCCCTACCCCAGCCCACACCACTACAACTTCTAAGTTTCTAAAAAAACAATGCTTACAAGTTCCTAACAAAATGAAAACTGTAAAAACCAACTTCTCTCAACAACTACCTTGAGAACTATTTCTGTTCTGTTCACTCTCACATTCCTGTATAAAAATGTAAACTTTTTAAAAAAACACACAAATTAGTAGTTTTAATTTTAATTAATAGTTTTGCAATTTCATTCATACTACAGAAATATGGGAACTCTAATGGCATGGGCAATTAACATGTCCATTTGTGCCCAATCTTGTCTTGCTAATGTATCATGATTGATGTAGAAAGAGCATAGGTAAATAGGAAACATGACCTATAATTTGTATTACACATATGAGTTGGTTTGTACTGAAATTGTTTTGAGAACTGATGCCTAGTCTTTAACCCTTGCAATTGAATTTTTGTGTAAAATAATTATTTTAGAGTTTTTTCTGTTTATATGGTTTAGTTTTTGTCACTATTCAGAATATCCATACATTCTTCACGAATTCCCAGAATAAAGTGAAGCTTGCATGTTATTTTTTTTTCCACTGGGGATGAAGCAAAATATATCCAAAGAAGGAATACATCTGCACATTCATTGGCCGAATAAAGAAATACAGTACAACCCCTGAGATTTTCAGAAGCTTACATGTATTGCAATTATAAAATTCAGTTTACATTTCTTTCAGTTTTTTCTTGTCGATTTTTTCTCTGATAGTGCAGATGAAGCAGTTATAAGGATTTAAAAAAATCTGATTATGCTGAATACATGTAGTACCTAATTTAAAGTAAAAGGAACTAAACTTTTTCCCTTACTCTTGATTCTTTTATATTCTTCATCAGCTAGCTGAAGATTCCCAGCCCTAACTTAATGCCCACAAATACAAGTTAAAACACTGTGAGAGTCCATTTAACTTTCACATAAAGTTCACAGGAAGTCATCCTTGCTACTAGGACACACTGTACATCTTTTAGAGAATATCTAATCCAGAGAGACTAAATTATATCCATGATGCTCTATCACGGCTAGTTGGTAAATGCTGCCAAGGAATAGCTTAGTCATGTTTGACAAGTGTAACATTTCAGTGGTGTTTCCATACCAACATGAAGGCTGTACAGGCTTTCCTCAGAAAAAGACCTTTATAGAAAGCTCTGAAATGTGTTATGTCTAGATCTACTTTGAGAAAAAATATCCTAGAGCTAGAAGGAAATGATATCCTAAAGACATTGCATCAACCTTTTCCAGAAGATGTCAGCAGTATTTGGTAAGCCACAATATAAAAAATTGGGGTATAATTGAGACCTGACAATTTTAGAGCTGGTTGCTGATTCTACCAGCAATCTGGTACTCTGACCACACCTGAATATTTAACATTTTTAAAAAGTTGCTTAACAACCTTAAGATGAGGTGAAGTGAGAGCACTTACTAAAAAAGGTCAATTAAAGGTCAGTACCAGAAAGTCTGCCTCTCTGCTGTTCTGCTGAGAGATTCACATGGAGACCCTGCCATTAGCTGTCACATGTCAAGACTCGCTACCATTAACTCTGGTGGACGTCAACTCCTTTTCTCAATGTGTAGCTACTAGAAGGAAATTTTTGGTATGCACACTTGCAAGGACCCAGTGTAGGACTGATGAGTTGGAAGACATTGGGAGCATACGAGAATGTCAAATAAAAAGCAGCAGACATGAATTTCTTTAGCAATATCCTTGAAATTATGTTAGTGTAAAAATATGTGCTGACTTAACTCAGATTTAGATGTGTGCCGAGAATAAATCTGCATAGTTAGGATTTAAATTATAAATCAACAGTTACTGTACCTTTCAGACAGTTCTTAAGTAGAAGCTTTATGATCCTATTTTTCTTTATATAGGATAAATCAAAATACTAAAATTTAAGCAACAAATCACATTTATACCAGACATTCTTACTCTGAGGAGAAATAATTAGGAAAAAAATATTTCCTTCATATAAATAGAAAACTCTTTTTACCTAAGGTGGTATTTTATTTGAATACTTGAAAGGATGTTATAAAGAATCTTATGAATTTGACTTTGGGCAATTTGCAATCCATCAATTAGCTGCTGGTTGTCTTATTTCTGCCCTATATTTTGTTGGATTCATATAGATTCTGATATTTTGTTATTTCCATTCTTACTCTATATTTTGTTACCTATGTTGTCATTAGCTCTTTTAAAATCTCCTCTATGTAGGTTTTCTTAAAATTTGTTATGCTTCATAGACTTCAGAATGCAAGAGGCATACGGTGAAATAGAATGAGCACTTTGAAGTCAGACAGAACTAGGCCTGAATCTCAACTGTACCGTTTACTACCAGGCAGACCTTAGGCAGGTCACTTAATTTATCAGAGCCTCAGTTTCTTTATATCATAATATTAGGACAAAGGCAGTTACCTTACACATTTGTTGGGAGCATTCTAGAGAGCACATTCAAAGCATGGAGTTTACATGGTGGCTGGTGATATCAATCTGTCCCACTTTGGCTTGTATTATCACTATCGGGGAAGAATACATGGCCTGAAGGATGGGTCCAATAGCTCAGAGTCTACTCCAGACTTGGTTCTGATTCTGGTTGTTTTTAGGGTAACCAACCATCTTGATTTGTCTGGGACAGAGATATGGAGCCATTCCCAGGGAGTGGGCAGGGCTAAAACTGGGATAGTATTGGGCAAACAACTGGGAAGAGTGGGTCACTCTAGATATTTTGTTTATATATTATTGAGGATGAAATGCAAATTTTTGCAAAGACAACATGTGTGTTTGTGAGGGTGACATGGACCTAAGCTTAAAGGTTTTGCAAGACAAAGAGCCACTCGAACTGAGTGTCATGAGAATTGTATTTCACTGCCTTCTGTGCATTGCAGGAAGTAAGTACTTGCCCCTGGAGGAAAGGGCCTTAGTCTAGCTGCCTAACTTGAAAATGAAACCAACCAGGAGTGAAATGCAGTTGCAAACAAAGCCAGGCAACTGAGTAGAGATCATTGCTGCAGTTAGCTGATAACTGAGACTTTGAAGTGTGATTTATCTTAGCTTGTGCCCCCTAAATTGGGGTGTGATTCTCCAGTTTCCACTTGTGACCGAGGGGTGAAAAGTTTTGTTATTTTAAATGTTAATATTCTCTACTTTGACCTACTGAATGCTGATCTATCACATACTTGGAAACCAGAAATTAAAGCAAGGAATGGCTTTCTGTATCCCAAAGCTCCTCATATATCCTGGTGTTCAAGGCCAGAATTATGTGAGCTCTTTGACTAGATGACTTTTTTTTTTTTTAAGTACTGAGTATTATCCTAATTACTTTCAGCAGGAATATGCTTCTTTTGCTTTCTTGGCTCAGAGTCTCATTAGCATGTAAAGATAATTTTCCATGCCAAACTACTTTGCTAGCTCATTAGCAAGTTTAGCGATTCTACATACAGCTGGTATGAAGATAACTAGGTCAGATTGCTTGGTAAGTCCCTTGAGCAGCTCTGAAAGAGCCCTTTTAGTTAATGTTTATGTGCATGTTTGTAGAAAAGGGAGAGATAATTTGGTGAATAGCTTTGACTCTATTTTAACCTCAAATACAATGTTTATCTTAATTTTAAAAATGAGATCTAAAATGTATTCCAAGATCCAAAGATATACTGAATATTCAATCACTCCTAAAATTTTAGGCTTTTGGATTGACTATATTCCAGTGGTTCTCAACCTGTCTATACCTTAGAATCATTGGTAGTCAGGGTAAACGATGGAGGTGGGGGCATTTAAAGAATACTGACGTCTAGGCGTCCATCCCACATAATTAAATCTGAATTTCTGGGTATGGAGCCAAGCTGAATTTTTTAAAAGATACCTATATGCTTTTTCTTTTTCTCACTCTGTCACCCTGGCTAAAGTGCAGTGGCATCATCCTAGCTCACTGCAACCTCAAACTCCTTGGTCAAGCGATCCTCCTGCCTCAGCCTCCAGAGTAGCTGGGACTATAGGTGCACGCCACCACACCCAGCTAATTTTTCTATTTTTTTTTTAGAGACTGGATCTCACTCTTGCTCAAGCTGGTCTCAAACTCCTGACCTCAAGCAATTCTCCTGTTTTGGCCTCCTAATGTGCTCTTTCTAACAGCTATATGGATCAAAAATTTCAAAGGACAAATATTCCAGAATATCAGGCAATAAGTAGCAGCTTCAATATAATTATATTGGGAATAGAGCCTACATTCTATTATTTTAAGTGTTCTCTTTTCACTCTCCTGGGAGCCCTCTTACCTGCCCTTCTAGTGTGAAGTGTGTGCACACTTCTATCTTCCTCTTTTGTGGGTGTGCTAAATGTAGGTCCACACAAGGGCCAGCATATGGAGACAGACAAAATGCTTATTTTTATTCCTCCCAAATGATTTTTTCCCAGAAAAAGCCCTGCTTGGACCCACATTGGAACTTGGGAGGATGTGTTTCTTATACATGAAAGTTGGGAATTTAGGCTTCCTTCCTTGAATTTTTAATGTGTAGTAGTGAGGAACCTAGCAGGAATAATTCTCATAGGAATAAGAAGAAACTTGAATCTCAGGGATGGGTTTGCTAAGAGGGAAAGAGGGGAAAGGAAGGAATATCAAAATACACAAAACAATAACACGAAATGCCAGTTTTGCTTTCCCCTCTCCTAAATAAACAACAAACAACCAATTTCAATAATTAATAGCTTGAGAGAAAGCTAAATTATTTTAAGACTGAATATAAAAGACTGCAATTTAACATATAACTCACCTAAGCCTGTGAAAATGACAAGAAAACAAAATAACAGCATGCTCAGATTATTACATGGATATCTCGGTCTTATAAATCCCCCCAATACAGGAAATAATAGTGAGTAACAGAACAGACCTGCCATCTGGCTGGCCCCAAAAGGCTTTTCATATTTTCTAAGGTCCAAGAGTAGTGGTGATAGGAAGTGGGACAATGCAAGGGGGAGTGGAAGGAAGGAAAAAATTAAAAACAGATCCTAGGCCGGGCGCGGTGGCTCACGCCTGTAATCCTAGCTCTGGGAGGCCGAGGCGGGTGGATTGCTCAAGGTCAGGAGTTCGAGACCAGCCTGAGCAAGAGTGAGACCCCGTCTCTACTAAAGATAGAAAGAAATTATCTGGCCAACTAAAAAATATATATATACAAAAAAAAATTAGCCGGGCATGGTGGCTCATGCCTGTAGTCCCAGCTACTCGGGAGGCTGAGGCAGGAGGATCGCTTAAGCCCAGGAGTCTGAGGTTGCTGTGAGCTAGGCTGATGCCACGGCACTCACTCTAGCCCGGGCAACAGAGCGAGACTCTGTCTCAAAAAAAAAAAAAAAAAAAAAAAAAAAACAGATCCTAAAAGTACTTCAAGGCAGCAATGTAGGGTAGTTAATATACGGAAAGCTAAATTTAGGACAATGGTAACAAGGGCTTTGGTTTTATTTGGTTTTTGTTCCCTTTAAAAGACACACACACACATTCATGGTCAGACTTGCATATAAACAACAACCAAAAATAAAAATAAAAAAATGAAAATAAATAAAATACACACTTTCATACACATGTCAGGTGCTAGTTGATAGGGGAGGGGGAAAATAAGGCAGGATTCCTACTCTCAGGGAGCTAACTCCCTTATTGGAAAGCTTATTTTTATATAGAAGAAATGGAAAATAATTTAAAAATAATATAAACCATTTAAGTGATCTCTTATTTTTATATTGTTTAGTTTTCTGATTACGAAAGTGATAATGCCTATTGTGAAGTTAGGAGTCAAATAATAGTATAGAAAGGAAAATTACAATCACCCCCTCATCCTGGAGTTCTTGCGATTGTCAGTTCCGATGGCCTCTCCCTGTCATCTGCCATCTCTCTCTCTGTGCTGGCTCCTTTTTCTCAGTCCACAGATGTCGTCAGCTGTCCCCATCTCAGTTTCATCATCACGGCAGTGGGGATAATTGCACCTACCACTTACGGTTGTTGGGCAATAAATCAGTTAATCTAGGTAAAATGCTTAGAACAACACCCATCAGGTAGTAAATATCATACAAATGTTAGTTATTTTTAAATTGTTATTAAATAAAACAAAAAAACTCCAAAAGAATCGTGTCTTCCTCTAACCACTGTCTTAGCTTTTCCCATTCCTTAGCTCCCCGACCTTGCTGACGCTACTCTCTTCTCCCCACCATTGCAATTGGGTTTCTGCTGTGGCCTTGCAGAAATTGCTAACCTACCATTAATCTCTCACTCGGGTGTTTTCCCAGCTCAGCTGAATCTCCACGGTCGCATCCAGTTCTTCCCAGGCCCACCGAGCTGATCAGTTTGGTACCAGATCTGCTCCTTTTCACTTTGTCTGGAAGTGAAAACCCAGTCTTTGGAAACAGATTCTGAGCTCTGACACCTTCTCTCAAACTTTACCATTAAACATTTAGGTCAAAGCCTTTCTGTGTGTCTGTCTACCCAGACCTAATTGACCCCTGGTATATACTTTATTTATAGTGTTTATCATTATCTACCTTGTATTTCATTGTCATATGTCTGTCTTCCTACTGGATAGATGACAGTGACCTATTGTGTTTACCTTTGTATCTCAAGAACCGTTTCATGAATGTTTGTCAAATTGAGTTGAAGTCCTGGAGATACTGCTTAAGGCACTTGCTGTGTACTATCCTGTGTTTTAATGATTTAGGTCCATGTCTACCCTCCTCTCCTGTATTTTAAGGTCCTTGAGAGTTGGGAATCTGCCTTCTTCAGTTTTGATTACTATGGAGTGTTCAAAACTATGCCCTGAATATAATAGGTGCTCCATAAATATTTCTGAAATAATAATTACCTTTGTAGAGCACTTTATGCTTTATAAAGTTCTCCCACATGGATTAACTCATTGAGTCTCACAATAGGCCTCTCAGGGAAGTCCTCATTTGGCAGGAAAGGAAACAGGCTCAGTGCTGCTACAAGACTAATGAAAGGACATACATTGATGGAACAAAGGGCTCAAGTTCAAGTTTTCTGATTTTATTATAGATGCTCCTGCTTTCTCTATACTCTTCTAACTATGAAACTGGATGTAGCATCATTTCATGTATATAGTCTTTCCTGGGAGTGATCAGAATGGAGAACAGCTCTCTGCAGGTACCAGAGGATCTTTGGGGAAGAGCTGGGGCTTGCCTGGGAAGGGCTTGCAAGTGTTGGGCATGCAGTATGATAGAGAGAAGATGAGTGATATTTTAGATGATATGATACATGAAAAGACAAGTCTTGTACTAAAATTAATTTCACTATTTCTCATCTGAGAAAATAGCAGTCCTTGGGTTTGGCAGAAAGTGTTTCATTTTTAAAGGCAACACATGAATTGCAACTGTACAAATTACAGCTGAATTTGCAGCCAGTGTAACTCTGGTCACAGAGTAATAAGAATGAACGTGGTGGGCTCTACAGGCAACACAGCAAAGCCCTGAGGCTTTTCCTAATCTCTCAATTTTTTAAAAAAGTCTTTTTATGGTTATTTACAATCCAACAAGGGTCAACTAACTTATTCATTTTTTTTTCTTTTTAAATAACTACTCACAATAGCATACCAACAATTTATCATTTAGCCTCTGGATATAACATCAAAGTTATTTATTTCTTGCCTTCTGTATTTAGAGTGTGTATTTATGGGCAACTTTATTATGGCACAAATCTGTAGCCAAAAGACATTTCCTAATATTGTACCAAGAGACATATTTCTACTGGTTACTTCTATGATTCTTGTAATAACATTTTACACATTCAACAGTGTCCTGTCGGATAACAAAGCTTAAAAGAATATGTACAGCGACGAAAGCCTTGTGGGGCTGCAATTTCTCTACATCTGCTTCTGAAACCAACCCTATGTAGTAGGTTATGCTTGGAGAGGCCAATAATTCTAGGTCATTTATTCTTTTATTGCTTCTTTACTATTTTGTTCTACTCGACTGAAGAGGTTTTACGAAATACACCATGGGCATGCTGATTTCCATTTGAGTTGTTCCAGCTACACTCTGCATTTTTCCCTGTCTCCATTTTCAGCTCCACTTGAGAGCTCATTTCACTGTTCAGAGCAACTTCAATTTCAAATCTTTTTCCTGCACATAGCACATCTCCCATTCTTGGCACTGTGCCTTCGTTCGTGCAGCCTGAAACCATCACTCAGTACATACCCACGATTCTCTTGGATCTTTATTTTTGTAAGTCATGTATACTTTATCTACCCATCAGCTTTTCCCCAAGGGAAACCTACCTGCTTATGCTACTGACCCTTCCTAGCACCTGACTTTAGGCAAGCTTAGTAGCCTATTGCTAGTATTAATAGAAAAATACTGTCATTTAAGTGATAACAAGTAACTTTTTATGTCCTAGTGAAGATGTCGTTCCTCTTTTCCCTTGGCACTGGCATCAGGGCACTTGGCTTTCCTTATGTCCTGATGGAATCTCCAAACTGAGACTCCTTTGTAGACAACAAAAAGGTTCTCCTGGAACTGGGTCATCCTGTAATTGAAATCCTTATTTCCAGATTTCCCGTTGCAGCTAATGGATTGATTTGATTTTCGGTGGCAAAATATTGATGGGAAAGGTAGACTAATATAAGAAAGTCAGAAACATTGTTAGACCTATTATTTATTTATTTACCAAATATAATGTAATGATATTAATTTTCTCAACCTCTGGGTTAACAATGACACACAAATAATATTTTCAGAAAGCTAAGTCATGCCTTAAACATAATTACACTCCATGAATGTTCACGCCTCTGAGTCTTTGCTCACATTGTTCCAAGTGCCTAGTAGCCATTTCTGCCTTTCTCTGCCTGTAAAAGATGATTCATTCCTGAGGGTCAAGCTAAAAGGTTACTTTCTCTGTGAAATCCTCCTGAATCCTTCTGGAGAGGACCCGTTACTTTTGCCTTCTTGTCCCTAGAACACTTTTGTTTATGGTTCTGTTAATACTTTCTTTTGAGTGGTTCTTTTAGTCTATTCAAAGTGTGTTTCCCAGTTTTGTGTGTCCCTCCTTCTTCTTTGAGGACGGAGAGGGCATTATTTGGCTCAGAAAATCTCTTTAGCAGCTGGCACTGTGCTTTAAATGTGGTGATGGTTGAAGTTTTGATTGCCTAGAAATATACAAAATGATTGCAGCAGGTAATAAATGAGGTATGAGGTATGGGAGAGATTATAATCAAGTTCCCTAATCTGTTAGAGTTTAGAATCTGAGACAAATTTTGATATGGCTGCAACCACAGGGAAATAGAGAAAAAAATACTACAAATACATAAAAATTTAACAAATACTATTATAAATTGAGTCAATAATAAAGAATTTATATAAGGGCTGGGACACTGAAACAGGAATAATCCCTATACATGTGACATTTTAATGAGAGATCTTTACCACTACTTTTTGTAGCATTTAGCAAGCCCCCAGTGAGGTAACCTTGGACATAGCTTGCTCAATTAGGGCATGAAATTGGTGACCAGTACTAGGGGCAAATCTCATCAACTCCTCAAGTTCTTTAGCCTGAGAGTTTGTGAAGAAAAGAAAATAATAGGGAACAATTAGATGCAGAGTGAAATGGATAATGTACTTAAGTGTGTGTGTGTGTGTGTGTGTGTGTGTGTGTGTGTGTGTATGTTCATACTTAGAAAATGACAAATTATAGAAAAAAACATCAGTTTTGGAGTCAGAGAAACCCAAGCTTGGTTTTGGCCTGCCGTTTCGAATTTCCCTTAGCAAGTTACTTAACATCTTTGAACCTCGCTTGCCTCATCTATAAAATGGCAATAGCAATAAGTTGTGTAGATTAAAGGAGATAATGTCTTTTTGTTTTTTATTATGAAGTACAGTTCCTGACATAGTGGAGGTATTCCTTCTTCCATTTCTTCCTTATTTGCACTTTTAGAAAAAGTCCTGACAGTCCTAGGGAAGCCCTTGACCAGGACAGACTTGGATAACAACAATCTAGATCCTGCCCCTCCTCTGTCCCTACCCTGGTACTCCCTGTCCATCTTTTTTTCCTACTGGTCCACCCTGGACTGACCACTCCCTGGAATCCCTATGAGTGTGCTAATGCTAGAGCCTTTTCAGCTTGTAATGGCTCTGAGTTCAGCCTTTAAGGACAAAGGCTCTTTATCACCTGCCCACATGTAAGTTGCTGCTGCTATTCCTGGCATTGGTCCTGGTTTCACAGACGCTTGGATTGAAGGAATGGTAGGAGGCAGGACTCTCCGGTGGTTGCCCTTGGTGCCACAGGAATGTCTACACATGCCTTTGAGGCTTTGTGGTTCCTTGGTTGGTTGTGAGTTTACAGTCCCACATGGCTTTGGGTGAGAAAAAGAACATCTTTTGAAAACCAAGACCTGCTGGAAGAATCTCTCCCAGTTACTCAAACGTCTCTTTCTCTATGGCTGTTCTCTCCTTTGAGGTTACATCAGTTAGAATTAAAAGCTATAATCTTGACTTCAAGGCAAAGTCCTTACCCCTCTGCTTTCCTATCTATTTTGTATGTGTTATATGACTGTGTTCAAGTTTTGTGACAACAAATACATAAGTTCTTTAAGTGATATGTATTTAAGGAAGTTTTAAAATGTAAGACCACAGCTTGTACATAGAAAAGGGACTGGAAGAAAACATTCTAAAATGTTAATAGCGAGTTGTCTCCAGGTGGTAAAACTATGAGTGATTTTTTTCTTTTTTCTATTTTCTACTTTTCTATAATGTTCACAGATTACTTCTAAAATGAAGAAACCAATTATATTTATGTATATGTATATATATATATGTAAAACAAAGTTGCAACAGTTGCTTAATAAAAGGACTCATCAGTAGGCACTGGTCACGGTGTATGCAAAGTGTTCTGTAAGCAGCTGTTTCACTGGTTCTCCGGTGATTTTTGGAGTTGCCTTTTCTTTGTATCTGTTCAGAACTCAGTGAGTAGACTGGGTATCTCTTCTGTCACCAAGAAATCATGAACTCATGCAGGTCTCTTCACCTAAGTTTCTTTACCAGGAAAACAGGACAGTCACACCAGTCTTGCTGGATTCTTGTGAGGTACAAATGAGATTATGATGATTATGAGATTATATTTTTGAAACACTACAGAGCATTATGAAAGGGAAGGTATTACTGATGATGAGGTGAGCTTGAAGGACTTATAAGGGAAGTTTCATAGGAAGAAGAATCATAAAAGTGTAGTGAACAAAGACGTGGGTATGGAAGGGAGGAGGGGGCTTTCAATTGGTTTACCTTGATATCTATAGGTGGGTTTTTTTTTTTTGAATAGCTGTGTAACAGTGGGTCCAACCCAAACTGGGCCTCCTCTGTTGATAACAAAATGTTGACTTACCTCCTAGGTATAACAGAGCCAAAAACTACAAGTCATATAGCCTAGGCATATGCAATAGAAAATGCTTTGACCTCTAACAATATCTGGAACTAACAATTCTTCCCCTCTTAACCAAGAAAACTGGGACATGACTGGAACCTGAACATGGGAACTCTTTCAGGAGTGAGGTGTCCATTGGCCTGGAGGATCTGGAGCTAAAATCTGACTCATAATTTATGTTACCATAAATGGTCAATTTGAAGCCCTCCAATCAGACCATGCCAAGCTGATATTCCTAAATCCTTCCCCTTGCCCTAGAGCCCATTAACTTGCCCCAGACCCCATATCAAAGAGACAGATTTAAGCCTGCCTCATGTCTCTTTGCTGGCCACTTTTGTAGTAAAGCCTTTCTTTTCTCAATTACTGGTGCCATAGTATTGGTTTCTTTGTGGTATCAGGCAGCCAGGCAATTTGCTCTATGACAGTTGTATATTGTCTAGGTTAGTGTTTTGCATCTAGCACAGCCACATTCATCTTTTCTAAGGAGATCTAAATGAGCCACCATTTATTGGAGCAGACTGGGAGTGAGTTGAAGAAAGTAGTGAAGAACAAGTTATAAGAAAAATCATAGCTAAAATTTATTGAATGTCAGGTACTATTTTAAGGTCAAGAGTAATCCTTATAGTTATGCTTGTAAGCTGGGCACTTTTATTACTCATTTTTATGGATAAGGAAGCTGAGGCAGAAGAGGTTAATCACCTCTCTACAGTCTTCCAGCCAGAAAGTGGTGGAGCTGAGATTTGAAACTAAGCAATCTGGCTCTAGAGCCTACACTCCTAACCTTAGGTGTGGCTCTGTTTAGTTACAAGGCTCAAATTGGTGGTGGTTAGTGAGCACAGGGTGGGTGACTCACCTATCAGGGCAGAGTTAATTTTAATTGTTCATTTAGTGTCTTTCTCCTTCAATAGGTTTTCATGAACAATCAGGGTGCATTGTATTTGCACATTTATTCTGAGAGCAATTCCAAATACATATGAAAAATAACCAAGAATGGAATATTTGCATAAAATCAAAGTTACCTACTTGAAGACTGGAAATCAAATTTCAGTCTTTGATTCCTTAGCTTAGGTTTCAAATTTCAGGATTACATTGCCACCTAGTGCAGAGAAAACATTTTCCTAGCATGTGAAAGCTAGTGAATGCATATAAAATTTCATAGCATGCAACATAAAAAAGGGCATATTTAAGGTTTCTTTCATAAAAGAGAAAGGGGAATTTCAGAATCGAGGACCTGTCTATATTTTCTTGGTAAAGGTTAACATGCAATTCAGGATTATACTTTATTATTATTATTAGGCTGATGAGTGATAATCGTGCAGAAGAGAAGACTTAGGTTTCTGTACTTCATTCTGCCAAGTATATTTCCTTAACTGATGTTCCAGTAAGGAAATTAGTACTTTTTTTTTCACAGCCTCAGAAGTTCTCAGTAGATCTTATAGGTTCAACTGACAATTATTTTAAAATTTTATTCAGCAAATACTTATTGTACACTTAGAGTTTGCAAGTCAATAACCAATTGTAACAAAGGAGAGGTAGCCCGATGGGATTGAAAATATGACCTATATGAGCAGCAGTTCTCTGTGAACGAGCAGCACCTGCATCACCTGGGAGCTTGTTAGAAATGCAAATTCTCAGGCCCATCTTAAATCTCCTGAATCAGAAACTACTGGATCTCAGTGATACGGATTTAACAAGCTATCCAGGTGATTCTGGTACAGCTTTGATAGCCACTGTTAGGAAAGCAGGCTTTACAGTACGTAGAGAAACATGCTGGTGGGCTGCTGTGTGTAGTTTATTGAAGGGAGCAAGAGAGGCTTAGGACATGAATCAGCTGCTATAGGCTTGAGGACCCACAAGGCAGCAAATGTAGCAACAGCTCCTGGAAGCACGTGTGCTATGCAGGGGAATTGATTTTTCTCTTCTATGGGAAAATGGAAATGCTTATATTTTAGAAGAAGCAAAAGTTGCTGAAATGCTGAAAAGCTTGGGGGTCGGGGAAGTTTATGCTAAATAATACGTTTTTGTATTAATGGTCCATGGCGAGAGCACATTTATTTGTGAGTGATTTCAGAGAGAAATGGCTGTCACCGTGGGACTCTATCTGCTTGCTATAGATGATTAGGCTACAATTACAAGTATAGGACCAAAATAAGCAGATTAAAAATAGAGCTTTGATTATGGTTAAATTTCTTTCCAGTAAAACTGAACCCAATGTAAAACTGTGGGAGTCCTAGTTTTAGCAACTCTGATTGTTAATCAGCCTCTCAGCCAGAGATTTCTATGATAAATTTCAGGCTCTAGCTGTGGCTAATTTGCAGCATCCTCACACAACTGTTATGTGCCACTAGGCATTTTGGGTCTTTTATTTTTAAAGGAAAGATAGATGGAATAAAGCTTAAAACTAGACACCATTAGGAAGCTAGTTTTAAAAATGCCTCTTCTTTATTTTAATCTATAAAGTAATTAAAATGGAGGTCATGGCATCTTTAAAGTTATCAGTTTACAGCTAATGCACTTCAAAGGAATGTTTTCAAAGATACATAGTTGTGTTAAAACTAAGCAAGGCATCCCAACAACTATGCCCCATACCAGGAAACAAGAAGAAAGATATCTCTTGGCAGTTCTAGTGTCTACTGTATTCTAATCCAATGTATTCTAAACCATGGGTAGCGACCCAGTAGCTGGTCCTGAAATCAATTTATTGAGTTGGTCATCATCACTAAAAAATGAAATAGAATAAGACAGAAAATAGAGTACATCAGATTTACATGGGTAAGTATTGCTAACTTTTGTTTCAGTTGTGTGTATGTATGCCTATTTATCAAATTCACTCAATCAATCCTTTAAGCAGCACCAGAACCATCTTTTTACAGACACCTCCAAAAAAGTCATTCTTGGCCTTAAACTCTTCCCCAGTTCATATAAGAGCCAGAATAAAGTCTAAACTCTTTCAGTATCGTTCAAGAACCCTTACCTCGCTCCTCCTCCCTGGTCTTCCTACTTGTCATTTCAGAAAATGATATCACCATCTATCTATTCAATTGCTCAAGCTCAAAACCAGGTAGTTCTCCTTGCTCCCACAACTCTTTTCCAATTGACCCTATCAGGTATTACCTCTTCATTCTCATCTGGTCTGTGTTAAAATTCACCACTTCAGAGCAACCTTCCCTGACCCTTCAATCTAGATCAACCTACCACAGACTTTCTCTAGCATGCATTGCCCTCTTCTATATTTTCCATAATAGTTCCAACTGAAATTATCTTCTTTACTTTTCTAAGTGTGTTTAGTATCTGTCTCCTCACCAGTGTGTAAGCTCCATGGGAGCAGGGACCTGGTCTTTCTCTGCTGTATCTCTAGTGCTGAGACCAGTTCAGGGGTCATGGTAGAATAGATACCAACAGACATTTATGAAATGAAAGAATTCCTCAATTAAACTTGTGGTTCCCCAGATGTTCTCTTCTACCTTTTGGTCATGGTATTTGCTGTTTTCTCTGCCTAAAATGTTCTGCACCCACTTGTTCTTTTGGTAGGCTTCTATTCATCCTTTAAGATTTCATCTCTTATGAAAAATTTCCTGATGCCCTTGAACTGTGCTCATAGATATTCTCAGTGGCGCTATGGCCTTTTTTACTCACTGTATTGCAGTCATTTTCATAGTGGACTTCCCCATTGGACTGTGAACTTTCCCAGGGCAAAGTTGTGTTTTTTTCACAATTTTTGTCTCTTCAACTCCTAGCACATACTTGGTACATACATTATGGTATATAGTTATTCAATTAATGATTGAATAAACAAATGAAAGAAAGTAGACCATCATTTGTGATGATGTTCCCTAATTTAAGCGGTAAATAAATAAAATTCTTGCTTTATGAAAAGGGGAAGATTAATGTGCGTGTATATTCTGTAGAACAAAGTGTGTCTGGTGGGGTAAGAGGGAGTAAAGAGGAGGGAAAGTATAATTATTCTGTATAAAATGCTTCCATTTTTAAAATGAATCATTTTAAATATCAAGCTGTCAGTGCATTTACAATCTGACATGATTGACCAGCTTTCATTTCCCCATGGTTTTTCAGAGCAGAGCTGCTAGGTAAAGGGAGGGAACAGTGTTAATGGAGCAAAAGCTCATGTGTCTGTGACTTTGAGGTGCAAACTGACCCAGACCAGAATAGGGTGGGTTTTGCACTGCTATCTGTGAGACTCAAATGTCATGTTAGGAAACATGATTAATAGAAAATGGGAGTGGAAAGAGGAGAAAAAATTGTCCTCAAAGATTGTATGTGTCTTTGTTTTCTCTGGATTTACAATCTTTCTTTAATAGAGCTGTGGCGTGCTCATCACCATCTTAAATAAAACTGCCAAGTTAGAAAGAGGCCAAACCACTTACGAGAAAACCTATTTCCTCTTTATTCTTTTATTTTTTATTAAAAGGTCCTTCACTCTGTTTCAGATTCTGGTTGAAGAGGATTCTTTAAAGTGGGAGGAGGAGGGGAAAACACAGAGGCAAGATCTCTAAAACACTTAATGAAAGGATTTCCCAAACATTTCATTCCATAGAAAAATCTTCCCCTCTTCTTTCTCACCAGAGTAAGTAATATGAGAGGATCTGTATTGCAAATAAAGAACTTTGATGGAAAGTCCCTTTGGAAATTGCCTTTTTCCCTGTGGATCTAGGGCTGGCTTACCTTGTGTGATTTCAAGATGTCAGGAGGGTCTTCAGCTGACAACAGCTACGCCATTTCTCCTCTGAGGTTAATAGACTGCTTCTTTCCCATAAGCCCTGGCTGACCTAAGCAAATAAGCTAGGCTCTGGCCATTTGTAGTTCTGTCACAGAGCCAGGATGGTTTCCCTAGGGAACGAGAATTTTGATAGCCAGAAGGTGAATGACAGGGCCTTGTGGAAAGCCCCAAACAGCATGAGAACAAGGATGTCCCTCTGTGAGGGGGAGACAGGACTCCAACAAGTAGGCTATGATTGGAAAACAAATGGAGAAGCACATGGATATTAAAGTTTGCTTAGTTCACTGTTCATGAGTGAGCTGGGGGAGGCAGAAGACAAAAGGACTTTTTTGAAGAGATATAAACAAATGAAAAATAAAAAGCAATGCTGTTGTTTCATAATTAAATAAAAAAATTAAATCAATAAAAAAACTAAAAGAAATTTCAAAGGAGCAAAGCCGCCTCAAAACTACTTTGCTCTTGATGCCATGACTTACTGAGATCGTTGGATCTTCTGAATCTCTGTTTTTGGACTAGACACTCATGTCCCCCAAGATGGGCCAGAAGTAGGCCGTGCTGAGTGGGTGGGATGGGAACTATGGGGTCTCTTGGGCCTTTTTTTGAGGTGTTCAGGTTCTGGGGAGAGGAAGAGGGTGTGTGGTGTATAATAGTGGTGCTAATAAAATGTATCTCTCCAAGTACGTGCGCCTTGTAACTTGCTCTCAACTTGTTAGTGGAGAATAATATGTTGCTTATTTCCAGGTACAGTATAGCTCTGAGATTACTAGAGTTTAGTAGAATATATTGTAATCTCAAAGTTTAAGAAGAAACAACAACTAGGGGGCTTGATGTTACATTTTTATCAAGATTTCTAGCTATGAAGTAGAGAGAGCTAACATATTGAATAATAGTTGTGCAACTTTGAACAAATGACTTCATTTTCTGTGCCTCAATTTTCTCATCTAGAGAATAAGAAATTTGAGTCTTACCTTGCAGTGTTGTTGGGAGAATTAAATGTCATTAGGCTTCAAGCATATTCAATAGAGGGAGGCACAAAATGAAGTGTTGGCTAGGATGGGTTCTCAAAACAATTGTTTTTATGTATTTTCAACCCATTTTACAGTTAGGAGAACTGAGTTACAGAGAGGTTAACAAACTTGCCCAAGGACATACAACTAGTAAGCGTCATAACAAATGAAGATTCAAAGGCTCACCACACGTTCTCACACCTCTGCCTTCCAGGGGGCACCTCTTTATTGCAACCTCAGCACCCAAAGGCTTCCACTGTATTCCTATAGCAGTTCTCAAAGCTTCCACTGTATTCCTATAGCAGTTCTCAAAGCTTCCACTGTGTTCCTATAGCAGTTCTGAAAGCTGCTACTGTGTTCCTATAGCAGCTTGCCTGGATCTTTCTGGTGAATTTTCCCACATCCTGATTTTATATTTTTTCTTTTCAGCAAACTTTCCCCTGTTAATCCCTTCTTCAGTGCAACCTTGTTAGCTTTGAGGACACACCCCTGGCTAGGCCTGGACTTACGGGGCCGCCTCTCCCCACCCCTTTCCTCTGCTTCAGTTTAAAGTGTCACCAGATACCTCTGGTTCTCTCCCTTTGCTTTTAGCCCTCACAGGGGCAGGAGGGACCAAGGCTGGGCCCAGAACTCACAGTCCTAGGGTGACAGGGAAGGGGTCTTGGGGGAGCAGTGACTCCCCTCCAACCCCTTCTTCGCAGGGACCGTGGCAACCAAAGAAAACCAACTGGGAAAATGAAGAACTTCTGGTAAGACTGTGACACTTGGAAGAGTTGTGGGGAGTCTGGGCTGGGGGCCCTCAGGACCAAGGGTCTGTGTTTTTGCAGCCACGGTAGCGTGAGAGGAGATCAGGGGCCAGGTGAGAGACAAAGACAGACGAAAGAGCAAGACGAGAGTAATCATTAAAGACAGAAGAGAGAGAAAAAGAGAGAAAGAGACAGCTGCAGAAAGAGAGGCAGAAAATCAAATATAAAAGAAAAGACAAGGAAATAAGTATAGAAACAGTGAGATAGGTAGACGCCGAGAAAGTGAGGTTGATAAAACAAGGACAGTGAGAGCTGGAAACATATCAATTTATTACATTTCTCAGTAAAGTTTCAAAGTCAAAATAAAAAAATAAACTATATTGGGATTTGATCACATACATTAATTAGGTTTACCAGGTTTGAAAATATGAAAGTAGTCCCCATCTGGAGGGACTCCTTTTTGAGTCATTTTTCTTCTTTCTACCTTCAGGAAAATTCCAGTTTTCTTCTTCGTGTGCAGTTTCATGGGACCCTGGGCATCTGCGGCTATCAAGCGTCGCCCAAGTAAGGGCCATAGTTTCTAGATTTTGAAATATCACTTGTTTCCAGAAATGGCCAGGCAGGGCTGTGGCTGGATGCAGACTGAGTGAGGCATCCATGATCCTTCACACCCTCAGTCTCTTCCGTCCTGCTTCGGGCCACGGAGACACTCTAGTGCCTGGTGTTTTGTAGGCAATGCTGGGAGTGGAAAGTAAGTCCTGGCAGTGATCACGGCTGGCAGGAAGGCCCATCTGTCTGCTCCAGTTCCTAGTGCAGTGCCTGGTTCAGATGGTGATTGGTAAAGTTTGGGTGACTGTATGGAGGAATGAATCAGTAGATAGATGGATGGATGGATGGATGGGCGGACCTCGATAATCTGGGGCCAGGGAGGTGTAAAGAGTATTTTTGATGTGCCGTGATGGCTAGGCCAAAGCTTTGTAATTGGGTGATGCTTTTTCTGAAGTCTAGGAAGTCTCCATTGTCAGATGAATCTTAGCAAGGCACTGAGGGTGGACGGTGACAAGAAGCCTAATGTGGTGGTGAAAAATGTCTTCCTCCCTGCAACTTCCTATTTGTGCAAGGAGAACCCAATTCTCATCTAGGATTTCTCATCAAATTGAGGGTTTAATCCTTCTTGTGATGATTTTCTTCATCTTGTTACTCTTACGAATTCTAGGATGCTAGCAATAATCTAGTTGGGACCTTTACTTGATCTCTTAGAATGAGTTTATGAAATTAAATTTATGCTCTATATTTTATTTAGGATTAGTGAATCCCAAGACTTCCCCATTTCTCTTCTCTAGTTGACAAAAATTCCTAAAAATTCTACCCTCTAGAACTGCCTCGAGGCTGGCTCTGGATTACCATTGAAATTCTAAAATTTATGGTTTTTAAGGAATATTTTCTAGCCCAAACCACCAGAAGTTTTCCAAACAGGCTTCTGACCCTGTGCAATTCAGGACATTATGCATTTTTGGTTCCAAAAAGAACAAATTCCTAACCTCCCCAAAAGGAACATTTTACCAGCACAAATTATTAAAGCAACCTTGTGCCTTGTATCCCTTCCAGGATGAGTGGAAGGTGAAAGAATTATAATCGTAGAGGGATAGAGTTAAAGCCAAATACACTACTTATAAAGGAGCTGGTATAATATTGTATTTTAAATAGTTGCTCAGTTATTATTATTGTTCCATCCTGGTCTTTTGCAGGATTCCCTGTCAATTCAGATTCTAACGGTGGAAATGAACTCTGTCCAAAGATCAGAATTGGCCAAGATGACTTACCAGGCAAGTAGCAATGTATCACATTGAAAATGCATGCTTTCTGGAAACCTGATATATTCTTTTATTTGGGACAGTTGTGGAAAGGAATAAAAGCAATCTCATTTTGGACTTTTCATTTTGTATTCCCTTTCTATAGGGTTTGACCTGATTTCTCAGTTCCAGGTAGATAAAGCAGCATCTAGAAGAGCTATCCAGAGAGTTGTGGGATCAACTGCATTACAAGTGGCTTACAAACTGGGAAATAATGTAGACTTCAGAGTTCCAACCAGGTAATGTGTCAAAAACATTTTATCTAATTATCTGCCTCAAATGCATTTTTAAAAATGGATAGTGATCTAATATTAGAGTATTTTCTCATACTCAATGCTTCTCGGATCATACTTTTATTTAAAGATGAAGGAACTTATTTACCTACCTATCTTCAGTGCCTGAATACTGGTCTTCATGTTTTCAGTATGTAATTTACTTTCCATTTCAGGAAAAAAACTTCACTGAGACTATTATACACTGATTCAGGGCATGTTCTTATTACTTTTCTTTCTGTTTTTCTATAATTTGTTTGGTTTTGACTGAAAGGACCCTCTGTGAAAAGTGCCAGAGGTTAAGCATAAATTTAACTAGAAGCCACAGGGTGGATAGAAGACTCACAAGGGTGCTGTTCAAGTATCGTGGTGCTGAAATATTTAATAGAACCGCACTTCCTCTCCTTGGCTCCTGGCAGACACTAAACAAAAGCAGAACTAAAATGATTATAACAGAAACAATGGTCATGATAATAATAAAATAAATTCCTGACTTCACTGATCTCCTTCTCTTGAACCAAGACTTTTATTCTTTAAATTGTTTATAACTGACATACTTTAGTGGATGTGTAAGTGTTAAATCCTCCTCATTATGAATGAACTTCAGTGATTTAGTTTTGATATACCTTTGATATACCTAAATACCTTGTTTGTGATTCTTGTAACTATTATATGTTTTAGTGTACTGCAAAAAAGTAGAATTAATATTCCTTTAGTAGATGAATAAGAAAATTAAGACTTTAATAAAGATTAAGGTGCAAAGGTAAATAACAATTAATTAGGACAGGAAAATAATATCAAAACTCAAATGTTGATAAAAATAAAAAACGTGATCAAATTAAAACAATCTGATATAATATAGTACCAGATTGCAGGTAGAAATTCATATTTTGAACATACAGTATATTACTGTATATTTTATAATACAACCATAGTGCACGTATAAACTCTTTTTACAAATTTACTAATTAATATTAATCCCATCCTCATCACAACCCTATGATGAAGGCACATTATTATCTTTATATCATGGGGAAGGAAACTGAGCCCTAAAAGTTTAATGTATTTGCGTAAGGTTACAAAGTTGGGACATGCTGGGAGGATTGAAACCCACACAGCATGGTTTCAGAGGTTGTGTTTCTAACCACTACTCCATACTGACCCTAGAAAACTACTTGGAAAGATTATTGGCATGATAACAGCTACACTGACTTTTTTTTTTTTTTTTTGCTTATATTTTCTTTTCACATAGAGTTGTGCTCTTAAACTTCTATTTTTTTTTTTCTTTTTTTCTTTTTCTTTTATTTTTTTTTTGAGACAGAGTCTCACTTTGTTGCCTGGGCTAGAGTGCTGTGGCATCAGCCTAGCTCACAGCAACCTCAAACTCCTGGGCTCAAGCAATCCTCCTGCTTCAGCTTTCTGAGTAGCTGGGCCTACAGGCATGCGCCACCATGCCCGGCTAATTTTTTCTATATATTTTTAGTTGTCCAGCTAATTTCTTTCTATTTTTAGTAGAGACGGGGTCTCGCTCTTGCTCAGGCTGGTCTCGAACTCCGGAGCTCAAACAAGCCACCTGCCTCGGCCTCCCAGAGTGCTAGGATTACAGGCGTGAGCCACCGCACCAGGCCAGATTTTTTTCTTTGATAAAACAATTAAACATGACATAAGACTCCCAAGGCTGACTTAATTTTCTACTCTGTGATTTGAGATTACAATCTGGACTGTCATTAACTCTAAATTCAGAGATTGATCAACATGAGGCCACATAGTCCCCCTCCCTCCTGCTCACCTTTGTGGTGGTGGTTGTTTTTCTCTAAATCGTGCACCCAGGCTATAACCAATGCCTCATATTCATTATATCCTTGACTCTCTGCTCCCACAAAGGATAAAAACTCTTGTTTTACTGTCAAGGCTTATTAAAAGATGAGGAAAGGAGGAAGGAATTCGGAGAAGGAAATTGGAGAAAGAAAGAAAAAGACAAAGGGAGAGTCATAGGGCTGAGATATGTGGAGTCCCAAATAGGCAGTGAAATCTATTCTTGGGCAAGTTACTTCAACTGTCTTTGTTTCAGTTCCCCTAGATTAAAATTAGCGATAGTAAGAACTATGTCATAAGGTTGCTATGTAGAGTAAATGTTAATAACTGGAGAGTGCATGAACAGAGCTTGGTACTCAGTGGTATTAGGTAAGTGTTTATTATTAGTGGTGGAAAGCACTAGAAGAGCAGAGTGTGTGTAGATGAGAGTATTTTCTCCTAGTGGAGCCTTTCTTTTCCAGCTGCCCTCTAAGCCCTCCTCATTCAAAAGCCAGGTGATGGGGAGGGTAGAAATGGGAATTGCTCTCAGGCCATACAGAGGGTAGACAATCTTGGTTTAAAGGGATTTTCTGTGTTGGAGAATATAGGCCCTGAGATAGCGAAAAGAAACTATTAGCAGGATCTTTGTGGGAGGAAAAGAAGAATATGGTATATGGAATTAATGTGATAGAGTCACAATTTATCCTTATTTATCTTTTCAATTTTTGAAAGCTTATGAGACACGTAATTTTTTTGCTGTCTTTTATTCTTTAGACATAATCATTTCTCATTCTCAACTCCCACTGACAAATATCTTGTTTATTTGCCTTAAAAACACAGTCTTTAGCTTTCTTTGGGTCAAGGTCATAACCAATATTCCAAGGCTCAAAGGCTTTTTAATCTTTTATTCAAATCCTTATGGTTCTTCATTTAAGGTGCTCTGTGCAGACTGTAACATAATGAAATAAATCATTTATAGACCCAACTTCTTTTAAATTATGCATCCTGTCAAGTTTACTTATCGATGTGTACAGCATATTTGCAAGAGCAGAATTTCAGGTGTTCAAAAAAGTCAATGGGGCTGGCTGTTCTATAAATTAGACTTGTGAGACTTTTAAATGGTCTTAGGTATATATGAATACATACATATTTTATTAATATGAATAATAAAATAATTTTTCCCCTTACCATATTGACTTACTGTACTAGTGTAGTTAGAAAAATGAATAACATGATAAATTATATTTGTACACATATCCACACATATATATTATCTTCATATGTGCAGAGAGAAAGAGACAGATAACCTCGGTTTAATACATATTTATAAATGAGGTATTCATTCAGCAACCCCAACCCCCCCCCCCTTTTTCTAGTTTTGGGCATTACATACACCAATTCCCAGCTTCAAATTTATCAAGGTCAGTTAAATCAGTTGTAGAAACTTCCATAACATTTCATAGTTATATAATAGGCAGTACATTATATTGTCATTAATGAACCTTAGTATCTTCTCAAGGGGTCATTCTGGAATAAGTATAATTCTGAAAAATATAAAGTCAAAGACAATATGACAAACAGAAAAATATATTAAAAACAAATATCTGGGGTGATGTGCTAGACAGTTCCACATGGGAAACAGTAAATGGTTCTTGTATAAATTTTTCTTCTTTAGCTCCAAACTGAATATTTTTAAAGGTACATGTTCAAACCCCCTGTACACTTGCCCTATATAAAAGATAAATAGTGAATTGAAAACTCTGCAATAAGAATAATACACATCACCAATGATCATATAAAAATGTGCATTGATAAAGGAATTCACCCAGTACCCTAAATACAAACCAAAATATTAGAAAATAATGGCTACAAGGAAGACTCAGATGATAAAAGGAGGGTACTCAGATGAGAAGTTTCACATTTTGGTTATCCTTATAAAACTAACAAAGCAATACAATTTGTTGAGATAATTGTCCCATTTTATTGAAAGTTTGCAAAAATATTTAAGAAAAAGAAGTTAAAGGTTTGTTTATGCTATCATAAGAGATAAAGTTTTATAGTTAAAGTCAAAGTAAAGGCAGAAAATCTTAGCAAATTGAAGAGGGATACATAACAAAAGTTTGACCTAAAGGAAGGTTATTTGGGACTCTGGGTCCTGGTCCATACCTGTTCTCAGAAATACCAAATTTTATTATTTAGCACAGAAAATTCAATGGCATCTAGTTTGCCTAGCATTTATTCCTTGCTTAGGAACTTTTCTATGCTTAGAAGGAGGAAGGTAGAAGCATAAAACCTTCAAGTCCTTGAAAGATGGTGTTTTCATTTAACATGTTCTGATTTTTAAAGTTCAGTCTTTAACTTCTAGTAGGTTGGCTTCAACAGAAGATCCAGGTAGCTGGTACAGCTCCAGATTATGGTCTTTATATAGACTGGAGATGCCTTATGGACACAACCTGTCTTATGCTTCCATTTAAAGCAGTAAAGGAATTAGCAATGCTACAGTCTCAACTGGCAGATTAAGGAACAACTGGGTTGGTGTAGAGACGTAAGAACTGGTCACCTTTCCCTTGTCACACATTCAGTGACAAGCTGCTACTTTAACATAGTATTTTGAACTCCTTAAAAAGCAAACATCCCCCGCCTAAGCAACATAGTGAGACTCCATCTTTACAAAAAATTTAAAAATTTAGCCACATGTAGTGGCACATGTCTGTAGTCCCAGCTACTTGGAAGGCTGAGGCAGATCACCTGAGCCCAGGAGTTTGAGATTGAAGTGAACTATGATGACGCCACTGCACTCTAACCCAGGTGACAGAATGAGACCCTATCTCAACAAACAGACAAACAAACAAACAAACAAACAACCCCCCCCCAAAAAAAACATACTCAGTGTGAAGAAGCTTCTAAGGTCTCTACAGTTATTGATTCTCAAAATGCTTATGTGGATCTTGGATATAATTATGGAGTGGAATTCCCAAGCAGTTATGAAAATAACAATCTTAACATGTTACATTAAAATAAAAAATTAAAAGCTGCTGCTGACTGCTTTAAATAGTTTCATAAACTAGTAGAGCTGATTTGGATTTCTAATGATTTTGTCTCTCACTTGTGAAAGAATTGTTGCCAAGAAGTCTGCAAGAATGTGTTTTTTGGCTGAGATGAAATTGCTGAACAGTAGCTCTTTGGGAATCATAAATAGTAATATTGTTGGGATTATGTGGCATTGGGAACCTTCCTTAGCTATGAGGGAGGGTTTTTTAAAGCATGTATTTTAAGATGGAATGATTGAACTTCTGTGAAGGCCTTTATTAACAGTTGTGAAAGAACAAATACTACATAGTTTTTCACACTGTAGCCTTTCCATGGGTCGAGAATCTAACATAAAAAGAGAATATGGTAAATATGTATGGGTACAGAAAACATGATTGATATTTGCTATTTTAAAATTATACTCAGGAATTTATATCCCAGTGGACTGCCTGAAGAATACTCCTTTTTAACTACTTTTCGGATGACTGGAAACACACTTGAAAAGAACTGGAACATTTGGCAGATTCAGGATTCCTCAGGGAAGGAGCAAGTTGGCATAAAGATTAATGGCCAAACAAAATCCGTTGCGTTTTCATACAAAGGACTGGATGGAAGTCTCCAAACTGCAGCCTTTTCGAATTTGCCCTCCTTGTTTGATTCCCAGTGGCATAAGATCATGATTGGTGTGGAAAGGAACAGTGCTACTCTTTTTGTTGACTGCAACAGGATTGAATCCTTACCAATAAAGCCAAGAGGCCCAATTGATGTTGATGGCTTCGCTGTGCTGGGAAAACTTGTAGATAACCCTCAAGTTTCTGTTCCAGTAAGTATAAAACTATGAACTAAGATTAAAGCAAAAACATACTGCTAAAAGTTAATACCTCAGACATCTTTGATAATCAGCTGAATATCTTAAACAACAGTTATTCATTTAAAAAAATTTCCTCAAGCTCTTATTCAAAAAGCTTTCAGTGCCTATTTTGAGCATAGCATGTACCAGATGGAATGCAGAATCAGAGGAATTTGCATAGATAGCTTCCGGTCTTGAGGAGCCTAAAGTTTACTTGGAAGGTGTTACATGCCCACCTGGAGCACCCAGAATCCTTCTGAGGCAACTTAGAAAGAAAGCCATATTGGTGTGGCACTTATTGTGTATATATAATTCATGAGAATGTTCAAAGTAAGGTTAACATGAGTGATGGATTTAGTTAGTCAAGAATCCCATGTTTCTTAGAAGCAATGAACTTTAAAATGGAGAGATTTAAATTAGCAAAAGAGTGGGAGAAAGTGCATTCTAGCTGAGTGTAAGACCATTAAGGGAAAAAGAATTATAGAATAGGTAGGGCACATTCAAAGGTCTAGGACTGGCTGATTTGAATGATATATCATGATATATATGAAAATGTGTGAGTGTGTGTGTGTGTGTGTGTGTGTGTGTGACCGGGTGAAGGATGCTACCTGCAGAGTGGTGAGAGAGGAGGTTAGGAAGCCCTGTGATATCTGATCAACAAGAATGAAAATTATGTTGATGGCATAATATTTATCTACTTAGGAGTAGATCTTGCATGCATATTATAGAAATAAAGGATTTTAAGGCTCTCTGTTCATAGTTTTACTATAAAGATCCATGTTTATAAAGGTAAGGAATTATATAATGACAAAGTAATTGTGCCAACTAGTTCTTAATATGCCAATTGTGCCATATAGTTCTATCATTTTGAATTGTTACACTTTTGCTGAACAATCCTTTAAAAGGATATTTTATAATATTATAACAGGAATTTAGAAAATGTAGCTCAGAGGACAAGTGTCTCCTTGGGGAAACTAAAGAATTTTGAGCTCAATAAATAAACCATTGATGCCAATGCCTCCCCTGCAACCCCATCATAGTGGTATGGAGCTGTTACATTCTAGTCACAAGCCCCATATCATGGAGTGTAGCAGGGGTGATACAATGATTTTGAATTGTTTCTGTGTACTTCTCCAAAGAAAAAAGGTTATCAGGGACAGGGATTTCAGTAATGGAATTGTTCAAATCACTTGGTTTCAAGGGAAGAATTGTGATTAGTGTGAAGGGTAGTGTGAAATTTCTATATTCTGTGATGGACAGGAAACAATTTGTAACTGTCACACTACCACTCTGGCTTGTAGACTCTTGAGAAAGTATTTCTTCATTTAATGAGTTATCACACCTCGAGTGGCTGGGTTAGAAAGTTGATGGGACCACTGTTGTGCCATCTTGAAATTTCATGCAGCAAGATCTTTGCAATGATACTGGAAAGGATTTTAGATAACACCGAACTTCTGCAATAGCTGCGTCATTTCTGGATGACAGGTGAGGGGGAAGAAACTTTAGATTATTTCCTCACTGTTATGAATATCAATCGAGTATTTTAAAATTGATTTATTGATTCTTTGGCTTTAAAAAAATATTTTAAGTGTTTATAGTTCTGAATTCTGGGTGCTAAGATGCTATTAAATTGTCTGATTGCCAGGGTAGTAAAGTCTCAATATTACTTCACTACATTATAGTCTTGCCAATAATGTCATAGCTGATTGTAGGTTTTCTGCCAAGTCTAGTCTGACATCACATTGGAGACCAGTTAGTAGAAATTGTCTTCTGTTTTATTCTGCCATGTGCAGGAATGCAACTAGAAACCTGGCAGCTGGTTTTACCTTATGTTTCTGGTCCACGGAGGAGCTTTTCTAAGTCAGTATGCTGTAGCTAATGTTAAAAAGAATTTGAAATAGGCATGTACAGATTTTTTTCTTCAGACTGAATTCTGACACCCCTACCAGGAAATACAAAAAAGACTTGAGCCCAACATCCCATTAAAGTTCCACACTGGATGGTGTTGGTGGTGGTGGTAGTGACAATCATAGTTAAACTACATCAAAGTTATAGGCCAAAAAATCCTACCTACATTCAAGGACTGGAAGTGACAATGTCAAGCAAACTTCTCACCAAAATGTGTTCTTCAACCTTCACCCTGTATAAGACAAAGAATTAGAAAACTATGTAAGAAAAGCCAACTTATGCATATTAAAAATCACCCTAATACCCTTAATATACCAATTTAAAGTTCTCAAAATGCTTCCATTCCCATTAACTTCTTTGATCCTGGCAACAACTTTAAAAGACAGCAAGTACAGATAGTGTTATCTCCATTTCTCAGCTGAAGAAGTTACCTCAAGCAGGTCTCTTGGCTTGTAAGAAGCAGGGTTAGGCACAAAATTTCTAATTTACCTTGTTTTCTGCTATGCCAGCTAGTTTTCTTTTGATAAAAGGAAAAATATGTGCAGCCATTCATGTTTCCTTGTGAAGCATGTCATTATTCTTACCTTGGAAGGCATTTGTGATTTGGCTTCAGAATTTACTTCTCAGGGAAAACAAAATAAATGTTAAAAAAAATAAAAAGAAAGAAGATTGGACAGTATAAAACATGTCCTCAGACATTAATCCTACTTGTTTATTCATTTAGAAAACTTTCACTGGGTCCAGATATACCGGGTATACAAAGTCAGGTACATCACAAGCTTTGTATTCTTCAGTATATTGAGAATGAGGAGTTGAGATAAGTAAACAATCACAATATAACATGATAAGGACGATGACAGCAACAAGTACTATGTACCAGGAAGCACACAGAAAAAGCTCCTCACCAAGAGCAGGGCAGGGAGGCCTGAGAGTGGGGGTCAAGGGTGTTTCCTGAAGGATATGATGTCTGAGAAGAACCCCGGGGATAAATTAGTTATCCAGGAGAGGAGAAGGGCCACTGTCCCAGGCAAAGGGACTCTCATTTGGAAATTCCTACATGTATCAATTCTTTTCTTTTGAAGCCATTAGTCTTCCCACACCATTCCTTACTTTTCAAAACTGAAGAGAGTTACATGCTATACAAGTCCACAGACAAAGCCCAAGTGTCCACAAGTTGTCCCTACACTCTTGTTTTTATTGTACGGACTATTATCTTGGATTTCTCACCAACTTGGCTGAAATCTGAAGTTGCTGGCAGTTATTGAAGATCGACAATGACTACTTGTCCCTTTGAAATCTTGGAGAGTGATGGGTAGTGATATGCATATATTCTAAGAGGTAAAAGAACTGTACCAATAAGTTATCCTTCTCTCAATTCGAAGATAGCAAATACTCAGTATTATGGTGTAAAAAAAATGTAAATTAAAATACAATAGCATGAAAAGATAGCATGAAAACAATAGATAACAGTGTATTTTTCAAATTTTCTTCATACAATTGGATTCGTTCTAATCGCTGACACTCTACATTAATTGAATACTTTTTTTGAGGGACGACCCTTGGTTTTCCTTGATAAATAAATCAAAAGCAAAATGTCCCTTCTAAAGACACTGTCAGATGTCAAAAGGTAGCCCCAGTAACTGCATAATAAAAATGCAATTGAAAACATCATTTGGTGGATCACTAGTGCTAAAAGACTCACTTAGATTGTATTTGTTTGTGATTTTTCCCTCTGCTTATCCTATCTTTGGTCCCTTTCCCTTTTTTAAATGGAAAAGGGAAGCCAATTTCAAAAGCTTTTCATAAGGCTTGTGCTATAGCTGTTCACGTGATCTACAACTCAAATACCTTCTCATCATTCATGGTTATTTAGTGGGCTCAGAGCATTTTATATTTTTTCCCGATGCACTGCTGCAATACATTGTTAGTTTGATTTTAAAGCAATAAATCCCATATTTTCTATTCTCCTTTGTGCCAATATTTTAGGATGGTGCCATTTATCCCACTGCAAAGCTCTGTTTCCTGGCAGCATACCATAAAAACATGTTATTTTATGACAGGTTCTTTATTGTTTGTTGTCAGCATGATTGCCTAGGAGAGTTATTTGGTACAGCTCTATTAGAAGACAAAGTTGGCCTTTCTCCCTTTTCAGAGATGTACACTGGGAGTTTGGGCTTATTTGAGGGGAGATAAAAGTTTATGTGGCTTCACAAATATATTATTTAAGCCATTCTTTGTACTTGTGCATATTCCAAATAAACCAACATGGAATGTGATTAATCAGACAGGTTTAATGCTTTTAAAAATATAGTTTCAAATGTGTTGCTCTATGTTTATCTTCATTAGATTCAGAGAAGATGTGAGAGCTAGCAAAACCCTTGGTGGTTTTGCTTTTTCTCTATTCCATAGAATTGAATCGCACTAACCTCTAAATGTAAAAACAACGAAAGTTTCATGAATTATAATATGGAAAAAATAAATTATGAAGTTATGATTAATATTATTTCTGGAATTTGATAAATATTGCAGAAAAGTTATGTTTTTAGTGGTTTAAGGGATGCATATTATCTACTATGCATCATATCTAAACTAAGTTTGCTTATTAAATTATTTTGACAAGTACATGTTTAACAAATACTCTTTCACTTGAAAGTACTAAATTAATAAAAATAAATGGTAATATTATCTATACATATCCATAGGAGATACTTTTTATAAAGCTTGGCTTGATTAAAATATTTTTGAATGCTGACTGTCAAAACAATTTTTGGGAAATGGAACCTAGCCTGTTGCATTACAAACTGTATTAACATCAGCTGGGGTTTCCACTAGGTGGCGATGAAACGAGAACACACAGAAAGTAGAGCTGCTAACAGAGGAGTTAGGATTGGGGGGAAGAGGCTGTGGATAACTAGGATAAAAACTAAATGCTAGTTAAACTTGTTTTTAATCAAAAATTAAAAGCACTAAATTTTTTTTACTGGCCTCAGCTGTTTCCATATTGTTGCAATAAAAAAATCAGGGCTATTAGTTTTTATATTTCTATAAAAATGTATATGGGCTAAGATCATAAAGAAATCTTTGTTCACGTTAATCTCTGTATGGTTAGTTTTTTTGGTTACAATGTGGTGTCAACAGAATCATGGCTTTCAGAGCTGCAGGAAACTTTGAGCTCATCTACTTCAAACCACTCAGTTTATATGTGAAGAAATTGAAACCCAGAGAGGGAAAGGGGTTTGCCCCAAATCATACTCAAACCAGAAGGCAAATACTATCAATTCTTTTATTACTATATCTCCTATTCATCTCTATGTATTCATTCATTGACATTCAACAGCTATTTATTAAACATATGTTAAGTTATAGGACTTATTTTCGGTGGTGGAAAAAACAGACAGAAATTAATGTTCCAATGTATACATGGGGAGAGGAGACAGACACAGTGAATAAATGAGTACCTGTAAGGTATGCCAGGTGGTCATAAATGCTATGGGGAAAAATGAAGCAGGAAATTGAAGTGCCTGGAGAGAGTGCCTCACTGAGAAGAAAATATTTTAGCAGAAACCTGAAGGAGTTGGGGGAGTTAGCGTGTGGACATCTGGGGAGGAGGGTTCCAGGAAGAGAAAACAGTGAGTGAAAAGGGATTGGTGCTGGTGCTGCCTTACATTTGAGGACCACCTGGACACCAGTGTGGCTGGAATGAGACTGAGGAAGGAAGCAATGAGGTTGGAGGGTAACATGATAGAGATGGGGTGGGGAAGTTGTGTTAGCACCTTTGGCTTTCATGCTGTGTGTGATGGGCAGCTATCAGATGGTTTGGGATAGATAAGCAATATGTTCTCATATTTTAAAAGGATCTCTTAGGCTGCTATGTTGATAATATACCATGGGGGACGAGAAGGATAGAAGCACTTAGGAGCAAGGGACATCTTAACTACTGCAATAATTCCGGCAGAGATGGTCTTGGTTTGGAACAGGGTGGTAATGGTGGAGGTGGTGCAGTGTTGTCAGATCCCCATTATTTTGAGGGTAAAGAAAAACGAATTTGGGGTGTAAGAGAAAAAGAGGAATTGAGGATAAGCCAATATTTTGGGCATGAGTATTTGGAAGTAGAGAGGTGCCATTTACTGACATGGGAAAGACGTGGGAAGAGCAGGTGTTACGGAGAAAATCATGAATTGGTTTGGAATGTGTAAGTCTGACCAGGAGTTTGCTCATTATTAGACATCACAGTGAAGATGCTGAGCAGGCAGTTAGATGTGTGCTTCTGGAGTACAAGAGACAAGTCCTCCTGGGAATAGAACTCTGGGAGTTGTCAACATGTATATATGGTATTTAAAGTCATGAAATCACCAAGAGATTAGTGTAATAGAGAAGTTCTAGGATGGAGTCCTGAAATAACCAACATTTAGAGGTTGCTGAGTTGAGAAAGATTTTTCAAAAGAGATTAAGAAGGGGGAGTCTGTGATGTTGGAAAGGATCAGGAGATTGTGGTGCTCTTGATAGTATTTTAAAGAGGATAGAATTAGAAATTGATTCAAGTGCTGTGGATAGGTAAAATAAGGATTGAGAGTCAACTGTTGGGTGGGTTTGTTTATTTATTTATTTTTAAAAGCCAGTCAAATTTAGCAGTGGGGGGTTGTATTGGGTTTAGAAACCAATGAGGGTGACCTTAAGAAAAGACCCACTGGAATGTTGGGAGTGAAAGTCCTACTGGGAAATGTTCAAGAGAAAATGAGGAGAGGAATTGGAGACAATGAATATAGACAACTGTTTTGAGTTTTGTATAAAGGAGAATAGCTAATAGGATGGCAGTTGAAGAGGGATGTGAAATGAAGGGAAGGATTTTTTGTTTTAATTGGCAACTAACTCAGGATACCGCACCATAGTTCAGAGTGTAACACTTGATGCTTTGCCACACTATCCTCCTTCTGACTCAAAGGATCAGGCATTTATGACCAAATGAATCTCCTTGAGATGCCTTCCATATCAGGTCACCCTTTCCCATCTCCATCCCTTGCAAAAAATCTTTTAATGACAATTCAATAGTAATCTACTTAATAATATTCAAATTCCTTAGCTTAGAATTCAAGGTCAAAAAAATCTGATATCAACTCTACACCAGTGAATCTGGTCTCTTCTCTATATACCACTTCCCACTTTTGTGCCCTGTTGTCACCCTCTCTGTTCAGAACCCTAACCTTCACGCTCCCCATCTCTGCTTGTGAAGGCAGAAGTGGGGCTTCGGGGAGGGGGTGCGCTCCAGGGCTCCACTGACATGTTTTATGTTATCTGATCTTTTCATTGATGAGCTTAGCCAGAGAAATATTTCTGTCATCTCAACTGCTATAGTATTTATTGTCAAAAACATTTTTGGCCTAGATACTGCCTTATATACTAGACATTTTTGTGTCTTTCATAGTGCCTATCTCAAAGCACATGAATGTGTTATATAAAAATATGTTGAATAAATAAATTATTATATACCAGGTCTGCTAACTCCAAATCTGCTTTTTCCTTTCACCATTCTGCTGCAGCCTTTGGTATGATCCAGATGAGTGCTGCCTGTGTAACTACATACCTAGCACTATGTCTGGAACTGCATGCCTCATCTACATAGAGTTGGGCATATTTCCATTTTGAGGCAGCTCAGAACCTTCTGCTCAGTAACCAGGAAGCTTCACTTGGAGGAGAGCTTTTATTATGGTAGAAACCAACATTTTGTTATAGACTGAAAGGAAGTTTGAAATGTGAGAATTCAAATATGTCTTTAAACCTTTGTTGCCACTGAAAACAAAAGCTTAATGAAACATGTCTTATTTAAAAAATCTACCTTTAAAGAGCTAGTTTTCAGGTGTTTTCTGTTTGTAAAATTTAATCATAATTCAGTTTGCATAAATCAAGCCTTGTGTCAATCTCATTAACATTGAGCCACATTTCATAGTTTGTCACTAAAATTGTCTCTCAGGAGGAAAAGATAGGTGTCTGCAGTTCATTTTTGTTTGGTTCTTATGAAGGGCTTAAGTACCATATTAATCTTTCCCAACAACTTAGCAAAATAAGTAGAAATCACTAACCCTATTAAAAGAAGAAAGAGTTGGGGCCAAACTTCCTTGCTTAAATGTATTGTCAGCTGGACATCACTCTATCCTCAAGAGTGGAATTATACCTTAATGTCAATGGCAACAGTCCTCTAGAAAAGAACTGACTAATGCCAAATCTGGGCAGATGTAAGGCCACTCACACCATTCAGTTTTCTTTGAGACAGTGGAGAATTATTTTATGTTGAGAAGGATGAATTTTGTTAGGGCATTTTATGTTCCACTTAGTAGACTAAAAAAAAAACCCTTCTTGTTTCTCTACTTGTATTTTTCTCAGGTGTTACAAATTATGAACTCATTGTGGGGAAGGGAATTATCTGCTTTCCCTAGAATGTTTCCTTAGTACTTCGTCTATATTGGGACTTCAAAAATGTTGACTGAAGGACTAAATTAAAATATTTGTCACATACATTCTGTCAGTGAGTATTCAAACAGACAAATGATTTCAGGTATAAAAATGAGAAACGTGTGGAAATCAGCATTTTAGATGTATAATGAAAATGACTTTTACCAAGGCACTCTGCCAATCTGCCTTCAAAATAATTAGCATGCAAATTGGAATTTATATTGCATGCCAAAAAATGGTTGTTGTATAGATGATTATTAGCGCGTAGGTGGTGTTTATGTGGATGCGCAGATGTGTTCAGAAACCCTTGATCTATGTGGCACTCTGAACAGCCCAGCCTGTATTCACAGATGAATTACATTTCGTTCCCCCATTATCCCGTGCCACAATTGCAGCTCACATATTTAAACAGGTGTACCAATTTATCCAGAGAAAATTACATTTTTGAGAAAACAGCCTAATGAATTACCTCACATTTGCAATGAGTAGCTTTAATGAACTATTTAAACAAAGAATATAGGTTTTTCCAGTTAGCCAAAACTTCCTTTTGTCTAAGTTCCCCTTTTTCTGTGAGTAGAAGGGAAGGACTTCATTGTCTCCAATTTTGATCTTCCATTCAGTAACCTCAACTCTGGATGATTCCAAAACAGTAGAAAAAACATATCTTACTTCATTCTAGACTCAGCAGATCTAGAATCCATTTGGCAGGTGGGGTGGAATGAAAACCACTATTGGATGAACAAAAAGAGGTAATATTTAGATGTAGGGCCTGGATACTTAGACAGACATTTGCATAATGCCAGTAGAATCTACTAACCAAGAAATATGGATGCAATTGGAAGTGTCTAGCAAGAAATGGAACATGGCTGCAGGCTTCCTGTGGGATATAACATTTTTATTTTATTTTTTTTTGCCTTGTTGCCTGAGGTTCTTTTCAGATTCAGACTTGGCAACTCATCCCTTGCTCTGTTCCTTTCCTGTTATCTTCTTCTTTCTTCCTTAACACTTACTAAAAATGTAAGAAGTTATCAGGATACATTGGATTTCAAGTGTCTAGAAATTTTTATCTTTTCAACCAATGAGTAAAATTATACAAATTTAAAAAATTTTTAGTCTCACCCCCCACTGTTAAATAACCCTCTAATTTTCTTCACCTTGGATCTTTCCTTTATTTTAAACTGTGACCCTTCCATGGAGAATGTCTTCTCTAGCATACAATTTTTTTTCCAGGACTAGATTTTTGTTCTTCTACTTCCTGGTTGCCACCTTTTTTGCTGTCTCTGTCTCTAATCTCCTATCTAAAATTTTAGAGCATATATTCCCTGTGGAGTTCAATAGGCCTGGGTTTCAACCCAGGCTTTGACACTTACTGGCTTTCAACTCGGACAGTTCTTTGTTCTCGCTGAACCTTGATTTGATAGGATCTACCTGTTGAGATTGTGGAGCAAACAGAAATAGAAAATTAGTGCCCGTGGTCAGTTTTCCTGGCTAGGGCTATGATGGAGTAATTCAAAGCTAAAGACATCTACATCCAATTATCAGAGAAACCTGGGAAGGGCTTCCAGCCCATTTTCATTAGTAAATTGCTTTCAAAGAAAAGCAAGAGTCTTGGTCCAATGAGCTCACTCAGTTCCAGCTGGTCTCCAATCGCACAAATTCATCTCTCTCTTAAATGACCAGCTTCTGTCTTCCAAAAGAACCTTAACTGACTGTCTGCTACCTTTCTCCAGTTTGAACTTCAGTGGATGCTGATTCATTGCGACCCCCTGCGACCCAGAAGAGAAACTTGCCATGAGCTGCCAGCCAGAATAACGGTGAGTCCTTTGACTACCTACCTGCAAAGGCTACTTCTGCCCAGCTCACCTCTCCCTCTCATCAACCTCCCCACCTTCTTTCCCTAAAGAGTCTGTGCTTTGCTGCATTGAGCAAGCCAGTGTTAAGGAAGCGCAGGTTGCGCTCACAACCTGGCTGGTAGAAACCACCTCCGGGAGTCTGGTTTTCCCCGTGGTGGCTATGACCCTTCTCCCGGACTCTCAAACAACCCTTCAAGGACACTTGAAAGTCAACCCGCGGATAGTGACACGGGCCACGAGGGAGGCTCCGAGGACAACCAGAGGCTGCGTCAGGGGCAGGTGGGGCGCAGGCGGGGCGACGCGCTCAGGCCTTGCAAGTGCGGCCGGGGAAAGGGTTAAGGGAGACTGTTGTCATTCTATCCGTCCTCCCCGGCCCGCTAGCTCTCCTCCAATCCCCGGGACCCTCTCCAGGGCCATTCATATACCGGGGGAACGTACGCCTCCTAGGCCCGGACACCTTTGCGGACGCTAGTCCCGGGGGCTCTTTTTTGCCGGTCCAAGTGCCATTTCGTGCGAGTGACGGGGCCGGCAGCTTTGCGGGGCGACAGGCCGCAGGGCCGGGCCAGGGCACTAGCCGAGGGCGGCGGGCATGACCCGGACGGCGCGGGGCCGCGGCGCCCTCGGGCTGCTGCTGGCGGGGCTCTGCTTGTGCGCGGCTCAAGTAAGTTGTGCGAGTGCGAGAGTCTGGGCGTCGCTTTCTCACTTTCTCCCCATCTTTTCTTCTCCAGCCCAGCCAGACCACCGACGAGGTAAGCTGGGGACGAGCAGTGTTGGTAGTTTGCCAGCGCACACAAGTGTTTGTATTTTTTCAAGGCCAGGTTGGGGCGCAGCCGTCGGGGGAGCTGTGGGGACGGCGGAGCATCCTCAGCTCTCCGACCTGCGGCGCCTCCAGCCAGGAGCACCTGCAGCTAGTGCAGTCGGAATCGGGGACCCTAGGTGACCTCTTGGGCTGGGAAAGGGCACCTGTTCCTCCACTGGGCCCTAACACCGCAGTCTCTGTCGCTGAAGGTAACTAGAGACCGAGGCTTAATTTTTAGCCTGTATTGCTTCTTACTCCCCCGACCCCCGCCCCTGCACCTCCGGGTCACAGTCAAGAGCAGGCCTTGCTAGAGAAGGTGGGAATTCAGACAAGTTCCCTCTCCCGCTCCTCCAGCCCGTGGTGGCTGCACTAAACCGTGAGTCTTGCTAGCAGTGCCGGCGGCTCCTGGATTGGAGCTGGGCAGCCCTGGCTCCCAACAAAATTTCAGCAACTTCCTAAAGGCTCTGGTGTCTCCTCCCTCCCAAGCTGGAGAGGACCCGGCAGGCTCTGGAAAGCCCAGCTGAGGTTTGAGGTTTCGCTGACAAAGACCCCATTGTAACCTGTCTGGTCGTTGGAGTTTAGAAAAACAAAGTTTTCTTTGATGAAAGAGTCTTTCTTCTTCTTTTTTTAAAATCAGAAGCAAAAAATGTCTCACATTCCCAAAGCAACACGTCCATACTATTTCAGAGGTCAGCATTACTTCTAGTACCATCAAAGGGTAGCTATTTGCAGGCCATAAAAAGGGTCAAAGCCTAGGGTCAGTCTGGAATTTGGTGTAGTTCTGAAGCAAGGTGCAAAGACCTCATGCCAGGGAATGTCACTGCAGGTAAAACTGAAATGAGGCCAGGTGCTGGTTTCACAGCGGTCCTGCCCTACTCCTCCCAAATCTTTTCAAGAATACCCCCCTCCCCCTTCTGAACGTGGAAAGATTTACAGCGACACTGTGTCTATCTGGTGTGGAGTCTCTCCATTCTTGGCTGTTCCATTCTGGCCAAACATTGACTTGCAATTACTGATTAAATCAAGGTACCAAATGACCCCCCCCCTTTCATTTTTAAATACCTTTGGAGAAAAAAAGGAGTTAGACTCTCCCTTTTCACAACCCGCCTCGGGCTTAGCTTAATGCACTCTGTACAGGTGAGGCCCAGCGGAGCCTCCTCCCACCTTAGGGGCGTCCGTCCTGCTCTAACCCCACAGTTTACCTCATTCAGAGTATGGCGGGGCCCCAACCTGTGCTTGCTAGGAAGCCTGAGACACATTTATTACATTGCGTTTCAAAAATCTGGGCTATGCAGGGAGGTATTGCTATGGGGAGGAGGCGGGGGTCTCTAGACACTGCGCCCAGTAGCTCCTTGTTCCCAACGTGCTCTACTAATCTGTGTCTGCTGTTTTTGGCAGAGAGGTCCCCCTGGAGAGCAGGGTCCCCCAGGGCCGCCAGGGCCCCCTGGGGTTCCGGGCATTGATGGCATTGACGTAAGTTTCTATCTCCAGGCGCCCTCTCTGTCTCTTCCCGGTCAGGCTCTTTCCTACTCCCCTGCCCCCGCCCCCCGCAGCTCCCATGGGATTTTAGAGAGGGAGGGTCAGGGTCCTCCTTCCTACCACCCCCTTAAAGGCAGGATTGGACTTGGGCGAGAATTGGGCATTGGGGGGTGGGATCCCAGGAGTCTGGGAATTTTGGGAGGAGGAGATAGAAGTGTCCCTATTGGTCATGACCCTCCACCTTTCGTTCTTTACCCTGTTTGGGTCGGATCTGCGTGGTGAACTCACAAGGGATTGTCCCGGGGTGGGGGGGGGGTGGGCTGGTTCCCAGTGTCTCCCACTCAGACTGCGCGTTCCTTCTCTCCCTCCAGGGTGACCGAGGCCCAAAGGGTCCCCCAGGCCCCGTGGTAAGTTGATGGGGGGGAGGTCGTGTTCCACTTCCTTCCATCAGACGTGTTTTGCAGCAACATGTGTTTGAAAGGTCTCAACTTTGCACAATTTTCTCTCCCTGCCTGGTCCCCTGCCCCTCACCTCACCGCTCAGGGTCCTGCGGGAGAGCCGGGAAAGCCAGGAGCTCCAGGCAGGCCCGGCACTCCAGGCGCTGACGTGAGTAGGCGGGTGCTGGGGAGCTGCGGGCCTGGGGTGCGTGAGATGGCGTGCGCCTGCGTGCGTGCGTGCGTGCGTGCGTGCGGCTGGGAGGGTTTGAGAGAAGGGAGGGAGAGGGAGAACTCCGTGTGTCCCTGAACTGGCCTGGTGGTGGAGCTGGCAGCGTTTGCAAAGGGGCCATGAAAGGTGAAGGTACCTCTACCTCAAGGCTTCCTGGGGAGAGCATACTGCTCTGGCTGGCATTTCCTCTTCTCAGAAAACAGCTGGGGTATCTACTTCTTGCCTCTAACAGTCAAACCTTGCTCCATCCCGGCCCACCCTGCCAAGTCTCAGCCCCACTGCTGGCACTGGGGCTTAGAAGTTGGGGGGTGGGATTGTCCTGGCCTTGGCTGGAGCTGGGGCTCACCGCTGTCCCTTTCACTAGCACTCTCTGGATCAATTTAGAAAAAGAAGCTGCAGGCAGGGGAAAGGGGCAGAGCACCCCTAAGTTCCAAGGACTGTAAGTAAAAGAACGATGTGCTTGAAGGAAGTGGGGAAATGTGGGGATGGGGCAGGAACAGGGAAATGGTCAACACACATGGAATAGAAAATTCAAAACTAGTGTTCCCCTCCTTCTGTGGTATTTTTTTCTGACTGGCATTACTGACAGAAATGAGCTGGCTGGGGTTGCTTGAAGATTGGGAACTAGCAACCTTTTTTCCATTTACCTATCTCCACCCCCTATCCCCATCTGAAGGAAGTTCAGATGCTGAGTTATATGGTAAACGAAACACTAAATAATATTTCTTCAGAGTAAAATGACTTCAGCATGCTCAGTTTCTCTTTCCATTCATTCTACTACTACTTAATGAGATCCTACCACAGACCACCTTAATTTTGTCGGTGCAAAACAAAGCTAAGTTAGGAAATGCCTTCTGTTCTTGGAGAACATGTCATGGTGCATCCCTCAAGTTATCCTTTAGGTTACCACTCTTATGTGTTTTCCAAAAACTAAAGACTTTTCTAAATGAAAGAAAGCACCTGAAAACCTACATTTATAATTCCAAAAAGTTTTGACTAGAGTTTAAGACAGATTCTTTATTTTGAGAGAAAAATAAGTAGCTCAGTTTTAGCTGTTATTAAGAAATACTGTCTGTGTCAAGATTACCATAATGAAGGTATTTCTCTATACTACTTAGTGCTTTAGGAGATAGACTTTGTTTTATATTTCAAAGCCCCTAGTTAACTTTGTGTATGCAAAGTGTCAGGACATGAAGTACCTAAGGACTAGTATTTGGATAACACAAACTGAATACCAAATATTTGGGTAATACAAACTAAAATTATATAACTTGTTGGCTGTCAAGCTTGTCTCTGAAACATCGAGAATTACTTGGCTTTGTCATACCATCATAAAAGTCTCATAAATACAAGGCTACTAAATAAACTAGTATCCCAATACAGTTTGAATTTATTTCTATATTCTTTTGAAATTTCAACTAGGCTTTTGGGTGAAAAGAAAATTTCTGATTAAATTAAAAACAATTTTGATAATTAAAGCATAAACTTGTCATCTGAAGTTGTATCTTGCTATAGAGCTATAATATAATTTCAGACAGAGGACTAGACTTATCTGTCCCTCAGTTTAATAGTGCTTTTGTAGCTTGTTCAACAAATTCTTCTTTACCATATACTCCAATGTCATAAAGAGAATCTTTGGTTTTTCCTTATAATTTCCTACTTTAACAGAAATTTTGGATAAACAAATGAAAGTTCTTTGAAATTTTTTAGAAGTACAGTGTAAAAACAATTGCAAGTAACTTTTTTGGGCCTATATTTATAGTCTCTAGTGCAGCACAAACCATATTTCAAATATTAAAAGATCTAAAAGAGTAAGACTTCTTAGATCATTGAACTTGGATCTTGAAGGCCTCAGGGAGAAACGGATGAGTCAGTCTCCTGGGCCAGAGGAGGAAAGCAAAAGGAAAAGAGCAAGAGAGAAAAAATGAGGAAATTCATATATGTGCTAGTATTTTACATACTTCCTAGATCTAAGGGAAAAATTATGTTATTTGCATATGTGAGCTTTTCCTCAAGTACTATCACAAATACTATTTTCTTTAACCTTATAGTCTAGAAAGTAGATTGGTCTAATATTATTTTCCACAGATAAGAAAACCCAATAATTACGAGGACAGGTGGTTTCCCCAGAGACCCAGGGTGATTTAGTTGCTATATAATAGCAAAAGAATAGAGATTTGTGATTTCTAGACTTCCCAGGCAATTCTGCCTCATGTAGGTACAAATAAGGTTCTTAATAGAGGAATAATTGGAGAGAATAGAGATAAGAAGTGATAGTGAATTTTTAGTACCAAAGTTGTCAACTAAGAAGAAGAATATGGATAATTCAATGGATAATAAAACATTTATAATTGATATTTTAGAATTATTTATAAATATTGATATAGTCTATATCCTCCAACTTTTGCATTGGAGCCACATGGGACTTCTCTGGAATTGAAAGGTTTTCTTATTACACTCTTAGATTGATTTGACATTTTTAAAAAATCTTTTACTTTTTGAAATGAAATACAGTAACTAGGTCAGAGTTTGCTGTCTGTTTGTCCCTGGCCATAGGGGAGCTAAATAAGTAGGAAAGCTTCAATAGTCCTTTCTTGGTAGGTGAAACGTGAGTGTAGGGGTAGGACCTTAAATCTCTACTCTTTGTCTTCTCTTTCGTTCACTGCAAAACTTATTTTATGGTAATGTTAAAAAATGGTTAATTGGATAATGTTTGGAAGAATCTGAAAGGAACACAGTATTATCCTACATTAAATGGATTTTTGGCAGTAAAGGTAAGAGTCATAGCAGCTATCCTTGTAGGAGTATGCTCTCAGTCTTGACAGCTGAGCTGCTGGAATGCTGTAAGGAAATCACCATTGAGGACTGGTGTTCTTTGCCAAACAGCAGTGTGAAAGTTCCGGACACAGCTTCAATTTCTTCCTGTGTAGAACTTCGTCTGCATAAACATTCATAGGAAGTCAATTCTTTCTGCCACTGGTAATATTTTCCTCTGTCATTTCTTTGAAATAAGAATTAGAGGGTTCTACTTGCAAATTGAATTTTGAAAATTGTGTGTGTATTTCAAATCTCTCTTTACTACTTTTTTCTTTTCTTTCCTTTTTTTAATTTTTTTTTAGTTTTAGTTGATTCTTCTTTACGGACATGTAAAATTAAAGAAGTCAGAGCTTGGTTTATGACACCCAAAGGACAACTGTGCTATTATCATCAATAATATCAATAGAGATATTCTTATAGCTACTATTTGTTGTGACATGCTCAGAGAGCTCTTTAAAACAGTATTTTATTCTTTCTTGTACTTTCTATATCAGGTAAAAGAGGAATTAGAATTAAGTGTAGGAATTGTAGTTAAACCATGCCACGTTTTTACAGGAAAAGGTTAGATGCTTTGTATTCTCTGAATACATACAACTATTATCACTGGCAGATGTTACATGACTAGGATCGTGAACTATTACCAAGTTATTCTGAAAGGTCAGTGTAGGTGGAAATAATTAGGCATTGAAGAGGTGTAGGGAGACCAACAAGTACAGTGCCTTGGTTAATATCTAGATATTTTTTCTTTGTTTATTTGTAGGGCCTTTTCTCAGTGAGGAACAGCATCTAGAACACTGCACAGTTAAGCAATTTGCCCACAGTTGCACAGCTACTGAGTGGCAGGGTCAGGATTTCAGCCAAAACTAAAGATGTGTGAAGGGCCAAGTGTGATAGCCTTCCATCTAAAAGGCTACCCTAAATTAATTTTATTCAATAATCACATATTGAGTATTTGTTTGATGCCAGGGACAATGTGCTAGGACTGTAATGGACATGTAGTCCTTGTCCTCGTGGAGCTTTCATTTTTCTACATAGTTATTTTATGATATTTCACTGTGATATCTGATACCAGGATCCATTTTCAGTTTAATTCAAAGAACTTCCCAGTGATAGACATAGTTCATCATCATGTCTTATTAAGGATATTTTAAGTATAAAGTGACCTGGAAACAGCCTCCAGTTTATCCAACTATCTACTTGGTTCTGCTTTATTATATTGCAACTGAAATTCTATTATATATAGTAATTACTGTCCTGTAATCTTATCAGTTATTCCAGTCACAGATTGAAGAAGGTTGAGTTGATTGTGTGTGTGGAAATTGACCAGGATTGGTTGGAGGACTTAGGCATTAAGTGGGAGTTAGAGGATACATCAGTTAAATATGCCCTGAGGTTTATAAAATTTATGTGCCATATGTCCTTCCAGAGAGTGCTCCTGGAAGTATGGTCTGTTTGCTGATATATGAAAGCAAACATTCCATTACCATAGGTGCTTAACTACTAATCTGTTGAAGCTTCTTCCCAAATTACAGTATTGTAATTAGAACTAGGTCTATTGAAAATCAAAGACAGTCAAAAATTCTTTTGTGTGTGTTTAATATTTTTCTTCTTTGGTAAATTTCCAGTAATTAACATTTTTCTACTTCCTTTGATTCACTCTGTGAAGTTGTTAGGGAAATTAATTGATGCAGAGAAATGTAAAAATGATGGTCAATGAACTGGTTTCCTATATGAATCAGATGAAAGCATTTTATTGATATTTATGCAGACTTTGACAGACTAAATATGAATTTTGGTGATCTGTTTTTAAGTACAGCTTTCATATTTTCAAGAGATCCCTCTCTCAATATTGTTTTGGTCTTTTTCAAAATCTTGATAATAGCTATATTTTATAAGATATTTGTACATGAATGTATATAAATGTATGCATACATATGCATATGTAAGTACACATATTTATCTTTAGGAGGGTATAATTTCAAGATTACATTGTAAATGACAACATCTAAAAGTGTCAAAGACCAAAGAAAACATTTAAAAATAGAAATGAATCTTTACCAAATATGGAAATTTAGGTGTACATACGGTATTATCATGCTTTAATATACATTTTATATTGATGATAAAATAAGTTCTAGTAGAAAAAATGAGAATGTTTAGAATATGTATTTAATAGCTTCTTTAGTATTAAATATAATTATAAATGTGTTCTATAATAGGCTTAAATTCTACATACTGAGTGGCATACAAAAACATATTTAATTATAGCTATTTTTACTAAGGAAAATTATACAGAAACATGTATGCTCTCAAACGTTTCAACTTTAAAAATTAATGTTCTTCAATAAGCAGTTGTCTTTGCTAGAAGATGGCTGTTAGTGGCTATAAGGCAATAATTAGGCTGTTTGTGTTTAATTCCTACTAAGGAAACATTTTATTAACTTGCAAGACAGGGCACTTTGTTGTCCTGTAATTGGAGAGACACATGGTATTTTTATTTTATAAATGAAATAAAGGAGTTACACAAACCTGAGTAAATGGCAGAGCGAAGACCTATCAGTCTTAGCTATTAGAACACTATCGTTGTTCTATTGCATTTTTTCAAAGCAGAGGCAAAAAACACTAAATTACTGAATCCTATGATAAACAGTGCAGTTAGCAGGAAGTTAGGAATATGATACAATTTATCAATAAAAAATAACTAGCAGCAAGATCTCATATTAATCTTTACCTTTGAGTAAGAATATAGGAAGAAATTTCTTTATAATACTTGCATCATACATATGTAACCATCCTGTAGATAATTAATACATAAAATGAAAATTTTCCACCTAGTGGTTTGCCTAAGGATGTTATGATATTCTAACATCATTATCTTGCTTTGTTAGGGATTAACAGGACCTGATGGATCCCCTGGCTCCGTTGGACCAAGGGGACAAAAAGTAAGTTAGCTACTTGTTATTAATTGCTGGTATTAATTAAATGCTGAAGTAGAATTTTATTGTGGTGTTTGCAAATCAACTAACATTAAGTTATGGAGTAGCTGAAATATACTTGTTCAACTAAAATTATGTTTAAAAACACCAAGATGGAGTGTTTTAATGATTTCAATATTTATACAGTTTTCATATTTACATATTCTTGCTACAAAAATCTCAGTACAACAAAACTATTTTTATTTTTAGGGAGAACCTGGTGTACCTGGACCTCGTGGATTTCCAGTAAGTAAATGTAAAGCAACAGAATTGAAAATTTTCTATCTTTAGGCAAAATTCTGCCATTGTGGAATTTTTAAATGCAGTTTTCTACAAAATATACATGACAACGGAGTTTATGATTTCTGTGGTATTGGTAAGCATTCATACTGTGAGTAGAAAAATTGTAGAGAAATTTGAATGTGCAGTATGAAATACTTATGTCTATTTCCAGGTGGTATTTCCCCATAAACAACTCCCTCTCTACTCCCAAATGATAGAAAACATTTCTTGCATAGTAATAGCAAATCTAAGTATTCAGTGTTTACACCATGGCATCACACCACTTTCTTCACAACTGCTGGTTTTATCTCTAATGAAATATCAACTAATCAGATATTACCACCCACCTTGATTCCCTGGCTAGTCTTTTCCCACATTGTGCAATCTGGTGGATGTGTGTTATTTGTATACATAAGAGGACTAGGTTCTCATGCTGCTTTTCCTTTCTAGTTTTCTTTGTTCCTCTTTTGCTCTTGTCATTAATCTGTATTTTTCCTCCTTTTTTCCTGTTTGTGCTATTTTCTTTGCCATATTTCAGCATCTGTCAACTTTTCCATTATAAACCTATTTTCAGAAGTGAATAGCTTGTTGGCCTTTCTTCCATATTTTTCAACTCAGATCTCAATCTCCACATCTTAGAGAGGTGCCCTTTTTTGTTCAGTGAAATTTGTCCAACGTCTAGGTCTCTGATAATGAAATGACTTATTGATTACTTTAGTATTTTCAACCATAACATCTGTTTCCCAAATTGATCTATGTATTACAATGTTCAAATAGAAGTAATTTTTCAAAGAAAGCCTTTAAAAAGTCCACCTTAATATTAAAACATACTGCCCATGTGAAGTTATTGCTTGTTTGGGCTGCCTAAATAATTAGAAATAATAATATGATTATCAGAGGGTGTATATTGATTCCATGGGATGCTTTATATATGAATATTTTAGAAAAGGCTGGAACAAAAAGCTAACATAAACATGGTGTCACAGACAGCTGTGAATAAAAGCTATTCAAGCCAAGGAAGGAGGAAAAAGAAAAATGAGAAATCCCAAGGGGAAGAAAAAGAACTTGGAAAGCAAAGAGGGGGAATTAGGGATTCTGGGCAGTTGATGTCCAGTTTTAAGTTCAACAAGCACATTGTTAGAGTTTATTATATACTAGGCCCTGTGTTAGGAATTAGGATTAGGAAGATGAATAAGATTCAGTTTTAATTCTTGATTATATACAGTTTGGTGTTGCTAGAGAGATAGAAAGTGTAAAGGAGAAGGGAGATAGAATGACTAGCTTTAATGTCAAATTTAGCATATTAAATTAGGGGCCCATTGTAGGTTTCTTCAAGAGTGACACCATTTTATATTCAATATACACTGGAATTAGGGTCTGGAAATATAGCCCTTACCTGTCAAAAGGGAGGTGTGTTTCTGTCCCTTTTCTCCCCTGACTCTCTATTGAATGTTTTTGTTTAGGAAACTTCTCAATGCCATTTTATGTAAATTATAAAACTATAATGCTTCTAATATGGGTTTCATATAAAATGCTACAAATGAATAAAATCTTTAACTTTCTGGTTGTGATGTGCCTCTTTTTGAGTGATGGTAAGTTCTCTTGAGGGCAAGCATGGAAGGCTTCTATACTTTGATTTTCTTTTAAAGAAAGTTTGGAAAAACATTACCATTAGCATAGACATCAAAGGAATGTTTGAGGAGCTGAAACAAGGTTCTGCTTTGCTTCCTTTAGAAGCAGAGTCATGTTTGCTTTTCTTTATCCAGTGCTTGCTTTAGAATGAACATCATATATTTATTTAGTTATAGAATTTATGGCTTATTTTTAAACTGAGTTATTTCTATGTCCATATTTATACTAAGTATAAACCACATGCTATAAACATTTTTATTTTAATCTTTTAGGGTCGTGGTATTCCTGGACCCCCTGTAAGTCTCATGACATCGTTTATTTTTACACAGTCTACAAAAATGTCCTATGTCTCAAATCCCCACCTTACTCTCCAACTCACACTCTACCCAGTGGTGTTTATAGTGTTCTACCTGCATGGTCTTAGGTGGCTACCCTGCTAAATGTTAATTGAGGAAATTTCCATTCCATCCTAATTAAAGTTTGGTCAAATGAATTATTGTCTCATTGGAAACCAAAGCTAACACAGATATAGAATGCTAAATCTGCTACTTATCCTATTTGATATATTTATGATAGATTATAAAAATATCCATAAATCACCATGTTGCTTTGATTTGTTGACTTTAGGGTCCTCCTGGGACAGCAGGACTCCCTGGAGAGCTTGGCCGTGTAGGACCTGTTGTGAGTACCACAGAGCATTCTGATAGACATTTGCTGATTTAATAGGAAGTGTTACTAGGAAAGACAAATTACCCCAACTGTACGCTTTCCCTTGCAAATAAAAAAATGGCAGATGAATTGTGTTTAAGTTCATAATATTGATGGGGACCAGGGATAATAATCATTTTTGTAGAGTGATTTTAATTTTTTCCTAACGTTTTCAGCTAAACTTTTCTTCCCAACTTCCAGACTGAGTGTCAAGTAAGGGAGTGTCTTCTCCACTTCACAGGCTCTCAGTCAGGATTGGAGTCCAGTGGCTTTTGTATTAGACTTTTCATGAAGTAAAAAGTGAAAGAGTCTAAAACTAATAACCTTGTACATATATATATGTTAGGATCATTAAATTATAATTGAACCAAAAGAATTTAACTTTTAACATTAAAGAGCTGGACTTCATAAAATGTCAATTAAAATGTTTCATGTTGATATTCAGTAAATATTTCAAAACTGTTGAAGTAGTGATATTATGTGAAGGTAGGTAATTATAAACTCATTGAGGAAAGGAGCTATGTATTATAAATTTATTTACTGAACAAATATGAAATGATTGGAAAGTTAAAATAACTCTAAGAGGCTTTTGACTTTTTATGGTAGAACATTAAGAACGAAAATATACCAAGAATAAACATTGGATGGTAAGAATAATTGGAATCCATTTTCATCTGAATGACTTATTTGAATTTAGCTTTCTTTGATTTTCTGATCCAGTGCAAGAGAGTACAGTGACAGACCAAGTGATAGATTGTGGCACTGCAGAGGTTAACCTTCCATTTCATAGCTTCAGGCGGAGTGCAAGCCTTCTTTGGCTCTGATTAGCTGGATGGCGCTGGCAGTATGGGCTGCTCTGGTTCCTCTGTAAATCAACTAGAACAAAAAGTAGTGTTTCCAGTTTGTTTTCAGAATAGATAAAGTGATCATCCTGCAGAGAAGAATTGACTTTGCTTTTCCCCCCTTGTCTCCCTCTGCCTAGTTTTATTACCTTGGTGAAATTGGAATGCCTTTATTATTCTGGTTTTTTAGCACTAATTGGATTATGGGCCACCCATCGATTTTGATGGCAGGTCTATGCATGGCTGAGCTCAGTAGGGGTTTCTAGTAATACCATTCTCTCATGCCTCACCAGTTTTATGTACCGTGTTTTGACACATAACCACTGTGTATAACTAGTATAACCACTGTGTCACAATTTTCAAATAACTTAGGGTGACCCTGGGAGAAGAGGACCCCCTGGCCCCCCTGGCCCCCCAGGACCCAGTGTAAGTTATTTGCAGCTTGAATGTCTCTTTGCCTCTGAGAGGTGGGATTGGAAAAAACATCTAAGAACCAAAGATGGAAGTGCCTGTTAATTGAGTCATTGTTTCAACTTTCCAAAATGGCTACCACTTTTTCATTCATTCAGAGCATGGTTCTTTTTAGGCTAGAAAAGTTAGAGGATCACAATAATTTAAAAATTGGTTTTTACAGGGCAAGTCTTACTCATTACATTTGAAGTTCTTTGGCACTTGTGATTTCTCAAATACTCAAAACTTTGACATATAAAAGAAGCATTTTCAAATGAAGTAGTTTTTACAGAAGTTTCTATAGTAAGAAATTTTAAAAATAGGAGTTTCAAGAGGAAATAATTTATATTTTTAATTTATGATTCAGAGTTCCCCGTATTTTCTATTTTGCCTCTTATTTTATCTCCCTTCAGTCGCCCAAAAGAAATAATCTACTGTCATTTAGGGTTCTCTAAAAAGAATATGCTCATGAATCATGTTATTAGAATATTAGCATATTATATGCTCCTATTTGCTCCTTATAAACTATTAAACAATTATATTTACTATATTTTTGCCCAATGAACTATTAGTAGGTTTGAATTAATTTTTTAATTATATTCTGAACTTTAATATTTTATTTACTTTAGGGAGCAATTGGCTTTCATGATGGAGATCCACTGGTAAGATGTTTTCCTTTGGACAAAATATAGTTTTAATTCAAAGACCATGTAGTCTTCAGATGAATTCTCTGTAAAAGATCCCTTTGGAAGATACTGTGTTTCTGTGTTTTACTCAAATCTAACACTAATGGAATGGTGGCTTGTATATACTCAAACAGTTTTTCATTATAGAAGTATCTTTGTTTTTATATAATATTTTTACTTTATAGATTAAGGTATGCTTTTCCCTACAGCATTCCAATTTTAAAGAGATAGAAGTCAAATAACTCCCTCTAAGCTTTGTTTTACTTGTAGGTTAATAGTCAAATGATGGTAAACTGCACTAAATGCAATGGCCCATTTGATGAGACATGAACCTCAGGATAGAGCTATTCCAATGGAGACGGGGAGGGGACATGACTCAGGTCCTGGTACAATAGGTTGTCTGAAAACATTTTGTTTCCTTAATAAATTAGATCTGAAATAAATCGAGCAAAAAGTTAACATTTATCAAATCTTGGATGGTAGCTACGTGGAGGAGGGTATTTGTTATATATACTTTTCTGTCAGCTAGAAGTATTTGAGTCTAAAAATGAAATGATAAAAAGGAAAGGGGTGTTTAGAGTTATTTAATGAATATAATTACATTGGGGTTCTGTAGCTGGACTCCTCCCCACCCTGTCCCCCCAAAAAAGACTACCTCACAAAGTGGAGACCTGAATTTACATATTCTCTCTCTCTTTCTCTTTTATTTCTCTCTCTCCGGCAGTGTCCCCATTCCTGTCCACCCGGTCGCTCAGGATACCCAGGTCTACCAGGCATGAGGGTAAGAGCATAATTTTAGCATTTTATTTTCTAGAGTATTACCCACATAAAGCAAAGTAATGGAGCCTTTACTTTAAGCATTGGCTCTCCTGGTACGGAGATCTCACTTGGGTATTACAGGCAAGTCTGTGTTTGCTTTTTCTGTGGCTTATTCCGTGGTGCTTGTTTAGTCCTAGAAATTCTGCTGGTGCCCCTGACAGATACTGCTACTGAGACACTGACGTTTAATTATACATAATGCTTTGATAGTCCAGGGAAGACGTACCAATAAAATAGACTAGATTTGAGAGGCTCTAGAACACCAAGTCAAGGTTCAGAAGTTTGCCTCCTATGAAGGGAGATAGCGGTGGGGGGTGGTGCGTGTGTGGGATTGTGCACATAATGTATTTGAAACTGTTTTAGTTAAACAAAAAATTGGAAAAACCATGCAAAATAGTCAGGAAAAGAGACTTTCCAAAAGCATTTTTCTCTCATTCTGCCATCATAATTACTTCAAAATAATCCATAAAAACAAAAAATAAATGCCAAATGCTGGGGATAAATAGCTTTCTCTTTTTCTGGTCTTGGAATCTGAAGTGACTTTGAGAAAGTCCAGACCAGTGGAGTTCTGCAATGATCCGAAAGGCCCCCAGGCGCTGATGTTCCCTAACGCTTCTCTAAGGGTAATTTTGGTGGGTTCCCTCAACTGCAGAAGATTCAGGCCTGGATTGGTGTCTTATTTTTCAAAAAGACTTTTGAGGGATAAAAGTTCTGACAGACTTAATTTTGGAGTGTTTGTGTCACAGTTTGCCTTATGTTACTGTCCAAAGCACACAAATGCTCGGGACGGGCGGCCTGACAAGAGAAGACATGGGTCGTCTTCGCATGCTATGCAGATTTCACTTCCCTTTATTGCCTTCCCTTTATTGCCTTCCGTTTGCACGTAATGTTATATATAAGCAGTCATATGATACACATGGTGCTATTAAGGTCATTTAAGGCAGTAATTTTCTTTGTGACATAACCTTTTTCTTAGTAGCACATCGATATCAATTTAGGGGGAAGCAGGGTCACTTTTATGAGCCTTCTGACCACCTTCTGTGCAAACCTGACAATTATATATGTATTAATATGTATATTTTTTGCATTTATTTATTTTCTTAGGGTCATAAAGGGGCTAAAGGAGAAATTGGTGAACCAGGAAGACAAGGACACAAGGTAAAGAAAATGAGTATCTATTGGGTAAATTGTGATTATGAGGTAGTGATCACTTTCATTATAAGGAACTATGAGAAATAATAAAGCATGATATTTCACCCTTCTTTTTCGGATAATTGGTAAGTTCTCAGTAGGTGCATCAATATCTGACTAAACATAATAGTCTAAAGTTGTTCAGTTGTAAAAAAACACCTACAAAAAAGGCACCATTTTCATTTTTTCCTGTTGCTACCCTTTCTTTCCTTTTCAAATCAATCACACTCAGCTTTTTTTCCCCTGATGCTTGTGATAATCAAACATTATTCAGCTAGTTGTTCCACCCTGCCAGACAAAATTTTATGACACTTGTAAAATTTTATGACAAGTATTGCTGAGACTAGCAAACAGAGAAGTTGGTAATTAGCTTATAGCTTCTCATCTCAAGTTCTGAAATAATTTATCTGTTTATTTCTGACCTCATTTCAATATAACCTAGATTATGAGTAAGCTAGAGGTTAGTGATAACTTATGTTATTATATGGATAGAAACATGGGATCCATAGCACAACTGGCATTGGGGCTGGCATGCCCTGCGGAAAAACCAAGCCTGTAATTTAAAGCAGGGTAGTCTATTTGGCATCCACGAGGGTAAGTCATCTTTAAGTATCTAAGAATTTGACTTTCTGCAGAGTGGAATTTTTGGGTCAATACATTTTATAATATTTCACAAAGTCAAACTGTTCTTATTAATGCAGGTCCTTTTGACTCTGTTGACTATGTCTTTCTACCCCTTTATTGGGCAGTGGCAGAAGATTAGTCTTTTTCTTTGAAAGTCAAGGCCTGGAGAGGCAATTTATCAATGTCTTCAGGCATTAATATCCTTGAAATCTTTAGCTAAAATCAGTCTGTTGAATAACCTCAATCATCAGGATAAATAGGCCAATTTTCTGTACACTGTTACAGTTTGGACATTTATTTTAGCAGTCTTTTATTATGTAGGCTGTGAATAGTCAAGGAATTTTGTTTATCTGGAATATAACAGCTAGGGTCCTGATGTCAAACTGTAGAAAAGAGAGAAAAAAATCGAGTATTTTGGAAATTTCTCTGGGTATCCATTCTTCCGTTGAATCTTAAAGTTTGTAATTTAAAAAATGTAACAAATATTTATTAAGTACCTGCTATGTGCCAGGGTTTATTCTGAGTGCCAGGGGCACAGAAGTGAAAAAAAAAATATGTCTAATCACAGGGGACTGGCTAAATTGAGTATGACATGTCCATATAGTAGAATATTAGGCTAACTACAAAAACCAGGTGTGTAAGAATATTCAATTACATCAAAAGATATCCAAGAGGTAATGTATATAGTAAAGCAGATATAGTACACTTCTGTTATTTTTGATGTTCTGCATCCCTTCCTTTTTTGGTGACCCTTTCTTTTGGGAAACATTCACTCCTCCATCCCATGGGATTTGGGGATGGAGCTGTCAATCGGGGTATTTCTCCGTTCTCTACATGAAACTAGTATTTTTGGTACCTGTACAAATTAGCTGGCCTCTCAAATTTAGTTTGGTCTTTAGTAGGAAACTTGCGAATTTTTTTAGTGTGTTTGGTAATTGTACAAAATTTTCATTGAAAGTTGTTGAAAACATTTCTTTAATTTATTTCACATTTTTGTGTCACTTGACACCTTAAGTGGTTTCTTTGATAATAGATAGGATGGCAAAGCTCACTGGAGAATGAACCTTGGAAGGGCAAACGGATGGACTGAAGTTAAATTGAAAGCAGAATGATTAAGACCCTGGAGGCCTGAAGTTTGCATTTACAGTCACAATTTTGCCTTGAATTTACTCTGCAAATTAGTTAATGAAGATTTTAATAATTGTTTATGAATATAGGAATGAATAGTAAAAATTTCAATAATTAAAATGTTGTGGTATTGGCAACATCATACAACAGATGAGTATTCGTGCAAAAATCTTTCAGTAAAACAATAATAAATTGCTACTCCTAAATTTAGGTGATTTAACTTCCTGGTGATTGATTGGTTATGTGCTTTTCATCTGCAGGTGAAATATTTAATTCAGATATATTACTCTAAGGATTATGGAGAACCTATGGGAAAATGCCCTATACCCTGCTAAGGAAAAATTGTAGTGGACATATCAATCACTGTTGTTTTTGTAGCTAGTTTTATCCTTTCGTAAGGAAATACAGGTAGCATTTAATTGTGCACGTGTGATGATTATCCACTCCATGAGCTAGCTAATTTATTGGCTTTCCCATTAGGACTGCCTCTTCCCATGGTCAATCATAGGTTCTAATGGAATATAATCTGAATATAATTATATTAAAACCAATTTAAGGGTCTTCATAATTCATTTAAAACTCAGGCATAAATGATTTAGGCACAGCACAGTTTGCATACTGTTAAATTTTCTGTACGATATTTCCTTTTTTTGTGAAAATTTCTAAATATAAGTATACTTTAATATTCTGCACATAATATTAAAAATAGGCTGGGTGTGGTAGTGCCTGTAATCCCAGCCAGTGTCTAGTGACTCTAAAGTTCATCTGGAAGAATAAACATTAGGAAAATCTAAAAAATAAGAGTAACCACCAATTAAAAATAAAGATAAGAAAATTCTCCCTATCTAAAATTAAAATGTATTATAAAATTTCAAAAAATGAAAATGTGGTATTGGCAACATCATACAGAAGATCAGTAGACCAGAATAGAAGTCTAGAGCCAAGCATATTTAACAATTCAGTGTATGTTGAAAATGAATTTTCTAATCTGTGTTGGAGAGAATCTGTTGATAAATGATATTGGAACAAGTGGCCAATCACCAAGAAAAGAAGAAGATTTCTGTTTTATTTTACATCAGAAAATTACTGATAATTAAAGATTTCTGTGTAAGAGATTATGAAAATACTAGAACAAAAATATAGATGAATATATATTTTGGGGGTGGAAAAAAGGCTTTTCTATGAGTGACATCAAAGGTACAACCCATGAAAGAAAAGTCTGATTTACCTTAAAAAACTGTATATGGTAAAAAATTATAAGAAGAAAAATTAAAATGAAAATTATAATTACAAATATAACTTATGGAAAAGTTTGCATATCATTTTTTAAAATAATACACTGCCTTCCCAGACACACACTTGTACTGCGTAAATTTTCTCTTTGTCTCTCTTCCTCTCCTTAGAAAAAGCTTTGAAAGGATAGCAGCTAAATGTTACTGGTATTTGAAGTTAATTGGTGGGATTTGTGTGACTAATTCATTTATATACTTCTCTATTCTCTGAATGTTCTACAATTAATATGGATTACCCACATAAAAAACTTAAGAAAGTAGAATATTTCTGGGGATGCCAAATGAATTTAAAACATGCTGAGTTACACTGAGCCGATTTCCAGGTTCATTCCCTTTTTTCTTTTGTTTTTAAGGGTGAAGAAGGTGACCAGGGAGAACTGGGAGAAGTTGGAGCTCAAGGACCTCCAGTAAAGTATTTTTTTAAAAAATATTTAACCAGGATATGCAAATATTTATTTTATCATGACTCTTGGAATATTTTCTATTTAGCATTTGGATTAATAGCATCACCTTAACATGGTGTTTTCTATTTTTCTGCCAAACCAACAGTGGGAGATAACCAATTTTTCAAAATAAGAGAGCGTCCTCATTGTACATTCAAGCACTTTTTTACCAGAAAAATTCTACCTATAATTACATACATTCATTTACTAGATCTCAGGGCCAGGAAATCTAAAAGCAAATATTAAGCACAAGAGGATGATATATGTCTTCTTCTATGGTACTATCACATGATATAATGAGAAAATGTTGTATACTCTCAATATATAGTAGGAATCACATCCACTGGATTAATGTAGTTTATTCCAGTATGTAATCATCATAATTAAAACATTCTTAATTGCTCATAATCATGTCCTTTAATAAAAATTTGCTGCTTTGTGCTTTGGCAGATTTCTGCAATAATATTCACAGTAAGGTAATTTGGGACATTAACATACTTCAATTTCAAATGTTTGTTAAACCAGAATTTACATTACTTTTGTACTATATGAAAGTGGAATTGTTATACTTTTTTCCTGTTAAAATGAGTAATATCAATTATGGAAATAATAATTGCAGAATATTCATTTAGCATTGCAGCTAGCAAAGGTATAGGCAATGAAGAGTTAGAGGAGACAAACACAGAGCCACCCTTCACCTGCTCTGCTCTTCCCCAGGGCTGGCCTTTTAAAAAGGGTTCAGGGAGCTGTGCTTACTAGTGTTTAAGGGAACCTAAAGCTTAAGGGAAATCAAGCTAACGGAAATAAATCAGAGAACATGGAAGAAACAGTCTCTGCTTTTAAGCTGCATAAGAACTTTAAGGGAATCTGTGGCATCCAGGTGTTTGTTCCAGCAGCTTGCCTTCCCTGAGCTTTTGGTATGAGACAGTAAGGAGCTGGACTTTATTTCACAGGTGGGAGTTGGTGACAAATATCGTAAGAGACGTACGCTTTTTTTTTTTTACCTGATGAAAATGTAGGTTTTTAAAGTTATTTTTTTAAAGCCACTCCCAAAGATTCTCAGAACAGGATTTTGCAAACCACATTCTACAAAGTGTTTTCATGGATTAAGGATCTATGTTGGGTGCTGCGTGACTCAAGTGGTCCATTGGGGGATGTCGTTAGTGCTTGCTGACCTTTTGCTTTTTGGGAATAGGTCTGCCAAAATGTTTCTAGAAAATTTATAAATTTTCACTTTTTAAATATACATGCACAAATATAAAGTAACATACAAATTAAACAAATATACTTCTTGGAATATTTATACAAAGCTCTGCCCTTCGAAGTAGTTATCTCAAGAGATGATATGTGGTGTTCTCCTGTCACTGCTACTGACCCAAATATTTTTTTTTTTTTGAGACAGAGTCTCACTCTGTTGCCTGGGCTAGAGTGCCGTGGCATCAGCCTAGCTCACAGCAACCTCAAACTCCTGGGCTTAAGCAATCCTTCTGCCTCAGCCTCCCAAGTAGCTGGGACTACAGGCATGCGCCACCATGCCTGGCTAATTTTTTCTATGTATATTTTCAGTTGGCCAGATAATTTCTTTCTATTTTTAGTAGAGACAGGGTGTCGCTCTTGCTCAGGGTGGTCTAGAACTCCTGAGCTCGAGCGATCCACCTGCCTCGGCCTCCCAGAGTGCTAGGATTACAGGCGTGACCCAAATATTTTTTGAATTCTTTTTGTAGAATTACCTTTAGAGTCAGTAAATGAGCTACACAAGAAAGAGGAGCTTTAATCTGAAATGGCCACGTCTCACTTGATAGCCTAAGTGGATATTCTAAGCTGGATCAACCTGTGCATGTGAATTTCAAGCCATTCCTGAGTGATCTATACAGGATTTGTGACTGACTGGATGAAGAGCTGGGCATAGACTTGCCCCATTTTCCTCAAGTGAGAAGATGAGGGAAATGACTGGCCTAGAGCTACTTTATCTTAAGCCAATGTGGATAGTTAGAAAGTTGTCCAGAAGTAGCTATCCCACTTTCCTAATGAAGCATCCACTCAGAGCTGCCCCCCAAGGGAGTTCCCAAGCTTACCCTTTACAGGATCCATTTCTGGAGCCCTCCTGCTGTGGAACCAGAGAGTCAAGAATGGCAATATTTGAGTATTGAAAGGGATCCCAGAAGTCATACCTGCCCCCTCATTTTTCAGATTACTCACTCTTGTGCCTGAAATGGGGTGAGATGGGTTCCTACTGCCCCAACTTGGAATTCAGAATGGCTTTTATATAAAAATGACATAATGAATAGTGATTACAAGTGGTTGATGGAGACTGCAGCTCCATTTCTGGGTCATAAGCTTTTGTGGGCTAGCCTAGGAACCTACTGCCTTTGATGGCATATTGGTGGGGAAAAATTATTCCAAGGTTTACAAATCATGTTACATGTTTTGAAGTCATAAGTCATAAAGGAAGTGGAAATGGCAATGTAAGTTCTGTATATGGGCTAAAAGGTAAGTCAAAATACATTATCATAATTTTTCTTATGCTGATATTTACTTTTTTGTTATGAGTGATTGTGCTGACTCCTGTTTTCTGTATGTCTTCAGAATTTTATAAAAGCATTTTACCATCAGAAGAATTCTCCTTGGACTTCCTTTCTAAACTAGAAAAGTTTGTTCATATAATGTCAATATTTCTTAATGTTACCTTTGGTTATGATAAATCCTTCTTCTGGGTCAGCTTTTGTGATGAGATTTAAAAAAATATGTGCTTAACTAAAATAATTCACTTTTCTTTTTTGTGTTTCCAGGGAGCTCAAGGTTTGAGAGGCATCACTGGCATAGTTGGGGACAAAGGGGAAAAAGTAAGATGATAATGACAATGACAACAATAATATCAGTATTTAAAATTTTGGCCACTTAAAAATAACTTCTTATCTTCAGCAATATGACTTTTTATTTGCTTTGTAGATGTGTGGTTAGGTTCTTACATTTCTGTTGTAAGCACAGATGGTAGGATGAGCAGTACACATGGTACTTACCATGTATTATATACTCTAAATTTTCTTGAGTAAATTAGAATAAGTGGGTTGCTGTCTCTTATCTTTTTATCATTATTGGTAGTTAGCACTGATAACACTGACACAGTGCCTGGAAAGACAGCGGAAGGCAGGAAGAGAGAGGCGAGAAAAGGCAGGACACCCCCAGGGACACTAGGGCCATCTGTAGGCCCCAGAAAATACAAAATGCATTTTTGCTCCCACTCCCACTTCTGACCCTGGCCTCATTCTCTTTCGAGCCTTGATGGCTAATTGTGTCATTTCCGCATAGCAGCACAGAACCTGTTATTAACAATGAAATAAACAATAAGTTGGATAATGTAGATGTTCAATAAAAGAAATTAAATCTTTCCTTTTTTTAAAAAAATCACATTTTTGTGAATTGAAAGTCTGGCTTTTTACTATTTTTTCTCTCAATTTCATTTTTTTTCAGGCTCTTTGTCTCTTCTAGGTATTTTCATTCTGCCTGCTTTTCTCTTCCATCCCCTCTAGAATATTTCTTTTCTAAAACCTTTGTATTTGTAAAAACATATTATAGTCTTTCATATTTCTATATTCATATTACATTAAGTAACACTCAGTATGTATCACTTTTATAAAATAATAAATCCCACTTATTTTGAAGCTGCTGATACTTAAGCCTTCACTTTTTCTGGATCTAAATTGTCCCGTAAAGTGTGTGACCCCCTCACTTTGAAACCGATTACTGTTCTTGATATGCTCTTCATCTGAGATTTTTCTATTTGGTAAAAATTTCTCATTTCCTATGATTTCTGTCAAATTGCTTTAAAAAAAAAGAAAAAAAAAGTCTCTTCTTGTGAACTCAGACCCGGGGAGTGGTTACCTAGTAACAGCAGTTTGGGTCTGAGCTCACGCTGAACAGCAGTGAGAGAGAGAGCTTGAATGCATCAAAGCCATTTCTATAATGCAAAGGCTGGGCTCTGCTCTCATAATGCAAGGTGAATGATAAATTCAAGGTCTTTTTCATGTCTTCCAAATCTCTTTTTCCCTGGTGAATGTAAAATGCCTTCTGCTCTGTTCTAGTTTTTAGGGATCAAAGAATTCCAAGGCGCTTTGGTGCCACTGCCTCAGTTGTATTCTTTCTTTCATTCTCCCTGTGTCTGAACCTTCTATCAAAGATTTTCTAATTTTAATTCGTACTACAGATGCTAGCCACCTGGTTTTCTTGGCCTGACATCTATCCAATACTCTTTTGACTGTTTCTATTTGTTTTATCATCTCCCCGTCTCAACCTGGTTCATTAGGACACTGCCTATTCACTTCAGTTTTGTATGTACACCTTGTTATCCACTTAGTAGAAGAGAACAATATTTACAGAAGGGGGCTGTATTTTGTCAGGTCGCGTAAGTAGAGACAACTGTATTTTTGTTTTAAAACTCACATCGCAATTCTCATAATGAAAATAAAGAGGTGATATATGCAGTATGTAGCCAAGTCAGAGATCATTTCAAGGTAATTAGATTTATAAAGCTCTGGGTAGTTCTTATGCTATATCCCTTGGTGTAGGGTGGTTCTGTTGTCCAGAAAATAGACCGCTCACTTTACACGAACTGAACTAACATCTATCCAGGATGAGAGAGGGGATGTTCAGGTCCTTCTAACAATTCATTCTTCTGAATCACATGGCTGGATGACTTCTTCTAGATCTTGGTGGGAGATCCCAAGTCCTAGAAGTCCCAACAGAGTGTGGCAGCTGTTCTTAGGGTAGCTCAGTAGCCCTCAGTATTAATGAATTTCCGTTGACATTCTGAGAACCCTGGAGGGTGGCTGCCAAACCTCTTCTAATAGATTTACCAAGTTCTCTGAATATGTACCAATGTTTAGTTCATGTCAGCGATTGAGAATGGATGCAGAGTTAACTTAAAATATCCAGAGTGGTATCAAAGATTGTGTTTAAATACTGTTGCTGTGAGGAGTAAATGCAAACTAGTGTTTTAATATCTGAGGTACCTGAGTAAATACTCCTCAGGGCTTACTGATAAATAGAGTATGTATTATAAACACAAAACCTCATTTTCTTCTGGCTATTAAATTTCTTTAGAAAGATGGATGTGCCTTTTAACATACATGACTGATTCTAATTTTATTTCTTTCTCTTGTTTTTATGCAGGGTGCTCGGGGCTTAGACGGAGAACCTGGGCCTCAGGGTCTTCCTGGTGTACCTGTAAGTGGTTTTATTTTCACAAAACCCAATGATAGATTTTTTTTTTTAACAATGGTATTTTGTTTTTTGCTATGTATATGTGTGTGTGTGTGTGTGTGTGTGTGTGTGTGTGCAAGTATCATCGACAAGTGAATAAAGTGAAAAAATAGGCCATAGTTTTTATATTTATTTTAAATTTTAAAAGTTAAGAAAAGCATTTATTGGGCACAGAGAAATGTTTTTCTGACTTGATTTATTTTATCCATATAGGTTAAGTTAAATTGTTAAGTGTTTGTTTGCTTTGTTTTCCTTTTGCCTTGATTGTCAGGATGCTTAGAGGCACAGTAACTATCTCATTTCTAGTTCTTGGGCAATTTATCCTTTTCCTTTTCTGTGGTTTCTGATTTCATTATTCCATATTTTGATTACCATATAAACGTGTCATTATTGTAGGCTTCTTCAAGCCTTTTTTTGGAGGGAAACAGACATAAAAGCCATCCATTAGTAATCACCTATACCATATAAAAAATATAAGTAAACTAGTATTTTAAACTCTCAAGGTCCTATGATGCAGTGGGAAAGATAGAATGTAACCCAGTGACAAACTACAAGATCAAGTGGTAAAGCACACGATAGGTAATCCATGCAAGAGGACCCGAGAAGGAGGCGGGTTTGGAAAGCCATTCTGGTGGGAAAGCAGCAAGGTACAGGAGGGGCACTGTTGGGGGTGTATGTGCTATCATGGGGCCTGTCACCGCCTGGAGTGGACAGTTTGTGTTGAGAAGATGAGATTAGATAGATAAGGTAGAACCACCTTATGGAGAATTTCATGGGCCCAGCACACTTCCGCTGTACCACGCTATCTCTTATGAAGAATTTTAATGCCAGTCTGAGCCACTTGAACTGATCTGGTAGCAATAGGGAGCCATTTGAGGTTTTAGAGTTATTAAGCAATTCAACAAAAGCTGTATTTTAGGAAGACACATCCTCTCATCTATTACCCTCTATACCATATATCAACCTTAGCTGGATAATTTTGAAAGAAACCTTTAATACTGACTGGGAAATTAAATAATATAGAGAAAAGATTGCCAACTAATCCAAACCTTAACCTGCTATAACAGTTGATGAGTGTAGCTGGCATGCAGATGTAGTTACTGATGTCTTTACCTGCAGCAGGGGTCTTACTTTTAATATGTGTATATTCAAAGAGCACAGAAACATTATACACTTAAAATAAAAACAAAAGGCATGCAGGTCTCAATTATCTCCACAGCGATATCAGTTTTGAAGACAATACAATTTTTATAAAAAGATTTCTTGAGCTAGGCATCTATGACAGAGCAAAGCCATTATGGTGAAAGAGCAATAGGTAAAGTGGATGATGCTTTCTAATTTTCAAAAATTTATCAATAAGTACCTTTGGCTTATATTAACAAAATTTAATTTTCATACAGGGTGATCAGGGACGGCGAGGACCTCTGGGAGAAGTGGGTCCCAAGGGAGATAGAGTGAGTTCGAATTAGTCTCAATCACTACAAGCAGCCTCCTTTTCAGTGTCATTTGTTGATTATAATTATCCTTTAAACATGTCCTAAGTATTGTGGTAATTAAGTATGTCTTGTCTATTCTTTCTCTTCTGTCCTGCAGGGGGCTCAAGGTTCTAGAGGAATTCCTGGTCCCCCTGGGCCCAAAGGAGACACGGTAAGTCCAGAGCTGTAGTCATCAAGCACATTTTTCAAAGTGATTTTGACTTGTAATAAAACTTTAGACAATAATGAAGGGAAGAAGAATATGAATTTTTGTAAGAGACAGTGTGTTTCTTTGTGTCTTTAGGGCTTGCCAGGTGTGGACGGCCGTGACGGGATCCCTGGGATGCCTGGATCAAAGGTAGCTGTGTAATTTGGTGCAAGCGTGAACGAGGCTGCTTCTGTCCTTGTCACCTGAGCACAGCATTTCCATTACTCAATTACCGGGAGGTTGACTTAGCCAGCTTTGGCTTTTTTCCTTCTTTATTTTTTAATCAAGTGTCAAATATAAATACTTATTAGAATAGTTTGTCTATTTGCTTGGTTTCAGGAACTCAGTAAAATTGTCCTGTTGATGACAGCAGGCTGAGTGAAATTGTGCATTTTGATTGAGTTTTATGTCCTATGTTCCCTGTCCCTCCTCCCCCAAATTAAGTCACATTATGAAAGTGCATGTAAGGTCAGCAGTTGGGACACTCTGTTTACTTAGAGGTCTGTGCTCCTCCCTTTCTTAAAAGAAATACAGCAGGTCATCGGGTTCAAGGATATGCTCCTTCCTTCCTTAGAAGAAATACGGCAATTTATACAAATTCAAGGGTATGAAAAACTTTTTTTTCAGGGTCAACCAGGGAAACATGGGCCTCCTGGTGATGCAGGATTGCAGGGGTTGCCAGTAAGTATTTGATGCTTTAAGTGTTTATTGATTTATATGCATATTTTAAAGATATGAATTTTGGGGAGAGACATGTTACATAATTACGTGTTATATAATGGAGAAGATATGATTTACTTTCACATTTTTATAGTTTACATTTTACATTTTATACTTTGAAGTTATTTCTATAATAACTATAAATATTAGTAATCTTTATGTTTTATGTCCCTTTAATCTCTTTAGTTCACGCAGGCTTCCTTATATATATTTTTTACTAACCCTGAGCTATGGGCCATATATTTTGTTCTACTTTTAATAAGTTCTGGACTTCTTGTTAGCAGGGTTGAGCCACAGGAGAGTTGAAAGTATGCTCAGGAACAATGTGAGATATATTGTTTTTGGATTATGTGCTATTTTTGAATCATTCAAATTGGTATTTCTCTATGTTAATGTGTCTGGAAGTTCATTTGGATTGTGCCACATGTATTCTTGGCTTTTTAGAGGTAAATGTTTCAAGTTAATAAAGGATACTCAGTCATGTTAAGGACTGGCTTCTCCCCTCCTCCAGTGTATTATGACATCTGACACTTTTTATAAATAATCAGAGAATTTTGGGGCTCCCAATAGTACCAAATCTTGATTGGGGCCAGCATACTCCTACCATTCCCTTTTTCTTCCATAAAGTTTGGGTCCTCATTTTATTATATTATACATGAAGCCAGGCCACATCCGTATACTCTCTGTCCTGTCCAGTAGAGTTCCTGTTGACCAAAAAATGGTGCTGGGTTCTAATCTGGAAGTTCATCCTTGAAAAATAACTTTAGTTTAGAGGTAGAATTTGCTTTAAGGGTATTCAGCGGTAATAAGCCAGATAGCTACAGTAAAGGACTGCCCTAAACTGTGGGGCGTTCCTCATCTGACTGTCCAGACTATGGGGACTAGGAGGCCTCTCCCTCACGTTCAAGCTTTGAGGTTTTCATGGTTCCCCCAGCCTCTGGGAAGTGTGCAGTGGGCTTGGCATCTCATGGATTCTCAGATGAGGTGACTGAATTCAGATTCTATGTGTGTTTTTTTAGGGTGTGCCCGGAATTCCTGGTGCAAAGGGTGTTGCTGGTGCAAAGGTAAAAGATTAAAACTTTTAAATTAATATTTTTCTAGATTTATTCTTTTATTAATACATTTTATTTGTAATTTTAGTATTTCCAGACTGCCATTTATTTTATATTCAACCCTGGGGAGAAATAAAAAAGTAAAAGCTTTAAGGTTTCAAATGCTAATCTTTTTCCTAGCTGCAGAAAGAATGCTTTGACGAAGTGCTGCTGATTAGACTTCTTAATGAAAATGTCATGCTTTGCCAATGTAAAACAAATAAAAATTTTATTGTTCCTTACCACTTAAAATAAGGAAGCTATTATTAAGCCATAAAACTTGTGTCAGTGAATATTAAGATGATTTAGTTTAAACTAAAAAGATGTTAGTCATTTTGTTCACAATAGTGATCAACCAGTGCTTATATTCTATACAGAACTAAAGTGCGAGCAGTTAAAAACAATAGGTGGAAAAAATTAAAGGGATAAAATACAGCTTTGCTTTAGAATCAAAGAGATAAATGTGAATAATGTAGAAATTGGTCACTATTCGAGTGTATGGCTGCATCCCTCCAATCGTAGTGGCCCACAGCATCTTGAGCAGGGACAGTTGCTAATAAGAGCACCTTGAGAAATTGATGATGGTGAAAGTATCTCCAGACATATGCTTTCCCTGGAGCTTGCTGGTAGGATTTTTCCAACAGCATATCCTGTTTCCTATGCTGACTTGATTCTTAATGTGAGTTAAAAGGGCTCAAAGAAGTGCGTTGGAGGTGGAAATGGTAAAGGAAAAATATACGTTATTAATATTGTGAAGAAAGAAAAATCCTCTCATTGAAGGGGATCCCTTTTAATGAAGGCCAAAGACCTTCATTTTTTGACATCTGACCTTTACTATAATTCTTAGACTAATAGTATCCTGAATCTAAAGGACTTTGATGTGCGTGCGTAACCAGAAAGAGATTCTACACCTTCCCACATCCTCAATGTGAAATCAAGAAATTAATGCTATTTAAATGTGAGAAACCTCTGGTCCGGGTAAGGCATGTTGGTGATTATGCTTACCTACAGTATGAGTTACTCTGAATGTTGCATTTTACCTTTAGGGAACTACAGGTGCTCCAGGGAAGCCCGGTCAGTTGGGAAATTCAGGCAAACCGGTAAGATGCTATTTTACCTTTCTGTAAGTTCTAACCCATTGTGATCAGGGGTGGTTAACTTTTTCTCTACCTGTCTTCCTCATGACAGGGCCAACAGGGGCCTCCAGGAGAGGTGGGACCCCGAGGACCCCGGGGACTGCCTGTGAGTACTCCTTTTCTGTCGTGCCTTTCTAAGGCACCTTCTCAGGACTTTGCTGAGCATTCATTCATTCACTCATTCATACATAAATGCTGTCTGATGTTTGAGCATGTGCTGGTCCAGATACACAAGGAAACGGGAATGCTATATAGATATACAATATATCTTCTTTTCAGAAAATGAAGTGCATAAAAGAAGCATGATGATCATTTCTGCTTTCATCCTATGTTGAAGGAAATATTTTCGTGTGATTTAAAAAAACTTTATTGAGATATAATTCACATACTATATAATTCATCTAATATGTAAAATTTATTGATTTCTAGTATATCCACAGAATTTTGCAACCATCACTATAGTCAATTTTAGAACATTTTCATCACCCTGAAAAGAAACCCTGTACCCACCTGCAGTCGTCCAACATTTCCTCCCAATCTCTTCAGCTCTAGACAACCACTAATCCACTTTCTGTCTCTGTAAATTTGCTGATTCTGGAAATTTCATATAAATGGAATCGTACAGTGTGTGGGTTTTGAAAAAATGATTGGCTTCTCTCATTTAAGCATAATATTTAAAGGTTCACTGTAGCATGTATCAGTACTTCATTCCTTTTATTCTTGAATAATAATTATATGGATTACTTGGGTGGATATATCATTTTATTGGTCCATTCATCTGATGATAGACATTGAATTGTTTTTTAGCCATTATGAATAATGCTGCTATGAACATTTCTGTACAAGTTTTTGTGTGGACATGTTTTAATTTCTCTTGAGTACATATCGAGGAGTGGAATTGCTGGGTCATATGGTAACTCTGTATTTAACCTTTGGAGAAACTGCCACACATTTTTTAGTGTGTTTGTAAACTTGCCTATTTTACAACAGCTACAGCATGCATATTTTTTCACTAGATACACTAGAAACTGATTAGAAAATTAAATATTATGCACTTAAATTTGAGATTTATAATTATAGATTTATGGGGTATATGCGCAGATTTGTTACATGGGTATATTGCAGAGTGGTGAAGTCTGGGTTTTTTGTGTAATCCTCACCTGATTAGTGAACATAGTACCCATTAGGTAATTTCTTGTCCCACACTCACCTCCCATTCTCCCACCCTCCTTCCCTTCTGAGAGTCCAGTATCTATTATTTCACTCTCTATATCCACATGTACTCATTATTTAACTCCCACTTATAAGTGAGAACATGTGATATTCGACTTTCTTTTTCTGAATTATTTTGCTTAAGATAAAGGTCTCCAGTTCCATTCATATGGCTGCAAAAGGTATGATTTCATTCTCTTTTATGGCTGAGTAGTATTCCATGGTGTGTGTGTGTGTGTGTGTGTGTGTGTGTATGTGTGTGTGTGTATTGTTTCTTTATCTAATCATTGATTAATAGACACTTAGGTTGATTCCTTGTCTTTGCTACTGTGAATAGTACTGTGATAAACATGTGAGAGCAGGTATCTTTTTTTATTTAATGATTTATTTTCCTTTGAGTAGATAGTAGCGGGATTGCTGGATTGAATAGTAGATCTATTTTTAGTTATTTAAGAAATCTCGGGCCAGGCGCAGTGGCTCACGCCTGTAATCCTAGCACTCTGGGAGGCTGAGACAGGCAGATTGTTTGAGCTCAGGAGTTTGAGACCAGCCTGAGCAAGAGTGAGACCCCATCTCTACTAAAAATTGAAAGAAATTATGTGGACAGCTAAAAATATATATAGAAAAAATTAGCCAGGCATGGTGGCACATGCCTGTAGTCTCAGCTACTCGGGAGGCGGAGGCAGAAGGATTGCTTAAGCCCAAGAGTTTGAGGTTGCTGTGACCCCATGGCACTCTAGCCCAGGCAACAGAGTGAGACTCTGTCTCAGAAAAAAAAAAAGAAAAAAAGAGAAAGAAATCTCCATACTGTTTTCCATAGAGGTTGTACTAATTTACATTCCCACCAACAGTGTATAAGTGTTCCCTTTTCTCTGCATCCTTCCTAACATCTATTGTTTTTTGACTTCTTAATAGTGGCCATGCTGACTGGTATTAATATAAGATGATATCTCAGTGTGGTTTTAATTTACATTTGTCTGATTAGTGATGTTGAGCATTTTTTCATATTTTTTTGGCCATTTGTATGTCATCATTTGAAAAATGCCTGTTCGTGTCCTTTGTAATGGGGTTATTTGTTTTTTTCTTGAGGTGTTTAAGTTCCTTGTAGATTCTGGATATTAGTCCTTTGTCAGATGCATAGTTTGTGAATATTTGCTCCCATTCTGTAGGTTGTCTATTTATTCTGTTGGTTATTCTTTTGCTGAGAAGAAGCTTTTTGTTTAGTTACATCTCATTTTTTTGTTTGTTTTTATTGCATTTGCTTTTCAGGACTTAGTTATAAATTGTTTGCCTAGGCTAAAATCCAGAAGTGTTTTTTTCTAGGTTTTCTTCGAGAATTTTTAGTTTCAGTTCTTACGCTTAAGTCTTTAATCCATTGTGAGTTAATTTTTGTATATGGTGAGACATAGTGGTCCAATTTCATTATTCTGCACATGGCTATCCAATTTTCTGAGCACCATTTATTGAATAGGGTGGCCTTTCCCCAGTGTATGTTTTTGTGTACTTTGTCAAAGATCAGTTGGTTGTAGTTATGTGGCTTTATTTGTGGGTTCTCTATTCTGTTCCATTGATCTATTTGTCTATTTTTATATCAGTACCATGCTTTTTTGGTTATTGTAGCCTTGATGGGTTTTTCATACTTGAGAAAAGTGAAATATTCCAGGTGCCTTGTGGCATGAGGGTAAAGTTTTCCTACTTCTCACAGATGTTCCTCAACTGACCTCTACTAGGTGGTTTCCTGAAGTTTCTCTGCAGCTGAAGAAACCAACTCCTATTCTTCATCATGTTCCTTGCTCACTTGTTTCCTAGCTTATACTTCTCTTTTGTTTGGAGCTTGTGAATTTCTAATTCAAAAACTTTCCATAAATTAGCTGTCAAAGTGATGAGGTTATAGCCAAATCATATTTCTAAAACAATGGAGGTGCTATATGACTGGTCCCAGAAGATTTAGCAATGTGGGGGCTAAAAAGTAGAACTTTTAGAGTGTTTACTGTTACACCTGCTATTTACTTTAACGAGCAGAAAACTCTGCATAGTTGAAGGAACATTGACTGAGCACCTGTTGTATGCAAAGACCATTTACTGAACACAAAACATGACACAGAGTAGAGAGCGCTTGGCCTGTCACCAGTTAAATGCCATGGGATGTACAAAGCAATGAAGAACTAAAGGCAGAACCTCAGAAAGGGTTAAGGAGGGGGTGGGGAGGTATTGAATCTCCTATGTGAGGGGAGGCAGATCACAGGAGGCAATGCTGGTGCAGAGTTTGGGCCTGGTTTTCAGGTTTTGGTTTTTGAATTTCTGTGAGAGTCCAAATTCTTCACATTGTTCCTGTTCCTGGGCTCAAAGCCTTGGCATTCTTCCTCCATCACATTTCCTATCTCCGGTAGGACCTTTGATTCTGTCTCTTCAAGATCTCTTATATTTGACTCTTCCTTTCCATTCCCGCTTCCACCACCCTGGTGCAGGTCATTACCTACTGCTTGGATTAGTGCAGTCATCTCCTGATTTGCTTTCTCAGCTCTGGTCTTTCTCTACCAGTGTCTCCTGATAGAGTACTGTTGATATTTCGGCTGGGCTATTTTTTTGTTCTCTAGAACTTTTGCACATTACAAAGTGTCTCACGTCCATGACCTCCACCTTGGAGTATCAATGGTGTCTCCACAGTCATTGGGACAAACTAAAATGCCAAACTTGATTCCAACAGCCCTGGGGAATGAGAGTGCCCCCAGTCTGCACCCACCACCATACTGGCATTTCCAAAGTACAGCTTCCAACCTCACTCCTCCTCTCCATTTAAAAATCTACAGTGGATTTCCACTGACAATAAGAAAAAGTCTAAAATCTTAAACTGTCTTTTAACCTCATAGTTTTACTTCTCATGTCTGCCTTGCTTAGATCCTGTCTTCAAGTCAGGCTGGACTCGGTGCTAATTCCCAAACACCCCCTGCACTTCTCAGCCTGCCTGTTTTCCTTTAGGACAGACCCTGCAGTTAGATGGCTCTTTCCTCCATTTCTTTGACTCAACATTCCATGTGCTCTCTTAGATGTAATTGAAATGTTAATTCTACTGTGAATTTTTCATTGGCATCTCCAATGATGCCCTGTCCCCCAGAGAGAAGTGATCTTCCCTTATTCTGAACTCTGTAACTCTTGAGTCCATTGTACCCCTAACTGCAGGAAGGCAGGGGCATATCTGAAGGACCTCAATGTTTCATACATCTCTTTACTCAGGGCCTGCCATAAGACAGTGCACAGTAAATATTTCTTGAAGTGAATTGAATTGGGGGCATCATAAATCCCACCTTGCTGTTTCTGTTGGTAATAATTGACTTCTCACCTGCTATAAATTTTTCAGAAAAAATGTCATGATAGATTATAAATACAATAGTTCTGGAGCAGAGTTGTAACACCAAATCTACTTATTGAAACATATGTTTATTTTTCCATTTTACATCATTAAATTCAGTTTTGTGGGTAAGTTCACACATTTTTAACTATGCCTCACAAGTTTGATCAGTTTTTCCTGCATAGCTCAAATCAAACTGAGTAGAATGAATGAGAATAAGTTTCTAACATGTCCTACCTAGAAGCATGTATTTGAAATTAAGTGGTATTTCCATCAGTGTTTGCCAATACCACTGCAAAAGCAAAAAACGTATTTTTAGTTGGTTGGTTTTGGGGTTTTTTTGTTTTTTTTTTTTTTTGATTCTTCCAGTGATTTCAGATGAGCAACTCTCTTTGCTACGTGGGCCATGCTTCCCGCTTTCTCCATCCTGCTCCCCGTGGTCTGGGTGGCTTTTGGTTCAGGGCAGGCACAAGTGACCTGGGCCTCTGATTCTCTGACTTGGTCCCACCATGTTGTGGCTCCTGGTCCATTTCTGTCTTCCTGGCTTCTCAGAACTTGCCAAGGCTTTTGCTGAGTGGGTTGTGTTTGTTCTTCTCTCATCGCTGTGACCTAGGGCATGCGCCATGCTGATCTACCTCCAGTTTTCTGAAGACGATATGCTCTGTGGTACAGAGGGTCGTTCATTTCTCTGCAGGCCCCCACGGCCCCCACCCCTGACACCAACAGCCTCAAGCACAGAGGTCCCTGTATACGATGGGAGCTGCCCTCCCATCCCACCTAGGCCCTGGCATGTTGCCTCTGTAAATAATTTGTGAAGCTGATGTGTGTGATAGTTACAGTTTAAAAAGAGTTTTTTTTCTGTCTCTGTGTGAAGGAATATATAGATCTGCACTATAGAGAAATGCAATTATATAGTGTCATAAAGTTGAATAGATTTAAAAAAAATATCTTTCTGACAAATCTAAAAGTTACTGTTCTAGTAGAACTAATATGAGCTTTCAATGTTAATATGAAAATGGGTTTGTAAAAGCAGCAATCTTATAGAAATCATAATCTTCTGGGTTAATCAACATCCTTTTTGCCAGAGAGAGAGAGAGAGAGAGAGAGAGAGAGAGAGAGAGAGACAGGCACTTAGTATATAGTACAGGCTAAGTATAGTGAAGTATAATTACGCACTTCTAAAATTGGCAGGATACTAAGGATAGTGTTCATTATACAGCTAGTTAGCATTTTGAATAATTGGGCAAATACAACACACATTACAAGGTAGAATGCAATGGAATAAAATCCATTTTTTAATGAAATAATTTTAGCAACAGAAATATAATTCAATTGTCCCATATTTTCTGTGATCTTTTAAAAGTTCCATTTTAAAAGGGAAGGCTTCAACTTGAATTATGTATCCCTAGGTATTTATGGAAATGATTTTTGCCAAGTAGCACCCAGTACTTGTTTATAAAGAAGGCTGCCTGCTTGGTGATCAGTGGTGTTGACAGAAACTGGAGACATGAGGACTGAAGACTTATTTTTTTCCCCAAAACAACTTGTGGTTTCAAAAGAGACTTGGGGGATTTGAAAGGCAAACATTTAATTAAACATTTGGTTAAAGAACATAATTTTGACTGATTTCTTTAGCAATCACCTCAGATAAAAATAATAACTTGGCCAGGTGTGGTGGTTCACACCTGTAATCCTAGCACTTTGGGAGGCCAACATGGGAGGATTACTTAAGGCCAGGAGTTTGAGACCAACCTAAGCAACATTGTGAAACCCTGTCTCTGCAAAAAAAAAAAAAAAAAGTTAGCTGGTGTGGTGGTGTGTACCTGTATAGCCCCAGCTACTCAGGCGGCTGAGGCAGGAGGATTGCTTGAGCCGGGTATTCCAGACATGTTTCATTGAAGATGAAGAATATGAGAAAGAGGGCCTGTCCTAAAATATCTGTTCCTACCAACAAGAAAAAGCTGGATTATTTATGAAGTTGTAATTTATTGAACCCTACAGAGGGCTGAGGTTGAAGGGCGTTTAACTTGTTTGAGATCTAAGGAAAGGCAGGCACCTTCAAGCAGAGACAGGTAGTGAGCCCTGGCTGACCTGAAATAGAGGAAGACATGGCTTCCATACACACTAAAAAGAATAATTCAGCTAAAATTTATAAAGAATTGCTAATGGGAAACTGTGAGCTACTGTCAGAGTCTAGGACCCCTGGGAGGTGCAGACACGAGGACAGTGTGTACCCACTAGCAGGCTCCTCGGACCTCATGAGAAAGACTGGGGGCGGGGCTGGAGAGGGAGGCAGCCCTGCTTATGGTGCAGGCCTGGAGGAGGGTCCATTTTTATCATGTCAACACCGACCACAGAACGATGGATTTGAAGCCGAGAAACAGTAGCTTAATAACTGTCACAGACTCATCTCATAAAAGGAACAGATGCTCATAGAACAGAAGAAACAGAAAGGGGGCAAACTTTTTTCTCCTCTTAATCTTTCTTTTAAAAACAAAAACTACTGTTACTTCATCATGAAAACAACAAGGCATAGTGTCATGTCTGGCACAATAAACAGAAATTCAATGGTAAAAGTGGTGCTTGTTAAATCTTCTCTATTCCCAACGGGGCATGAATCATGTACTTATTAGCCAAGCTAGTCACTTTGCTTGAGAAAAACAGATATAAAAGAGGAAAATATCAAACTGAAAAAACTATAAGCATACAGGCCAGGTGTGCTGGCTCATGCCTATAATCCTGGCACTATGGAAGGCCCAGGCAAGAGGATCGCTTGAGGCCAGGAGTTTGAGACCAGCCTGGGCAACATAGGGAGACCCTGTCTCTACAATTTAAAAACTTAGCCAGGCGTGGTAGCAACTGGGGAAGCCGAGGGAGAAGGATTACTTGAGCCCAGGAATTTGAGGTTTGCAGTGAGCTATGATCACACTACCTTACTCCAGCCTGTGTGACACAGCAAGACTCTGTCTCTTAGAAAAATAATAACTAGCACTTTTATTGTGCTCACTGAGAGCCAGGCACTGTTCTTAGTGACGATGTATGTATCTTAACTAATTCAATCCTGGAAAAAACCCCATGAGGGTAGGTACTGTTTCTATTTTCATTTTATAGATCAGGAAACAGACATAGGTTAAGTTGCTTGTTTGAAGTTATTAGCTGGTACCTGGTAAAATTAGCTTCAAATTTGGCAATTGGGCTTGGCATCCGTGTGTTTTTTTTTTTTTTTTTTTTTTTTTTGAGACAGAGTCTTGCTCTGTTGTCCGGGCTAGAGTGCTGTGACATCAGCCTAGCTCACAGCAACCTCAAACTCCTGGGCTCAAGCTATCTTCCTGCCTCAGACTCCCGAGTAGCTGGGACTATAGGTGAGCACCACCATACCCGGCTAATTTTTTCTAATTTTAGTAGAAATGAGGTCTCACTCTTGCTCAGTATGGTCTCGAACTCCTGACCTCAAGTGATCCTCCTGCCTCGGCCTCCCAGAGTGCTAGGATTACAGGCGTGAGCCATCATCCCCAGCCTCAGAGTCCGTGTTTTCCTCTCCACCCTTGCATGTCACAGTAGCTCAAGTCATAGACCTGCAGGATGTTTTTTAGTTGAAGTTTGCTTGCCAAATTCTGATTGTATGAGACATACGGAACTTTGGTGGTGAGCATTTAACAAAGTCTAAATAAAGCTGGTGAAGACAAACACACACAATATAAATTCAAGCAGATTCCTGGGTCTTACCCCCGACATACAGAATTAGAATCAGAGGGTAGGAGGCTGAATAAAGACAGGAAATGGGGAGATGGGGTGGGGAAAGACATCTACTGCAATACATTTCTAAAGAACTATGGGGATTCTGAAGCATAGCCATAGCTGGGAATCACTGATAGAGGGTCTGCAAGCCTTAATTGGTTTCTTAAATAAGGATGAGTTGGCAGATGCGTCTAAACTTGTTGGAGAAATATGTAGCAGCACAGAGCACCCAAGAGAAATATAGAGCCTTGTATTAGTGTCTTTCATTTTTAATGGTCGAATTTTGCCTTTATTCTGGTTCCTTTTGATTCTCCTGTTACAAATCAGAACTATTGTTGTCACGGGGTTTGCAAATATTAACAACCAGGAAGAACAGCTACTTCCTACCACCTCCCTTGCCCACATCTGAGAATATGGTTATCACCACAGCTGTTGAAGCATAAGAGTTTTATCATTTATTTAGCACACTTGTTACCAGTGCCACGGTTAATTACTCCCTACAGCATGTGCTTAGTTTAATCTATGTTTTTACAGATTACTATTTATATCTTGATTACTCATGTTTATCTTAGCTTATTAGGTAAAATTCTAGGACTTAGAGAAGGAGGATTCATATTTTTAGAAGACACAGAAATCACAAGAATGGCCATCAGAAAATCTTACCCTAACACCTTGAATGTAACTGGTCACTGTTGGGAAAATAAACAATAGCAGTTTTCACATTGAGAGGATTTCTGTAGAAATACCTACATTTAGAATTGTCAAGGATTTATAGGGTGGAAGTGAAATAATAATGAGGAACCACAATGCTGTCTTTTTGTGCAGTAATGAGCAGTAAATGCCCACAATTTCACTGATCTTTCTCCTGGTCCTACATGTGTCAGGCCCTCATGGGTACATAAGTTTAGCCAAGCAGGCTGTTTGTACCGGGGCCCTGGACTGTTCATTCATATGTATTAACAAGGGTCTGCCAGTGGTTAGGAAGTACTTTTGAACTGTAAAAAGAACTTACAAGAGAGAAAATAAGATTCTAGCAGAGAAAATCTTTGTCATTGACTGGGAAGATAATTAATCCTTCCAAAGGTAGATCAAATGTTATGCAATCATTTATTAATTTAGCCCTTTGGTTTATGGAAGAGAAAAAAAGTACATTAATCATCTTTATTTTGGATAAGATAGCACAATGGCTCACTTATTTAGAAGTGAATACTTGGGGTTGTGTCAAGAACTGAGCTGACTAATCTGATATTAATTTTTTCCCCCACCAATTGCTATTGATTGTTCTATGAATTAATGTCATGTTAGCTCAATGACATTTAGGATCTCAATCATGATTAAGTTGAGAAATTATTTGAAAATGCCAACAGAGCCAATATACTAAAGAAAATCTGTCTTGAACTTTGAAATTCTAGGCCAAATTAATGGGGTGGAACCCAATCTTTGTATTTATAGATGGATAGAGGAATCTATCATAGCGGCTGCTTTTCATCCAGGCTTAACATCCTTCCAGCATCCATCCTCATGGGGCACAGCCTCTGGCTTCCAAGCTGCTCATGAGAGTTAAGGACTAATGTGTCATCCAAAACTCATATATCAGATAGGTTCTTTGTATAAAATTGTTGAAAAATTCTTGAGAGCATTTAGTTTAAATCACCTAAAAGTAATTTCAAATGACAATCACAAAATTATCACTCATAGCTAAAGACTGTTGTAATTTAACAAACATTTCTTAATCCTTTAGAGAAATTGAAATTTCAGAAGGCTTATATATCTTGACACTTTGTTAAACTTAAAGATGAATGAATAGCATGTGGGTCAGAATAATCTTATCAGAAGCATTTATAAATATAAAGCATTAATACGGAGTTGTCATTGTCATTTTAAAGAAAAACTTAACTCAAAGGACTCCTCTCATTTTTATATACACCTTCCAGGAAATGTGCTTAGAATGGTCAAGGATTTAAAGGATGAAAGTGAAATTAAAATGAGGAATCAATAATGTTAGTGTTCAGCTTAGTTGAACATGCATTAGAAATAAAATGAGCTTTTATCAGACTGCATAAAATTGTATGAAGTTCTCAGTGGAAAAAGTTGAAAAGTTCATGTGTTTCCTTTCCTCAATAGATTTGAAAAGCTTAAAGTTTTAAATAAAAAATTGAAATTGGCTCACAATAAAATTAGTGTTGCTTTTGGTGTATTTTTGTTATAAATTGTACTTTTAAAAGTCTAATCTTTTAATATGTGTTTAGAGTAAGAATGAGGAAAAATTTTTTTTTATTTTAGAAACTTTATACATTTCTACCATCTGTCTTTTTGAAGTTGCAATAGTAATTTAAAGACAAACATCTCTATCCTGTGTTTCTTTTTTCACTCTTTTGAGATTTAAGATCATTTGCCAGATGTTGCTTTAAAATGTTCTGTATACCCGAAAATTTACTCTGTGTTCTAGGCACTGTGCAGAATTCCAAGTTAATATATACCTGTACCTCAAGAACAGAGTCTAAGTGAGAAAATAAGACGTGTACAAAAATAACCATGATAAAAATTAGAATGTGATTTAGATGCTAAAAATTACTGTCACTTGATATACATGTATGAGATATTATTTGTACTGATCTGTAATCACAATAAATAGCATTAGAGCATTTAATGACAGATGAACACAGGAGGCTGTAGGCCCTGCGTATGGTGGCCTATGCCTTCAGCTGCAGGATGGGGAGAATACTTCGATGACTCTAAACAAAAACCTAAGTAGGATGTTATTTTATTTACATCGTAATTAAGCATTTGGATTTTGGCAAAATATCCAGTTGACAATGACGTTTGTGTTTTCACAAGGGCAATCGAGGAGAAACAGGACCCGTAGGATCCCCGGGGTTACCAGGTAAACTGGTAAGTAATGTTTCATTTATTTGCTTTCTACAAAACACAATACATTGTTAAAAATAAGCAAGAGGAGAAAAACAATTTACAATTTAATCAGTCCTACTTGATTTCTACTGTTATGTGAATGTGTGAAAATGTAAATGTGAAATTTCAAATTATATCTAGGATACCCTCAGAGGATATTTTAATCCGTGTGGTTTGTAGCATATATTCTAAAACTAGGAGAGACATGAAGTGCTACATTTGGCCTCTGGTTGTTCTTGGAATCGCACAGAACTGAGAGTGAATGCTGCCTTATGCAGTGCTTGTTTACACAGCGACAAGCAGCAGTGCCATTGCAGGGGCCTGGCTGAAAGAGCCTACTGTTGCAAGGGAGCAAAGGGAAATGGGGACCTCAGAGGTGGGTGGATGCTAGGAGGGGACTGGCCCCTCCTCCTCTGAGAATATGGGAGAGAGGCAACTTGAGGAGCAGGGTTAAACCAAACACAGCATGTTTATTTTAGACACACGACTCAACACAGCCCAGGTTGTGTCTGGTTACTGTGCTTTCAGTGTGGCAATGACAGTGACTCTGGGGACTTTGTGTTTGTTTTTCAGGGTCCTGTTGGTAGCCCTGGCCTCCCGGGCTTGCCTGGGCCCCCTGGACTTCCAGGAATGAAAGGTGACAGGGTAAGACATCCAGCACTCCGGAAAGTTCCTTATTTGGAAGGGTGATTTCTACCACTTTGAGAAACCAAGTTTGCCTTTCGCCTGATGGAGAACTTTTCTAGAATGTATCATAGATAGATATCAAGAAAGGTATTTTAAATTACTGAAAGTTGAGACTGAGAAGCAAAAAATCTATTAATATAATAATTTGTCAGAAGAAAAAAACTGAAAAGTAAAAATTTCAGTTGTAATCACGTTTCCTGTTTAGTTCTAAATTTATATTCCTACCAGTCAAATTTCACGTGGATGTGATCAAAGATGTCCCAAGTTACCAAAGACTCTTGGACAATTGTCAGTTTCTCCATGTATGCTGGTTGTTGCTGGGTGGTGAGAAGTGAGGGAAGTTCTCTCCCATCTCATTATGGAGACTTGTGTTCATCCACTAGCCCAATAAGGGGAGTTGTTGCATTTAAAATTATACAAACAGCTCAAAATACTGAAAAAAGTGTTATACTTTATTCATTACAGGGTGTAGTTGGTGAACCTGGTCCAAAGGGTGAACAGGTAAGTCCTGTTATTTGATTAGTATGAAATGCAGTGTTTGATGTGCACCACTTCACAAGCAGGGGGTACTGGCCAGTATATGGGTGTGATTAAAACCATGGAGCCCAGCAGTTTTTTTCAATGTGCTTCATGGTGAGTGACACCAAGAATTGTGAATTGGTTCCTACCCTTATCTGCTATTTTAATAAGCTGGAGCTAATGATAGCTCTGCCTCCAGGACTGCACACTATCCTTCCTTTGAAGAAGGTGGCCCTGTCTCTCCGGTTAACCAAACTGGTTTACTCGTGCCTAGTGGAGCCTTCCATGCCCACGTCAGAATGTTTTTTAAGTTTTTCTTGATCAAGACCTCAGCACTACATGTGAATTAGACTCAGTCCTTTCCCTGGGTTCTTTTTCTACTGTAAGAGCTCTGTTTCAATGGTAACCCCATTGTAAACTTGCCGGATGTGTCATTAATCCTTCATTTCAGCTGAAACTCAACCTCACCTTCTGGCTTTTCTCTAGGCTATTTTCTGATTTGGACTGGCCACTGACAGCTAGATTGGAAAGCCACTGAGAGCATTTTTGTATTTCTTCATGATCCTGGGAGCACTGTGGGCACTTATGAATGGTTGAATGGTTCAAATTGAGCCATGGGACTAAGAATTTAAAAAAGTGACCTTTGATTTTAACTTTTAGGGTGCCTCTGGAGAAGAAGGTGAAGCAGGAAGAAGGGGTGAACTTGTAAGATTTTTTTTTTTCTGATTAATGATGTCTTACTTATTTTTACCTGTAATTAGAAACATACGTATTTTTGTTTTTTTCTGACACTGTTATCTTCCCTGGCTTCTTTAAAGGCTGAGATGTTTCTTCTATAAGCTAACAAAAAACTCCCAAGATTGCAACCACGATCAAATAAAGCAGAGAGGAAACACCCTGAAAATAAACAGACCTGCCTTTAAACTTTTGGAGAACAAAAGTGTTCCCTTATAGATGGTGAATCCTCTTGTGGCTTTATATTTAGACCTTGAAGATAATTTTTATATACTTAGGAACTAAAGAAAGTCTATGAATAGTGCCTATCATGAAAACAAAACTGATGTTAGAAAGCTGTGGCTCAACAATCTGATGATATTCTCTCTAGTCTAAAACCCTCCAAAGAAGTGACCTCCATTGCTAGAGGATGCCACTGCTAAATCTCCAGGAAGTCAATCAAAATGAGAATAAGGTTATCATTACTGCTAGACCTGCTTGGTTTGCTGACTCATCATTATTGTTTTGATACAAACTAACATGACCTATTATGGAAACCTATGCTTTGGTTCTTTGGGGTCAAAGTAATAAGTTTCTCATAATTTTTGAGAACTTTTAGTGCAGGAAAAAATTCTAGTGATGTTTTATTCAGATTTTCAGGATTCAGAGTTAATATAAATTTGACATCTAAATTAGGCAAAGCTTCCCAACTATTAAGTAAATTCATAAGAAGATTATTCTATTTTCTTTTGAAGTTATTCATTTTATGGGCTAAGAGGGTATTTTAAATATTAATAATTCTGTTTTGTAGTGGAGTTTAATTGATGTTCTAACACTTGAGCTGAATTTATATGTAGAATTAGTGTTGGGAGATTTTCAACTTTTTTTTTTAAGCATAAAAGCATGCATATTTGGCTTGATAGACTTTTGGGGGTGAATTCAACATATTGTTTGAGTTATAAAAATGAAGTCATCAGGTTTAAATGTCTATTGTGTTTTATAACAGAATACTATTTTAGTATTTTTCGACTTACATATTTTAATTCTCAAGGCTTAGCATAGTTCTGGATGGAACCTTGGAGAGCTCTGATTCAACCCTGTTATTTAACAGATAAGTTAGCCAGTGGCTGGTAGGTTATATAGCTTACAGAGGGTCATAGGGCTAAGTAGCAGAACTGGGACTAGAATCCACATTCTGAGTCTAATATTTTCCTGCAGTGCCAGGGTTCATTTGTTCATATTTCAGCAGTACAATAACTTTTTAATGTTTTTAGGACACTATCAGATGTGAATACATTATTCTAATATAATTTTGTTTTATTGATTTAGGGAGATATAGGATTACCTGGCCCAAAGGGATCTGTAAGTATAGTGAACAGTAATGGTATAAAAATTAAAAATATCAATAAAGCTGTATAAAATGTAATGTCCTGCTTTATGAAATCATTCTATATAATTCAATTCTTAAAGGACTTATTGCCATGGAAATAAATGTCTAAATTTATTCTTTAGGCAATAGATTAATTCAATAGAAAAAAACTTACAGTGGTGTACATGGATCTACCTTTTGAACTAACCACTCTAACGGAAGTGTTTTTTCATATCATAAATGGCTCAATGAGTCTTACTTGGTAATAATAGTCTAATTTCCTCCCCAAATGGGTCATTTTTAAAGAAGTGACTTGTGCTTTGTGGTGATGAGAGTATAATTGAATTTTGTTGGCAGTTATACCATTGTAAAATATTTCAGTGATTTTCTTAATCTCCTGTGTGTTCTAGTTGGGGGAGTAAGATAGAGGCATAATGCATAAGAAAATATAACAGGATTATTAGGCCTAGAAAATGATAGTCTTGTTCAATTTTTGTCATTTTACAGAAACTAAACTGATGTCCTTAGAGATTAGGTATATTCAGAATTACAGAACCAGTTAGTAGGAAATCTGAGATGACTTGCTAATTTGAAAAGAATGCACATCTAACAGAATAAGAAACTTAAGAAAGTATAAGGAGAAAAGATGAAGCTCAGACCTCAATCTCAAATGCCACTACCACCAGCTCCCAGTTAATTTCCAAGTCCTTCCTATTTCTGGAATCTCCCCCACTCCTCTCTGACCCTGTCCAACATATTATTTTCATGGCAGCCAGTGTAACCTAGATTTAAAAAATAAAATAAAATCCACTGTGTATACTTCCTCTGCTTAAAACCCTTCAAGAATATGATTTTATAGAATAAAGTCAGATTCTCAGCAAGGTATACAAAGCCTTCAATGATGTGTTTTTTGCTTCACCAGCCTCATCACCTACATATCTGAAACTTCATCCATTTGCATGTCTTTTTACATGCCATGCTGTTGAACATCTTGTTCCATTTTCCTAGCCTGGAACACTCTTCCTCTTTCCTTGGAATAGCTACCTCCTGCTTAATGGATTTAGATCCATTCCCAGCCCCACTTTCTCTGGGAGGAGCCACCCAGACTTGGTTCCAGTGCCCAGCCTTGGGCTTTTTGCATACCACAAGGTGGATATTCATATGTTTTATTAATTTTCCTGCATCTAAACACCATGTCTCAAATTTCAAGTAACATTTTATACCTAAGAATCTTTGACAGAAATGGTTTAGAACTGAAGGAAAAAAAAGAGTAAACCGTGATAGAATTTAGTAATAGAAATCCTACTTCACTATTTAGAAATACTCAGTTCAATTCAAGCTATAAAAGAAGAAAAGCGAATGAACCATGCAGTGGTCAACATAAGTTAATTTCAGTCAAATGTGGATATAGTATTAGGAATTAGGCCTCCATTCATCACCTCCTTCCCTACTGTGTCTTACTTGACATTGCCCAGGTAATACTGATGAAATTGAAGTACACTGTCTCAGAACCAGGGGCAATAGTAACTCACACAAAGACTTTCACTTTCCCTATTGATTTCAGCAAGGCCAACTCATTGAGCAGTAGATGTCCGTGAGCTGATTTCTACTTCAGTATACCATTCCTCAATGGAGGAATTCTTTCCTAAAGACCTAAGGCCACTTATGATGTCCTGGCCATATTGTCCCTTAATCTCTTCATCAAGAAGTTCTTGTTCCTTATTGTAGCAATATTTCAGCCATTGCCAGCAGGATAGTACACTCTGATTTGGTCTCCTTTATTTTTTTCTGCCAGTTCTTTAGTGCATTTCTGAGTTCATTTTGCCTTCTCTTCTGGATTGTTTTAGAAGTTGTTATAGTTTTGCACCCTAGGTTACCCGACAATTTTGCAGCCTCCCATCATTGTGTCTTTCCTTGTTGACACCATCTTTCAGGAAGTCTTTTAAGCCATAATTTCTTCATAGAAGCAATTTTGGCAAGTTTACTTAGATGAATATCAGTGTTTTTTGCATAAAGGGAAATTGGAAAAAGCACATTTGCTGAGCTTTATTTGAATGTGTCTAGTGAAAGCATTGCTTTATCACCTTCAGTTTAAAGCATTTGTTTGAAAGAGTTAGCTTTTTCTAGATAAATGTTGCACATGAAAAAGCAGGATTAAATTGCTTTATAAACATTCATATCTTGAACACTAGCATTCCATTGTCACCTCCTTTTTATCTTCTCATTCTTATTCTGAACAACAGTACATTGGAGCTACTCTACCCCAAATTCTACCAGAGGAATTTAACAATTTTTTTAGTTTAACAAAAAGTGAATTAATTTAGTCTCCTTTAAAAAGCAGTTACTGTAGATGAAGACTTTTAAATGCTTTTAGTGGTCTGCTTTCAGAACAAAAAAATCTAACTTCTATTTGCTTTTGAGCTAAGGAAGCAAGTAGTTTATTTTTAACTTTAATATTTACATTTTTAACTTAGACAAATTGTGAACTTTTTCTGATTGAATATTTTAAATGCAGCATTAAAATGTGGAATTTTAAGTGCATTGATTTTTTTATGTTAGTATTTTATAATTACTAGATACAACCACTATCTTCACATTTTCCAAAAAAATGTTATAAAGGCTAAATAAGTTATCTTCTTGGAAATATCTTTATTTTATGCTTGCTGCATTGGTGATATGCAAAGTAACATACAGGAACTCGGTGGCCTCTGTGTGGCCAGAAAATGTTAACAAGCCCTATTAAAAACTAACTTGCTCTTAAAGAAGTGGCTGACATTATGAAGAATGTGGTTTTAAAAAAATGTTTTATCCCAATGAATATTTTGCAATAATAACAATATCAGAAAGAAAGATTTTTAAAAGTTCACTTGAACTAGAATTCTAAGAGACTGGTGAGTTGTTCTGTGGCATTGTCTGTCTTCAGCTTGTGGTAAAGGTAAATGGAATGCAGGAAACCCCAAATTTTACGTTTGTACTAATATTAAGCAGGCACATTACTTGTGCTCAGCTCTGGTTTTATAGTGTGCTATTTTGTTCCAGATGGGTAACCCTGGGGAGCCTGGCTTGAGAGGACCTGAAGGAATTCGGGGGCTTCCTGGAGAGGAAGGACCAAGAGGACCACCTGGACCCCGAGGAGTGCAGGGAGAACAGGGTGCCACCGGCCTGCCCGGTGTCCAGGGCCCTCCGGTGAGTGGTGGCCAGTCTCCGTGGTTTCCCTCTGGAGACTCCATCCCACAGCAGCGGGGCCAGACTAGGCACCAGCTCCTCAGCCGCAGGTTCTTTTGTTGTTAAATCCAGCCACCTGCAAGACTTCTTGCCAAGTCCGTCCTCAGTTTACAGCTTAACAATGTCCTCTTTATGGTTCCATGTATAAACTGCCTTTTTTCTTTTCTGTCCCAGGGTAGAGCACCGACAGATCAGCACATTAAGCAGGTTTGCATAAGAGTCATGCAAGGTAAATAAAACACAGTGGTTTGACTTTTTCCACCATAAATTCTTGCTTCTTAAGATTTTACTCTTATAGGTATGCAAGGATAAATAATAGTGACTTTCTGTATGCTTTAAAGGTGGGAGATTTTGAGTAGCATTCATGCCAATTCTATTTTATTCAGTTGTTGCCCTCTGCAGTAGCTTGTAGCCTCAAAGTAAAATATCACCTTTCTGCATTAGCATTTTTCTTTTTTCTTTTTCTTTTTTTTTTTTTTTTGTGCCAAGGAGATAATTTATAAGAAATTACACACACTCACTTTTCCTTTGGAACACAAATTTTTAGGCGTCTCTCCCCTCCTTAAGACCTCACTTCTTAGTCGGTACCTTGCACTGTCCCAGGCTCTCCCTAGAGCTGTGAGAAGCAAATGACAAACTCCATCACCATGAGAAATGTTAAGGACATCATCTCCATTCATGTACCACATATGTAAAAAATCAATAACTAGCATTTTACCAAATTGATAACTTATCTTCACATTTGTTAAACTTTATTTAAATTCATCTGTAGCTATAGCAATTGTTATTTCAGGGATTGGCCTGGTTATGTTAGCTGTTTCAGAATTGGTCTAGTGATAAAACTACACAGAAAATGAAAGACGTACAAAAATATCCTATAACTGAGGAGACCCTATTCATTGGAGCCTTCTAACAGATATTAATTATATTATTCTGGGTAACCAGCTCTGTTATGAAGAGATACTCTCCTTTTTTTTGTTCTTTAGACCAGCAATCCCCAACCATTTTGGCACCAGGGACAGGTTTCATGGAAGACAATTTTTCCACAGACCAGTGGGGGGTTGGGGGGATGGTTGCGGATGATTCAAGCACATTACATTTATTGTGCAGTCAAACCTCTCTGCTAATGAGAATCTATTTGCAGCTGCTCCCCAGTGCTAGCATCACCACCTCAGCTCCACCAGGGATCACCAGGCATTAGATTCTCATAAGGAGCGTGCAACCTAGATTCATGGCATGCACAGTTTACAGTAGGGTTTGTGCTCCTATGGGAACCTAATGCTGCTGCAGATCTGACAGGAGATGGAACTTATGGGGTGGTGATGCGAAGGATGGTGATGCAAAGGCTGTAAATACAGATGAAGCTTTGCTGGCTCCTACACCCGCTGTTCACCTCCTGGTTTGCAGCCCTGTTCTAACAGGCCAGGGACCGTAGGAGTTGGGGGTGAGGGGAGCCACAGCTCTAGACAGTCTATTTTGTTTAACAGACTTGTGGAGCAGTCCAGAAGTTTGGTTTTCAAGAACCAAATGGGAATGGAGTTATCATTTATATTTGAAATAGAAGTCTCTTCATTGTACGTACTTTATCTTGAAAGTCTATTTCAGTTTTAAACATTACATATCTAGGAAATTATGATTTTATGCTAACACTTAAGGCAAATTTAGAATACTCACATCTAAGCAATTTAAAATTGTTGGTTAGAAATTTGTTTCCAATTCATATTCTCCTCTATACTCTAAATTTTAAAAAATATTACCCTAGACTTTTTTCCTTAGAGTATTTTCTTGTACTCTGTGTCGTTAGTGGATGATTCTGAATCTAATGGTTCCTGAAAAAGCCCACATAGTTATTAATTTTTAAGACTGACTGTGATCATTCCCAAGAAACAGGTTATTTTTAATGTTGTCTATTCCAAGCATGACCAAAGCTTCTGAAAGCGAGGGTTTGTAAGAGAAGCCATGAATCCTAAGGATATTTCAGGTTATATAACATCTTCAAGCTAAAACTGTGAGGGTAGGTCTCAAATGGTGTCTGAATACTGATTTTGGACAATGCCCTTGGCTTTTAAAAAGCTTCTGGAAATCCACGTGCACCTATGTTAGGAAACTCATTTTTCTTCCCATCCTGGGTTTTCAGATACCCAGCCAGGATTTAGGTGAATCCTGAACATCATCCTTCCTGAATATCACTCACCCCAAAGGCTGCAGTTTAATTTTTTTTTTTTTAATCTTCTACTCTTTGTCTCAAAACAGCAGGACCAAATATATTCAGGGAGAGCTGAATAAAAAAGCACTAGTAAAGCCTCCTGGCAGAAAGCCCAGGGAAAAATTATCCAACTTTATTCATTTCTTACCATCACTTTTGAAGCTCTGGTGACACATTTAGAAAAAGGGCATTTGGAATGCCTCTCTTTTCATTTGAATCACTTTCGTGTTTCTGACTTTTCTGGATTTTGTTTATTATCTTTTAGAGCATTTTGCGGAGATGGCTGCTAGTCTCAAGCGTCCTGACTCTGGTGTCTCTGGCCTCCCTGGGCGGCCTGGTCCCCCTGGGCCCCCAGGCCCCCCTGGAGAGAATGGCTTCCCAGGTCAGATGGGAATTCGTGGCCTTCCGGGCATGAAGGGACCCCCTGGAGCTCTTGGTTTGAGAGGACCAAAAGGTAAGCCATGTTGCCCAGGTAGAAACAAAAAACACACACTGCCTTTTTCAGGTATATAATCTATATCTAAGTTCAAGGAATTCACATTTTACCAATGTCTGACTATCCAATAAGACGAGAAGATGTATTGCTCTCTTTTACAATAGTGATGGTAAGGATTTGAAAACTGTTATATTGTGTTCTCTCGACTCTGCTGTACCATAACAGTAGACAAATACTAGACGTAAGGTCCCCTGACTTTCACTACTGATCTTTCTCAATTACACTGCCTCAATCATGGTTCAAAATAAACTTTACACGATCTGGTAAAGGATTATTCAGCTATTTTTTTTTTTTGTGAGACCCTAAAGTCATTGTAGAGCTCTTCTAAGTTAGCAGCCATCCTTAGAATGTTTGTGTTTGTTATTTAAACTGCCAAATTTTTTTAGCAGGATGTATGAAAAATGACACCATGAATTGAAGCTGCCTCTCTCTTCTTTTAAAAAGTGACATTGTATATTAAATTTTGATTTTTTTTTCATCTCTGCAGTACAATCCGACTTTATTCCTTCTTTCATATGTGACAGAGTTTGTTTCCCCCGTTTTTATTTAAAGAAAGTTAAGTGCTCGTGTCTAGTATTTTGCAGAAAAACAGGGTTGGGAGTGTGTTAGGTATTCAGCAGGAGTGAAGCAAGGGCTGGTTGCCTCCGGTGGAGTTTGCTAGTTGAGGGGAGTAAGTTTATCACCTTGAAGTGTATGTGCCCTGGATAATTTACATTTGAGGGGAGTAAGTTTATCACCTTGAAGTGTATGTGCCCTGGATAATTTACAGAGAGGACTCCATAAATTGAGGAGTTTCTGTATCATGATGAATGACTGACAGTTGTTTGAGGAACTTCAGAAAGTCATGACATCAAAAACAAGAGGAACTTTTTTTTTTTTTAATATTGTGCTCCAATTTGGGATAAATATTATGGTATGAATGGTCAGAGGGCAAGCAAGCTGCCTTTTTGGATCTGTAAATGAATTGCTGATGCAGTTGGCTAATTACATCCTCAGCTGGAACAATTTATTTAATTACATTTGGGTTTTTTTTTTTTTTGGCATGTGCAGAGCTGCATGTTAAAAAATGAGCTCTAATTGGGGCCTCTTGTAAGGCTGGCACAATTTCAAAGCTTTCAGAGTGGACAATATCAAATAGAGAGCAAGCTGAGAAGAGAGTTCCTCTTAAAGAAAACTGAACATTTTCTCTGAAAGAATCACATACCTATTCGTTTTGGTCCTGCTTTTAGCTACTAGTTTGGGGACTCATACCTTAGGTGCTTTCTCTATGGTTAGTCCTAGTTCAGACTGTAAACCATTTATTTCTAAGAAACTCTACTGCCTCGGTGGATTGTTGGCTTATTCGGCTCTGTTGTGCCAGAGCACAAGGATTGACGATGCCTCAACTTTCCTGAGTTCACTTGAGAGCAGTGGTCTGGAAGAGTGGCCCCCGGAACAGCGGTATCACCAGGGACCTAGTTAGGAGTGCAGATTTCTCTGGCTCACCCCAGACCCACGGAATCAGAAACCCTAGGGGTGGGGCCCAGCAATCTGGTTTAACAAGCCCTCCAGGTGATTCTGACGTGGCTAAAGGCACTGCTGGGAAACACTAGTCCATTTTCCTACTGAAATGGAACACCTTGTAGGGACTACAGACATCAAAGCCTTATTTTCTTTGCCTAACAGGAAGTCTCCATATTTGGGGCAGAGCTTAACTTTGAGCTAGTAACAGAACTCTCCTTTAAAAAGTAAAAATGGCTACGTCACTTGCTAAGCTCGAGAATCTGTCTAAAACTGCCTTTGTCAGCTTCACCTGCACTTTGGGAGTCACCTCTGGAACTTTAAAAACTACCGATGTCTGGGTCCCATTCCCAGAAATTCTGATTTAATTGGTCTGGTATTGGGATTAAAATCATCCCCAGATGATTTTAATGTGCAGCTGTGACTGAGAACCACTGTAAATAAAGGTGAGTTGTTTGGGAAGCTTCAGCAACACTGAACTGTGGCTGGGTTGGGCTGGACTGGCTCTAGCAGACGAACCTCATTTTGCAAGGAAGAAAAGTATATTTCTATATTTGGAACTTGGAAAATGTACTAAGCACTGAGTTCATTCATCAAGCATAGCTTGGTCAGTGCTGTCATACATTTGGAAATACATGATTCTAAGTAATTAGACTTGATTTTTCTTCTACTACATACATGAACAGTAGTATTTAATAGAAAACATATAGTTGTCTACGATCCAAATGTTTACAGCTCAGATTTTCCCTGATAATAAACACTCCACCATTTTGAAATTTAAAATTTCAGCCAGTTAGAGAAGAGATGTATTTCAGTCTTGCGTGTTGCCTTTCTCCCCCCATGTCTAGTAGAGAAGGGATGGTATGAGTCTTGCTCTACCATTCAGTCACTTTGAGAGTTTTTTTCTAGAGAAACTGCTATATAAGTAACCATAAGTTTTATTATTAATGCTTTTAATAGTTCAGGCTATGTCTTAATCACTTTTTTTCACCTAAAAAGTACTCTGAAGGACACCTTGGAACATTTTCATTAGGAGCTATAGTAGAAATATGCCTCAAATCAAACCTTAGACCATATCTATAGTTTTTCTTTGTTTTTTACTGACATATCTTATAAAATATAACACAAACATGTTAGGGCCAAGGCATGTGCATTTTATGCGTACACTTAATCAGAAACATGAGAGAGAGCTAGCACCCCTTATATTCACCTTGCTTAGTATTACATTAGTCTTTTGTTTCATAAATATTATTTTTAAGTGTTCACAGTATGGATTAATTTTAAGTCCCTTTGAGTAAAGCTGTATATATTTTAGTGTGAATCAAACAGACATGGCACTATGTAAATGAACGTTTGAGATATATATGTCACAATTGTGATTAACACCTTTTTCAGTGTTAACCCTCTCACATGGGGTACAGCATCAGTTATAGCTTGTGAATAAATGAAATAAATAGCAGCTATAGAGTGATGAGGATTTCCATTCTGTTTGTAATGAGCTGTTTTTCTGCTCAAACTGCATATTTTCCTTCGTACCTTATCTAAAGCTTATTTTACAAGCTCTTTATGTGTATTTTTTGACTGAGTAGGCTAGCAAAGCTTGACCTTTAGTTCCCTGAGCTGTTTTTTGTGCATCTTGAAAGAAGATATGACCAGGGTTTGAAGAAGTAGATTAACCCTGCAACATTCACAGTTTGCTGTGGAGCAGCAATTTGTACAATATACTCAGTCTTGGAGCTCACCTTAAATTCGTTTTTCTATGACTGATAACCAAAAAACAGCATTGTGACTAACACAGCAGTCTTACTCCTTGCAAGCACCATTTAAAGTTGGTATGGCTTCATGCTAGAATGTGTAAATAAGTTTAACTTTTACTCTCAGTATGAAAGCTACATTTTAATTTATAATCTTTATTTCATATCTTCAGATAATGTAGTACATTTAGAGATTCTCTTGTCATTGCAAGCCTCCAGAATTACTGTGATATGACATTTAAATTGCTAAGTTAACAAGAATGTTTAAGCTGTTAGCGTTTAAAACACTAATTGTCATATCTTCCTAATATAGTAAGGCCATATTGATGCTGTGTAACCCCCCAAAAAAACACCCAACAAACCAAACTTATGTAAATGAGTTCAACTTGAGTTCAATTTTTACATGCTATTTATATAAATTCAAATTGTTTTGAAAATGTAGTTGATTCATCATAAAAACATTCACATAAGGACATTCACAGCCAAAATCAAAGTATTGTGACTAAACATTCACTTCAAAATTAGAGATTTTTGACTATTTGACTAAGGACAGATGGTTGTACAGATATTCTATTTTTGTTGTGTACATGACTTTGTTTTTTAAATTATAATAAATTTGACTCAATATTGAATGAGGCTGGGCTGATACAGATGTTTGAAAAAAATGATTATAGAATTTGTTATGAAATGCCATTGCATCTTTTTAATAGTGTAGTAGAATAATAATACACTACTCTTATAGTAGAATAATACCTTATACAAGGAGCAATAGAAGTTATTTAGGACCAGTTAACTAAGGCATTAAGGCATTTTGTTAATGAGGCCAAGTTGCTGGGTTTGATCTCTGCAGGGGCTGGGATAATTACTGCAACTTTGTTCTGTGGCTGCTAAATCCTCAATTTCAACCAACTGTCTTGTAAATACACATGGTTGGTTGCAATCCAGAGTATGTTTCCTATAAATAATGAGTCAGTAGTGAAATGTAGACACTTGTGACAGCACAGTTTAAATTTTTAAAATTCATTAATTTATTTTTGGTGATACTAAATTTACATTGTTCAAAAATTTTTAAATGTGCAAAAAGGCATTTAGTGAAGGGTTTCTCTCCCACCCCTGTCTCCCATCTGCCTAGTTTCCTGTATCCTTCCCACTAGGTAATCACTATTATTAGTTTCTTATATATCCTTACAAGCACTGATACGTAAGGATATATGAATATATATATTCCCGACATCCTTTTAACAATAAATCATATTGCCCTTTAGCAAGTGATCTGGACTTCGCTTTTTCACTTAACAGTATGTTCTGGAGATCATTCCAAAGAGCTTCCTGGCTCCTCTTCACAGCTGCATAGTATTCCATTCCGTGGAAATACCATAATGTGTTTAACATTTTAATGGACATTTAGATTAGTTCCAATCTTCTGCTATTACAGCAAGGCTGCTGCAATGAACAATATTGTACATATTTTATTTTTGTGCAAAATATCAACATATATTCTATCTCTGTCTCTTTCTTTGGGATAAATTCCTAGAAGTGGAATTGCTGGGTAACATGCTACTTCCATTTGAAATTTTGATAGCTATCGTCAAATTACCCTGTTTTTTCATGGACTTGCTAGCATATGTTTAATTAAAATTTGAAATTTTTGCCTTTCTTATAGGTGAAAACATCCTTTTTAAAAAAAACTTTACATTTATATTGTTATGAGAATGAAGTCAGGGAATTTTTCATATATTTAAGAGCCATTTTTGTTTCCTTTTAGTGATCTGCCTGCTCATGTATTTTGCTCATTGTTTATTTTGGTTTTGGCCTTTTTGTACTGATTTTTAGAAGTCTTCATATTTTGAATCATAATAGAAAGGCCAATCTGAGGTTATAAGGTAATTTTCCCTTGTATTCTTCTGATTCTTAAATTACACTTAAATATTTGATCCATTTGTAATTTATCCTGGAATATGGTATGAGATATACATCTACCTTTTTTTCCCCCAGTTGAATAAATGGTTTTTCTAAAACCATTTATTGAATTATTCAACTTTTCCCCACTTTAAGATACTACTTTTATTATAAATCAAATTCCTGTATGTATTTGGGCCTGCTTTTGAAATTTCTATTCTGTTTCACTGGTTTATGTATTGAGGGACCAGTTCCACACTGTTTTTAATTGGTTTACTATCTCATAGGATTAATTCCATTCATGTTGCATTGCTTTTTTGGAGTTTTTGTGAATTTCTTGGCTAATATGTTTTTCTATACAAACTTTAGAATTACCGTTGGTTAAAAAAATGTTTTTGTTTTATTGGGAGCATGATGAAAATTCAGCTTAGAATTGACAACTTTTTATGATGATGTCATTCCATTTAAGAATATTTTTTAAGTCTTCTTGTATCCTTTAGAAATGTTAAATTTTTTTTCATCTTGGACTTGCATATTTCTGATCAAGCTTATTCCTATTTTATTTAATATTTTAATTGCTACTAAAAATGTTATCTTTTAAAATTACATCTTATTACTGGTTGTTTGTATATATGAAAATGATTGATGTCCATATATTCTGTACCTTGCTAGTTCAGTGAATTCTCTTATTGTTTGTAGTAGTTTTTGAGTTGATTTTCTAGAGTTTTAAGATGTATCCTCATATCATCTGAAAATAGAGATGGTTTTAACTCTTCAAATCAAATGATATATAATAGTGATAAAATAGGCATCTTGACATTGTTCTGATTGTAGAATTGCTTCTTGTGTTTCCCATTAAGCATTGTGCTAGTTTTGTATTGAAATAGATACATTTTATCATGTTAAGGAAGTGTACCCATTGATTCTTATTTTAATGACTATTTTATCAACAATGCATATTCAGTTTTGTCAAATGTCATTTTGGTATCTATGGATATAATTTTTTTTTATAGGAAAGCTCACAGGTAGATGGATATGACAATTTGATATTTTTTCCTGTAGATTTATCAATATGATGAACTTGATTTTTGTCTTGCTGCATACTTTCTAAAATCAAGTTTATGGCAACTTGATGACCTTTTAATTTCTGGATTTTGGGTTGCTTAAAGTTTAAAAATATATAAGTTTATTTTCATGGATACATAGAAGAATAACATTTCTTTAATAAAATGCAGGTGACTTGGGAGAAAAGGGAGAGCGTGGCCCTCCAGGAAGAGGTCCGAAAGGTTTGCCTGGAGCTACAGGTCTTCCAGGTAAGTGTGTTGTTTGGCAGGGTGAGGTGGAGAAATTGGTAGCAAGTAGAATAACATTTTAAAAGAATTGTTGTTTGATCACTTAAGCATATCAGTTGATCATAATGGCTGGCAGAAATGTTTAAAGACCACCTTTAATGAAGAGTTAAATGACCTGCAAATTATATCTGTAGTCTCTGTGAGAAAATTGCTATCAGGACTTGAAATATTAATTTTTTAAATAGATGCTATAAGAAAAATAGTGTCAAGGTCCAGGCAAAATGCACTTGTTATGAAATTCTAAATGAATGGGGTCTTATACATTTCTAACCCAATTTCCAGTTTCTAATATATATATTTTTTAATCTAACATGCCAGAGCAGCAGGAAAATTAACCTGTATTTCAGCTATTCATGTTGCACAGGTAGTAAATGAAATTCTGTTTCAAAAGCTCCCCTTTCAGACATTCAGACCCTCTAAAAACTCATATCCAAAAAAAAATACAAACCTGAACATTCCTACTCAGAGCCACAAAGAGCCACACACAGCCACGCATCACAGCTGCGTCAACGGAGGCAATAGAATAGCCCCTGTGTCAAGAGCCCAGATTCTCTCACTGGGTGTTCTGTTCTATTCATACACTGGCTACTCTGTCACCAGAGTCCACGCTGGAACACATGCATCCATTGGGAAGTGGTTTACAAGCCCAAATGTAGAAATGGCATAGCAGGGCCGAAAGCCAGTTCAGTTAAGAGCATAAATGATGTGCACCTTTCCAGCAAATTCTCTCTTACAGTGGCTGAGGCAATGGCTTAGGAAAGCTCCCAAAGCCCTAGGTGTCTGTTGCTGAGGACAGCTGAGGTGAGAGGGGCTGCACATTAAAAAAAAAAAAAAAATGAGGTGATCCTTGCTTCCACAATGGAGGATTTGGAAAACTTGGTTTAGGGAAATTTAGGAAAAGAAATTACTGCTTTCTAATTCTGCCAGAGGGTTACCTATGTAATCATGGCTATAATTATAGCCCCAAACATCATTGCTTTCCAATTATCCATTTCATTGCTCCTGGGGATTGCTTTCTCATTAAACTTTTTAAAAAATATATGAATAATATGTCTGGAGGTAGCTCAAATAAATAGTGACTTTCTAAAACTGATTCATGGGCCTGTCAAGATATTTTCACAAATTAATACAGTTTTGTGATTGCAAATGGAAAATTTATGATTGGGGGAAAAAAAAAGGAAAATCTGGTTGAAACTAACTGGGATCAAGAGGAGGTTTTAGTATACAATAAAGTCTGCATTCATTGATGGATATTTGGAAGAGAGAAAGGAAATAGAATACTAAGAGTGCTTTTCTTCTTTACCAGTATTACTAATAGGGTTTAGAGCTGATAAAATATCATCATCACAGTTTACTTCCTTATCTGTCTACTTACAGGATAGCTCTCCTTCTCTCATTTGACAAATCACTTAACAGTTCTTGAACCAACAACTTGCATTATTGGCAACATTTTCCTTTTTGTAAACGTTATTATGGTTTCTAGTGATTCTTACTTTCAAAAAATCTATTGATAAACCCACATTTTAAGTTTAAAAATGGGAAAATTGAGGAAGACGAGTTCTGTACGTGCACCGTCCCAGACTGCCACAAGGAAGCACATTATTTCCCATCTGCAGTAGCCACTGGAGCTGATTGACGGGCAAGGGAAGGGGGATGCTCTTCAGCCATTGCTCAGTTGGGGAGGGGCTTTGCTGGTTTGCTGTTTTTAGTACATCAGACCACCACAAAATCAATTATAAATATTGGCATGCAAAACCCATGTGTAGGCAAGATGGTAGGGTACAACAAGCTCATCATTTGCAGCTCTCTGTGGGCTGCCTCATGAAAAAGAAATCAAGTTTGTTATAGCTGGCCTTGGAATTTAATCTTATTAATTAATCTGATTTGTTAAGACATTTTGTGGACTCTCTTTTTGAGGACTCCTAAGATCTGCCCTTTCTCTTTGTCTTTTCCTTTTCCTTTCTTCTTCTGGCCAGTCCTCTCCCCTTTCTTCCCAGGCCCACCTCCAAAATCATCGCCACCTCTCTCTTCTATGTCACTGATGATCCCTCATTTCCTTCCACCTGTCTCACATTGAAGCTCCCTCTTCTTGCTTTCCTCCTTCTAGTTACTATGCTCCAACCTCTGTAGTCTTTCTTATTTTAGACCTTTGTTTACCTTTCAGTTGAGAGGATATCTGACATTATTTATTGAAAAATCTGAGTTCCAGATTATTTTTCAAGAATGTACGCTAACTTTCAAAAGCACGCAGGTGCTGGACGGGAGGGGTCTGCTGCTGGGTCAGTGCTTTAGCTCGCAGGCAGGGAGGGCCCGTATTTAGCATACTCAGTCCACTGGGGCTTTGGTTTTTAGGTCAGCTCACATTCTCTTGTCTACACTGCGAATGTTTTCAGCTAAAAGTTTCTCAAGTCAGTCAAGTTTCTGACAAGAGCTTTTTGGGTCATTCTTCCCCTAAAGCTAGCACTCTGAAAATGGGCTGTTTGGAGCATGGCCTCTACGGTTCAGATATCCTGGGTTCAAATTTTGACTCTGACACTTACTATCTTTATGGCATTGGGCAAGTTTCTTAATTTCTATGCACCTCAGTTTTCCCATTTATAAAATAGTGACAACAATGACATCTCTCTGATGGGGTAATTCTGAGAATGAAAGAAACTCAATCTATGCAAAAAGTTCTTAGGACAATTCCTGTCTGTAGTAGGCATTCAAGAAATGTTGGTTATTAGTACTATTATTAATATATCAAATCTACTTTTTGCTTTTTGAGGTGGATGAAGGAGAGCTGCGGGCAAAGCTGGACCCCAGTTAAGCCCTTACAGCTTTTTTTCTCTTGCTTTGGATCAGCAGTAGTAGGTTACTCATCTCTCAATCAGCACGACCCCTGATCCCCAGACTGTGTCTCCTTCAAAATCTACTTCCACTCTAAGTCAGAATCACAAAGTACTAGTTAGCAGTACATCTATTTCATTGGTTAATTGTCCACCAAGAGGCTGGACCATTTTTTAATTTCCTGTAGAGCTTAGACTGTGATTAGGAATGTGATTTCTGGTCTCTTACAAACATAATAGTAATAGGACTTTAAGGCCTGGAGGCCTTCAGTGAGACTCTTTGCAGGAGCTTATCTGGAACCTTCTAGATAAATATACATCTTACCTAAAAGAACAACCCTGCAGAACAGCATATTCTGCAACTTGCTTTCTTGTCCTTTTTCCTAGATTTGGGGCTCAAACCCTCCAGAATGGAGAAAAGATCATTTGATCATTCTTAGTGCTAACATATCTAACATATTTTTAAAAAATGTAACTAATACCTTCATTATCTATCAGTTATTAGAATTCCTTTATTCTTTCTAGGCAGTTTTAGTTCTCTGACTACAGTGCTATAATTCTATGTCTCTGTTCAGTGTTAAGTATTACCTGCCCTTTCGGGTTGTGATGCTACATTGCTTACTGCGGACCATAGATTTTTATTATAACCATTACATTGACTATCATTTTGGCTATAGTGCTTTGTTTAAAAAGGGCACATATATTATCTAGTTTGTTTCTCACAGCCAGAAGTAGGCAGGGCAAGTATTTAAGAAATCCGGCCCCTACAGCCTGGCTGCCAGGGCTTGTGCACTATTATTTATCTCTTAGTGCTTCAGTTTCTTCCTCTTCACATGGGAATAACCACATCTACCTTGCAGAGTTATTTAGGAGGACATATGTGCATGTTCATACATGTAAGGTGCTTGGGACAGTGCCTGGCATATGGAAAACACTCTGCTAATTTAGCGGTTGTTATTATTGTTACTCTTTTTACATTTGAGAAAATATAGACCTCCAAAGTCACAGGTTCTGGCAAAGGTCTCTCTGGTCATAAGGCCTCTCAGGTTATAATGAGGCAGATATTCATGCTTCTGGAGTCTAAGTTCACACAGTGGACAAGATGATGGGCTGGCTGTCTGAAACTATGCTTCGTTTGTTTTTGCCACCCTTGCTATGTGACTTGGGCATGTCCCATAATCACTTAGGGTCTCTTCTGCGTCTCACAGAGCCGTGGGGATCGCATTTGTGATCCCTGAGACTTTACGGGTCAGCTAGTGTTACTGTTTTGTTGGGTTGTCTCGTTAAGAGTAACCATCTCTGTTTGCTGCCACTGAATGTGCCCATTTGGGAGCAGTTCCTTGGCACTCTGAGAATTTTAAGGAAAAATGGATCCTGACTTCCTTTTTGTACATTCGAACTCACTAGGGAAAGTAATAAATTAAGAATCATTTGTATGTGAACAACACCAGGAATGTGACTTGTGAGCTGAGATGCTTTTCCCTTCTTGGACATGGAGGTTAGAGCTGGCTTTGTGCTGGACCACACTAGGCTACAAGGATATTCCATTTTCTTGTGCAAAGTTTGAAGATAGGTGAGATTTATTTATGAACATTGTTAAAAAAAAAAAAGCACCCAGTTTCCGCCTGTGTTATAGTAGCCAATTATCCCATTTCCATTGCTGCAGCTATTTTATTTGGTTGTGGGGTCTTAAACTAATTTACACCAATTCCTTAAGCATATACTGCTTTGTGGAATACCATAAAAGTAAGCTCAGTATAAGAAATGTAAGAAAGTCCCTGGCACATACAAAAAATGTACACAACGGATGGATTAATCATCAGATACCCTATTTAATGCTGAAAGTTATTCGCAGTTTTTGTTTTGCCCACATACACGGTCCCTTTCATTCTATAGCATGTATTAGGTAAGAGGCTGCCCCCTTCAGAACGTTCCAGCTAGGATTGGCCTTCAACAGTGTAACATGCCTACCCTCTAGTGTTGGCACAGAGAATGACATCACTATTCATTTTTTTAAAAAAATCATGAAATGTTTGGCAATAACATTTAAAAATTTTATTTTTTAAATTGACATATAATAGTTAAATTAAAACATATTTATGGTGTACATTGTGATGTTTTGATGCATATAATATATAGAGCTCAGATCAGGGTAATTAGCATATCCATCATCTCAAACATTTATCATTTATTTGTGTTGGGAACATTCAACATTTTTATAGGTTCTTGAAATTTCAGAAAACTGTGTAATCATTAGGCAGTTAAGTTAGTATAGCTAACACACCCGAGCCAGGCAAAGCAGAATGAGGACACTTCACATCCGTACTGTCTCTTTTCCTTAAGAGTTGCATGGTTTGTGGATATCCATTAATGCAGCTGCTGGGCTAACCATTTATGCCTATTTTGTGAGCAGGTGTAGTGAATCAGCTTCACTTCTTGAGTGACTTAAACTGTGACATAAGGTCTCCCACCAGTGAGGCTCCCACACGAGTTTAGAGCACCCTTGAGAGCTAATGCCCTGTGTCAGGACTGATCAGAAACTGACAATCTGTTATGTTAAGGCTGACTTTTTTCTCTGGCATTTCTATAGGGCAAAACCTCAGAAAAATATCTTAGTTTCTTATGATAAAGCCATGGAAGAATCTATAGTACTCTCAGTTATTGTGCCTCTTTCTACTCCCTGGTCAACTCAGGCCCAGTGAATTAAACAAACACCGCTATCACCACCACCCCTCTGCAGAGTTGTTAGCAAACCAACAGGTATGAAAATGCAGTTGAATTAGGGCTATGGTTAAGGGTCCTAATTTCTAACTCTAGTACTTTCTAAGTATATAACTATGGACAATTATTTAATAACCTTCCTAACTCTCAGTTTATACATGAGAAAAATGGCTTCAATAATGAGCACAGTGTATGGCTCATTATTTAGTAAAAACATGGTAAAGGGAAAACGTTTTTATTAAGTGTTGGTGATGCTGACGACGACATCATCCAAAGCTCTAAAGGGCAAATTGCTATGTTTGCCAAAGGCAGAATTGGACTAGAGGTGTTTTTCATAAAATAAATCAAAGGTAGACAGGATGGCTTCATCAAGTGTTTTCTCAAAGGATGAGCAGAAATTTGGAATAAACTCAGCAAGCTGAAAAAACTTCTGGAATGTGTTGAAACAAGAAGTAAACATGAAAATATAAAAAGCTTTCCTTCTGCTTTTTAATATTGTGTGTTAGAGAATAAATTCCCTTACATTTATGGTTTTAGGCAGGGGGCTGCCCTACAAATGTTGGAAAAAAATGTATTGCTTGCTAACATTTAAAAATTGGGAGATATTTATCTAAAGACTCAGCTTGCTGGCTTCTCTTGAAAATGATCGGAAACCCGGGCAACACTGGCCTGTGTCCCCCATAGCAGCTGTCAGCTGGAGCCGGGCCTTGCCAGCCTCCACTCTCCAGATCACCACGGGCCTCGTTCCTCCTCCCTCTTACCTCCATGACACTGATGGGGGATACCAGTGGCCAATTTTCATTACTCTTGTACTATAAGTTTTCTTTTAGTAAAAACAGTGGGCAATTTCTTAATCCAGGCCCATGTTTTTATATTAGGAATCCATAAATTTTTTCTGTAAAGGACCAGATTCTTTGGCTTTAAGAGCCCTGTGGTCTCTGTTGTAGCTACTCAACTCTGCCCTTGTGGTGCAAAAGCAACCACAGACGGTATGTCAACAGATGACCTTGGCTGTGTTCTAATAAAACTATTTACAGAAACAGAATTTGGCTCATGGGCTGAAGTTTGCCCACCCTTGATCTACGTTACCTGCCCAGCTCCTATGGTCATTTGATTTTCTGCCTCTCCTTCGGGCATTTTCTCCTTCTAATCTTGATTTGATTTTGTTAAGGCAGACCTGGTAAGTCTCATTCGGGACATTTATACTGAGAAGGTACGAGAAGATCACCTTTTATATACATTTAGACCTGGCTTATCTTTTAAACCTTAAAAAAATAAATGAACTTAACCTTTAACTGCTCCCAGTGTCAGGGGATCTGAATAGGCACTGCTAAAGGCATAGTTCTGGTGTAGCCTCATTTACGGATGCCGTGGATTAGGGAGAAGCTTTCTGCGGGGTGGGGCTCACTGTTGGAAGAAATCACATAATCCTCTGTTTCATCACAACTCAGCATAGTTCAATGAAAGCTTATGGGGTAAATTAGGGGAAATTACATCTCTTCCTTAAAACTTATTAATATTTTGCCTGATGAAATTGCTTTTTGTGGATCTAATTGTAAGCACAAGAGGAAGAATGAGATGTTATGTAAAACAGGATCTCTAACCTACCTTCCTTCTAAAAATGTGAGATATATGTAATGAGACCACTGAATAAGACCAGACCACTATAATAGGACCAAAAATGACATACGCAATAAGACCATTAAAATAGAAAAGGAAAAGTGAAAACCATGGAGAAAGACAGAAACTAAGTAAACCTAAACAATATGTAATTAAACATGTTGATATGGCTTTCTGCTTTTTGGCTGATGACCAAGTTAAGATGGCTGAGATGGAGTGAGGATCTCTATAATATCATATTATCATGGCATATACACTTTCTTTTACACTGATTTCTCGTCACCATCTTTGCATTAATAGTATCAAAGCACCACTGGTGCAATGGGGTAAACATTCAGCAGAAGTTCCTCATTGTCATGGGGTGCCATGCCTCAGAGGATGTGCCCCATTGGGTGGAAACATACAATTGTTGAACATGGAGAAAGGAAGCCATGCAAGAGATGCCCCCAAGGAACTTGCTATGGTGGGGTAAGCCCCCTGGGGTAAGCCACTGAGGAGAATATCATGAAATTTTGTAGAGCTCATGGCACAGTCTTCTAAAAGACAATAATATCTTAATAATTGTAATAGTAGCCCTTATTTATCAGGTGCTTTCAATCACAGAATTTAATCATAAGGAAGGTATTCTCGTATCTTACAGACGAAGAAACTAAGAGGTTAGTGACTTGCTAATGTCACACGATTTGTGAATGGCAGAGCTAGAACTTAAAGCCATTTGTGTGTTTCCAAAACTTGTGTTTTTAACCAGTGAATTATACTTCTTGCCTGGGTGTTGCTCGCCTATTAGACATGAGGAATGCAGGAATGCTGCCACTGCATGCAGTGCTGTTCAGAAGAAATACAGTGTGAGCCACAAATGTGATTCACATGTATGATTTTAAATCCTCAAGTAGCCACATTAAAAAGGTAAAAAAAGCAAGCGAGATTAAGTTTAATAAAGCAGTTTACTTAATCTACTGTGTGCAAAATATAATTTCATCATGTAATAGATACAAAAATTATTAATGAAATAGCTTATTTTTTTACACTAAGTCTTTAAAATCCAGTTGTTCTTTATATTTACAGTTCATCTCCATTTGGCTTAGCTACATTTCAGTGCTCAATAGACACGTGGCTAGAGGCTACCAGAGTGCACAGTGTAGCCCGACTGACACTGAGGTCTGTTTTTTTTTTTTTTAATTTCCATGCAACTCAAGTCCATTGAAGGGATTTTATCATCCTTATCAGTCATCACTCAGCATTTCTGCCAGTTTGCAGCTACGAGGATTCTCCTGTTCACATGTGCTCTCTTTTATGTGTTTCAGGTGACCCAGGCCCTGCCAGCTATGGGAGAAATGGCAGGGACGGTGAGCGAGGGCCCCCAGGGGTGGCAGGAATTCCTGGTGTGCCGGGGCCCCCAGGACCTCCCGGCCCTCCCGGTTTCTGTGAGCCCGCCTCCTGCACCGTGCAGGCCGGTCAGCGAGCCTTTATCAAAGGGCCCGATCCCTGAGAGGCTTAGTGCTGCAGGGCTCTCTGCATAGACCACGCCTGGTGAAGGAGAAAGGCCACCCGAAGCTGGGGAAGGATGACGATTACCTTCCACGTGATTACAGAGGTCCTACTTGACAATCAGATTTAGAAGAATGGTGCTATTCACTAAGTCCTCTTCCCTTCCCTTGGAGGGAAGCGAGCAGAGTCATTGGTTAACAAAACACACACACAAACCTCCCTTTAAATAAATTTATAATCCTGTTCCCAGGATCTTGAACTTTAATGTGCTATACATATGTGATATATTTTGGGCCACTGTGCCAATAAACAAAAACAACTGTTTGTTTTACCTCAGTTGCAGTAGTTATTTGCATTTTTTATTTAGATGTTCTCAGATTATTGTTTCAGTTATATAGAAGATTACTAGCCTAGTTGTGAAGAAATCCCACTACACTCAATAGAACCGGTGCTTAAAATCCCATCCATGGGCTCTCTCAGGAGTGGCGAGAAGGGGCTATGTCACCTGAAATGATTTTCTTCTATCACATGTTAGTTTCCATCTTCAGCCTGAATTTTTGTTGAACTGTTATGTACTGTACCCCAAACCTGTTAATATTTTGAGCTCTTCTATGTGAAAACAAAGAAGGAATTTTAATACCCTGGCATGCATAAATTTTATTGACGAGACTATTTATTTTAAAGGCTTGAGGTAACATCTCTGGTTGTACCAAAGAAATAAATATGGTTTCTCTTAATCTCTTGCATGCTTTTTTATAAATAACCACGTTCAACAAAAAGGAATCACTGAACTTATTTAGATATATTAAAAAATTTTAAATTACTGGTAGTTCTATAGAACTGTGGTCTCCAAGCCCTGGGCTGTGGACCGGTACTGGTCGGTGGTCTGTTAGGAAGTGAGCTGCACAGCAGGAGGTGAGCGGCAGGTGAGCAAGCCAAGCTTCATCTGTTCATCTGTATTTACAGCCGCTCCCCATCCCTCGCAGCACTGCCTGAGCTCCGCCTCTGCCCTCCTCCCCAGTCCATGGAAAAATTGTCTTCCGTGAAACCAGTCCCTGGTGCCAAAAAGGGTAAGGACCACTGCATATGTTTACAATATTAGTGTTTTTTTCCACACACAGTAATTAAGAAGCCCTTACTATTCTACAGAGTGCTACCCTGTGACAGTTGTGTGTGTTGTGTACGGGCAGAGCTTCATGGACCTTTCTGGAATTCTAATGAAAGCTATGGACCCATACCCCAGAAAAATGCAAAAATGCATATACATTTTTTGTATAGCATTTCAGAGATTTCATGGACTCCTTTAATTCCAGCCTTGCTTTGTTTCTAGGTTAAGAACCACTGCCTTCATTCCAATGGTTTGTTAGCTCTCTCCTAGTCAGAACTTTATTGCTGCAAAAATCATTTATGTTTCACCATTTCTTATAAATTTTATAAAGGCAGCTCAACTAAAGCACTTAATAAGATGGGTATTTCCTGACCACTCAAGCACTTTCTATTTATGTAATCATATTGGTTTGCTATTTCCTTAACATTGACTTGAACTATCCAACACAGACTTAATATACTCACTTTATGTCACAGCGCATATGAGTGACTTGTCCTAGGGCATAGAAAAACAGCTCAGAATAGTCAATATCTCTAGTTAGTTTATGGAACTCAATCTCTCAAGTTAACGGGAAGCAAGCACTAATAGGATTTTTGATACCACTTTCCATATGTTTTAAAATTCTAGTCCCTAGTTGTTTTTGGTTAAATCAATCATTATATAATCTGTATTTGGATTTCTTTAAAACTGCTTATAGCATATAGTTCTGTGCTTCTAGCATGAATTGTGCTAAAATCTAGCAAAGATTCCAACCTGGCTGTAGAGATTAGTGTCATTTACACAGACTGAAAGGATGTTCTTCCTCTTGTCTGGAATATGATTTTTGGAAACGGAAGTATCTGCTATAGCTCCCTAAAATAATCTTTATAAAAATGGCAAACTTTTTCAGGAGCTGAGACACAAAATAAATTCAAAGAAATTATCTTTTCACCAAAGTGCTTTTATTTTAACTGGCGTGACATAATCAAATACAACAAAAGAAAAATTAGATAATCAAATAAAGTATTTCTAAGTTCTATATTAATAAGAAAATTAAAAAAAATAAAATTTCAAAGAACAGTTCATCAACTTTTACAAACCTCATATATATTAATATAAAGGCTGTACAACAAGCTCCACAGATACGGGAAACAACATTGGAAACAACCACTTACAAATAGATTATGCAAAACTACCACATTCCAAAATGGCAGGAACAATCAATTATCAATTTCAGGTAAGTGAGACAGTTTACGGAAGCAATAGATACTTGAGTTAGAAATTGCAAAGAAAAGTGCCCAGAAAATCCTTTCCATGAAAGAGTTGAATTTGACCAAGAATACCTCTCTAGCAAAATAGAAATCTCCAAATCGTCTTTGAGAGATTTTATAAAGTTGGATGAAGTGTCAACTGGAGCATTCACTGAGAGAAGAATGTGTAAATATTTAAAGTTGGTGAGAACTGGCATGTTAATTGAGGGCAAATGATTTCTGATTTATTTCTAGTCCAGGCTTCATCTCAAATATCTGCCAGGTTGGTTATAGAACTATGAAAATCACTTCCCAGTCTGAGCACATAAATTCACTGGCATGGTTTTAAGTAATTGGCTTCTGTATAGCAGAAGATTGTGAATGACTTGACTTGTCACATCAGGTTAGGTGATCAATTATTATTTGTGGATACTTTATATTATGGATACTACACCAATATTACTATTCTTAAACAGCATTAGTAAACTCTGATTTGTCACCTGACGTAAGCTTAATATAAATCCCTCCTTTAGAAGATCACCTCTGATTGCATTATTTAATTTTTTGGCTATAAGAGTGTTTCTGAGGTATTAAAATGTCTGCATTTAAAAATGAACCAACGTAGGTGGAAAATCACTAGAAATACATAAAAATTATTCCAAATATCAAGAATGATATTGGAAAAGGACTGAAAAATGAGTGAAAAAGCAGTATTAAGGAAAAAAATACTAGCAAACTAGTAATCTTCCTGTTTATAAATGGGCAATTGACATAAATTATTTTAAGTATCTTTTTAAGAGAATATTTTTGTTCAATAAACACAGGTCAAGTCCTTTTTTTGTCATATAGTAAAATAAATACTTTTCCATTTTGTACTTAGTTATTTTAGTGAACTTGTGTCCCAGGACATGTCAGTTTTCAGTACGTATACCTCAGTAAATATTAAATCCAATGGGCTAACTGTAATAATGTCTGTCTATAAATACACATACTCAAATGCTCCTTAAATAACTAGAGGAAGTATAACATATTGATAGATCTGGGTATCAGGAAGAGGATGCTGACTGATAATTATTTTTAGTTTCAGTAAATGGCAATCCATGCCAATTTTCTGCTTAACATGCCTTCACACATTGCTCTTGACTTCAAGTTATCTAAAATAACTGGAGAGAGAACAAATGAGGAAAATTGTGTCTAAGAAACTAGCTTTCTGAGATGTGTCTGAATTTGTCTTTGGCCTACAAGTTGAAAATTTGTGTGTGAAAATATAAAATTCCTTAGAGAGCACCTAGTTAATTCATCAGAAGGGAACGAACCTGCAGATAAGAATATTTCACTGCTATGACCCAGTATAAATTAATGTCTAAATCCACTGGCATGTCTTAATGTAATTAATTTCTGTTAAGAAAACATGCTATGTATTTACCTACTTATTGCCTGTTATCTTATTACTAATGATGTAAGAGCTTATATTTATGAGAAAAGCTAATTGTGAAAGTTCTTATTCAGGAACCTCTACAGCAATTGAGTCTCAAATGATTTTAGTGAGGTGATCACTCTGGGGGACAAAAGTCCCACAGTACTGCCAGCTTTCTGACTTTTGTTTCTGCTTATAATTCTCATCTGAAATCATTAGACCAGGCTTTTTATGAGCTGCCAGGGAGATGGGTTATAAATCTAATGATTCATGTGTCAAACAGAACTATAATTACCAGCATAACCCTGGTAAACATAAACCCTGCGATAGATCAATTACAGCTTCCTTGGACAGCTGTGGGGTTCACACTTGGTACAAGAGCACTTTGGGAGCATCCCTGTGGTTGACACTTTTAGAATGAAACTGAAGTGTGGCACTTCAGCCACAAGAAATAATGAAAGTAGATATGGCACTAATAACTGCACCTTAGAATTCCCTGATTTAGGGTCAAATCCTTTATTGCTGAGATAGGCTACAAACTCATTGTGCGCAATGAATATATAGCAATCAAGGGCTCAAAGCATTATATATATCCATGTGGGATTTAGAATAAAAGTAGTGCCATTCCATTTAACGTGAGTAGATTGAACTAAACATTAAATAGTTTGATAAGGTAAGATAGAGAACAAACAAAATGGGGGAAAATACATCCTAAATGTTATTTTAAAAATAAATAGTTGTAAAATATGCCTATACAATCTGAATTTAAATACATTAATACACTGAAAAATATTTATCCCTAAAATATACTTTAACACAGCAAAATAAAAAGTTGTAAAATAGCTAGCATCTTTACACCCACAATCTTATCACGGTCAAGCAACACGCATGCGTCTGATAAACTGAAATCTTATTTAACTACCCTCTAATTTTAGTGAATCTTCCCACTTTATTTGTATTCACTTTTGACAAATTCATGAAGCAAGTTAGCGAACTCCTTGAGTTGTACCACATATCACTCACTATTGGATTTGAACTTGAAATTTTTTCCCATTTAGGTTTCCTGAGACTTAGCTTTGGTCTTTTTTTTTTTTGAGACAGAGTCTCGCTCTGTTGCCCAGGCTAGAGTGCCGTGGCGTCAGCCTAGCTCACAGCAACCTCAGACTCCTGGGCTCAAGCGATCCTACTGCCTCAGCCTCCCGAGTAGCTGGGACTACAGGCATGCGTCACCATGCCCGGCTAATTTTTTCTATATATATTTTTAGTTGGCCAGATAGTTTCTTTCTATTTTTAGTAGAGACGGGAGTCTCACTCTTGCTCAGGCTGGTGTCGAGCTCCTGACCTCGAGAGATCCACCCGTCTCGGCCTCCCAGAGTGCTAGGATTACAGGGGTGAGCCACTGCACCTGGCCTTACCTTTGGTCTTAAAAGCCTGTCATATCTTTCATTTTTGCTATGCTGGATCTACTGTCTGAAGGAATTTTCCCTGTGTTCACCCATGCTTCATTCAATTTAACCAAACTGATCAGTTACTCTGGCATAATTTTGTTGAGTAAAATGTTTGGATTATAGCTACAGCTATACCACACCTTAAAAATGAAAACTATCATTTGTCTTGTTTTCTGAAACTTCCAGTGGTTGAACAAATTAACGTAATTAATGCTACTTTAGCAGCCAATTAACACATGAATACAATTCAATGGGCTAAGTCACTTTGAAGTACATAGGCTTAAAAGATACAAATCCAATTCTTTTCTGAACCTCCTCCTCTCAGAAGCCTGTGTAATCTTTGAGTGAGGTAGAGGGTATAAAGGCAGAGTGCTTTTACACCACAACATTGAAGTATTAAGAAACAAGAGTGGGAAACCACAACAGGAAACACTTGTGTGTCTCAAGAAAGTGGACACAGACAAATGTGAAAAACAATAGCAATAAACAAATCTGCAAAACTACTCCGAGGATTCATTAAACAGCTCCAGCATAACACTTGCCCTAGAAATTCTCCATCCTGCTACTATAAATGTTAGGAAAGTAAAAATGGTATTTTGAAAAAACAGTGTTCCTAATCTTGCTTCTGTAAATAGTGATAGGTGTTTAGAAAAATAGAAACATTATTCAAATCTAATTGTAAAATTTTAAGCACATCGAACATTATGGAGTTCAGACATTGTATAATTTTAGAAATTGTCTACTTCTTGTGATAAGCTAAATCTTTTTACCTGTCTGTCAAAAGAGAGTATGTATCCTGTCTGAAAGGATGATTACTTAGGTGTCTTCATATTAATCACTAAAATATGAGGGTAGTGTACAAAGTTATGAATAGTAAATTTGCACGTTAAATAGCTATATGTGTGTGTTTATCTATATATGTATATATCCACTGAAGAAATAAAACTGAAACAGTCAACAAATCAAAGGTATAGTGCCTGCTTCATAAAGATACTTAAAATTAGGAAAAACATAAATTAACAAAAAAAAATGAGTTACAAAAGTAAAAAAAAAAAGTGCAAGGGCAAAGGTCTGATTTCATTGTCCACTAAACTGTTCCTAGCCTCGTATTTCTGTGAGTCTGTTCAGTTCTTCTGAACAAATTGCTTTAAACACCATCTTGTGGACAAAAGGAGGTATATCATAGGTTCCCAACAGATGAGAAAGACTGAACAGCTAAACCTTATTTAACTCCTAAAACATACTCATAAAAAATTATGAGCCAAATATCAAAGGACAATTTTTACAGACAACATATCTTAAGATAATTACTTAAGCTCTATAAGTGACTAAAATTTTAAAGTTTCAACAACATCATGAAATATAGAAATAAGCATATGGGGTTACTTTACATTATGATCACAGGTACAAAGTTTAAAAGGTTAAGACTGGCTGTGTTCTGTTGTAGTTAGGAGTAATGGTAAATGTCTTCAGTTGGAAAGAACAATGAACAAATTCATGCATTATTTTTCCTTTTTTCTTTAGATTCCAAAGACCACAAATATTAATTGAAGTCATCTCTTGTTTGCATAGAAAGACTTCTATCTGAAAGTGTTAACTGATCTTGGAATAATATGCAAGACTGGAATTCAAACATACTTGCATATGGAAATCACAGTTTTAATATCCAGGCCCATAATTATTTTTATTTATTTATTTATTTATTTGAGACAGAGTCTCACTCTATTGCCTGGGCTAGAGTGCCATAGCTTCAGCCCAGCTCACTGCAACCTCAAACTCCTGGGCTCAAGCAATCCTTGTTTCTCAGCCTCCCGAGTAGCTGGGACTACAGGCATGTGCCACCATGCCCAGCTAATTTTTTTCTATATATTTTTAGTTGTCCAGCTAATTTCTTTATATTTTTTTAGTAGAGACGGGGTCTCACTCTTACTCAGGCTGGTTTCGAACTCCTGAGCTCAAACCATCCGCCCGCCTCGGCCTCCCAGAGTGCTAGGATTACAGGCGTGAGCCACTGCGCCTGGCTCTATTTTTCTATTTAAATACTCATGTTATCTGGAGTGCAAATGAAATAATTCATGAAATTTGATAATTCTTCTCCCCTGCTGTGGACATCTCTGACATCTATGTGGAAATAAACATGTATCTTGGAATGGAATAAAATGGTACAAGAGATTTGGCAACCACGAAGTTATTTACAGGAAAATTTCCCACCCTACTTTGGGGCCCAAATTATTTACTTTCTTTTTATTAAAGGAATTAGGAAATGCCAAATCTCCACTTCATTTGGTGTTATATTAGCTGGACCCAGCATTTCATGCTTCCCTTTGTCGCATATCATGTATATAGAGCCGAGGCAGAAAAAAGGATCTGCAGGTAAATAATAGAATGGGGTGAGATAGGGCTTGGACCATGGGGACACAGCCCATTTTTTTCTAGTTATGTCAAAGTTAGTCAGATGTCCCAGTTACAAAAAATGAGCCTGAATCATTGTGATAGCTCCATTTTGTAATATGAATCATATTATATTATATTTCCACCTCCCTCCCTTTCCTTCTCAAATTACCTGAAAAAATCCAAATCTTTGGAACAAGATAAACCAGTCAAGCATTAAGGGAATTTGAAAAAAGAAAGATTCCTAGATATACAATTTGTAAGGAAGGATGCATGACATGTTTTGTAGACTAAAAATGGATAGAATTTATAAAACAAAATGAATTGTGTCTTTTTATGTATATGAAAGGATCAACTAAAAAAAATCCCCCCCAAATTGATCACCATCAGCAAAAAAGTCCACAAAAACATTAAAATGATAAAATGAACACTTTTAAATTAGCAAAGAGGCACAAAGAAAGATAAACAACCTATTAATTAATATGAAAAAATAATCTTTGAAAACATAAAATGTTTAGCTTTAGGACAAATTCAAGTAAATTAATATGAGTGGCAGATAAATTGCAAGCTTTCAGAAAATTCAACAAATTAAAAGTTCAAGATATACACATAGCACCAAATTTTAGATCTATGTACACTTTTTTGGGATAAATTATCATTTTACTAAGAAAACACATATGTATATTCCAATTGTGTGAGTTTAAAACACAGCACCATTGTAGGTATTGCACAGGAAAGAAAATCAATTTAAAGTTAAAAACACTTAAATAAAATAACCTTGAAAAAGAAAATAAATAAACTTGGACTTGAAATATACAGTATAACTCAGTATGAAAGAACTAAGAGGTTGTGTGTATGCACAGCCATGTAGGCATTACCTGACCAGCAGTTCATTCATTTATAATGAAAACCAGTTCAAATCATAGGTGCCTTGGAACAAACCCTGCCTTAATTTAGGCACACTCCTCAGACATACCTCTGTTCACAGCTTTTTCTAATTTCAGTGGGCTTGTCTTTCCAAACTCATTTTTCAATTAACAGACAAAAGCAATCCTCCTACCCTGCTTTAGCCAAATTGAAATCTACACTGTTTCTTGAAGAGGTAAGAACCCTGATTTCTGAGACAGTAGGGCCCTGGTGCCAGGCTCGCAGCATCTGCGGAACCCACCAGCTAGATTTTAGCAACATCCTCATGCCCAGTATTCCAGAAAATCAGTTGTTTTCAACCAACAATTTCTCAAAATAATGTATAGCTAATCAGTAGACATACCGTTTAGGAGTTTGGTTGATGATCACTATGTTTTTGTTTCCTTTCAGAGGACATGGTTTTGAAGCGAGTGTTAACTCTTCAGTCTGAGTGCTAGTTGCACATTCAGTCCCATGGTTTTCCTTCGTTGAGCTGTACCTCGTGCTGCAGTTTCTGGAGAAACATTATCTTCCTTAAGAGGGTTTGGGCTTCACTTTCACAATATGCATTTGCTGACACCACTCATTCATCTTCTAGGGCAAGTAGATTTCTTTTCCAGCTGCTAAAAATCCCATCCTTTGTTCTGATGGCCAGTTCTTGTCTTAACGTCTGAGGGTGATGAGGTCGGAAGGATAATGGATACAGGGTCCCAAAGATCTTGCTAGGCCATTTAAGCTCCAGGAGTACCAAAGACAACTTGGTACCTTCACCACCAGACATCTCTCAGGGAAAACAGCTTTCTGTTTACCAAGGAGAAACTCAGGGACGGGACCACAGAGGGTTAGGCTTTTCTTGTGGAACTCATATACAAATGGAATTCGTTCCTTCCTTTTCATGCAGTACATATACATGCTAGTGGTGATTGCTTTGAATAGAGCTCATTACACAGAGTTAACAAAATCATTTCAGTAGTTGGCTATGGTGGGTTTTTGGGATCCCTGATAAAATAGGCTCCTGTGTTTTTTCCAAAACATAAGTTATAAAGTGAAGCTCTTATTGCCTATTTTTCTGCATAAATAGGACATATGTAGGTATAAGAATCCTTAAGTTATAAAGAGTAGTCAAAAAACATTCAACAGGAGCAATGCACTATATCCAAAAAGTTGACAAAATTCTTAGCAATGATAATAAATTTAAACACCAAGAAAACTTCAAGATAAGTCTGAAACTTTAAAATTCAGAAAGCAAAGGCCAACCACATGTCGATGAGTCTGCAAAATGGATATCATCACCAGTCTACTAAATCATAAGACGTAATTTGTTTTTGAAGAAGAGCTATTGATAAGATTTGCTTGTGTATTTCATATAAAACTGAATCAAAAGCATAGTAATGGTAAAGTAAAACATATGGAATGAATTTGGGAAAAATCTAAAAATGCTGATTTGCAATTCCTGTAGGAATAGGATTCAAATGGTTGCTTTTAATGTCTGGCCTACACCAAAAAAAAAAAAAATAAATAAAATAAAAGCCCACATATCATGAGGGTTGGCAGACAGTATTAAGGTAACTCCAATGGCAAGGAGGTATCACCAGGAACCAAGTCTTCTTCAGGTGTGTTCATTTCCCATCTGTCTGCTGATGGGTTTGAGACACAGGATAGAGGCAATCTTCTGGGTGACATCTTCCACTGGGTCCTGGGGGGCCCTGGGGCCCTGGGGCACCTGGTGAGCCTGGCAAACCCAGAGCTAATAAAATAAAAGACCTCATCAGACTGCAGATCACATATAGCCCTCCCTCCAATCAACATAGATCATTCAACTTGACATATATGTAAGGACCAAAGGGGAGAAGCATGGTTACCATTTTTAGAGGCTTGCTGGTGTCGTGAAGATAATGTCACTATTACCTGAAGTCCCAGGAAGACCAGGACTCCCTGGCAGCCCAATTCCAGGTTCACCTCTTTCTCCCTTCTGTCCTCGGTAGCCTAAGCGAGAGGTACATAAAAACAGAGATATAAAAAGTTTTATATGGCAATAGCACATAAAAGAACCATTTTCTGAGTCTATGATATTTATGTGATTCCTTCACCTAACATAAATAGAATATCAGCCATCTGCTTTGTATTAAGCACATATTAAACTTGCGTATCAAACAGACTGAGTACAACAGAGCAATGAGGATCTTAAAAAGATGCAACTACTATAAAAAGTTTCAACTAGTCTAACTCTTAGTGAAATTTTTGGCATTGAAAATGAAACCTCAGTAACTCAAATCAATCATTCATATGTTCTTTCAAATAGTTATGACAGGGTGTGTGAGCCCTCTTCATTAGGAATTCTGACTAGAGGCTAGGTACAGGGTAAGGAAAAGAAGTATACTGAAAGAGTCCTACTTAAAATGAGAACAAGATAATATAAGAATCTGGATCTTAGTCTGAGAATTAAAGGAAATGAAATAAACAAGCAACTCATGATTTTAATATTAAGTAAATGATAGCAAGAGTGTGAGTACATGTGAATTAACTTATCTAAAGAGTCAGGTCTGTGTTCAAATTAATGACTATAACAATATTATCTCCTGTCTAAGGAAAGTTTACACAGCAACCCCATGTTTTCACATGGCAGTTTATAATTCCAAAGGAGCTTCAATAGTGCTAGAAAACAGGGGATTGAGGGGTTCTCTCAAATGCACTTCATCAACTTAAGATATTTTAACCAAAATGAATCAGGTCTAAGATCTGTGTACATTTTAAGATAAAATCACTCTGATTATTGAATATGCTTGTTATAGCCTGAGCTAGAACAGTACAGAGCAATTTATGTCTCCAGGAGTCCTTATCCCTGCTTTAAAAAAAAGCATAAAACATTTTTATCTGTGTTTTATTTATTGACATTCAAGTAAAACTTTGTTTGAAGAAAAGGTTCTGTGCTAAAAGAGTTTTGCAGTGATGGTAAATAGAGCTTTTATTTCGAACTTTTTCATGCTTAAAGATTTCTGCCAGTCCCAATGAACAGAGCAGCTATGCAGAATTAATGCAGACACACAGCAAGGGTATAAGAGGGAGAGCATCTCAGTAGGAAACAGTAGGTCCTAGCTCAGTTTGCCTTTCCATAAAGGTGTGTTATTATAGTAGGACATGACAGGAGGGGAAAATTTAATGCTCCCTATGAACAGTATATGTAATAAGTTATTTTCCATTATTGTTGAGAATTAGACATTAGCTTTGGAGTTACCATCCTCAGTTTTGACTTGGCCATTCAACGTACACAGTATTATCCAGATAACATTAGCAACACAATCACTACACAGTTATTTCTTTGCTACAGAGGTGTGACTTGACCATAAATGTGAAAATAGTGGAAAAAAAGATATATATTAAAAAATATTTTGAAGTATATATTGGAAATACATATAGCCAGAAACCTTCACACATTTAAATTTGAAAATTATGTTAAAGAGATCCAATACAATCCTAAATCCTAGAGATAATAATGGCATCAACATGTGGCACAATATCCTAAGTTGATATATAGTCAAATTTAAAATATGTCTAAGATTTCTTTGATATAAATGACTTTCACTTAACATATGTGAACAACAGGGAAAAATAGTTGTACTTAGGGTCATTTGAAAGCACCCTTCCAAATCTATTATTTAAACATTTCTCAAGTAACATAACATTTATTACTTGAGGTGTATTTGATAGTTCAACCCAGGTCCCACTATTATAGAAAGATTGTGAAGTTGACCCTCAAGCTATCTCAGTAAGTACTTAAGATCATGGGCTAAAAAATGAGGAAAGAATGATAACCAAAGATATATGAGTTTTTTATTAACAAGAGGATTAACAAGACTGTAACAATTCCAAATGAAGAATATATCTGCTAAAACCAATGATTTAATTCAAATTCAGTTTTCAGATTTTAATATCCAAAAATATAGTATCCCACATGGATTTCAGTGCATATGGTATTAAAAAACAAGAAATGATAATTTGTATATTTGTATAAAAAGGTAACATTTACCTTCCTCCTCCTGGCAAATGTAGCAATTTCTTTGTACAAATTTCTCAGTTCATTAGGTTAATAACTACCTGTTATTCATAGATAATGCCTTTGAATTACACAAGCATAGGAGAGTTTTCTACTCTTGCATTTCCTATTAAGGACCCAAGTGCATTTATTATGAAGGCCACCATAAAGCCATAGGGTCTTATTTTATAATTGCTTCATAACAAAACTTCAGATAGGAATGATAACAAAGTCAATAATAGCTTTCCCCTTTTCTAGAATTAAGCTTTTCACTTCTTGGGCAGGCCTCTCTTTAAATTTGGAAGAGGCTGGTCTATCTGCAAACAGACATATATTTTCACACACTGTAAGTATACAGGATGACAGTTTGATTTCACTGTAGCTTATACAGGAAAACAGAAATTAAATAACAGCGGAGTCCTAATTGAATCCACCTAGAAGCACTAGTCATTGATGAAACTTTGTGTTTGGTATAGTTTTTCAGGTGCTAGCTTGTGTTTATTTCCAATAGGGAGATTTCAGTTTCAATCGCAGAGGTTTACTTCTAAAGTTGTGAATCTGTGCATCTATATGCATACTGGACAAATTAAGCTGGAAGATGCTGTTGGCATGTTGGGAGAAATATTATTCATGTGGGCACTTGTGTTGTGCCTTACAAGTAGTTTAGCTTCCTTGGTTCTGGTCCGCTGATGGACAGCAGCACCCGTTAGTCATTTGGACACACACTCACTCGCCCTCCCATTGCCAAAGGCTCTTACTGCCAACAAATTTGAAAGGTCAAATCTCCATCAGTCACATGAATTGTGCTATGGGCCACCGGCTTACAAATAACAGAAGGTTTTCCTTCATTATAAACCAATAACAGCTAAATTTTAAAAGTTCAAAAATAAGAACAAACACTCCCAGTACTGTCCCTTTAAAACTGATGGAGGGCACATGGAGTGGATGTGTCTGGTTTTTCCCTACCAACCCCATGTGGGGTTCTTTCTGAATTGAACAGGGCTTTCAAGTGTGGCATCTATTCCTTGGGGTTTCCATATGAGTGAAGAATATGCTGTATTTGGGAAAAGTTTAAATAAAGTTTTTTTTTTCTCATAAAACTCACACAGGAGGATAAAGTCTGTTAGGAGACTTCACCTCTCCTATTTATATAGGGAAACCCAGTTGGATCACGTTTCTTGGGGCTTCTTTGATCTCCATGTGGCACATTCTCAGCTCACCCTTGGAGCACCGGCCCTGAGGCCCTGTGCTGCAGACCAGAGGTGGGAATGAAGAACCCCAGGGGAAGGTCCCTGTCAATGCACCCTGTGAAGGCGATAGAGCCCCACAGGATGGCTAAAATCGAAAACTGTCTGGAAATGCTTTTGAATTTAAAAAGTATATAAACAACCATCCCTTTGGGAATTTCGAAAAAATATGAATGAGGCAACCTAAGTCAAAGTGATAATGGTCTCTATTCTCACTTTAAGATCAGGGCACTGACAGAGGATCCACAAGTTTTCATTACAAGAATCTTGGTAGGGGCAGTCCCTCCCTTTTCCAACTTGGATTGCCAACTTCTAGCAGTCTCACATAAGTTTTCTCATAGTTTTCTATTAATATATGTCTGCTCCTTCTCAGAATGATCACAGGGAACTTTATGAGCCCTCTTTATATTTTCGGCCTTCCCTTAAGATAAGAAGATAATAAAGGACTCATTCTATAGCACATATTTCAAACAAACCACTTCATTTTAAACAAAATGGATTTCTTTCCTGACAAACACTGAAAACACAAAGTTTCTTTTAGAAATTTCAGAAGAGCCACCATCAAACGGAATTAATGAGTGGGCAAAACATACTGTGTCGTACTCAGTGGCCACATTGTCTTTCCCTTTCTATGCTGCATTTCTCACCTCAACCCTTTCTCAAACTCAATCATGCGGTGTCAAGAAAAGGACTAATTCAGCAAACAGAGTCCAAAGTTTGCGTGGACACTAAAGTAGTGGTTTTATATGCATTTTTTCTTTCCTTTTTGAGAAAACTTTTAAATTGAGCAGATCAAAGCTTGGAAGTTACATGTATGACTTCATCTTCTAAGCACTTCATACCTATCTACCTACCATAGAAAAACCCTTTAATTCGTTATGCAGTCTTGAAGAGGCACCAAAAATCAAACTTTCTTTTCAGTAAGATTTCTCTGTGCCTTTGAACAGGATTATCAGCACAACATGAGTTTAGGCAAATATTACTTAAAAACAAACCCCATTTTTGCAAGTTTTCTTTCTTTCCTTTGCTTCATTTCTGGCAAATTTAACAAATACTGAAAAGGAGGTATTATGCCAAGGTTAAGGGAGACAAATACTAAGTTGTAGTCAAGATATGCCTGTTGTCAGAAACCCCACGGTGGGACACAGTTTTGACAATTTTAGTAAACCTAGGTTTACAAAAAACTGGAAATCATATGGAGAAATCTTCCAAATTCAAGAATTGCATCCAAAAGCCCTATCAGGAGTAGAAGTAGTCTCTAATATCTCTTAGGCAGAACGGCAGATAAAATCTATAGAAATCCTTTGGAAAATGCTGGGCAAATGGAGTAATGGATAGAAGTCTCGTTTGTAAAAGCCTCACTGATACAGTTGACTGCCTCTGACTGCCAGCCTTCCAGATGGGCCTCCCCACACCTGTGAGGGTGTCGGGAGCTAGGTGTTTGTGTGGAACAGGAGACTCCAGTTCCAGAGCTGTTTTCCTTGATTTAGCCCAATTTTCCATTGTTTTTGTCCTCCTGGACTGTCACTATTTGAAGGTTCTACCCAGAGTTTTTCTCCTGTTGGTGTTAACCGTGCTTACCCTTCATGCGGTTTGAGGCATAATACATCTTCACATGGGCCTTCAATATCTTCCTTCCGGTTGCATATACTCTGACTTTAGAATAGACCCAACTAGCAAGATCCCCTCTCTACTAAAAATAGACAGAAATGATCTGGACAGCTAAAATTATATATATAGAAAAAAATTAGCCGGGCATGGCGGTGCATGCCTGTAGTCCCAGCTACTCGGGAGGCTGAGGCAGTAGGATCACTTGAGCCCAGGAGTTTGAGGTTGCTGTGAGCTAGGCTGACACCACGGCACTCTAGCCCAGGCAACAGAGTGAGATTCTGTCTCAAAAAAAAAAAAAAAAAAAAAAAAGATAATAGTTAGCCACCCTTTACGCAAGAGTGCACACACAGAAGGCTACCCCTGAGTCTATGCTTTTTTCTTTCCTTCAATTGTCTGCCAGACTTCTCCATGATCTAAGAGAAAGGTAGAATACATGTTTAAGAAAACTAGAATGGGTTTTGACTGTTGCTGTTTTATACCGTGCTAACTAAACTAAAAGACTTGTCAATCATAATTATAAGTTAGGATCCTAACAGACACTATAATTGGGGACTGAACAGGTGTTGCTCTTTCAGTTGAGGGAAGGCACATTAATCACCTTGGGACACTTTCTACAGAAAACAAGGCTTAATATTACAGAAAAGCAGTAGGAAGGAAAGAGAACTAGTGAAGGAAAAGCAATTCTTTGCATGTATATTATTTTCAACTGTATTCTTATTTTTTTAAAAAATTTATTTTCAATTATTATGGGTACATAGTAGTTGTATATATTAATACTTATAGGGTACATGCGATGTTTTGAACAAAACATACAACGTGTAATAATCAAATCAGGGTAATTGGGGTATCCATCACTTCAAGCATTTATCATTTCTTTGTGCTAGGAACATTCCAATTTCACTCTTTTGGTTATTTTAAAGTATTCCCTAATTTATTGTTGACTATAGCCACTTTGTTGTGCTATCAAATATTGTTCATTCTATCTAAATATATATATATACATAAACATTTATTTATTTATTTATTTGAGATAAGGTGTCACTCTATTGCACAGGCTGGAGTGCAGTGGTGTCATCATAGCTCACGGCAGCCTCCAACTCCAGGGCTCGAGTGATCCTCCTGCCTCAGCCTCTGGAGTAGCTGGGACTACAGACATGAACCACCATGTCGGCTAATTTTTTAATTTTTTGTTTAAGAGACAGGGTCTTGCTACTGCCCAAGCTGTTCTTGAACTCCTGGGCTCAAGTGATCCTCCTGCCTCAGCCTCCCAGAGTGCTAGGATTACAGGCATGAGCCACCATGCTTGGCCCTCTAGCTATATTTTTGCACCCATTAACCATCCCTATTTTATCCTCCCCTCCCCACTTCCATTCCCAGCCGCTGGCAAACATCATTCTACTCTCTGTCTCCATAAAATCAATCATTTTAATATTTAGCTCCCACATATGAGTAGGAACATGTAAGATTTATCTTTCTGTGCTTGGCTTATTCACCTAACATAATGTTCTCCAGTTCCACCCATCTTGTTGCAAATGGCAGGATTTCATTCTTCTTTATGGCTGTAGAAGCAAAATAATTCTAAAATGTCTTAAAAATATAGTCTAGAACCAAATAACTATTTGTAGTAGAGTCTCCCAAGACTCTTCCCTCAGTTTCTTTAAGATACTAAGATGATGACTCTTGTTTAACTTACACCAAAGGGGAGGCGTAAACAAGTCTAAGATTCCTAGATCATAATGATATACAAGCACATATTATTGCTATTATTGTTATAACAAATATTATTAAAATACATTTAGAATAGCAGGTAATTATCAGTTTTAAATTTGAAGTAGTAGTAGTTAAATATTTACTTCTAATAGAATGTCAAATATTAGCAAGATATTTGATATGAACCATTTTATATGTATCATATACACACACACATTTTTCCCTCACTGTGATTAGCACATTATAAACACTTAGAGTTAAAACACTAGTAAGCCAATATGACACTTGAAGACTTACCTTGGGGGCCAGGGTCTCCTGGTGGCCCCGGCAGCCCATCCTTCCCTGGTGGCCCAGGCCTCCCATGAGCTTGAGCAGCCAACATTGCTGCTGGCAGCTTGAGCTGGGATAGGAACACGGCCATCCTCTCTTCATTTAAGAAAGAAAAAAATAATATAGCATGTAAGAGAATTTTTTAAGGAATAGTAAAATATTTATTATAGTATTACTTTATTCATTGATTGGGGGAATGTCAGAGAGAACTATGTCATCACATCAACAAAATGGTAATTACAAATTTCATGGATGTCTTTGATTTAAAATGATACCAAACCAAACATTGAAGTTGATCATTAATGGCTACGTGACAAACTCTAGGAAAATATTTAGTGACTTGCTGTAAGATTCTATCTTTGGGCCGGGCGCGGTGGCTCATGCCTGTAATCCTAGCACTCTGGGAGGCCGAGGCGGGTGGATCGCTTGAGGTCAGGAGTTCGAGACCAGCCTGAGCAAGAGCGAGACCCCGTCTCTACTAAAAATAGAAAGAAATTATCTGGCCAACTAAAATATATATAGAAAAAATGAGCCGGGCATGGTGGCGCATGCCTGTAGTCCCAGCTACTCAGGAGGCTGAGGCAGTAGGATCACTTAAGCCCAGGAGTTTGAGGTTGCTGTGAGCTAGGCTGACGCCACGGCACTCACTCTAGCCCGGGCAACACAGTGAGACTCTGTCTCAAAAAAAAAAAAAAAAAAAAAAAGATTCTATCTTTGGTCATATAAATGTATAACAGTTTTATCCATGACCTGATGAAGATATTAAATGCACCTTAACATTCATTAATTTAGTTTAAAAAATTCAAAATATATAAGTGCTGGCATTGTGATAAGTGCAGTGGGATATAACAGTGAACAAATCAATCTTCCTAAAAAGGATGCTGTTGTCATAAAGTGTACATACTATTGCAAAGAGACAGACAACAAACAAGTAACCTACAAAAATTCTACACTTTAACTTCTCACATTTTTGTTACTGATGTTACAATTTACATCTTTTATATATAGTGTATCCATTAACAAATTATTGTAACTGCAGTTATTTTTAATTATTTTTGTCTTTTAGATCTTGTACTAGACTTAAAAGTCATTTATGAATGACTTTTCTAATACCATGTCAGTATTACAGTATACTGAATTTGACTATATTCATGCCTTTACAGTGAGTTTGGTACTTTCATATATTTTTAGGCCATTAAATATGAAATGTCTATTTCAAATCAAAAGTTTAGTTTATTATATCTCAAACAAGAAGCAGTACAATTAATCAAAGTATGTGCCTAAATTATTGACACAGTTTTGCCATTTTAACAGTGGCTTGTTTATGCCAGCAGCAAAGAAGCCTATAGAGCAAGTGGCAATGAAATCACAAAAGGTGTTTTCCACAGCTTGTTGAGAATTGAATATTTTTCCTTGCAAGAAGTGGTCCAAAGCCTGGAAGAAGTCGTAGTCAGTTGGTACAAGGTCTGCTGAATACTGTGGATGACAAAGAGTTTCCAAGTCCAGCTTCTATAGTTTGAGCAGCTTTGTGTGACATGTGGTAGAGCATTGTCTTGCAAGAGGTTTGGCCTGTCTCTATTGATCAATCTCATCTGCTTAATTGCAAGCAACCTCATCATATCATCCAACTGGTTGCAGTAGACATCCACTGTCATTAACTGACCAGGTTTCATGAAGCTGTGGTGGATATTACCAGTGCTAGACTTCCAAACAGACACCATTAGCTTTGATGAACATTTGGTTTTGGACTGTGTTTTGGCATTTCATCTTTATCCAACCATTGTGCCAAACACTTCTGACGGTCAAAAAGAATCCATTGTTCATCACATGTAACAATACAGTGTAGAAATGCTTTGCCTTTATATCATGACAGCAAAGAAAGGCAAGCTTCAAGACGATTTCTCTTCTGATACTTATTTAATTCATGCAGAACCCATCTATCCAGCTTCTTTACCTTGCCAATTTGTTTCAAATGGTCAAATATTGTTGAAATAGGAACATTAAACCTTGTTGCTAATTCATGCATAGGTTGGAATGGATTTGCTTCCACTATAGCTTTCAGCTCATCATTATCTACCTTGGTCTCAGATCAACCACATGGCTCATTTTAAAGATTAAAATCACCATAATGGCATGAATCAAACCATTGATGTACTGTGCATTCATTAGTCACATCCTTCCCAAACACTTTGTTGATATTTTGAGCTGCATGCATTGCATTGGTTCCACAATGGAACTCATATTTGAAAATAACATGAGTTTTTGACTTATGCCTGGTTTCACAAAAATTGCTCTAAAAAATTTGAAAGATAATCATAAGCCAAAATGTGCATTTTAAAGAATGAGGATATGCCTTCACAATAAAAATAAAACAAGAAGTGTCAAAGTGAAATGTCAGTGATATCAACTGTCAAAATTAAGACTTAAGGAAATCAGACATTCCATACTTAATAACTTATATAGTTAGTCTCCTTTTGTTTCAACCTGAGGAAATCCTTTTAGCATTTCTTAAGACAGATCATTAGAACAGTGTATAAGTGTTCCTTTCTTCCTGAATCCACACCAGCATCTATTGTTTCTTGACTTTTTAATAATAGTCATTCTGAGAGGGGTAAGGTGATATGTCATTGCGGTTTAAATTTGCATTTCTCTGATGATTAGTGATGTTGAACATTTTTTCATATGGTTCTTGGCCATTTGTATATCTTCTTTTGAAATGCTTCTGTTCATGTCTTATGCCTACTTTATAACAGCCTGAGTTCTTTGTAGATTCTGGTTATTAGCCCTTTATCAGATATATATAGCTTGTGCATATTTTCTCCTATTCTGTAGGTTGTTTACTTTCTCTATTGATTATTTCTTTGGCTATGCAGAAGCTTTTTAATCAAGTCCCATTTATTTATTTTTTATTTAATATTCATAAATTCTTTCTGTAGGCCAACATATGGAAGAGTTTTTCCAACATTTTCTTCTAGCATTCTTTTTTAGTCTTTTATCCATCTTGAATTAATTTTTGTGAGTGGTGAGAACTATGGATCCTGTTTCATTCTTCTGCATGTGGCTATCCATTCTCCCAGCACCATTTATCGAACAGGGCTTCTTTTCCCCAGTGAATATTGTTGCTGCTTTGTGAAATACCAGTTGGATGTATGCAGATGGTTTTATATCTGGGTTCTCTGTTCTGTTACATTGCTACATCTCTCTTTTTGTGCCAATACCATGCTGTTTTGGTTATTATAGCCTTGCAGTATGGTTTGAAGTTTGGTAATGTGATGCCTCCCGAAACAACAAATGTTGGCAAGGATGCAAGCGATAGGAACACTCTTACACTGCTGGTGGGACTGCAAATTAATACAACCTCTATGGAAAGTAATATGGAGATACCTTAAAAAACTAAAAGTAGAACTACCATTTGATCCAGCAATCCCACTACTGAGTATTTACCCAAAGGAAAAAAAAGACATTCTATAATAAAGGCATCACTAGAATGTTTATAGTAGCACAATTCACAATTGCAAAGATGTGGAAACAACCCAAGTGCCATCAGTACATGAGTGGATTAATAAAATGTGGTGTATGTATACCATTGAGTACTACTCAGCCATAGAAAACAATGGTGAACTAATACCTCTTGTATTAACCTGGATAGAGCTGGAGCCCATTCTACTAAGTGAAGTATCACAAGAATGGAAAAATAAGCACCACATGAACTCACCATTAAATTGGCAATAACTGATCAACACTTATTTGTACATATGTAAGTAACATTTGTTGGGTGTTGGGCAGGTGGGAGGGGGGAGAAAGGGATGGGTATATTCACACCTAATGGGTGTGGTGCACACTGTCTGGGGGATGGACATGCTTGTAGCTCTGACTCAGGTGGTACAAAGGCAATATATGTAACCAAAATGTTTGTACGTCTGAAATATTTTGAAATTAGAAACTAAAAAAAAAAATGAATCTTTGATTTGAAAAATTCAGCCTTCATTTTGTCCATACAAATATTCCAGGAAAGTTTTTTTCTGTTAAAATTAGTGTTTACTTTGTTAAGTGAAGACCAAACTACAGATAGAACATAACAGAAATTTTAACTGTCAGTTAGAAAATACAGAGACCAAATCACACAGACCTTGTAAACATTTACTTCAATTTTTTCCAGTCTTCTCACTCAGATTAGTTCATTCAGTTGAATGGCAAAGGCATTTTTCACTTAAACAGATATGTATGTTTTACTTTTTTTTTTGATAAAGAGTAAATTGCTTCTGAGTAAAACCTGTTTTTTTATGAGTTTTCAATTTAAAAATTATTTTAAGACAACGTAGGCCCTTACTGCTTAAGAAAGTAAAACAGATTTTTTTCATATAGAATTATTAATGAAAAAGCCCTAACAGATATTAAGTATTAGCTGTAATTATTCAAAGAGAAATCATTCTACACTCACATTCTTAAGTCACAAAGCAGGCAGAATGGAAACATATTGCAACACGTACGGGACTGGAATCTCTGGCCATAGACTGAATGATGAATGAGAGCCCGATAGAGATCTGATGGATGCTGGTCCCCATTTAAGATCAAAGAGCGATATATTAAATCACTTGCCTTCCAGCAACATTCTTACTCCCTGAAAATCTACCTTGGACATTTGGTTGATGTTAATATATTTTATTCCAGTAACTTAATAAATAAAACAAATATCTAATTAATATATAGTCATAGTTTTATAAATCACCATATTGAATATAAATATACTGTCTTTATTATATGAAATTATAAACTGGATATTTTATAATAAATATCACATTCATATGATCACAGTTTGAAACTCTACATAATATTTATTGTTTTTCACTTTAAAAAAGATATGTTTCAGGTACAATTATTCTTAATTTGAAACGTATCTCTTTGAATACCTTCAATATCTAAACAAAAATGTTCACAGTACTAATTTTTCCTCTTTAATGTATGAATTAAGTTTACATGTACTTTGGGTGGTTTTTAATATTTCTAGTAAACCAAAATTATTTTAAATAATTGCTTCTAACTGTAAATTATCTACCTTTGAGATATTCCCAGAAATAGTCATTTAGCATAAGGGTAATTACCTCTTCTGAACCCTACCCTAATGATCTATAATTTAAAATAATATGTTTCTCAGCACCTAAATGAATTATAAAGGCCAGTATATTCTTAATTTCCTTTCCTCTGTTTTCAGGGATCCTTAGTCAATTAAACTATTTTTGGCTATGCTTTCTAATGAGGCAGAAAATTAAAGAATTCAGATGGAAGTATGTATAAACAAAACACACATATTCCATCTGCTAAGGCAAAACCACAGCAGTCATTCTGACAGCTGAGATCAAGGCTTGGTTTCTTTGGAAAATGGGCTTGTTAATAAAATGGAGACATTAATATTAATGTGATAATAAACTCCATTATTTGGAGAAGGAAGGGACATTCAGATGTCATCCAGCCCATGTTTACTTTCTATTTCACAGATAGAATTTGTAAATATTTCAGAGAGAAATTAATCTTTTTCTCCTAATGTCCATTTAAATGCTTAATTACCCATTTTCTTGGGATAACTTCAGCTTATTTTATTTTGCTACCCCATTATGGAAATAGAGAGCATTTAATGAGTATTTCCCTTGGGAAATCAGTCATATGGTTGATAATATGGTTACTTATTAGCCTTCAGGTTAAATAACTTTCACTCACAGACTTGGTAATCTGCTTTGTAAATCACTTTTTGGTTGCATTATTCCAGGGCTTTTACATGTGTCTTTGAAATATAGAAACCCAAATTAAATATAGTTCTCTCCTAAGGGGCAAAAATACTGGAAGAGTAATTTCCTGTGATATTTTAATAATTATTTTCTAGTTTCATTAATTATTAATTCAACAGCATCATTTGGTGGATTCATATTAATATTTATTTTGTGGTTCATTATGACTCACAGGTTGTTATTACTTCATTTACCTCTGGCCCAATCCTTCACTACCTTTATAAGCATGTTGCTTTGAAATGTTATTATGACTAAAGATGATAGATTGAACATATGCATCTGCAGTAACTACCTCCTGAATCCCTGTAAAACAATAATAAGATATTCTTAAAGACATAAAACCACAAGAATGGAGAGAATATGAAAGGAGACAATAGAAACAAAATTTTGAAAGCTGAGAACCAGGAGGCTGAGTGATATATGACTTAGCAAACTCAAGAAAACCAAACCCTTCCACTAGAAGCAGAGGAATAACCTGATTTAAACCACAAATCCTCAAGAGGCTCAGGAATTGGCAGTACAAGTTATTTCGGGGGTGAAGGAGGAGAACTAAAAGAAGGAACACTGATTGAAACCCTGTTTAAGAAGTAGTCTTTGAAATTCCTTTTTCTACTCTACACAGCTGGGCAATCACCCTTCACCAACCCTAGCAAAAGACTGAAGGTCTATTGTCTAAAAAAGGTAAATAGTCTGTCTCTGCACTGGGGACCCTAGACTCCACCGAGACTTGGGCTTCCATACTGAAATCAAGAAAAATAAATTAGTGTTGACATGCTCAGTGTTGAGCTGGAAGCCAGTAGGGAATGGAAGCATTTCCACTGGGGAATCTGACCACACTAAGAGGAAAGATTTAAAGAAACTGAAATTGAGGGGCCCTCACTTAAACAGCCCAGCTAGACTACCCTACAGTGAAGCTCATGGTTGGCAAGCCCTAGTGTTCACTCACAACTTTTAATCAATTTTTAAAAACTTGCTCTTATATATGAGCAGATTACCAAGGCTTACTGCACACTGAGGAAATCCTATAAACTGAACAATAGAGTCCCAAACAAATAAACAGAAAGAAGCAAATCAGAAGTAACATGGACTATGTTGTAAAAAATATTTTTTAAAACGATCTACATTTGTATCTCCAGTGATGTGTATCTATCAGGCGATGTGTATATTATGTATACATACATAAATTAATATCTTAGTTGTAGAGAGGCAAGAGAAGATGTTACGACCTTAAAGCAGTAGAACAGGATAATATATATATTTACATTCGTTCATATATATGTACATGAAACATATGTATGAAAAATGGAGAAAACAGAGGTAAGGGGATTTCCTGAACACTAGAAATCTGGAGACAGAAATATTGTTCAGGGACATTTAGCCCTAATCTTCCTTTTCTCCTGCAGTTGCAGGCATGGCCTTGTTGGGCCCATGCTTATCCCAAGAACTAAGAGAGCCAGATGTTTGCACACATTTCTGCATAGGTTGGTAAATTCTTCTTGCATGCTGATGTAAATCCTCAAGTATAATAAGATGGTGTAATAGCCAGAATTAAAATCTTAGCTCTGGCAAGATCCTAATTTATGTGGGCATCTGCAAAGCCCTTATAAAGCCAAAAGACGCTAAGCTGAGACACATGGACAGCATCTGTCCTTGCTCCGTGTAGTCACTTTGCTTACAAAAGGACTTGATCTGTTGTTGACCAGTCAAATTGGGAATTTAATTTAACTTCAAAGTGGATGCATGTTTGTGCATTGTGATCCACCTGGAACCCAGACTTGGGATTGCTGTGAAGACACCCCCTGCCACCACGGTTAGGTCTGGGGAGGGGCATAAGGATGCTAAAGGACAGGTGGGCAGGCTGGGAAATAGCCCAAGGTGTGAGATCTGTGGACGTTGTGTCCGTGGAGTCACCTGGGAAGCCCCAAGGAGGGTGGAAAAGCCCCATAAGGAGATCTCAAATTTTGGGTCCTGGTCTGGGATTTCACTGGAGGCTGGAATCTGGACATCTGGGATGATAAGTGTGTGGGGGGAACAAGACTCCCCCGAGCCCCTACTGACAGTCCGTGACCTGCTGCACAGCGAGAATGGCTCCCGAGGCTGCAGGTGTGCGCTGGCGCGTGCAGCAGAGATAAGCACTGGCCGTCACCAACACCGTCTCTCGTGAAACCGCGAAGAAAGGAGAGGCAGGCGGGTGCTACCTAACTGTAGCACTTAGCCGTCTGTACTACTTAACCATAATTGTTTTAAGACGGGAAACTGGGAAACTTAATCTTTGCTTTTAGAGAGAAAGCTTTCTGAGAAAGGGAACTGTGACCTTGGAGCTCTGTGATTTGTGAAAATGGAGTTTTTCTTTTTTCTTTTTTGTAAATGGTGTTCAGAACCCATGGGAAATGTGACTTCTCAGTGGAAAATGAAATGGACTGAATTGAAACGATCTTGGTTCAAATTAACTTAAGTGCTAAATAACTAAATTCTGGGCTTCAGGTACAATTTTGTTTGGGAGAAGACAGTTTTGCTGGACTGGTATCAACAGAGATAAAAGGAGAGGGATGTAACATGTGGAGTCTCAGAGTCTAGACGTCTCAGGAAAGAATTTCCTGTGCGTCACATCAGAATATTGTCTTGAGGTTAAGACATCCTGTACTCCTGAGGGAGCCCTGGCTCTCGTGGGGTCCAGCCACTCACCTGGAAGGGACTGAGAGAGGCAGAGGAGAGATGGGGGTGAAGTCAGAAGAGACCTGACTCTGCACCTGTCAGTGTCCAGAGAGGGAGGTTTCTGAGAGCAGTAAGGGGCAGGAACTCAGCAGGGAAGGATGCAGACTTAGAGGGGGAGCTGCTCAGAAAGCACAAGCCAGGCGAGCCTGCCCTAAGACAGATGGAGAGTGGCCCAATTCCCCTGACCTCGCCCCTCAGAACACTCACAGCCCTTCATGGGAGTAGCCACAGAGTGGCCTGGGAGTGGGCAGCATGGGGCCTTCCCCGGGTGGGAGTAGCAGTGTCTCTTCTGCTGAATGCACGGAACAGGCCACCAGGGGCCACACCTTCATTCAGTGTCTGCTGGGCTTGCAAAATGAACACCTCTCATATCTCAATATATCATTTTTCTTCTGAAAATGCTTGTTTATATTTTCTGACATTTTTAATCAGTCTTCAAAAAGTTAGACTAATTAACTACTAAGCAATTAAATGTGTTTTTGTCTAAAGCCTTTTAAGAGAATGAAGTTTAACATCAAAACTACCTGAGATAAAAGATAGTGACACTAGAGCCCACAGAAATTAAGAGTTAAAGGAAAACTTTAGATTGCAATTCAAAAACATATATTTGCTGGCATTTCTCTTTTTATGGCTGTGGCCAATTAAAGGCATGGATGCTGTCTGAGATCCCAGATATGTTGTGACCAGGACCAGCTTTCATGGACGTGCTACCTGTGCAGTCTCATAGGGCCCCATGCTTAGTTTAATGCTCTACTCTGGCTGTCTTAGAATTCTCAATCATTTTTGAACAAATGCACCTGCATTTTCACTTTGTATTGAGCCCTGCAGATTATGTAGCCACTTATATATTCTTCAGTGTTCCTCTGGAGAGCTTGAGATGTCTTTTTCAAGCAGTTAATGCTTGAGGGATGCTTGTGGAGGGGGAAATGAATGCTTGGATTGCAAATTTTAGATCCCATTCCATGATGCTTGATGCACAGTTCAAAAGAAAAGAAAAGAAAAGATTTCTAAATTTAAAGGCAACATTAAAATTACAAAGAGAAGACTGATAGTTCAATAAAAAGAGTGGACAATTGCATTAATAAACTGTCAAATAAGACCAGGGTAAAGACACTTAGTAGAGATCAAGGTAAATTGAAATCAGCAGCATTAATTCATGACTGCACTGTCACTAAAGCAGCTAAAATGTCCACTGTTACTCTGCTCTAACTCCAGTGCTTATAAAAAACAAGATAATGTTCACCCAAGCACTGAGATTTCAGTCTCTAATGCTAATTATTATTTAAACTAATCAGAGCTCCTTAGAGTATAGCTGATTCCATGTTTGCATCAGAAAGCCTCAAGATGTACTCATAGTATTTTATAATGTTATTCCTCACAAAATTCAACAATCTATTTTGGCTTATGGAGGCTACACAAAGGGAGTAGAAACCATGAGAACCAATGTGGATTTATTTATTAAAGACTAATAATACCCATTTTATTAATCTTACAGTTGAGAAAAGAGTTCTTGATTTTAGCAAATCATTTGAAAAAATCATGTGATATTCTTGTGGATAGACAAAGAAATGCAGAGTGTATTTTTAGGATAACTATGTGGATTCAGAGATCAATAAATAATAGATTAATAGATGATTTATAAAGGGTAGAAGAATCCAGTGGCATTTAGAAAGGTCTAGTCCTTGACTCTTGGCTTTTTTATTCAATATTTTAAACAATCAGAATGATGACATGCTTAAAAAATTTAGTTGGAAAGTTGTATGATCAGCCAATTTGCCCGACAAGAGACAACATTTCAAAAGATACCTTTAGGTTGCAACAAGGTATGAGTATAAATCATTTGAAATTAATAAGAAGAAACATAAGATCACATACTTAGATTTTAAAATCGAACACAAATCCATAATGAGAAATACCTCATTTAAAAATGTTTGTATAAGGAAGATTCAGGGTTATTAGTTAATTGAAAACTCAAAATGAATCAACAACAAGATAATGATGCTTTCCAAAAAAAAAAAAAAAGCAATGCTATCTTAGACTAAATTATTGAAATTCTAGAGAAGGGGTCAGGAAACTTTCTCTGTAAGGACCAGACAGTAAATATTTAAGCCTTTGTGGACTACAGTTTTCCTGTCACAATTTCTCAGTCCTGCTGCCGCAATGTGAAAGCAGCCAGAGAAGATACATACAGAAATGAGGATGGCTGTGCTCCAGTACTTTATTTATGGAAATAAATTCACATTTCAGATCATTTTCACATATCATGAAATATCCTTCTTTTGATTTTTAAAAACCATTGAAAAAAGTGACCTCTCCCCACCTCAAAAAGCAAACACCATTCTCAGTTTGTAGGCCACACAAAAACAGGTGGCAGGTGGATTTGGCTGGTGGGCTACAGTTTGCTGACCCTGGCCTAAATTGAAAGACATTGTACTTTGCCTTGGTCAAAATACTCTTGGGTAAATGAGAGCCATTTACAAAGTAAGTATTTCCCAAGGTGACAATAGTGAGGGAGCTAGACACATATACTCTAGAGAAAACTAAGGAGGAATATGACAGATATTGAAAAAGATTCAAAGGGCTGTTTTGTGAACAAAAGAAGATACTTCACCTATGTCATTTTACAGAACAGGCATGAGAGGAAGTTCCAGGCAGGCAAAATGTAACTTAGTGTAAGGAGGAATTTTGCTGTTGCATGACTGTCTTTCAAGAATGTTGCTGAAGGGATTCCCCATAGTGGATGGGAGGTGGGAATCAGTGAAAACTTCATAAATGTTATTAAGCAAACCTAACCTTCAAAAATCCTTAGGACCTCTTGGTTAATATACTTCTTTATTTCATCAAATGAAACTGCATCAGCCTAAAGAAGGAAAAAAAAAAGATCTGTTAAAATAGAGCATAACACAAATGAATAAAGAATAGAAATAACTGGGTTGGTACGCATACTTGAAACTTCTGTAGAGATACATTTATCAAGAAAAATGCTTTTAGCAATTGACTATATTGGGCAATAAATCTCTCCTGTTTTGATCAAATCTGGGAATAAGTTGAAGTGCATAATTGCTTTAAAAGCTGTGGGCTGGAATTATTAATATAACCAGTGATAGCAACATGTTTCGTATTAAATAGAAAGATATGGCTTTATACAATTAGAAAAGACATTTTCTATTACTTCATTTTATAAAATTAAAGAATGTTATCATGATGTGAGTATCCCAATCACAATTTAACCTCTAACCAATCCCTGGGCACTGCCAAAGTCGGTATCTGATTTTTATAATGTATCTTCCAAGGACGAGAACATGGAGGAGAACTACAATTATGCTGGATTATTCTTTAAAATGTTTTATTCATGGGATAAAACTTACTAAGTTTTACCCATTTCATGGTAAAGCTTATTCTGTAATGTACACATTGCAAACATGTAAGTGCTTAGCAGAGGGTCTGGCACATAATTTTAAATGACAGCCATTGTTACCCCCACAGAGACCAGTTTAGCTTTGTTTTATTTATTTAAAAGGCATTATCATTGCTTTCATTGTAAAAGTGATACACAGTCAATACAAGCCAGGAGCTCCCGGAGCTCTCAGCACCACTTACCGGGGTGCCAGGGATGCCTGGAGACCCTGGAGGGCCTTGGTGGCCGGGGGATCCCATAGAGCCTTTAGTTCCTGGTGGCCCCACGGGACCTACGGCCCCCTTCATCCCTGTTAGGCCTGGTTTTCCCCGTTCGCCTTGCGGGCCTCTGTCTCCTGGAATTCCCTGATCACCCTGTTAAAGAAAAAAGATAACAGAATTATCTCTTCTGGAACTACATCAGCTGTGGTGAGGAGCAAAGGTTCTGGATGCATGCTGGCACTTATTAGCGATGCGGCCTTGGATAAATGAATTAAGCTCTGTGCCCTGCCCTCCTCTCTTACAAAGTGGGGATATTAATAGTATACACTGAGTAGCGTGATGTTGAGAAATAAATGAATTGACCCCAAAAAAGTGCTTACACCAATGTCTGGTGCCTTGGAAACACTCCATACATAAAAGTTAGTAAGAATGTTAATTGTACTTGGTTGCTAGTCTAGAATGATGGCGCTTTTGAAAGTCAACACCAGCTGCCACTTGAGGCCTGGGTCTCTTTTGCAATAATAAAGCAAGGTTGCCAAGAGGATCTCATCACTGAGATTTTTCACTTAAAAAAACTTCAGGACATTCAAAACGTCTCCTAAATCACGTGCTTTTCCCCATCCTGCACTTTTTTCTGTTTAATTGGTCTTTATTAGACTCTGGGTTTGTCTTCTGTACTTGTGTTTTACATGTGTGTGTGTGCATGTGAGTGTGATCTCTGTGTCCTAAATATGTACAACTCAGGAAGGCGAGAAGGGAGAGCCTTTGAGAAGGTTCAAAGCAGGTGACTTGTCGGGGGAGGGCTGCCACTGTCGGGGGAGGGCTGCTACTCGGTAGCATAAACGAACTATAAGAGAATTAGTTGAGTAAGATGTCATAATAAATGAGGAAGAGATTACATTAGATGTGCCTGAATCTGATATTAAGTTTCTTTAATACTCTCTTTTATCCTGCAATGTGTCCACTACTGTACGTGTTTGTGCAAGAGAAGGAGAGAGAGGCAGATCGTGGCAGATATTTCAGTCACAGATTTTCAAAGATTCATTTACGCAACTCCAGGAGGTTATGTTCACACCAAATATGATGAAACAGTGCTTGAAGCTGCCCTCTATCTCATTGTATTATTTTTTTATTTGTGACTACTTTGCAAAAGGCCAAACTCTATTTATCTTGATTTTAAAAACAATAAAAAGAAATGAACCATTAGATCTGTGTGATATGGAATGTGAAGAGGTATAGAAAGAAGCCATGAAGAAAGAAAGAAAAACAGTTGGGGCTAATAACAATGCTACTGTCTTTGTTATAAAAATATATCTGCATACAGGTCTATCAACCCAGCTCACATTTGGAGAAATTTCTGAGATGACTTAAAAAAAAAATACCATCACATTTTGATCAATGATCAATACTCTGATCATGTGCAAAATAAACAAAATCTTTAACATATTAAAATTATTTTATAAGTTAGGTAAAAAGATGTTCATTATAGTGAGGTTTATTATTAAGAAAACTGAAAATAATCTAAATGCTCAGAAAAAAGAGGAGTAGTAAGTGAGATAAGGTATATTCAAACATAATAACATATATTAACCACAATTAAAAGGTAGGTGTAGATCTATATTTGCTGACAGAGAAATATGGTCATTATATACTATTAGGTGAAAAAAGTCATATATAAGATGGGGTAAACCCACTTTGGGAAATGTATATATGTATTATTTTAATACATATATGTGTTCACTATACATATGGGTGAGAGATGGAAATATGTCCAAAATATGAAAGTGCTTATTGCCAGGATAAGTGAGATAAGTTAGATTTTTTTCTTTCTTTTAAAATTTATAATCAGCATGTTCACACTCTTTCAGTTACTGTAGATTATTTGTGTAATAACAAATAAAATCTACTAAACTAGACACCAGTTTACAAACACACGTGTTTAGAATTACATAGGATTACACTGAGTAACAACACTTGAGTAACCCGCTGCAGTGGCAGAACTCTAATCCTGCTAGAAAATGTTAAAGTTCATTTAAGAAAATAATGGGAAGTTGCAATAATGATATCCACAACCAAAATAATTCAAATAAAAGCATATAACACAATTGGCATTCCTAGTGACCAGGATACATTCAGTTGCCCCTTTCCATTTCTCTGGCCCCTCACACCACCTTCCTTACGCTACGTAGTCTTCCTGTAGGCCAGCGGTTCTCAACCAGGGCAATTTTGATCTCCAGGAGGCATCTGGTAATGTCTGGAGACACTTTTGGTTGCCGTAAGTGGAGGCATGGTAGTGCGCGTGCATGCAGTGGACACAGACCAGGGATGCTGCTAATCATTCTGTAATACACAACAAAGAATGATCTGCCCCCAAATATCAACAGTGCTGAGGCTGAGAAACCTTACTTTAAGTAAAAAGAACATGGGCAATAGTTATAGTAGGGATTTGTGTCTGAGATAGGAGTATTATAAAAGCTTTCCAAACTGGAGTGGCACAGTAGACTTAGCTGTGTTCAAAGGTCAGCTATGTAGTGTACCTGCCATATGACCTGCTCTGGGTCCTTTAATTGTCATATTTTACATCTAGTGGAGATCTTGGGTCACATACCCTCTTTTCATATTGTGAGATTTATAGGGGTCTAGAAACATAATTGTGTAACCCAAATATGAGAAAGTTGTAAAAGACAGACTTGAATAACAATCACAATAATAATATACATACACGTTCTCCTTTGGGTCCTCTATCTCCAGGTTTACCCATGATGCCCTGAAAAACAGAGGTCAACACTAAGAATCACTGCTTGCTAAGATTTTTCACCAGTCTAATTGAACTAAATGTTGGTAGGTATTCTGGATGCAGTATGCATTGGAACTTTTATTTTAAATGATGTTTTCCATACCTGAGCACCTGGTAACCCATCTTTTCCATTTATTCCCTGTAAAGACAAAAAGATTAATATTTCTAATTCTGCATTAACATAGTTAAACACAACAAAAGGGTAGTTTCAAAGACAGTTCCTTAATCATATTTCTACTGAGATCTTGGTGAGGTAATGTGGTGAAATGGAAAGCAAATTAATAGAATCAGACAGCCCTGAGTTCAAATTTTGACTCTGTCTATTACTAGTTCCGTTCACCTTGCTTTAGCTATTCATTTAATCTCACTAGCATCAGCCTCTTCACTTATAAAGTGAAGAAAATAATAATAAGCTTAAAACTAAATAAGTAAAATAACATGAAAAATGCATAGCCCACTGTAAATAGTCAACAAAAGTTATTTTTTTTTCTTATTCTCCTCTTAGGTACATCCTGAGAAACAAGAAGGTGACCCATGGCACTAAGTGGCTGGGATATGGCATTTTGTTATCTTCTAACAAGTTTTCTAGCACAAAGAGTCACTCTCAGTAAATGGTCTCAGTTGCTGCTGGGGGAATTTCATAATATGGCCAGAGCATGATCCTAACTGAGAAATAAACTGTCAGCCAGACACCAATTGTTATTGTTCAGTTAGAAAATATGAAAGAAAAGTAAGAAATCTGTAATCATGTTTTTGAGAGTTTTAAATAGTGACCTTTTATTAGAAAACTGGAAGTCTCCTGAAAACTTTAAAAAGTAGTTCTAGAAGTCATAATAAAGCCTAGTCCTGCTTGAAGATTTTAAGGCTGGGAGAACTATTGGCTGGGAGATATAAGAAGGAAAAGTACTTGGGGTCAAATCAAATGCCTAGGGTCCAACAGCAGATGTGTTTCTGAGATGCGATTTGAAGAGGGAGATCAAAGTGAGGAATATGATTTCTTAGCCAGCGGGCAATTGCGTGGCCACAACTCTGAAAAGCCCTGAAGACTTGCTGTGCTGGCACGGATTCTATCAGCACGGAACTGTCGGCAACTGCATGCTCGCACTGCTGTAAACTGCAATGACATCTGTCACAGCTGCTAACCCAACCATAGTCCCCCAACCTCTCTGAAACATCCTGGGAATTATTGAGACTACTTTAACTAAGAATGTGTTACCTGAAGTATATGGTTCAAAGAATTTATTACATCCAGGAACACAAGCAACAAAGATAAAGCTGACTAAGGAGAGGTTGTGAAAGAAACAGCTGTGTCACTTGAATAAAAGAAGATAAATCTAGTGTAAAAATGGAATTCATGTTTTCGATAACAATATAAGAAAAGAAATAACTCTTAACCTTTTCTTTTGTCTCCAATTTATCAAAAACTATCACGAGTGTCCTCTTTTGTACTTGAAGGTGTTACTTTCTATCCACAGGGGAGTCCTGCTTTCGGAGATTTTTATAATAACTCGCATGTATTTGCTCCACTCTGCTCTCATCTCATTTATCTGGAAGAACCCGACGCCTGGGTGCAACCAACTTTCTACTCACCCCACACCTGCATCTGAGCAGCTAACTGGTTGAAGAAAGCTCTGTACCTTCGTTCAACCTAAACGTATGACAGCAGAGTCCACAGCGGCCAGTATTACCAGATTATCCTGTATTTACCAATTTGACTCCCTTTTGTTCCTTCCAAAAGTATTCTTTTACATAGTTTCCTGTCTTATCAAACCTCCAGCATCACCTGCCTACTCCTCACACCCAGCTAATGACCTCGATTCTTCTTCCACTGAGAAAATAAACAGGGGAGAACCCCCTCCCCATCCTTCCACTAGAGCCTTCAACCTTTGTGGATTTGTACCCCAATTTCTGCACCTTCCCCCACCCTGCTGATAAGAAGGATGAACTCTCTGTTCCTAGTTAAGACCAATTTCTACTTGTGAGTAGAATCTCAGTTCTCCCCTTCTACTCAAAGGAATCTCCACTCTCCTGTATCATCAAATTTCTCCCTTCAACTGGATTATTCTTATCAAGATACTAACATGCTGTAATCTCTTCCACCAATGATCTTCGCATTTTTAAAATCCAGCGGAGAATTATCAGTCCTCACGTTACTTATCTGTATGTGTAGTACTCCTTTCTGTTTTCTCTTGGAACACGTAGCTCATCTGACATCCAGGAAACTGCATTCACTTGCTTTTCTTCATATCTCATTGGCTGCACCTTCTCAGTCTTCTTTGCAGGGTCCTCTCCGAACAGTTGAAGAGCTCCCTTCCCTGTCTGTCTAGAGTGACTCCACTTGGCCCAGGCTCAGTCTCTCCAATCCTGGCCACTCCATTAATTCCAGATGCATCTACCCACTGCACTCTTGACACCTTCACTTGGGCATCTACTAGTGCTTCAATACGAACATGCCCCAAACAGGGACTCTGGGCTTTCCCTACCAAAGCCACCTAACTTCCATCTTCCCTGTTTTACCAAATAGCACTCCTCTCACATAGGTGCTCAGACCCCACACCACAGCTTTGATTTGTCTCTTTCCCTCACACTTCCCATCTAGTCTATCAGCAGGTATTTGTTCTTGGCTCTCCCTTCAGTGTACATCCTAAATTCCCCTAAGCATGACCTCCCTGTTCCAATCATTGTTATTTCTCATAAAGATTATAGCGATGCTTCCTTACTCTCTGTCTGCATCCACTCTGCTCCTTACAGCATACTCTCCATACAATAGTCAAAGTATCCTTAAAATGTAGTCCCATCATTTTTGTTCCTTGCTACAAAAGCTCCAATGGGTTTCTATCATATTTCAAATGAAATCCAAACTCCATTCCCTGGCTTAGAAGTTCCTTGTGGTCTGGCTACTGCTAATGTCTCCCTTAGCATCTTTCCCACTCTTATTTCACACAATTTACTCTTGACTTCATGCCTTTTGCTGTTCCTTGACCTCAGCAGGCTCACCCCTCAATTAGCCATTTCTTTTTCTTGAAACAATGGTTCTCTCGACCTCCCCATGGCTTGATCTCTTACTTCATGCAGGTTTCTGCTCAAATTGTGAACAGGCTTTCTCTGATCTCCCTATTTAAATGATAACCTAGTGCGTCACTCTACTTGGATTTTTTTTTCTGCCTGAAACTGTGTGTGTGTGTTTGTTTTTTATTTGGGTTCCTATATTAGAATGCAAACCCCATGAGTTGTTAGCACCCAGACCAGTGCCTTGCATATAGTAGGTGCTCAAGAAATATTTCTTGAATGAACAAATGGCTTTTTGCACAATCTTCTGGTGCCCAATGGCAAGCTTTTATGAGACGGCTTTAAGGGGATGGGGATGGAGGCAGGGAATTAAGCTAGTGTTACTAAGCACCTCCCATGGTCGGGCACTGGAAATGCATTCCATAGGTCATGTCATTGAAGTGACTCATAAAGCCCTTTGAGTTATAGTTCAGACCCAGATCTTCCTGACTCTAAATTGCATATGCTGTCCATTTTCTCATGCTGTCTTCTCTAAGGAGATGAGGGCCACCAACCCTGAAGGTTTCACAGTGGTGCTGAACCAGCCTCATGAGCTCACTGCTTGTTCACCTTCAGTCTCCCCCTTCTCCTACCAGTCCCCTCTTCCCACATGCACCACAGCAAATAAACAAGCAAAGGGAGTGGTGACCTTCTATGAAGAATGAACCAGAGAGTAGGATACATCTTATTCATCTTTATATCCCCTCCCTAAGGGCCCAGCACATCCTTTGCAAACAGCAGGAACCAGATGAATTTATGCTGCATTGAGTTAGTAGGAATGATTGCTACAATGTCACATCGATACCATATATCACTAGCCCAGAGCACTTTTAGGAAACCAGGGGATGATACATTTGGCAGCGGTGATTTATGAAAGTGTAAGAACGAGGCCCATTTATAAAAGAGGGAATTTGAGAAAATAGCTTCTACTTTAGTCTTTAGCTTAACATACAGGTATTATAGCTGTGAGTCTTTGGTTGTTTTACATTTTAGGATGTGACAGGCCATTTTATTTTTTTTAACTCTGCTGAGAACATTAGGCTTAAGAAATAATGAGTCTAATTTTCTGGCACTTAACACAAAGATCTCACCTTTTCCACCACTGTTTAAGACATAAAGATATCACATAGATATCTAGGAAACTCAGTGAGAACACCCTGCCCATAGCCCAGAAAATCCATTTGCAGAATCTGTTCTTACTTCCTTGGAAACTGCTTATTGAAATCTCAGGATTTCTGAGGAGACAGGTGTGAGGAGGTAATGCTTAGAACATTTCTCAAAGTGGCAAATTTTAAATAGCAAAAAGTACTCACTGGCTTTCCCGAGGGTCCTTCCGGTCCAGGGAAACCTATATCTCCAACAGGTCCTCTCTCACCCTATAAACATGTCCACAGACAAAAGTTAATCGCCAAGAAACGCTTTAAAACTGCATGCAAGTGCAACACAAGCGCAACTGTTATGAAAGCAACTGGCAACTCACCGGTTCCCCTGGAACTCCTGGGGGCCCCGGGGCACCAGGTTTTCCCTGCCAAAGCAAATCAAAGAGAAATGTTAGGAGCCAAATTACTGAATGATGCTTCCAGGACTGAGGCTCTCCAAATTAAAGTGGCATTCCTACGGGGCCAGAGTCCAGGGGACATGTACTCAGCTCCGCAGACTGTAAGTTACAGACTAGAGGGCAGTTCTCTGAATGTACATTTGTGTGGATGGCAGAAGGGTGGGCAGGGGGGATGAATATTTTTGAAAATATTAAACCAATGTATCCTCATTGTTGGAAATCCCGCTTGTGCCTATTTTCCTGGCAGCTTTGCTCTGTGGTGGTGTGGGGTGGTAGTGGTGGAGGGCACAGAGCATCAGAGAAGTTTTTCCTGGAGCAGGGGACCACAGGGAGGGACGTGAGAGGCAACAGCCCAGCAGAGACTGGAAGCAGAGAAGTGCCAAAGTGTCCAGACCGGGCTTACAATGTTGCCTTCTGGAAGAAAACCACCTTCTATCCCTTGGACCTAATGTGGTTGGGAAAAACAGACAACGTGGGGATGTAGGCGTGGGCTTGAGACCTTGGAAAACCCAGTAGGTTTTGGGGGAATATGAAAAGAAAGGGGCTTTTTTCCCCACTTGCTGCTTAGAGTTTTTGAAGTGCACCTCCTTACGGGTACGGATACGGCCGAGTGGCGAAGCTGGACAGACACAGGTCTGAGAGGGCAGCCCCGGCTCCCCACAGCCTGCATGTACCAGTAGGAGCCCCTGATGTTCCTGAGAAAGCCAATGTCCAAAAGGGTCTTGGTGTGGGACACCGGGGATGGAGTGTTCAGGCCCTGGGACCAGGGACATTGATGGAAGGCAGCAGAAATGCCAAAGGTCAGGTAGGGCCAGCTGAGAACTCAGAGCATTTAGGAGAGAGCGTGCTAACAGAAGGCCCAGGCCCACGGCCAGCACTTGCAAACACTTCCTCCCGTATAGCTACATGCTTCCTGGGAGAAAAAGGAGGAAAGGAGCTCTGGAGAAGTCCCTGGATATCCCTGAATGCCCTAGAAAGGGCTAGATTGGTCTGTTCTAGAAAAAGCAGTATTGGGTCCTCTTGGTAATCAGCTGAGTGACCATGCTGTGTGTGAGGGGGCAGGCTCCAGCCCTGCCTAAACCAGAACAATCACTTTTTTTGAAAAAATTGTTTTATCATGATAAAATCTACATAACATAAAATATACCATTTTAACCATTTTTATGTATACAAAGTATATTCAGTGGTACGAAGTACATTCGCACCTGTCATGTAACTATCACCACTATCTGTTTCTAGACCCTTTTAACTATTTTATTTTCTGAGCCACAGAACAAAGGTGCATCTTTAAATGAATAGTTGCGTATTTGCAGTGTGTAAAATGTTTGCTCCTTCCTATTTCTGTAATAGTCAGTTGATGCTCTTAATTATAAGATATGAAAATTGCTTTTTAAGTAAACGCATCCCATCTTAGACATCCAGATAAGCTTGGCAGGCTAGCCTCTTATTTCAACAATGCTACATCCTTAAAAAATATCTATGGAATCCCTGATTTGGATTGCCTTTTGAGACTATTGCATATCTTTTAAATTCTTTCCATAGTGGCCAGTATTTTCTCCTTGAAGATAGACTCAATTTAGGATAATAGCAAAAAGTAATTTGTAGTCACACTTGGGTAAATACAGTAGAAAATCAATCTTCGTTATATTACATGGAAGCAAAAACCGGATGTGAATATAAGAAGGGTAGGTTGTAAGGGTGCTCTGAGGACAATTCCAGAAACAGAGTTCCAAATATGTTGCTAGGAATGGTGGTGAGCAGGGCAGTGGGGAGGGGATGGGATTAAGTGTGTCGTCAACTTTCAAGAAGAATATTTTCTTTTATAAAAAATTCTGAAGTGCTTGCTAAAGAAAATATTTTCATGTTACTTTCACAATCAAACAAATAATTAACTTGATCTAGACAGCTAAGGGGATGTCATCCTCTCTAAAGGATACAGATGATGGATTACCAGACTTAGCAGTTAAATGGAGTGGAGTAGAGTGGCTCCTGGCACTTTAAATGATGGGGGGTTGGTGGGTGGTAGTGGGTAATAGTCAGGGGTCTTTGGGTGGTGTTGGGTGTTGGTAGATGTCATTGGGTGGTGGTGGTGGTGATAATAGGGCCCTTTCTTATCTTTCTTATGTTCTTAGGATCCAAGCACATGGTTTCCACTAACTTTCCTTTAATGATATCCTGGATCTGCCGGGCAGGGCACCTAACAAGAGGATAAACGATCTCTTATTCATAAAGCGTGACCACAAAATTTTAATTAGAGCATCATGAATGAAGATCAGAATGATCCCTAGGGCTCAGAGAAATGATTTCAACCTTTCCTGGAGCACTTCCTATTCATTTGAAAAGACCTTGATAAGATTAAAACATTTGACACTGGAGAGCAACAAAAATGATTGAGAGGATTGAAGGGCTAGTTTACGAGGCAACATTAGGAGCAATAAAGCTCTGCTAATAACACCGGGCTAAGGGATAACTCAGGCAGATTGCAGCTTAATACAAGGAACTTGAAGTACATGCCAGAGGATAAGAACTCTGCCTTTTGAAGATTGAAAAACCTTGAAATACGACAAGAATAGAGAAACAAAGCAAGCTTTCCAGAGCTGTTCTCATATATTAATATTAGTGTGTAGACACTGGGTTTTCCCTCCCCTCCATGAAAGTGACCTGGGAAGAAAAAAAAAATAAGACAAAAAATAAGAAAAAGGTGAAAATAAAGAATGGAGTATTCCTGAAGTGGGAAAGGGAGAGGTGGTTTTATTTATTAAACTAAAAGTTTCAGGAACCTAATGCCATTGGAGTTACAGAATGCTCCCTATCCCCTTTTGGTCCTTGGCCATAGGTTTATCATGCAGACAGAAATGTTTACCTGTGAAAATGATGTGAGATAATCTGAACTCACCGATAGCCCGGCTATTCCCGGGGGTCCTGCTGGGCCTCGATCTCCCTATTGGGATGAAAAAAGAATTGCTACTTATAATACTATCTATAAAATCTTTACTTATAAAATTAATTTTTAAATAATAATTTGGATTTGGTAAAGCTTTTCTTTGGGTCTGATAAGTGTTATTAATATTAACTGGTATGAAGCTAGCAGGTAGATGGAAAAATAGAATGAGTAGCCAACTGAACCTGTTAACGTTTTTTTTTTTTAAAATATAAAACCAGAGAAAATAATAGTCTTAATGAAAACAAACATTTGTGTTATCCTTTCTGTGACCTATTTTTAATAGCACTCCATACATACAGCTAAAATCAGTCAATATTTTTATTTGAAAGATCATTACTATTACTTAAAAGATTAAGTACACCGAGTGTCTTCTAAAAATCTTTTCCTATCTTTGTCTCATTGGATGTAGGGTTAGAATAAAAAGATCTAGAACTAATGATTTGTAGTTCTTTTCATTGGACCAATCAGAAGGTTCCTTGAATTGCTCTGAGTAACAGAGTGACTCAACTCCTTTTTCAGAGGCAATGTGGTATTTTAGATAAAGCTGACAATGCTAAAAATACTAATGATAATATATATGGGATAATAAAATGGCAATTTTGTTGGGCATAACCTACATTAAAAAAACTTCATAACTTCACTCAGGGACATAAAAGAAGACTTGATTTACTGAAGAGATATGCTTTGTTCCTGGAGGGCAAGATGATGTTGTAAAGATGTCATTGCTACCCAAACTAATTTATAAATTCAATGCAATTCTTACAAAACTGCAGTTTGATCAAAAGATATTAAAGTTCACTTGGGAGAATAAATAAATGAGAGGATAAAAAACTAAAAGAATAATAGAGATACTAGCAATACCAATATTTAAGCATATAATAAATAAAGCTATAATAATTGGAATAATGGAATATTGCCATAATATTAAGTAGTATATCAATACAACAAATCTCAGAAATAGAACAACATTTATAATAGAATTTTAGTAAAGAAAGTGATGTATTATTCAACAAATAGTGCTAATAACTGGATAATTTCTTTGAAAAAAGTTTGATTCCTCTCTTTACATTGTATCCCATATAAATTCCATATAGACTTATGTAAAAAATAAAATAATCCAAAATAATACTCAACTTCATTAGTTATCAGAGCAATGCAAATTAAAACTACAATGAGATATCAGCTCACCCGAGTTAAAATGGTCTTCATCAAAAAGAAGGGCAATAATGAGTGCTGGTGAGGATGTGGAGAAAGGTGAAGCCTCGTGTACTGTTGTTAGGAATGTAAATTAGAGCAACCACTATAGAACAGTATGGAGGTTCCTCAGAAAACTAAAAATAAAGCGACAATACGACCCAGCAATACCACTGCTGGGCATTCTTGAGGTAGAAAATTCCCCTTCCAAAGAAGGGGAATTCAATATATTGAAAAGATACCTGTACTCTGATGTTTATTGCAGCACGATTCACAATAGCTAGGATTTGGAATCAACCTAAGTATCCATCAATGGATGAATGAATAAAGAAATTGTGGTACATATACACAATAGAATATTATATAGCCACAAAAAGAATGAAATCCTGCCATTTGCAACAATATGGGTGGAGAACATTATGTTATGTGAAATAAGCCAAGCACAGGAAGACAAATCTCATGTGTTCTCACTCGTATATGGGAGTTAAATACTAAAAACAATTGATCTCATGGAGACAGAGAGTAGAATGGTGGTTACCAGGGGCTGGGAAGGTTAGCAGGGAGGGGAGAATAAAGTGGAGATGGTTAATGGGTGTGAAAATATTGAAATATATTTAGATAGTTAGAATCAGAAATATTTTATAGCATGACAAAGTGACTATAGTCAATAATAAGTTAGAGTATACTTCAAAATAACTAAAAGAGTGAAATTGGAGTGTTCCTGACACGAAGATATGACAAATGCCTGAGGTGATGGATACCCCAATTACCCTGATTTGATTAATTCACATTTTATGCCTGTATCAAAACATCACATGTACCCTATAAAGATATACAGCTATTATGCACTCATAATAATTAAAAATAAAAATGATTTTTAAAAAATTTGAAAATAAAAGTAAAATGAAATAATCTAAACTATAAAAAACCCGGAAGACTATATTGGTGACCATCTGATCTTGGTTGAAAATCAAAGTAAAAGTTTTTTTGTGCATAAAAGCAAAACAAGAAATCATAAAGAAAAATTATTTTGGATTTGACTACACTAAAGTTATATTTACAATAAGATTAAACATAATAATGAAAAGCAAAGACCAACTAGGATAAAAACTCCAACATCTATGATAGGATTAATATTTTTAACATCTAAACCATAGCCACCATCAAAAAGAAAAAAAGAATTAATAGAAAAATGGGCAAATGATTTAAATAGGTAATATTCCTTAGTTTCACTCCACTCCTTTTAAATTATGGAATCTTCATCCTTGAAATGAATATACAGGAACTTTTAATTCAGTGGAAACACTTGTATATCTGATAAAGATGAACGTTAAGAGGACTTCCCTCTGACAAGATGGTCTTCCCAGCATTTGCGTATCCCATTTCCTTGGTCCACTCTCCTCTAATGATCTTGTCTCTTATTCTCAGTTACACTTGACACCTTGTCAATAAAAATATCTGGACCTCCTCCACAATCACAATTTCATGCATTCCAACTTTGGACCACCATTCCCCATTATTCTAACTCATTCCCTTGAGTACCCCGAACCCCAAGACCCCTAATCCATTGATGGTACAAACTTTTTACTATCTTTCATTCCCTGGATGGGCTCTCTCCCTTCTTTGCCTAGTTAAAATCCCATGGCCACTTGTTATAATCACTTTGAGTGTACACCATTACCTCTCTTGCCCTTTCTTACTTCTAGTACTCACTTGTCAAAAGTAGAACATTGTTTAAATCCAACTCCCTGCCTATTCTGTGCCTTTACCTGAATATCTGTACATGCTGGAGAAGCATGCATAATCTCGCTGACTGGCCTCACGTCAGTTCATGACCATGAACCTCAAAAGGGTCACTAGGCTGACCAGTCATCAGATTTCTGTGGTCCCTGTATTCCCTCTCTCTCCTCGAGGACCTTCTCCTTAAATCCTCGATCTCCTTTCCCTATCTCACTCTCAGATAATGACCTTGCTTCCCCCATCTCTGAGAAAATTTTAGTCATCAGAAAAGAACTTATTAGACTCTAACCAAACATCTTCCCACCTATCAGCACCTGCCCCCCACCCCTGTACTCTGCTTTCCCACCTTTACCATGGATAAACTATCCTCTCTGAAGCCAAACCCTCCATTTTTGCACCAGATCCCTTTACCTCTTAGATACTTAAAGACATTGTTCCAGTAATTCTCCTTTCTCTCTGTTATATCATCATCCCCACCCTCCCACTTTCATTTCATATACAAGTTTTCTGGTATTTCTATAGTCTTAAAAAACCATCTCATAAAAGCTGACCCTACTTGACTTTCTTTTGTGGCAAAACTCCTTGAGTATTGTTTATACTGACTTGCTGTCTATTCTTTTCTCATTCTCTTTTAAATCCATTCAAGTCCAGCAGTCGCTTCTACCAAAACAGTGAAATAGTAATAATTTCTCTGGTCAAGGTCATCCAATGACCTCTACATTGCTAAATGCAATGGTCAATACTTGATCATCCTACTTGACCTTATCCCCATTCTACTAGACCTGTTGGCAGTATTTGGGACTGGTGATCATTCCTTTCTCTTTGATTCATTATTTCCTCTTGGCTTCTGGGATACCAAGTTTTCCTCCTACCTCCCTGGTCACTTCTCAGTCTCTGTTGCTCCTTCCTTCTTCTCGTATTAATATTGGAGGGCCTCAGGGCTCAGTCTTGACCTCACTTTTCTTTCAAAATTTCTACTGTTGTTCTTTTGTTGATCTTATCTAGCCTCTGGGCTTTAAAATAGCATCTATATGCTTAAGACCACCAAATTTATATCTCCATTTAGATTTCTTTTTCAAACTCTATACTTTTATATCATACTTCCTACTCAATATTTTGCTGTCTAAAAGATATTTCCAAATTTAGTCTTATATCCCAAATTAAACTCCCAATAATCCTCATCCTCCTCCAAATAGGCTCTGCTAATACCTGTCCTCATTTCAGTTGATGACCACTCAAACACACAAATTGCTCTGGTCTTAAACCTTAGAATGATCTTTGATTCCTCTTTATCCTTTCATACCCACATCAATCAATCCAAAAATCCTGTTGGTGCTGCCTTCAAAATATATCCAGAATCCAGCCACCTCCCACTATCTCCACTGTTTCTTCTCTCATCTGAGCCCATATCAACTCACACCTGCATTACTGGATATCTTATAACTGGCTTCCCTGCTTCCGCCCATGCCCTCCAACTGCAGGCTCTGTCACTCCTCTACTCAGAAACCACCGATGGCTCTGGATTCTACTCACAGCGAAAGACAAAGTTCTTACAATGGCTGATAAGCATCCTTATTAGTGCTTCTCAAACTACTTACGGTGAAGGAGCAATTTCTTTACTTAATTATTTTCTTATATTTAGTAAACCAAGATAAGTTTACTGATCACATTCTTGCTAGACAATTTTAGACAAATTACTAGACACGTTTTTAGATGCTTACTCTCAATCTCTGTGCTCACCTTGCCACAGAACCCATAATAGAGAGCTTGCAGACCAGCACTGGTCCTTTACTGCTGCAGTCCCCAACCCCCTGGTACTGGTCCTACGGCCTGTTAGGAACTGGGCCGCACAGCAGGAGGGGAGCAGGCAAGTGAGCAAAGCTTCATCTGTATTTACAGCAGCTCCCCATCACTTGCATCATCGCCTGAGCTCCACCTCCTGTCAGATCAGTCACTGTCTCCCATCACCCCCAGATGGGACCAGGTCTAGCTGCAGGAAAACAAGCTCAGGGCTCCCACTGATTCTGCATTATGATGAGTTGTATAATTATTTCATTATATATTACAATGTAGTAATAATAGAAATAAAGTGCATAATAAATGAAATGCACTTTAATAATACCAAAACCCTGTCCATGGAAAAATTGTCTTCCATGACACCAGTCCTCGGTGCCAAAAAGATGGGGGACTGCTGCCCTACTGGCCATATGTTGAGTAGCATTGTTCTGTGTAACAAGACCACTCCTTCCCTTGCCCCCCACCTCTTTGATCTCACCTCCTACCACTCTCCCCTCACTTTCTCCCTGGTCTCTGTGGATGTAGCAGAAAATCTCATGTCTCAGGGCCTTCAGACCTGCTGTTTCCTCTGCCTGGAACATTCTGCCTTCAGACTTGAGGAGACTTAGCTAACTTCCCCAGATCTCCACCTTCTCAGACCACTCTAAAATCACAACCCTGCCCCTCCCAGCACTCTTGATCTCTCTTAAGCTGTTTTATGCTTTCTTTCTTTCCATAGCATTTACCAACACTATAATTTGTTTTTTTTAATATTTATTCTGTAGTTTCTGTATCCCCTTGCTAGAATATAAGTTCCATGAGTACAGAGGTTTTTGTTTTTTTCCCTTATATATCTCCAAACCTAAAACCATTCCTGGTACAACAGTAGGTGCTCAGTAAACATTTTAGAATCTTGAATGAATGAACATGTTTCTAACCTCTGTGCTTACCTTTACACCTGGAAATCCTTCTAGTCCTGGCAACCCCATTGCACCAGGCTCTCCCTGTTAAATATGAACATAAGAAATGTAGGGGCAATAGTCAAAAGGTTTTTAAGTGTTGGTTTCAAAAGCAAAGATATTTTTTGTTTAACCTTCCTCCCAAACATTGGCTTGTAATTTAGCAAGTAAATGGTACGCTCTATTTTTAAGCAATGTATTATTGTATCTGATATTTGAAAACAGTTTGAGAATAAAAGCTTTTCTCCAAAGAGGTGTATTTTTTGATTAATTGTTTGCTGGGCTTTAATAAAGTTTCCCAATTTGTGACATACCAGGTGCTGCTTGATTTCCAGAGAATAACACTAAACTCTTTAAGAGTAGGCGAAGATAGAGTGCTCAAAGCAGAGTTTACCATCCTTAAATATTCTCTGTAGCTATACATGAATTGTGAATGCCTAAGAGGATGAACCCAAGAGCAGCATCTCTAATAATTCTAAAAGTCATTGATCAAGCTAATGGGTCACTGAAAAAGAGATAGGTAAGCATTTTCCATTCAAAAATATTTTACATTTTCTAGTGTGTTGTCTCAGGCTAACTGGAGCCTGTAGATCTTCAAGAAACATACTTGGGAAAGCTTTTGTGAAAGAAGTTGCTAACTTTGAACAAATACGCAGTAGCACTTTAAATCAAGAAAGATATATAGTGGGGAGTTGTTTGATACTTTCTTGTTAAAGAATTAATGTTCACTGCAAATACTAGGACATTAGATGCCTTAAACCTGAGGTCTCCAACCCCCGGGCTGCAGCCAGTCTTAGGAAAGAGCAGCACAGCAGGAGGTAAGTGGTTTGCAGCCAGAGAAACTTCATCTGTATTTACAGCCACTCCCCATCACTTGCATCACCGCCTGAGCTCCGCCTCTGGTCCTAATCCTGCATTAGATTGTCACAGGAGCACGAACCCTGTGTAAACTGCATATCAGCGTAATCTAGGTTGTGCGCTCCTTATGAGAATCTAATGCCTGATGATCTGAGGTGGAGCTGAGGTGGTGACACTAGCGCTGGGGAGCAGCTGCAAATACAGATTATCATTAGCAGACAGGTTTGAGTGCATAGAGATCAAAAGAAATCCCTTGCTTGCAGACTCATATCAAAACCCTACCAGTGAGTGTCAAGTGACAATGTAATGGTAATACTATAGAAATAAAGCACACAATAAATGTAACGCACTTGAATCATCCCGAAACCATCCCTCAACCCACCCCCCTGTCTGTGGAAAAATTGTGTCCCATGAAACCAGTCCCTGGTGCCAAAAATGTTGGGGACCACTGCTTTAAACGTAATCACATAGAAAAGGGAGCTTTCAAATTTTATTCTCTGTGAATGTATTTTTGCACACATAACTCTAACCTTTTTCAAAAATATTACCAAAGCTCTAACTTCCATTATGATTTATGGTATTTCCCTAACTACAGAATATTCAGTGAGTGAGCATATGACTTAGTACTTTTTAAGTTTCAGAAATCTTTTTAAATGACTCCTCATATGTAACTTGTCAATCAATCAATCAATCAAAAAAAAAAAAAGATGTTCAGATTCTATTCTGCACAGAGCTCTGTAAAAGAGGCCCTGGGTTATTGATAAAGGAAATATGCTCTTTGATTCTCTTTGCTTACATTCTCAATAGTACTTAGGACAGAGGAAGTGCTCAATCAAACAATCAATATTTGTTTGAAAGTAGTTGATAATTAAATATTTAGTTGATGATCACTTAAAAATTGAATACCAAAGGAATGAAATAGTACACCTCAGAAGATAACAAATTCAATTAAGGGTAAATTTCCTTTTAAAGGTTTACTGAGCAGATTGGAAATAGTGGTGCAGATCTACTGTGATGGGATTTGAAGGATATTGGAAGAGTAAATTTCCCTCTACCCTCCTCAAAGGGACTTTTCAACTTTTTACCCTGTGACCTAAAATTCTACCATCCCTGGCTTATTTCTTTGGCATATTATTTTTTCATACAGGGCAACTGGTTAGAGATGATGACAGCTGCATGGTGGTGCTGATCCATGACCCAAAAGAGTGGCTTCAGAGTTTTATCTAGGATAAGCCTGAACTTGTACTCTCAATGTGTATTTAACTTCATGATTGAACTTTTCTGTTTTTATGCTTCACTCATTGAATTCACATCTCTAAAATCAGGGAACATCCTTCAATCAATTTTTATTCTTTATCCTTTGTTGCAGCTAAGAAATTTGAAGCCTACTCTGTTTATATTCTATTCAAATACATCTACATTTTTTGTTGCCAGCCACTTTCCAATGCAAGTGAATTATAATTTATCCTTTATCACAATACTTAAAAAAAAAACTTTCTCACCTTAATCTGCAGTTACTCATGTAATAACTTAAAAAAAAGTTCCAGAACAGTCAATGAGAAGTCTAGGTGCAAAGAAATGATTCAGAGGGGCCGTTTTGTGTGTGTGAGTATGAGAGGGAAAGACCAGGAGGAAATTTTTATCAACAAGATGAAAGAAAATTAAAATTAGAAGGAAGGATATAGTTTGTAAAAGCATAAAATGTGTTGCAAATAGAGAAAGGGCAGCAAAAGTAGTAAAATAAAGGAAACTTCGACATTACATATTTGGGGTTCAGAATATGGTACTAACTAGTTGAAATAATGCTTTCAGGAGAAAACACATTGGCTTTTAATATATATTGCCCAATAACAAAAAAATAAGCTCTTTAATGCACCAAAAATATATTTAGAAGTAAAAATATTACTTTTTATGGTTTGTTCCTTTGCTGGTTTGAAATGTATTTGACTTTTACCAAACCATCCTAATAATGAAAGGGCTTTAGGTTTTTTCACATGGCAATGGAAAGTGGTTTGAAAGTTTTTCAGTTTTAGGTACATTTGAGTTTCAACTATATACCCAAAGGTTAAAAGGATATACAAATGAAACATGAAGGATGGAACATATGCTTGAAAAAGACATGACAGGAAAAAATGCCTGGGAATAAAGAGAATCTGACTGGATTTGGCAGAACATTTACAGTGAGGCTTCTTTTGAGAAAGATGCTGCTACCAATTATCATCCTTCGGGCGGCTGGAGGACACGAGCTCCTTCCGTGCTGAGTGTCACCTCCTGATACATTCCTCCTAATGAGCAGGTTTATGACAACATACATCTCCCACAGAATAATTGCCTAAGACATTCAAAGCAAATAAACAGTCTCTTTCTTTCTTTTTTTTTTTGTTGAAGAGATGGCAGACATATTACAGAATTTCTTTTCGATATGCATTTCTCTTCCACGATCTACTTAAAATGGAATCAATCATCAGAAGAGGATTATTAGGAGAAAGTATCCCACTTATCAGGAGCTTTATATGTGCTCTTGTCCACCACAGAACGATTTTTAGAACACACTGAGGGAAAGAGACAGATCTCAAGGGCAGTGACGACATAAGAACTAATGCCCCTTGAAAATAAAGAACGCATTGCTGGCGTTTCTTTGGTGGCCTGCTTTGTCACCTCCAATGTGTTAATTGATGAACACCTAAGAAGGCATGCCATTTTGCCTTATACTTTTGAACTTGAACAAAGACCTATATTCTAAATGACACAAGACCTGGGAACACACATACCACTGGGCCAGGATCGCCTTTTGGGCCCTGTAAGAAAAACATGAAAAGTCATTTTTTAAAACATGACTGAAGCAAAATTACAGAATATGAAACATTTTTTTCCAATTTGCTTTAATACACATAAAAATATTTGCAAATTTTGCTTTTGTTACTGCTTGGATTTGAAGAATAGATGAAGAAATATAACTATGGGAATCCCATGAAAGAGATTGCTTGGACATTGATTTAGTTCTTAGATTTATCATGAAAAAAAATGACACCACTATGAAAAATGTTATTTTTCATTAATTTGGCTGTGTATATTTTCTCAATTTTTTGATAATTTTTTTTTAACTTGGTTTCACTTATTTCCTCCTGCTGTAAAATTTGGTTATATTTGTAATATGCATTTTTCAGTGAAACTAGTGGTTTTTGTTTGTTTTTCACTGTGGCTGTTCAGATAAAGTGTGCTTGGTGATAAACAACTGTACTTACAGGGGGACCGGGTGGTCCTGGGTAACTGGGAACATTCACACCTCCCTTCAAAGAAAAAAAAAAGAAAAGAAAGAAAAGAGATGTGAAGAATTTATAGCAACCTATAACTAGAAAATGATTTTAAATAACTACAAATGTAAATACCTGGATTTTATATAAACTGCTCATGCCATTTCCTTCACTGAATGGTACACCCTTAGGAAAAAATGAGATAGAATTATTCCTATAAGTTAATACTTAGTATCTCTCTCTACCTTTTATCATTTTACCAAATGATATTACTTTTATTCTACTTTTTATTTTTTAATGTTTCCTAGTCTATTTTAGAAAATGAGTTTAATACTGTAAGTAAATTCATACGTTTCTCTTTTTAGCTTATCCAAAGCGAATGCAGAGAAAGAAATGAAAAGGCATGTGAGCTACACCTGGAGCATACACACGCTTTCAGCTGGGGTTTGATTAATGTTCACGTTTGACAGATGAGACACTAATGCATGCAGAGGAAAATATTTGCTCATTAAAATTCAGTTTCTGCATTGCCAATTTATGCTAACTGTTTACAGCCTGCTGACCTGCGGCTGTAATGTGGTCGTGCTGATGGAGATGTGAATAGGGAACAATTTGGCTACTGAAAAGTAATTTTTTCCCACAGTCTCTTCATGCCAAACAGAAAATTAAGGTAAATGGGGAGATGATGTTACTCATAATCCTGTGTGGATGTTTCTACAAAGACATAATCTTTAGAATAATGGGGAACAAGAATTTCTCAGAAAAAACTGATGTCCTAGAGTAACCAACATGTAAAGAGAACTTACGCTACAGTTAAAAAAAATCATACACGTTAGTATTTAGGAAGAATTTGCATATGAAAATTTTAGTTAGTATCTTTATCCTTCTTTTAAAAAATTTCCATAGAATCAATCAAATCTGCATTTTCCTTTTTGTAATTTTCACATTTCAGTTGCAAAATTGAAGAAGCCACCACTCCATTTTTTCGTGGGTGATTGCTGGCTAGGGGTGCTCTGTGAACACAATCTGCACGCATCTTCAAAACACTAGCGACAGACGACAAATCCTTCATTTACTTATTCCTTTATTCACTTGACAGTTACTGAGTATCTACTATAATAGATTTTAGTGTGCTAAGTCTAGGGAGAGGAAGGATATTTTGTCTGAGATTTCCAGAGGAGGTTTCCCAGAGAAGAAAACATTTAATCTGCGTCTTGAAGGATAAATGGTTTTGAAGACTTCAGGGAGAAGAGAAAGATTTCTTAAGCCCATTATATAATCACAGGTCCCTTTCATGAGCTCATATGGTATTTGCTGCTCTGTTCACAGGGGAGGGAGTGTATTTTAGAACTTGAACCCCCCAAATACTTTCTGTCCTGCTCCCTTGCCAAGGGAGGAAGTAAGTCACAAAGATGAACAGGTTGAGGAAACAAGTTTAGGAAGCAGAGTGACAATCTCTTCATTTACGTGTGCAAAATGTGCAACTGCACACAGACTGGTAATGCATCCTCATTGTCTTTGGAAAGTCTGGGTCAGATTCTGCCCTCTCTCTGGTGAGTTTAGCTCCTTAAACTATTCCTATGCGGCAGGGCAGAGAACGGTGTTTGGCCTGAACCTCAGCTCTGCTGCGATTTGAGCATGGCCCCACATGAGGGCAGACTTGTCACGGAGAGAGGCACCGCTCCTCGCCACAGCCTTGACAGAGTGCACATCTGTCTCAATCATGAACATAAAAGCATCGATGGCTCTTGCACTTTTTGTTCACTGGGAGCTATATAAATGGAGTTTCCTTGCATGTCAAGCATCATGGATAGAAATGAGCACACATAGCATATCATACCAAATTTTCTACCAACTCGCGTTGCTGGAAGGGATCTCTTTTCACGGCCCCTCTCTTTTCTGTGAATGAAGCTCATTGAGGTTAAATGACTTTCCCAGAGGCTCCCAGGCAGGAAGAGGGGTCAGAGCACACACCCTGATCTCCTAAGTCCAAGGTAGGGAGACCCACAGTATTCAAACTGAGCATTGCACATCGGGGCTGAGGCAAAAATAAATCAGGTCTCCCCAAAGCTACACTGGCTATTGTTTATATTTACACATAAAACTTGGAAGACTTTTATCTCTGAGACCATATAAATGTGGTTTGGCCTTTGAGTTATAAAAGCCTTTAAGTAAACATATGAACGTTAAGTTTTAAACCTGAAACAACTCACAGGTGGTCCTGGTGGTCCGGGTTTCCCAGGGGGGCCCTCGTTGCCCTGCAAGGGATATATAGACCAGTGTCAGTGGGACATTTCTACCCCAGGTTTATGAACCAGGTTGTACTTGCTCAGAGAAATATCTTCTTAAATCAGTATGGCTTGTTGTTTTGTTTTAGTCTTGCACAGTCTTATTCAACTTGGCTTTTTCATTTACACAGGAAAATCAATTTCTTTTATTTTTTAAATTTTATTTCAGAATATTATGGGGGTGCAAACATTTTGGTTACATAAATTGCTTTTGTACTGTTTGAGTCAAAGTTATAAGTATGTCCATCCCCCAGATACCGTGCATTGTACCCATTAGAGGATGGGAATTTACCCATCCTCTCCTCCCCCCTCCCACCTGCTTAATTTCTGATGATGTTATTTCTGTATGTGAACTAATATCTCTTGTATTAACCTGGGTAGAACTGGAGCCCATTCTTCTAAGTGAAGTATCACAAGAATAGAAAAACAAACACCACATGTACTCACTATTAAACTGGAACTAATCGATCAACACTTACGTGCATATATGGAAAATAAATTTCTTGACTGCAGGAAAGAGAAATGCCTTTCCCTATGCCCACACAGATTCTCACTGTCTGAGCTCTAGGGATGAAGCCCATTTACAGATGGAACCAGACAACTGGGGTGATTGTGTCCTGGACTTCAAGTGGAGCTGGGGGAACTCTCCCAACAGGGGGGTACAGAGCAGAGTTCCTACAAGCAGGCAGTGAGCTCTAGGCCTGTGGCTCTAATAGTCAGCCCTCGCTTTAATCTTCACCTCCACTACCTTCATCTTTTGGGAACCGGAGTGGCCATCCACATAATTAAACCAAAGGAAACAATCACAACCTCCGTGCATGTCTGTAGGAGGAGGAACTTCTTCCAATTTCTAAGTTACTATCAGACTTTATAACCAAGTCAGACACGTCTCCCTGAACAGAAGTGACTGCGGTATAACACTGTTTAAGGGAAACAGTCTATACAATTTAAACAGCCTTAGACATTCTGCTTGCAGGAGCAGACTAACAATGGAATTTGTAAAAAATGAATTCAAGTGGAAACTTGAAAAATATATTTCACTTTTATTTCTACAAACCATAGATGCTTATCAGTCCATAGTAAGCAGAGCTGTTGTAAATCCCTCTGCTGTCTCTCACCAGTTCTTCCTGTAACTGTGCTTTTCTTTTAGAATAGTAGCCTCATAAAAAATTTTAAGTACCTCTATGTCATGGGCAGTGGCAAGAAATAGCTAATTAAAAAAAGAATCCAGAACATTTCTACTCACAATGCCCAAGAAATTTGAAGGATTTTAATCTTTTTTCTATAAATTTGATGAAGGATTTCATACCAATACCCTTTCATTTCTTTTAGTAACAAAAGAAAGTATCATAACATGTTTTGTTTGTACGTTTATCAATGAATATAAACTGTAAAGTTTTTCTTGCAATGTATCTGCCTGAGCCTGTGTAACAAATAAGTATATTGTATTTCTTCCCAAACTGCTTTGATGGTGGCTTTCTCTCTAAGATGTCATATTCCGCTGACTGCTGCCAGTGTCCTTCGGAGATTATGTCATAGTTCTCAGGAGTCAACAAACAAGGAAAAATATGTGCTTATTGAAAAGCCTTTTTTTCCCCCTGGCACAATCAAAAGTCATATTTTCACTCTCATTTTTGCCCCAGGGCTCATCTCAGTGTGGAATGCCCATTAACTTCAAAGGCAAGTGTATGACTGAATAATTTCCATAGAGAACAGAGAAAAAAGGCTGGTGGGGTTGGGCAAGCTCCTTGGGATAATACCAGAAAAAAATGTGCTGAGACTCTCTAGAATAAGCACATTGTTTCCTTTCAAATTTGTTGGGATTTCTTTGCTCCTTGATGCCGCTGAGGTCTGTGTTGGTCGGGGATCTTGTAACCTGACAAGTGGGTGGAAGCCTGTTGAGTGACTCATGTGGACTCTTGATTCTTACTTCCCTAATCTGAACAGCTGGGCTCATTCCACTCATTTGCTGGATCCTCCTGTACTAACAATGTAGGGCCAATGCACATGCTAAATCGAGTAAACACGTGAAGCCCTGCAGTCTTCCTGTCTGAGACTCTTCTATTGCTGGTCCTCCCTTCTGACCACAGCAACCCATTTGTCCCGTAACTGGCCTCCCTAGGAAACAAATTGCCCTGGTTCCTTAGTGAATTTCCCCTATGGCCCTCTAGGGACAAAATTTCCAGATCATCTCAGCAAGCCCTTTGGTCTTTGGAATCCTAGTCCTCATAGTGCGCATGCTGCCTGGAATCTTGGCACCTGCTATGGGCTGAATGTTTATGTCCCCCCTAGAATTCATATGATAAATCCTACCCTCTAGGGTGATGTATTAGGAGGTGGGGCCTTTGGGAAGTGATTAAGTCACAAAGGTGGATTCTTCATGAATAGGATTAGTGGGAGCTTGGTCATCCCTCCACTCTGTGAGGATACAGCTAGAAGGTACCATCTAGGAACAAGAAAGTAGGCCCTGTCAGATACCAAACGTGCCAGCACCTTGAACTTGGACTTGCCAATCTCCAGAACTGTGAGACATACTCGTAAATGTTTGTGGCTTATAAGCCATTCAGTTTATGGTATTTTGTTATAGAAGTCTGAATGAACTAAGATGGCACCTGTGGCTGGAACTCCCTAATACAAACCACTTTACCTGCACCTCTACGGGAGGCTTCCCCTATCCCCATCCTCCACACAGATGGTTGCTCAGGATCCTGAATCCAGACAGGACTTTTGTTATATGATACCAATGTTCTATTCATCCTTTCCCCTGGGAAGGTATCTCTTGTGCTCAGCCCAACTTTTGGACCTATAGTTCTCCAAGTACACTGCAAGAATAGCTACTCCTTGACATCATTTCTACTTTCAGGCTTTGCTTGATTTTACAGCTCTTTCTATAAATGGCCTCATTCTGCTCCTACCCCAAGCCCCAGTTCGGATAGTAAGTGAGGCCCTTCCTCTGTACCTTGTCACCCTTTGCTCCCATGGGACCAGGATGTCCAGTTCTTCCCAGTAAGCCCTGTAAAACACAAAACTAAGTTTGTTACAGAAAAAACAACTAAATGGCCAAAGGGTATTGGAAGTTGGTTACTAAAACTTATACATTTAGAAAGTCATTTGATCCTAATTAAATCAGTCCTAGAAGCTTATATTTCTTCAGGCTGATACAGCAGCTGTATCCTGCTGATAAGCTGTTGCAAGGGTAAAATTTGTATTTGTGGTCGCTTTTTCACCTTGGTCAACTGCATTTAATGACCTTAATTGGAACCTTTTGATACATTTAAGAATCCAGCCTTGCTGTTTAAATAGCAATTTACATAACATTATGCTTTCCTAAATGAGCTATAATTTTGGTAGTGATCAACATTTTAAATACTTTAAGACACGGCAGAATTAACATGTGCATATTGAGTTATATGATCTGCATTTCGGCAATAAAAAATAAAATTCAATTTTAATTCTTCTTTGGGAATAGAGTTAGCAATACTTTTCATGGTTCCTTTCATAACTCTTCTTCATAACTTTTAATTTTAGCGTACAGTTTAAAGCCAGGTTTGTTCTACATAACTGTGGCGAAAGCATAAATGATAAAATTTTAATTGCAGTGAATCCATGATTCCAAACATAAACGAATATGATTATATTCCTATTTTTGTGGTAAAGACTATCTGCATAGGAGCTCTAAGAAGGGAAGAGATGGAGAAACTGAGACATGAGTTGGGTTGCTAGATTTAGCAGATAAAAATACAACATTTGGGACAAACTTATACTAAAAAATTATTTGTTTTTCTGAAATTCCAATTTAACTGCATGGTCGGTATTTAATCTGGCAACCCTAGAATTGAACTCCATTTGAATAAATGATTTGGTTTAGCAGGTAAAAAGGAAAAATGGATTCAGTTTTAGGAAAACAAGATAGTCAAAGACACAAAGGCTTTGATGTTGAATTTGAGGGGCAATGAAAGTCTTGATGAAAATGAGGGTATTTTAATTTATATATGAGAGTAAATTAAATCTAATAATCCTTGGTCCACTTTTTTTTTCCCTCTAGAAAATAAATTGTCACTTTATGGTGCCATTTGAATATCTCTTCTAAAGATTAGTGCCAAAAAATTATAACTAAAAAATGGAACACCCTTTTATATCCAATTTCTATTTCTAACAGACCAGCTTAATCACAGACTGCTTTCTGGTCCGCTGGAATTCAGATGACAAGTCTCCAAGGATTCTGAGCAGCCTTAACTAATGCTAAATGAAAATCCGAGAGGTTGCACGAGGCTAATTTTCTAGGCCATAGCTGGACAATCAACATAGAGGCACAAAGAAGGAAAAGCAATGAGGAACGTTAATTCACCTTGCATCATCCCAGCAGACATGAGCTGCGAGTGGAATAGTTTTAACAAATACTTACAGGGGGTCCAGTAGGGCCTGGTTCACCTGGAATGCCTGGAATTCCTTGTAGACCCTAGAAGAGACAGTTCCTACCATAAAATCTGTTACATCATTGAGTACAAGGCATTTTAGTTAATCAAACATTTTGACTATTGAAAATTAAACATATATTTTAGCTAAGTGAGAAACATGATGTATGCCATATACAAATACCAATTTTTAAAGAGTAGGAATGGTGAACCAAAATGCTGTGCCATAGAATCTGTAACAAACAATTTAATCTGGTGATTCATAAGGCATTTCTGATATTACACAGCAACCCTATCAGCAATAGTACTCAGAATCCAGTACTGCTAAAGCATGGAAATACATATTTTGGGTTGGCAGAATGCCATCAAAGAAATATATAATTACACTAAAGCTTCACTCAGCTAGTGGAAAAATGGAATATGTTTATGACACAATATTTAGTTTAGCTGGTCAGCTCTTTATAAGAAGAAATGTGGCTCACTGGTAAATTTAAATTTGGAACCCTTTAATGCTTATGCATAAAAATGAATGGATATCCCCTCCCTCCCCTCATTGGATTTTTAGAATAATGCTAATTACACTGGATAGAATCTAAGATCCTGATACATTTATACATCAAAGAAGAGTTGGCAAGGTTAACTGGCAGCTTGTATAATTATTTTTTTCCTTTAGCAAGTGTGTCAACAACAGGGTATTGGTTAAATAAATTACATACAATCCATAATATGAAATATTTTGCAACTACTAAAATAATGTTTTAGAAAACTACTGGATAGCATGAAAACATAAAAGTCTCAAAATATTACATAGCATAGAGCTTACGTTTTTAAACTACAAATGTACTTCCTAAAAGGTGGGAATGATAGAATCTTTTATTATTTTATCATGACAAAAAATAAATATTTTATCTGGAAACTGTAGTGTTAGATGTGTTTCAGAATTCTAGATTTTCTCAGACTTTTTACATAGGTAACATAATACACATACTGAATATTATGTCACACTCCCAGTGGTGCCTGAGGCAGCACCGTCTAATAAACACACAAATATTTCTGTAGCAAAACCTATGATATTCTGACAGAGTGGGATAAGTAAACCAGCTCCATGTGAGTTCAGGTCAGATTTCGCTGCCAGATGAATTTGCTGCAAACTTGCGAAGAATTTCTAGGGTTTTCAGAGGCTTTTGGGTTTTGGAATTTGTGGATAGGGTTGGGGACCATAATATTACTATTATCAGAAATCTTTCCTGGGCAGTGGGAATAGGGATAGCTTTTATCTTCTTGGTGCTTTTGAGTATTTCCCCAATTTTCTATAATGAACTTAGATCACTTCTATCATCATAAAGAAATATTTTTAAATATCCTTTTGTTACTGCAGATAACCATATGACGCATCAAGTTCTACTGAATGGTTCTATTCTTTCAGGATTTAATTTCCTTTACTAAGTATTCTTTTTATATTGCCAAAATATTCTTTGTTATAATAAAATTCATTTACTTTCTGTTATGAAATATGCATTTCTCTTTGCATTATAAATGTTAGATGAAGTGACCATGGTAAAATTGCTGCATATTGATTTATGAGGGTTCTAAAGGACTATGAGCTGGATCAAGTTTTTTTGCATCCATGGGAACAAGAACCAAGTTCTGCCAGGCTCATCCATTAAATGTCAAATGGCATCATGTGTTGTTTCAGGTTTATTCATGTGACGTGATATGAAGACATCCTGAAAAAAATCTCTTTGAATTCTCTAGAATTCTTCATGTATTAATTAGTCTTGGGCAAAATTTCATGTATGGTTATGTTAAAGAATATCGACATATTCTTTCTTCAAGATTGTATCCTCATTGGCAATTCTGTGTGTGTGTGTGTGTGTGTTTGTATATGGGCACAAGTGCATGTGTGGGCTGTATCAGTATGTTGTACTGGTTCTATTTATTCCTCCACCATTAACTTGTTTACAAGTTTATAAATGCAAAGGAAAAAAAATTTCATTGAGAATGGCACCTCTAAATTACTGGAGATTATAAATGTTATACCTTAAATTTCTTTATCTCAAAATACCACATTCTCTAACATAAAATTCTCTCTATATATGTATACATATAAGCTCTGCATGTACATATGCATTCCTTTTTTTGCTACTGTTAATCGCAACACGGAATCAGTCTAGAGATGCTGAGTGAGTTTTTAGGTAGTCTAATTTATAGGCTTGGGACTCATTAACCTTTGATGACCACATTAAACTTTAAAATAAACCTCAGTCCATAAATAAAAAATCAGTCTCAGCAGTCTTTCTCTGAACAAGATGAAATTTTGTAGTAAGGGTAAAAGTTACTATAGATGCATAAAGGGCAATTAGCTAATTTTAGAGGACAAGATGGTCATTAAAGAAGACAAATACATGCTAAAGAGTAGGACATGTAGTGCCAAACTAAAATACAAACTTAAATTTATTACACAGACATTCAGAGATCATTGGAGTCAAGTTCTTTCTCTATTCTATATTTTGATATTGAAAGTCCTAGCTCAGTTGCTACCAAGAATATTTTCTGTTGCTATAATTTATGGCTGACAACATTTTTCATTTTATTTATTGATTATTATGATCTTTAAATATTGTGGGAGGACCTGCATTCCAAGCAAGAATTCACTCTAAGAGGAGTTCTAGCGTTTTATTAGCTTCTTACAAGCTGCTACCTTGAGGTGTGCAACATCTGTAAAAAATGTGGAAGTCAATGTTCCTTTTCTAAGAGCAATAAACAAGCAGAGAACTCTTTTCTCTAATTTCCCAAACAGATAAAGCTGAAGACATAATAATTAGTAGTCTGCAAAATAACGGGGTGTCCCTCTGTGTCTTTTTCACAGAGTAGAATAGATATTTGAGATTTTGTAACACAATATTATGTATATACAGTATGTTGAAACAGTATAGTTTATTGAAAGTTGGAAATACATATGTTTTTGGTCAAAGTTTTATTCATTTAAAAACTCAATAAATTCTAATTTCAGGTAATATCTGAGTCCAAGTAGAAGATAAGATTATGTTCATTATTTCCCATCTGTCAGAGAGAAAACTTCACTACTTCATTCCCTCAGAAAGGCCCAACTGAGTCAATATGTTACTACAGGTTTATTCATATTATTCATGTGGCGTGAGGACACAATGGAAAAGAATCCCCTGGACTTGCTGAAACTGCCCGTGTATAAAGAGTCTTGGACAAAATTTTGTGCGTTCTGTGTTAAAGAATCCATAAGGTGTACCTAAGAAAGCATACTAAAATAGTGGAGGAACATAAATAATGGATTTCAGTTCACTAAGAGAGCAAACTACCTTGCAGAATCAATAAAAATGAACTTTTAGTGAATTTAACTTAGAATCACTTATAAAAAAACCTGAATTTCAATTATTTCCTGATCTTTTTGTTATTACCTTCTCAATTGCCTCTAAAGCCTACCTTTTGACATCTAGGCAGTTAAAAGCTGTTGGACTATTAAAATCAGTTATTGTGCTTGTACTTTAGCGAAACCTTCTGTGGAGCATGTAGAAGCAAAAGCTCAATAACTCTTACTTGTTTTGAAGATAAAAAGCCTTTACTGTTTTATTTCTAGGTGAAAATAAATGCTATATTACTTCATTCTTCAATTTTTAACTTGGAAAAAAACCAAGCCAAACCTCAAAGTTTTCTAGAAGAGAAGCAATATTAATTAAAAACAATAACACATGATGATAATTTCTAATGTGAAATATAACTCCAACTAGAAACATAGATCTACTTTATACTGTGATGATTTTCTGCAATAACATCAAGGTTAATATATGCCAGATGGCTTACTTACTTTCATTAAAAATTATTAGTACCAAAACTGTTTAAACTAACAGCAATTCATCATTCTAATTGGTTTTTCTAAGAGTTAATGTGAATTATTCAGGAAAAAAATGATATCCTGAGCGTCACCATGGCTTAGAGTCAGAAAATTATACCATTATCTCAAAAGTCCATTTGACTTGGAACTTTAGTCCAGAGGGTGAGCAGCTGATCAAAACTAGTCCAATCAGATCCTTTTGATAGTTATATTTTCTCCCCGGAATTTCAAAGTTGAGCAGAGACAGAGACAAACCAAGGTTGTTGAGGCTGAATCATGTTATAGCAGTATCCCAGGGAGTTCTGGAGCTGCCGGTTGTTCAACTATTCCTTTAATTCTCTTAGCTGCCCTGGGATTCTTTTCAGTAAATTTCCCTTTTCTCCTTCACCTAACTTTTATTTTGAGGGAGCTGGAATTGTTACCGGCTACATGAAAACAGAAGAACCGTAATCGATACATTAACTTCGTGCTTTAATTTCCTTGTCTCAAAAACTGGACCACTCGTAATAAACATGAACACATTATTATTTAACATGTGTTAATATTTGAAAAGGCCTACCTAATCTTTGTTTTGTTTGTTTGTTTGTTTGTTTTTTTAGCATTGAATATGAGCTACGGAAAAACTGATGTTGTCTTTCCTCTGTTGAGTTCACATAAAGAGAATCAATATTAGCGCCATATTATCAGAAACAAATCTTTTACCTCATCACCTTTCTCCCCAGGTATCCCAGGGTAGCCCCGCTCTCCTTTGCTTCCCTAAAAAGACAATAAATTCAGCTAGTACATGCAATCATTTTGTTATCTTTGCGAACAATGAGAAAAAAAATCTAAGTACTTGGGGCATGTAATATGGACAGAGTTAGGGAAAAAATAAATCACAACATTTGGAAGTGGTTTTTACACTACTTTCCCAAATTACATATTTTTTTTAAAAGTTTTATATTTTAAAATGGGGTTCATTTTTTTAAACACTAAATTGACGGTCCCACAGAGGAGAGCGGAGGACAGTCTTCCTTACCTTTGGTCCCTCTCTGCCTGGGACTCCTGGAGGCCCCCGAGGCCCTGTGTCACCCTGGAGGACGGAGGAGTAACAGCTGAGAGAGTGAGCTCTGAGAATCCACAGGGTCCACACACCCCAGATACCCCTCTTACCTTCCGGGCTGTGGAATCAGACTTTCCAGGCTCGCCAGCACCTCCTTCTTCTCCTTTGTTGCTTTTCAACCCCGGGACACCGGCTTGGCAGTTGCCACAGAAGTTCTAATGAGTATAAAGACAAGGTTCCTGAGAGATTCATAAAAGCTGCCCATGAAAGTAAGGTCTGATCTGATTCGAAGTTATGTCTGAACCTTTGTCAGAGATGAGTGATACAGCCATCGGTAGTCACTCTGCTTTTAGAAACTTCATTGCACCCAATTTAAAAAGATTACTTTTCATGAGGTAAAAACTATTTACAAAGCTAATCAATAATATGTGTTTATGATATCGGTGAACTTTTATTTGAAACACATATCTCTGATGATATTTACATGGAAAATTCCAAATAAATAAGGAAAACTCATGCAAGTCAAGAGCACAGACTGAGTTTCAATTGCTTAGCAGCATGTTTAAAAAGGGAGGTGGGGTGGGGCATGGTGGCTCACGCCTGTCATCCTAGTACTCAGGAGGCTGAGGCAGGAGGATTGCTTGAGGCCAGGAGTTTCAAGCCAGCCTGAGCAACATAGTGAGATCCATCTCTACATAAAATAAAAAAACAACTATCCAGGCGTGATGGCACATGCCTATAGTCCCAGCTACTTGGGAGGCTGAGGCAGGAGGATTGCCTGAGCCCAGGAGTTTGATCTGTAGTGAGCTAGGATGGGGCCTGGATGACAGAGTGAGACGCTATCCCTAAAAATAAAAAATTAAAATTAAAAATATAATAAAAAGGGAGGTGGTAATAAAGTTTGGAATAACCAGCAAGATTACAGAGTTCATATAACCTACAGCATAAATCATATACAAATAAAGAAAAAACTACTATGAAGAAGGGATTTTTCTCCTTTTGGGAGCAAAATTAGTGGGAGAACCCTACACACAATTTATTAACATTTTGTCAGTGGAGGTACTCATGTGAGAAATAATTACTTGAGTGACTTAGACTTGACTCCTATGTCAAATCCAAGCGAAGATAGGAAATCTAAGTGGAATTACTTTTCCATTGCCTTCTCTGCAACCTTTAGCTGATCTGGAAAGGCTTGAATTTATGTGTCTGAGCTCACAATATAAACATAAATCTCATCACATAGCTAAAGAAAAAGCGTCTGTGAAAAATTCTCATAAAGACTCATTTTTAAATAAACTGTTAGAATAAGAATATGACCAGGAAAAGCATAAGATAAGGAGCACTGAGTAGAGGAGACAGTTTAACAATTGACAAAAGGTAGGATAATATTAATACAAGCCTCTGTTCATCCATCCTTTCCACTAAAGGGAAGAATCCTTAAACAGGAAAAGGGAGCTGAAGCTTGTCATTGATGAGAGCTTGGCAAGAAAGCCCATGACTACTCAAGTTCAATATTTTTGACCTAATGAATATCAGCATAAGTCTGATTTCCAAAAATAAGCTCCTTAAAATACTAATTTTGCATAATATTGAAAAGGTTTTGAGACAAATTATCTAAAAAATGCTGGGTTAAACAGTTCTCTTCATGGTGGTTCTTCTTAGAGTCTGAATACATAAGATGGAGCTAGAGTTATGTGCAGAGTTTCCCAAACTAATGTTACCACCCAGATCATTTTGTAGAACTAATGTGCTGGTAGGGGAGTTACAAATATTTATATAATTATAGAACTACCACTGATAATACCTGAAAAACTATGAAGATAAAGAGATACCTGAAAACTTAAGAGAAACAAAAGGGTTTCCATAGTTCAAAAAGTATGAAAAAGATGAATTATTGTATCTATAGACATAAATATGGCATATCAATTTGGAATAAAACCTTGGCATATCAATAGGCATCAACATTTTAGAATTGATTATTCAATGGATTGTTTTAGTAAACATTAGGAAATGATAATCATTATGGGTCAATAGAATTTTTCATGACTCATTTGAGGCCAGGCACGGTGGCTCACACCTGTAATCCCAGCGCTTTGGGAGCCCGAAGCAGGAGGACTGCTTGAGACCGGAGTTTAGACCAGCCTGGGCAACATAACAAAACACTATTTCTATAAAAAATTTTAAAATTAGCTGAGCATGGAGGCACGTGCCTACAGTCCCAGCTACTCTGGAGGCTGAGGTGGGAGAATCGCTAGAGCCTGGGAGTTTGAGGTTGCAGGGAGCTATGATCAGGCCCCTGCATTCCAGCCTGGGTGACAGAGTGAAACTCTGTCTCTAAATAAATTAATTAATTAAATAAATAATCTAAAAAGAATAAAAAAAGAGTCACTTGAAACTGACTTCATTTTCTTCAAGTTAGGGTTATCAGAATGATATAATAAATTAAGGAAAACTGAATTTCATTAAGGTTCTTAAAAAAATGTCTTAAGGTTTTCTTATGGAAAGAATGAAGATGTATCAATTATTAGCCAATACACAATCTCATTCAAACGGAGACTGATACACAGATTAACCTACAAGGTCTTTGAAGGAATACCATTTTGGCCTGTAATTATCCCAGTTCTTTTCAATACTTTAATCAGAGAGAGTTTTGAAAACAGAAAGTAGGATGATCAAGTTAGCTAAAGACTCAAGGCAGAGAGAAAGAGAATTAAGGTAACAAGATCAGATTTTAACATTACGTTATGAAATTGATCTGATAGATCTAACCTTCAATCTAAATTTCTATATTTAGATTTTGTTTTGGGGAAATACATACTTTCCCCTTCTGCTGAATACAGTTTATTGGGACTAGCAGTCAAGGTGTCCTGCTCTCTTGGCAGAACCTCAGTGAAATGATGCTGGGACTGGAACGGCAGCAGAGTACATTCATTAGAGGAACCTACCCCGGCAAGACTGTCAATTACTTCCTCCTGAGACCCCTGGAACCCTAGTTCCTGTGAGAGCCTATTGAGAGTCTTTTTGTCTGTTCTGTGAACTACCCCATATTCTATCAGCATATTCATTTCTACTTAAGTGTACAAGCTTCTGATCCTTAAAGAACCCTAACTATTCTGGACTAATACAATTCCTATAGTCCGGCTATTTCTAGCACCACTGCTTCTGTAAATAATTTAGGACTTAATGTCTGAGGGCCCATTTTCCTGTGTTAATGTTATATTTATTAGCTGTGAGACTCTGGACAAATTATTTACCTGCTCAGAGCTTCAGGTCTCTCATCTATAGAATGGGAATACCACTATAGTCTGAACTCATAAGATTGTTGTGAAAATTAAATGAGATGATATAAGTGATGCATTGACTGGCAGGTAACTCAATAAATATAAGATTTTCCTGAAACCTCTGCAAATATTCTTTCCTGACCTATAAGAAAATTGCTGGTTTTTAGAGGCCTTAAAAACTCCTTTAACATATTTTTTATATTCATATTTAATTTATGTTTATGTATCTATTCTCAAACTCTAATTACCTAACAAATACATACACTAGAACTCTTGAGTCTTTTGAATTCAATTCAACAGATATTTCTGCCTGCCTGCTATCATGCAAGACATTGTGTAAGTCACTGGGCTAGCTGCTAGGAATACAAACTAAATCACCTAAGTGTGTGTGCACGTGTGTACATTGTCCATTCACACACAGGCAGACGAGACACACGATGTTTGAGTATAAAGGGCCAGATGTGCATGTAGATTCAAATCTTAGCACTGATATTAGGCAGGAACATGCAAATATTAAATACGTAACCTTACATATGCCTCATTATCAGCCCCTACCCAAGCTGTTTTACACCTAAAGTACAGGGAAGTATTAGAGGGGGAAAAAAGTAGCAAGATTAATTCCCTATGAGACACATAGCAAGTAGAGATAATTTTTATTTACCAGAGTAACAGGTGTTAGGGAGATTGTTGGCTTTGTAATTTTGTAAAATCCTATGACATCAAAACTCAGCCTTGCAAGCTGGCTGTTTACAGAACAGCACTGGTTTTCATCTTGGGACTGAGCAGGCCAGACAGAGAAGGATTAGGTTTCATGGTAGTGAGCAGGGTGGGTAAAGAGAAAGATACTCCCCCAGAGGAGAGAATAATCTACTCCAGGGTGTTAAGGACACTAGTCCTTCCCTGCAGCTTATCTCAGAACTACCCTCCTCCCCTTCCCTCAAAATGTGAGGCTGGAAAAGAAAGAGAGAGTGGAGGGAGTAGGGTACATGGCACGAGATACATAACGATTCATGTTCCTTTTTCTGCCTTAAAGATGTCCTGCCATTTAAAAACTGAATTGTAGTTCAGGCTAAGCAATTAACTCAATTTCTGCTAAATAATTTCCATTCTGATTTTTCCTGGAAATTAACACACAATTTCTTACATAGTGACAGAGTACCTTGAGCAAGGCACCGATGTCTCCCAAGAGAGGAAGTGCAATCTGTAGTGAAGGAGAAAAAAGCAAATATATGTATTTATACATATGTGTGAACACAATGCAATGCAAACATACAACACGATGTAGGCATTTTTCCTCAAAATGCCATGACAGTTGATATTTGGAGCATGGGATTTCTAGAATCTTATTGTCAGAATCATTGGCTTAGCATTATGTTTCATATCAAGAAACCGACACAAGGCACTGACAGAATTCAGAACAATTTTTGAGAAATATTCCCTCTTCCTCTACCATGAACATGCAAACACACATATATCATAGCTTTGATTCTGCAGCTCTATTTTATATTTTCATGACATAGCAACCTTTATGCCACCCCTAGTATGTTATTGATTTTAAATAATGCATACAGATAAATGATTTATTAAAAGGAAATTATTGGCAAGCATATTATCAGGCTGTTGAGAAATATGAAAAGTACAGGATGAATTTGCCTTAAAGTTATTTCTCATGAAAGTTCGAAGATGCCTACAGTTGGCTAAAGTCATAGACAAGACAGATACTGAAGGAACTTGGGCCACTGAAGATACTGGCTACATGTCTTAAAAATGTCCTTGCAGAGAGACATGCGGTAAACCCAAGTAACACTTTGCATGATTTCCCGATAACATACATGTGATTCACTCAGCGATGAAGTTAAAGTAGTGTCAAACTATGCCTCCACATGTAGTTTATAAAGGCACATAAGGCCCAAACAGTGTGGGAGGCAGAAAGGGTTTGTGAAGCTTAAAACTGAGAGGCCAGATTTGGATTTTATTATACAAGATTCTTAATACAATGTCATGTACCATATGGCTTCGCAAATTATAACTGCCGAGTCTGAGGCTATTTAAAAGGATTTCACTGTCGCTCAAAGCAAGGTTTAACCTAAAATAAAACTTTGGAACACACTTTTAGTGCCTAAACCCATTTTTAAAGAGCCTACTCAAGCCAGTTTTCATAATTTAATCATCTCAGCATTTTTAAAGCCACAGAATCAATAGCTATGTGCCATATTGTAGGTAACTTACCTGCAAAGTTTCATTTAGAAAAATGAAATTCATTTAGTCACTAGCATTAGAAAGAATAGAAATTGTGGCTATATATTTTATCTCCATTTTCCATGGGATTGAGACATTATATGCCAAGGCTCAGCCTGGGGCAAAACTGTACAGTTGAATTATACCCTTAGGAAATAAGTATTCATCATATACACAAAAAATGCTGATGTAGCTTGAATTTTTTTTCCCTCTACAAAATAATGGGGATAAACAAAATCACCAAGCAGTCACTGAGCATTCTAATTAGTTTAGACAGCAAAACTTGCTTGGTAGGCTGTTTGGCTTCTGGGTGCATTAAAGATACATAAATCACACAAAGTCTGCCTACATACCGGGTCACCTGGGGGGCCGGGCAGGCCTGGCTTTCCATCCCTTCCTGGAGCTCCCTGAAAACAGAGGTATCTCTGTTCAAATCTTTGCACTGTGACACAGGTGAAGATTAGAATGGAGGGGGCAGATAAAGAAGGTCCTTACATCATTTCCTGGGGTCCCTGGAGTTCCTGGCAACCCAGGGAGACCTCGAGGACCCTGGAAAAAAAAAGTTACTTATGAGAATAGTCTTTCAGTCATTTTCCCCAAGTAAGCAGGCTGGCTTAAGCAGCTTACCTGAATACCTGGCTCTCCAGCCGGTCCTTGGGAGCCCTGTGTAAGTGAGAATCAATTATCAGAATTCCACCAGGAATGTTCACAAATTATCCAAATGAGATGAAAGTATTGTAATTTACTTAGTGGTACAAGACACTGTACACACTCTGAAAACTCTGCAAAGTCAGCCAAGACTTTCCAATGGTAGGTAAACACTTAAGCAGATACCTGTTGCTAGAAACCTCAACATGATTTTGTTTGGATATGTGGGACATCCCTTTCATTATCATCATCTGTCACCACACATTCATGAGGGGACAAAAAATGCATTCAAATTCTATCTGTTCAGAAACTGACTGCCTACAGGAGAAAGTGGCTTGGGGCTTCTTTTACTTTCTGCTTTCTACTTGGAGTCATTTCTCTCTTTGAAGAGATTGCCAGAACCAGTGTTCAGTGGCAAGAATAGGAAGTCAAACATCAATCAATCATTCTTTTCTATTTCAGAAAATTGGAATTGGGGGTAACTAAAACAAGGCTGGTAGATTATTGGAGACTTTTTTACTGACATTAGTTGTATCCCTATTACATGGGACCACTAAATGAGGAATTTACAGCCTAAGTAAAGAGCTGATTTCTTAATAGTTGACTTTAGTAACCACTCACTCTGCCCCCTGACTTTTCTTATTTTTAAAAAATAAATATCCAAATCGCTCTCATCACAGCTACTTTTTGCTCCCTTTCTATTTATACTGTGGCCTGAAGTGATTTTTTTTCCTTCAACCTCCATTACTTCCTTAATACTTTTCTGATATAATTTTTTTTTTTTGAGACAGATCTGCTCTGTTGCCCAGGGCTGGAGTACAGTGGCATCATCATAGCTCACTGAAACCTCAAACTCCTGGGCTCAAGCCAATCCTCCTGTCTCGGCCTTCCAAAGTGCTAGGATTACAGGCATGAACCACTGCACCCAGCCCTGATATAATTTTTAAACTTTGTTTAATTCTCATCTCCAGTAGTCTTTTATATGCTTGCCCTGGACAATCAAACAGCAGTGACACACAACATAACCATTCACGATTAATGCTTTCTTTTGACTTTTGTGATAACTTCAATACAAGGCCTGTGATATTCTGATATAACAAGAAATACATATTTAGTATCTGCCCCCAGTTCTTGGCACAAAGCTCCTAAAACCCTTGCGATTTTCTCAAGAATAGGTTGCTAGCAGAAAATTTTGTTCTAATATTTGTTTTTTTGACCTGGGCTCCTGGCACAGAGCTCCTAATCCCTTGGAACTTCTTGGGTGATAAGAGAGTCTTTTGTTCCAGTGAGGTGACCCTTCCTATGTAGGGACTGGTCCCTAGAAAGACCAAGCCATGATCAGAAGACTAGAACTTTCAGCCCCACCCAGCATCCTCTAAAGAGGGGAGAGGGGCTGGAAATGGAGTTAACTATCAATCTTGCTGACGTGAGAAAGCCTCCATTAAAATCCCAAAAGTATGAGGTTAGAGAGAGCTTCCAGGTTGGTGAACACATCCTTGTGCCAAAAGAGATACATCCCAACTCCACAGGGACAGAAGCTCCTGTGCTCAGTGACCCTTCCAGATCCCTCCCTTTGTGTCTCTTCTGACTGTTCAACTGTGTCCTTTATCATATCCTTTATTGACACAATACACCAGGAAGTGTAAGAAAGCATTTACCTGAGTTCTGGGAATCACTCTAGCAAATTAATAGAACCTGAGGAGGGGCTCATGGGAACCCCCAATTTATAGGTTAATCAGAAGTCCTGGAGGCCCAGATGTGCAATTGGCATCTGCAGCAGGGGTCAGTCTGTGGGACTGAGCCCTTACCCTGTGGGATCTGACTCTAACTCCAGGTAGATAACGTCAGAATCCAATTGCATTATGGAACAACCAATCGGTGTCCACCAGAGAATTGATGTGTGGGAAAACAACCTCACACACCTGTGGTCAGAAGCGAAGTACTGTGTTGAGTGTTAAGAGCACAGCAGGGAAAAACAGTTCTTCCATTATACCACAGGCCACTTTCTGAAATTTATGTCAACAGAATAACTATTTATTTCAAGTTCTCTTGTTCCAAAGTTTTTTATGTTTTGCATAGTAAATACAAAATTTTATGTTTTATTATTACTATTTTATTAATATTATTTAGTCAGCAAGTGTGTATATAGTGGTCATTATTATTAGACATTGTTCTAGGCTCTGTCCTTATAGTAAAAATTCATGTAAAAACTGCTCATTATTTGTTTTCAGCATTAAAAACACTTTCTCTTCTTTAAGATATTACTTATAGCTTTTTGGTATCATTTCACTTATACATACCTCATCCACTGTGGATATTAACTTCTTGCTTTACTTCAATTAAAAATAAACAGTAATTTACAATAATCTAATATTAGGCATCTTATCTTACAAACATGCATTTGTGCTTTTTAATAGATAGAGCAGAGGAATAAAGGGTTAAATGACTGTTTCTAATCCAAGATCAATGTGCATGACCAGCATCTGTGAGTCAATGAACAGTGAGTACTCTCTCTGTGCTTAGTGATGTAATTTCAGTGCCCATTAATCCTTTCTGGGTAGTATTTATTTGTAGTTTCTCCTTCCTCAGACGTTTCTATTTTCCTCATCATTAAGCTTTGTCACTGGATTTTGTTTCACAATATTGGAGTCAACAAGGTTTTAAGGACTTGACTGGATTTCACTTACTGTTCTGCCAGGAATTCCTATTCCTGGTGGGCCTATGTCCCCTGGGGAGCCATGAACACCTGGCAGTCCTCTTTCACCCTGCGAAATGAAGCGCTTCTGTTAGTGCAAAGCTCAAGAGACATGAATTTTGCTGATATCTTTTGTTAATTATGAATCCCTTAAAAATGAACCATAGTATTTTTATACCTTTGGCCCTCGTGGACCGGGTGCTCCAGGATTTCCATCTAATCCCTAAAGAAAATAAAGAGGTAAATACATCTCTTTTTCTAGAAGGGTTAAAAATATCTTAGAAGTTATAGCTCAAAAATGTATTTCATTTCTCTCCATCTTATTTGAATAAACCTTTTTCTGTAAATGAATAAGGAACAGGGAATATAAACTTCAATGAGTTACAGATTTTATATAGTTGTTTTAAAATATAAAAGGTTTTAATCTATAAAATGAGGCATCTGGTATTGAGAATTATTATTATTATTAATTGGCATAAAAATTTCCAAGGGGATGAGGAACAATGCATATGAAACAGGCACATTCATTATTTAGATTTTCCAGTGATCCAGTTTCCTATGTCCTGGAAACAGTCTGGGTCACAAAGACATTTTGTGCACATGACAGCCTATGGTGATACCTACAGAGCCTCTGGAAGGGAAATTGTAGTTTTAAGACAGTGTCCTAGGAAGGTCGATGGCTTAAACACAGTATACCTCACTGGGGTCCATAGATCCCTAAGGGATCCAGGCATAGGATTTGGGGGCCCATGACTCTTCCAAATTCACATGCAAAATGTTGTGTGTCTGTGTATTTTCTTCAGAACAAAGTCCACTGGTTGCATCAAAATTTCAAATAGGTTATATGTTTAATCTAAAGAATAAGATGAATATTTCTTTTTTTGCAGACTTAAATTTATTCCTATACTTATGATCTGAAACTGGGAACCCACAGGTAGTAATTAAAGAACTTAAAAAAAAAAAATCAGTAAAAGGGCTGGTACTTACCGGTTCCCCTGGCAGGCTTTTCCCGGGAGGACCAGCCTCACCTTTGGGACCTGGAAGCCCAGGAGGGCCTGTAATCCCACCTGGATCTCCCTGAGGAAAACAAGGTAAGATTCTTATTTTGTTCTTCAGGTTCATAGTGGGAAGTTGGGAGACAGCGGTTTCCATTAAGTTGTCGTCATAGCCGATTAAATTTCATTCATTCGTTCATTCATTCACTCACTCCTCACCCACTCATTCGATAATATTTACTGAGTGCCTAACTCATGTCAGGCACTGTTCTAGTTATCTTACATGCATTTAGATTTTGTAGTAAGTTATGTTACGATAAGTTTATCAGTATCATGAAAAATATGCATGTGTATAAATATATGCACAAAAGGGCATATCTATTCATGAAATTCTCCAGATAAACTTTATATGTTCTTTACGTTTTTCCTCAATAAGGGTTGAATGTTAATATACTATTTCCATGGAGACATTAAGAAGCAAGTCCTGAAATATTAAGAGACTTCTTAGGTATGTGCCAGCATTGGTAGCTGAGCCTGAAACAGACTTTCAGAGTCCTGGACATCTTCATCTCCAGGTTAGTTCATTTTTGTCACATGGCACTTCTGTGCCAGGACCAGGGCTGCAGCAATGCACCACTCCGGGGATGGCCATTCTCACTGCAGTTGGTGTGAATGTCTCAGATTCACACACAATCTCAGCACTTTGCTGTCTTTTCACTCCCCTAATGCCCTTATGATCCTCTGTCTCTTCCTCCTACCTACTTAATATACAAAGTGAGTAAAATGTCAACTATACCTTTTCTCCTTTAATGCCTTGTTTTCCTGGGATGCCATGTTCTCCTGGCAATCCCTAGAAAATTCAGAATTAACAGGAAAGAGCAATTAGAACGTCCATTATTGTGATAACATTTCTATCTGTGAATCTTGGTCAACATAACAGAATTTTAACATACAACCTACAAGAGGATGACTGATTTTGGCCTTTTAGACGGCAAAAACATTAGTGAAAATATGTGACTTGTTGTTTTGAGTGAAGCCACCTGGATAGAACGGGAAAGAAACTAAAGGAGAATTGAACCAAATGTCTTACACATACCATTGCCCAGAAATGGAGGAAGGATGGTGGTTGGTAGCATCGAATCATGATTCAGGATACCAGGACAACTAAGAAAATACGCTTTTACTACATTTTGGAAACAGTAGCTCTTTCCTCTTTTATTTTGTTTTATTTTATTTTTTTAGCTCCAGCCATTATTACTTAATCTCAGTTTTTGAGCATCTTATGGCACCACCTGTGCCACCAGGATTTTCTCTCTTTTCATAAGATCTCCATACTTGTTACATCTGTAGTGGTCCAGTAATTGACTTAGTGGAGTGATGAGAAGTTTTGCTCTATAAACTGATGTTCAAAGCACCAAATAGAATATGCTTGCTGAACAACGGACCCCTGGAGGCTCAGGCAGTCAGTGAGCATGGAGAATAAAGCAAGAGGTCAAAGGGCTGCTCCCGGGGCATGAAGAAAGGAGACATTCTAAAAACTGCCTGAAGGAAAATCTAATTGTGGTCAGAGAGTGATCAGTCTCCAGGAAGTTATGGTCAAAGATTTTCTCGTGTTGCTCAAGTGTGAACTGATGGAGAGCTCTCACCTCCCAAGTTGTCAGAAGGATGGAGAGGTTGTCCAAGGGACAGAAAGCTGACCTGGATAATGTATAGAAAAGTGCATTTAAAGGATGTGAGAGAGTGTGTGTGAGAGAGGGAGGGAGAGAAAGTCCACTAAAGGTAGGTTATAATGCAGCCTGTGGATCTTTTTTTGGAGGGCTCTTGCTAGAAAACAACAGAAGCTTTGGAAGTGTCTTTCTTAGATGGATATTTGAACCAAAAGCCATGCATATTGGAAATGCTTGCTTTCTCTCTTGGTTTTCCTTATTTGACATTTCCAATTTCCTCTACTGCTGGTACACCACTGACAAGCATGTCCAAAATGATAATTTAGTTCATTTGAGTTCCAAAGACCAGTTTTATTAGGCTAATGATGCTCAAAAGAACCTCACATGAATAAATGAAGGGAATAGTCTACCCGATAGCCCCTGACCTTAGGTATGATTAGTTTTAGTGGTGGACGTGACCCATGTCTTTATGTGGAATAACTCAGTCACTTGAACAGATATTGACAGTTCTTTAAAAAATGGTCTTAATTTCATTTGAAAATATCAAAGGCATTATACATACAACATCTCCTGGTGGTCCTCTGGGGCCCATGGAGCCTGCAGGTCCTTGCTGACCCTAAAATAAGAGGTGATACGCACTTTAACTTTGCTAAAAAATATAGATTGTACCTGAATATTTGTAAAACATGGTGTGACCTTTATCTGTAGAAAGACGAACTTTCCACCATCCCAGTTTCTCTTTATGATACTGAAATGTGCTCTGGGCTTAGCAAGATAGTTTTCAGATGTTTTTATTTAATGGATCTGTTCTCCACAGCATGTGATAACTGGATAACTTGCCTTACCCACAGGCCAGGAGCACACCACATTAATCTCTCCCGCACTTCCCCAAAGCTGCTCTTTCTTGGGACACTCCTGCAGAATCCCATGTAGGAAACTCAAGTGTCTCAGGGCTGAATAATTTTGATTTAGAAACTGAATCTCAAATCCTGTTCCTTTCAAGAATACAGCTCAGGATCATAAATTCAGCTCACATTGTTTATTCTTAAAGCTTTTTAGGGATGTTGTTGTGACTATACTCTGAAAAAGGGTTTAAAAATCCTACTGTGAACCAAAAGGCACGGCTACTAAATGTAGCCAATAGGGGAAAATCACCATGGAAACAGGATAAAGTCCTTTCTTCTTGTGAAGAAAGTGAGTGACATACTGAAGCACCTTGTTTTACACAGAATGACAATAATGCCCCAATTATTTCCTAATTTATCTTAGTTATTTTTTATATACCTTTAGTCCTGGGCTTCCTATTAAGCCTGGGGGACCAGGATCTCCAGGTTCACCCTAAACATAGGGATGAGAGGGAGAGTTAAATGTTACTTTAATTTTCATAATCGCATTAAAGTTGGAGATGCAATTGAAGAATGCCAGGAGATTACCTTTGTTCCTTGTGATCCTATCATCCCAGGTTCTCCCTGTAAATAAAATAATCACTATATGGGTGATACTTAAATTCAGATAGAGGTGGAAGTCTCTCACACTTTAATTGAACATCTACAAATTAATATATGATAAAGGGGGACATTATAGAAGATATAATGAAATCAAGGGGGAGGGTTCATTCTAAAACATGACTGACTTAAAACGCTTATTGCTAATAAATAAACAATAATATCTTCTTTTCCCTTTATAATAGTTTCCCCTCCAATGTCACTTTTGACACTGTGATCATATTCCATTAGCAATCACTGCATTTAAATACTTAGATGACATCATTATAATTTGCCACTAACTAATCTCATGTCCCAGAGAGTTAAAACTTCAGAGGAGAAATAGGGGAGAGTAGAATTTAAGGTAATATGCCAGTCTGAGCAAGAGCAAGACCCCATTTCTAAGAAAAGTAGAAAAATTAGCCAGGCATGGTGGTGCATTCCTGTAGTCCCAGCTACTTGGGAGGCTGAGGCAGGAGGATCACTTGAGCCCAGGAGTTGGAGGCTGCAGTGAGCTACAATGACACCACTGCACTCTAGCCTAGCCTGGCTGACAGAGTGAGACCCTGTCTCAAAAAAAAAAATTAAATAAAAAAGAATTTAAGGTAATATGTATTGGCAATTCTACTATCAGGTATATGTACTTAATGCCAAAATCCCAGAAAATACAAGGTTATACAAAATAGGACAATATTGGCTATAATAAATTTGCTTTTCTTTTCTATGACTTCTTAATCTGATAAATCCAATTTGTGCATTAACAGAATTTTTGAAAAAACTATATCTTCTATTTTAATGTTGCATTTTAGATATACTATGTGGATGTCTTTCATAACATTTATATTGAATCATTACTAGTAATTGGTTTAAGAAAGTATGTAAAATCCAAACCAAACGTTACAGTATCCTCTCATAGTAACACTTAACAATGTTTAAAATTTCTCATTTATCAAAATAAAAGAATAAAAAATCACTGAGGAAAAATTAAAATGCCCACAGAGCCTATGTAATCAAATCTATTAGACACGAAAGTAAACATATTGGAAATCAGAGATAAAAAAATCAATGAAGTAGAAAACCCAAGATACTGATAAAACATCTACTTACTCTATCTCCCTTTTCACCTTTTGTAAAAGGTTCCCCCTAGGAAAATGGGTAGAAAACAATCAATTATAAACACTTTGAGACATAAACTCTCCATATCTGAGTGTGGATAAATCCTGCAGGTCAAACTCAGACCTCCATTGTAAACAAGCCTCTAAAATGACCCAGAACATCACACAATCTGCCTTTGCCACTTAAGGAAGCATATGAGAATTAATTTTAAAACTCTTTCATACTCCCAAATGAACAATGAGTTAATCATTCTAATACTATTTAAGAGAATCCCCTTCAAATCCTGCCCAGAGCCAAAGCTGTCTACTGCCTGCTTCACATAGAAGATGATCACACACATCTCTAATGGGAGTCAGAACGGGTATAGTGGCAACCAGGTGCTCAATGGAAAGACAGTCATTTGAATTCTTCCAGTTGGTTAATTGTATGCTCGAACATAGAAAGTCATTATTTTTGAAATACTTTTTAAATGTTAATGAAAATGACTTGAAGGGGTTAAATACTGCGTGAATAACAGTACTGTACAAGCATGTGGAATTGATAAATAGTTCTTGTTGTTTCAGGTATGAAGGTCCTGGGAAGAGATGGAAGCTTTGAGAGGCAACCTCTTATTAACCAACACTCTCCTCATTGCCACTGTGTTACCATTACTATAAGCTGGGCTTAACACAGACAGACACATATAGACACAGTTGCCCCCAAACATGTACACACAGGCTTTGTCTTAGTATTACAGCTTCTGTCTTCGAAGTCACATGCACATGATCTCATTTAATCTCACAGCAGTGCTGTGCAAAAGCTATTACTGTTCCATTTTAAGGATGAGGAAAGAGACTCAAGAAGGTTCAGTAACTCTGAGTTGTCATAGCTCCTTCCATTTTCCTAGGATAGCATTCACCCCACTTTATATTTCCTTGTATATCTTGGCTAGAAACTCTGAGTATAGGGATATAACACATCTTGCCTATCATAGCATCTCTGGTGTCTCACATAGACCTTTCCATTGTTGGTACCCCATCCAAGCTTATTAAATTAGAGAATGTAAAGTCACGCAGATATAATCAAAATAGCTTACACTTATTGAATTCTTACAATGTATCAAGTACTATTCTAATCACTTTATACAGATACATTAACATAGTTCATTCTCATGTTCCAATGGGGTAGGCACAATTATTAATAGTATACTCATTTACTGATGAGGAAACTGGAGCATAGAGAAGCTATATAATTTCCCCAAGGTCACATAGCCAGTAAGAAGTGGTTCAGAATTTAAACTCAGGCAGCCTGATTTCAATCCCAGGCTTTGTTTATTTAGTCTGTCTGATTTGATTTATAATTTGATTTATTTATTATTTGAAGTGAGTGTATTACCAATAAGATGGAAACCATAAATTTTAAAAAATTTTTTCTTTTGCATGTGAAAGGGTGGGAACAATTATGATAGATATTACCATTCTCAAAAGTCCTCTTAAGGACCGCAGTTATTCTCTTGAATAAATCACTCATGGGAGATAAGTAACTAAAAGAGCCTCTGCTTTTCACCTCGTACCCTCTGTGTGCTATGGGGCTCCCCTTTTCTCCCACATTTCCCAGCTTCCTGCAGTTATGTGGGGCCATGTAGCTAGTTCTGGCAGTGACACGTAAGCAGAAGTTACAAATGCTACTTGCGGGCTGAGCAAGTGAAAAGCCCATTTATAGTTCCCCAGTCCCTCTTCCCCTGCAGCGGTGACTGAGACGGTTGTGTGTACCAGAGGGCGTAGCTCTGCGCTGGTCATCAGCCTGGTGACTGAGCGTCACAGCCACCCCTCCCAAATGAACCACGCCAGGCCCGCAGCACCAGCAGGAGAGAACCTTTCTTGTGCTACATCACAGAAGTTTTAGGGTTAGTTTCGCTTAGTATAACTTGGCCTATTCTGATTAACACGGCTGCTGCCCGTATCTGCAGCTTCTGCATCCACAGATTCGACTAACGGAGGATAAAAAATATTTGGGAAAATACAACAATTCAATGATAAAAAATAATACAAATTTAAAAAACAATAGTATAACAACGATTTATATAGTGTCACGCACATGATAATAGGTATTATAAGTAATCTAGAGATGATTTAAAGTGTACAGGGGGATGTGTGTAGGTTATATGCAAATACTATATCATTTTATATACAGGACTTAAGCGTCTGTGGATTTTAATATCTGCAGGGGTCCTAGAACTGATTCCTTATGAATACTGAAGGACAACTGTATACCCCATATCTATCCAACATCATTACATCTTCTATTAATATTATTGGTTAATTTCTATACATTAGATCAGGGCTTTATATTCTTGCTTTTCAGTCTTCATTCTTAAAAATATCTATCTTTTAAGATAGGAGATGATGCTAACTAGACTCGGGCCACATTGCTTATGTTACTGCTTGTTTCTGCTTATGTCACACTGCTCATGTCATTGCTTATTTAGAGCCATTGTCAAGCATGAAAGCCACATTAACTAATGTAATTGGTTATAAAAAACAATACAAAGCAAAACAAAACAACCATGAGCCTGGTTGTCTATGCTGTTAGTCCTAGCTCCAGTGGCTACTATCTGGGGCAAGTCAAACTTTCAGAGCCTCCCTTTCCTTATCTATAAAATCCTGGGGTTTAACTAGATGATCTCTCAGGTATATTTTAGCTTCGATATGTTACAAATCTAGCCATATTCTGAACGTCCAGAAGTGAGGGACAAATTGCCATTTTAAAGTTGCCATTCAGGACTGGTGGTTCAGAATTCAACTTTGGGTGAAGGCTCCTCTTCTGTTGGGCCTTCTTGTTATTAGTGAAGTCAAGTCTAGATCCTGTTCTGGAATAGAAAGGTTGAGACCACAAAGAGCTAATCTGCTCTGCATAATAATGTAAAATTTATGTTTTTAAATGTGGGAATGGGGAAGGCAGGCAGGCGAAGATGTGTGGGGAAGGTGGGATAATTGAGGGATAAGAGGGAACAGGCAAGGAAGAGTTAGGAGGAAAAGAAGGTTGTTTCTTTTGGAATTGAAAGGCTGGGCTATAGGGAGTCCCAGTGTGGTAGACAGGCTGCCCCAAAATGTTGGCGGAAGGAGAGAAAGCCAGAGGGAATCCCCTAGGGAGAGAAAGATCTATCACCCCAGGAACTATCCTTGCTACTTAAAGCATGGTCCACGGACCAACAGCACTGGTGTCACCTAGGAGCTTGTGAGAAATGCAGACTCTCGGGCCCCACCCCAAACCTACTAACTTAGAATCAGCAGGATTCCAGTGCACATGCATGTTTGATAAGCATTGCTCTTCTCATTGAAAGTTTCTCCTTTCTGCTCTATAGCTCCTTGCTTTTCCAGGGGAATTTAATAAATCTTACTGCAGGGTCCTCCGTGTGTCACATGGAAATTAAGAGAAGGTGGATGTCAGTGTTCAGGCTTGGAGGGGAGACAAGGGAGATCTAGAGAATCAGTTTAGAGAGGGTCAGAGGAACGTCCGGGTGTGGAGCATCAGGAATGAGTTGGCAGGTGGAAGGGGAAGCAACCACCAGGCTGCATTTGTGGGGCATATGGGATTTCCCAGACATCCCTGGGAATATGCAGCTGGGGAACCACATTAAACATTGCTAAATCCCATAGTTGCATACGGAGGCTTAGACTGAATATTAAGGGCAAGCATGATTCCTGAAGGTAGGAGAACTGGGATACACAGGCCACAGCATTGATTCTAAAGCTGCCTGAAAATCTGTCATTACTAAAGTTGCCTAATTTTTTAAAGCTGAATTACAGGGAAAATTTGGCTTTGTAACATTACTTTTAATATTGCAATGTTTGTCATACAGGCATTTTAGTGACCTCTTCATTCTTTATCCCCTAGTAAACAAATATCCCATATTCACTCTGGCAAGGAAAGCGGTAAAAGTGATTTTAAAAGATATATTTTTTAAAAATAAAGATGAAACATGTGCTGAGCCTGACTCTTGCTGATTCTTGAAGGCTGCTGATTTTTATTATTTTAGCAGAATTAAAAAAATAGTCATCTTTTTTGTATCCAGGATTTCGATAATTTCTTTAGGTAGTCCTATTTGAATATACTACAAATATACTACAGAGTTTTTTTCTCCTACTAAAAGAACTAAGTTTTAAAAGAAACTGGCCACAGTAATATTGAATAGGGCTTGGGAAGACACTTTGATCTTACAGAAACAAGAAAGAAAAATAACTTCAGAAAGTATACTGAGAGCAGTTGTTTGAGCAGATAGATGTTTCCAATTTTTTGGATAAATTAGTACCAGCTTTTTGATATTATATATTGATTTTATTATTGATTTTTAGTTATAGTATTTAGTTATAACAGGGCAGCTTAGTGATTTTGAACCTTGGGTTCTAGAATCAGCCCACTTAGGTACAAATTCATGGCTCCAATATTTATTAGCTGTGTGACCTTGGGCAAGTTACTTAACCTTTCTGTGCCTCTCTTTCCTTATCTAAAAAATGGGGGTGATAATAGCCTACATCATAGAAGTTTTTTAATGGATTAAATGAATAAATTACATGTAAAGGATTTAGTGCCCGGCATAGCTTAGACTTGCTTAAAGATCTGATCTATTAATCATCATGACAGGGTCAACCAAGGTACATGGAATTGGGGCTGATTTGAAAAAAATATTTTAATCCAGCTTTTTGGATATTCTTCCTCTGCCCTCAGAGCTAAAATACTTACAGGTTCTCCTTTTTGTCCTTTAGTACCAACAGACCCTGGAAACCCTGGTAGTCCAGTTTCACCCTTTCAAGAAAAAGCAAAGAGAGGAGGTTAGAGTACTGTCGTGACTGTCAGATGCACAGTGAGTATTTGTTCTCCTCCTAACCATGGAATTTATCTATTAGCATCCAAGAGACCATTCTGAGTTCTGAATCTAGTTAGGCTATATGCATAATACTATGTTTTGCAGCACTTCACGATGCTTTTATGACTTTGAGAAATCCATAATATTTCCTTATGATATTTAAAACTAATGGGAAACAAAGTTAATTATTTCTCTAGGCAAGAACATCTAGAGAAGAAAAAAATTTTGTTCTGGTATACCAAAAAATATAAATTTTTGTGATCTCAAAGACATCAGATTATTTAACTGACACAATAATCTAGACTCATTTCATTTCAGACACTTCTTTCTTTCTTTTTTTGGGCGGGGGGGAGTCAATAGTCATGTGAAGAGGAAAGAGTCTGTCAGCTGTTTCCAGCATTTATATTGCTGCTTAGATGATTGGCTTGGACAAAGAAGGCATTCGTGTAGATGTGGCGACAGCGGCAGCTCAGAAATATCTAAGATGCTCTGACCAAAAATCTTGAAGAGGGATTTGTATGTGACATACAAAGAGTATTTTCAGAAAATACAATTTGAGAGATAAATCTTGTGGAAAGGACTTATATCACTTATCAGATTTCAGAGAGTCCCAGCATTGTATTTCCTTTTAGTGTTTACCCAGACCCCTGAATAACCACATAATTCTTAAATTAAATGTAGCCACCAGAAGATAGGTAATGCTGATTTTTTCCCCCAACCTCAAGAGTATTTTTTCAAGACGATGTTTCCCATTGTCTATATTTCTGGGCATATATCTTTCTTGCCTATCTGTCCACTTTTTTTACTTTAAAAAAAAATAAATACAGAAAACATAAAGTAGAATACACCAGATCTTCATGTACCAGGCACCCGAAATGAAAGAAATAAAAATATTTATAGTCAAAGAAGAAATCCCCTCTCATTTCCTCTCTATTCCTACTCCAGAGGGAGCCATTCTCATGAATTCACCATTTATCTGTTCATTCTTATTTTTGTACTTTTACTGCATATGTGGAATCATAAACAAGATATTATTTTGAACATTTAAAGCAAATTCCATAAATATTTTATTTTGTATATAACATTGTGTGACTTGCTTTTTTCACTGGGTGTTGTTTTTAGTATGCATCCCTATTGCTGTGTGATCGAGTTCGCTCATTGTAACCGCTAGGTGGCATTCTGCCGCGTTGATGTACCAGGGCTTATCCCAGCCCCACTGATAGGCACCTGGGTTGTATCCAGCTTTTCTCCATTATAAGCAGCTCTGCCATGAACATCTCGAATCCTGTCCCCTTGTGTGGATGTGCCTATCTGTTTATTTTGAAGCCTCAAACAACAGTCTACCCCAAAGTGCTTCAAGTACAAATTTATTACAGTCCTAAAATCTTTGGCTTATTTCTACAGTTCTATCCTAATCCATATCTGATGATTCTGTGTGATGGATAGACAAGACCATGTTTTTCTTAATCAATCTTCTAGATTTGTGGAATGTTTGGTAAGTTTAATCTTGATTTTTAACAAATTTTTAAAATCTCATGTGATATTGTAAAATATATATTTGGTCTTCATCCCAGTTTCCTGGCATACAATTCCCAAAATCCTTGGAATCTCCAAAGTGAAAAAAGTGTCTTTTTGTATGCTAATGAGTTGACTGGTGGCTGGGGGTCCTTGGGTGGCCTCAGAATGGGGCTGGTTACAAGAAAGATTCAGGCTGGATTAGAGGGTTGGGACTTTTCGGCCCCAGCCCCCAACCTCTGGGGAGGAGAGAGGGGCTGAAGGTTAAAGTTGGTCACCAGTGATTTTATCAATCATGCTTACATGGTGAAGCTTCCATAAAAACCCAAAAGGACTGGGTTTGGAAAGGTTCCAGATAGCTGAACACGTGGAGGTTCCTGGAGGTGGTGCACCCAGAGAAGGCATGGGAGCTCTGCACCCTTTCCTCTATACCTTCCCCTCTGCAGCTCTTCATTTGTATCCTTTGTAATATCCTTTATAACAAATGGGTAGACATGTTTCCCTGAGTTCTGTGAGCCGCTCCAGCAAATCATTCAAAGCCAAGGAGGGGATGGTAGGAATCCCAACTTACAGCCGGTTGTCAGAAGCACAGGTAAAGCAACGTGGAGCTTATGATTGGTATTTAAAGTGTGTGTTGGGGGACCGTCCTGTGGGACTGAGCCATCAACCTGTGGGACCTGATGCTTCCTCCAGGTAGACAGTGTCAGAATTGAGTTGAATCAGAGGACACCCAGCTGGTGTCTGTTGCAGAATTGATTGCTTGCTTGGTGTGTGGGGAAAAAACTCCCATGCATTTGGTCACAGAAGTATTTCGTGTTGTGAGAGTAGATAGTAGGAAAAACTGTTTTCTGCTCACCTCAGTGCTAATTTTTTATACTATCAGGCTTTTAGCCAGCAGTTAAGGCTCTGGGAGAGACGAACCAAATGGATAAGAAGCCAGTCTGTGGACTTGTTAGTGTGGGTATTCTAGAGCAGTGTTTCCCAAAGTTCAGTCTTCTGTACACCAAGTGCATAATTTTTGCTATGTCCACATACCACCTATATATTCATAGCTTCTTTCTTTCTTTTTTTCTTTTTTTTTTTTTTTTGAGATAGAGTCTCACTCTGTTGCCTGGGCTAGAGTGAGTGCCGTAGCGTCAGCCTAGCTCACAGCAACCTCAAACTCCTGGGCTCAAGCAATCCTACTGCCTCAGCCTCCCAAGTAACTGGGACTACAGGCATGCGCCACCATGTCCGGCTAATTTTTTCTATATATATTTTTTAGTTGGCCAGATAATTTCTTTCTATTTTTAGTAGAGATGGGGTCTCGCTCTTGCTCAGGCTGGTCTCGAACTCCTGACCTTGAGCGATCCACCTGCTTCGGCCTCCCAGAGTGCTAGGATTACAGGTGTATGCCACTGCGCCTGGTCTCATAGCTTATTTATTTCTCTAAATTCACTCACATTCTAATTTTACATTAGATTTAAGTTAATTTAAATCTAAATTTAAATTTAAATTAATTACAGGTGATGTGCACCTGTAATCCCAGCTCCCCGGGAGACTGAGGCAAAAGGATTGCTTGAGCTCTGGAGTTTCAGACCAGCCTGGGCAGCATAGTGACACCTCTTCACACAAACAATCTAAATATTTATTATGTCCTTTGAAGTAGTATCCATGAAATTTAAAATTTAGTGTGCTGCATATTTGGTTTCTTTCCCTAATACAGAATAAAATACATAAACATTGCTTTTTCTAGTATCTAAACATCTAGTGTATCATCAGTTTTATACTTGCCACACTGTAGGAAAAGCCATTTTTTCCCTCTACATATAGTAAATCATATTCAAAGTGAGGAGAGGGAAAAGTTGGTGAATACATTTAAAGCCCCAATTTTCGTTGGTCTGACACAGGAAACAATCAATTGGCCTTGCGTAAACATTGGGGTGTACAGAGTGACCTTACTGTTACCCATTCGGCAGGTGCTAAAGTCCCCAGTGCATCAACGTGAAGGAAAAATATGCCTCGCAATTAGACTCACCCAATAAAACAAAAGTAGAAAGCAGGGAAGGGGGCTAGAAATTGCTTATAAAAATCACATCTGCCAAATATCAAAGGTGAAGGGAAGGAGAATGTACGTGGAGAAATAAGAGTAATTACTATATACTGCTATATATTTGAATTGATGCAAATAGGTCTCATTGAAATACAGAGGAAGGACCCAGTGGTTGTAGTCCATCTCTCTGCATGGTCCCTAGGTGACATTGAGCTTGGACGAGATCTTAGGGGCCTCTTCCCTCATATAAAATTCTGCAAACAAAAGCATTTTATACATGAATCTTAGGTACCCGTGGGGTTGTTTTTTATATTTAAAATGGATGTTCTGTGATTTATCACTGCAGATATGAGTTGAAAGACAAGTGATGAATTTACTGAGCATCAGGAAAGTCTGTCCCTCAGTTTGACACTTTCAGTGCTATTTGAAAGGCCTGGTGCATTGAGACTCCATCGTTTCCCCCTGACAGTCTGCCCCAAAGACACCTGCTATGTGCGCAGGAGTCCTTAGATACTCTTCCACCTTGTTCCACTGTCTTTATAAGGCAGCAGATCTCCTCAAACAACTTGAAAATACATTATTCCGCCACCACATCCTGTAGGGGCCAGGCAAGCTACAGAGCAGGGCTCATCCTTGCCATTTACTGTTTATAGCAAGTCATGTTCCTTGGTAGTTCTTGTATCTTAGTATTCTTGATACAGGATGTGCTGATAAACCAGGAGTGATTTGTATGTATATTCCAGTGCTGTTTGTGCTTGTTCTGGAGCTTCATTGTAATGTTCTGTTCCAAATGGTAGGCTGTTTTTGTAATTCTATTTTGCTACTCAGTGCATTGAGAAGCGGCAGATTATATAGCAATTATAAATCATTTACGTGTTTAATTACACTTCTGGTTAAATCTTTTGTTCTACAGCACACATTGAGTCCCTTCTGTGTCAAAATTATGGTGGGAGATGCAAACATGAGCAAGACCAGGTGCGAAGAATGGTAACAATTAATACCAAAAAGTGCCAAAGGAGACCTCGTGAGAGGAAAGAAAGTTTGAGGTGAGTCAATGGAAAAGGACACATACTTCGTGACGCTTAGTATGTGTCAGGTATTGTGCTTTTGAGTAAGTTCGTATCATTTGATTTTAATCCTCCCATCAATTCTGTGTGTAGATACAATTATGCCCACAGTACAAGTGAGGAAACTGATGCTTAGAGAAATGAAGTGGCTTTTCCAAGCTGACCCCGCTGATAATGCCACAGTCAACATTTTGTCCCAAAGCCCATGCTCTTTCTACCACTCAGTGGTTCTCAACTCTGAATGCATGTTAGAATCACCTGAAACACTTTTAAATACTAGATATATGGTCCCTGCCCCCAAATCAGAGTCTCTATGGGTAGGACCTGAGCACAAATATTTTCTAAAAGCTCTCTGGGTAATTCCAATGTGCAGCCAGAACTAATGGGGTCCACCACAGGTGCAAGCAAAGGTCTGTGAGAGCAGCTTGAAGGAGCTTTACATTTTCACCATGGTGACCCATGAACAACATTATAATTTTAAAAACTAATGCATTTATTCGATTCAGATACTAAGTGGATGTGTATACGTAGAGTTGATTTCACTCTTCCAGCAACTGTTATGCTCATGTTAAGTTTATTTTATGCATTATTTATTGGCAGAGTCTTTCCCCTGTTAATCACAATTTTAAAAAATCCTTTCATATGTACATTTAGATCAGGTACTGCATCAAGTTTCTTGTAGACTCTTCTAGGTTATTTATTTGGGTGAGAAGAGGGAACAGTGATGACACTGGCTTTTTCTAATTCCACTTAAGATTCTGAAGCAATTAGAAAAGATTTTGAGCAATAGAAAAGGTCCTTAGAGTTTGAAATACACCTGTTTTACAGAATCAAATTTCTCATCAGTGAGGTCTTAAGAATTCCTAAGTAACATGTGTTTCCTAATGAACATAGCAAAACAGAAGCCAGCTGTTTTGTTTCAAGAAATGAATCATCATTTAAATGCTTTAAAAGTGTCACATCTCTCTTTTTTGCTCAGCTGTCCTGTGTGACAAGCTTTGTGGCTTTCTTTTTCTTTTTTTTTCCCTTCTCTCCTTAGCCTGCATGTGTCCAGCAGTAATTGCTTAAAATGTAACACGTTTGCTATGGTGGCGTATGGTGTCTGTAAGCTATTGGGTTACAGGAAATAATGCTAATGTACTAGCAGTAAAATCTAAGACACATAAATGACTTATCATTGCTGTATAATCAATTTTTGCATGTCTTTCTGAAAATGTCAAGGTTTTATTTATTTTGCAGAAAATTTCATTTTCAATCATCAATTTATAAGAAGCTCCTAGTTTCTTTTGAGACTATCTTTTAGCAGTATTTTCTGGTGACGGATGTATGATTTTTTGAATAGATCGGTTGCACTGATTTATAAGGCACAGAAGTCATATTTTCTTGGATTCATGTCAAAATATCCTGCCCTCAATCAAGAGAAATTTTACTGGGTGAATGAATGAAGGCAGCACTCACATTCCCTCGAAGTATTTTCAAACCTACTTATCTCCGTAGATTTAATGTGCATTGGTTTTTTTTTTTTTTCTTTTTCTGACAACGACAGATTCACACTGAATCCAAGGTCATTACAATTTCAGAATCAAACAGAAGTGAAACATCTTTTTGAGTGGGCAAATGAATATGTCATCTTCACAGCTAATATAATTAAACCTGTGAATGGTGACAATGAGCGTGCAATGGAAATTCATCAGGTGTTTTAATTTTAAAACTTTTGAAATCATTATTTGGTTGAACCACTACATTATAAAATCCCACCAAAAAAGGCTCCCATGACAGCTTATGTTTTGGTACTTAAGAAGGCACAAAATAGTGAGCTTGAGGCATTTTGCCAAGGGGGTCTTCAGACTGTTTTTGCCAACTTCGTAATTCATGAAACATCTAATTATAAAGCAAATCTGTGTACTAATTTCATTTCCCTTATTAGAGCTATTTCCCCGTGATATGTTCCCTTCCTTGTAGCCAATTGCTGCTCAGCAGTCCTCACGCGGGAGCGGCCTCTGCAGCCAGTTCTCCTGCTCCATCAGGAGGCAGGTGGGGCTCCCGCCCACTGCAGGCTGGACAGCCTCCCGGGGACAGAACCCAACTGCCACAGTGGGACTGCCCTTGACATGCAAATATGTAAATCAGTATAAAACACTGCACCCTTTTATTCACTTTGAAAGTCTGATTACCTTTTCTCCTTTTGGACCCCCAGCTCTGTATTCACCATTTCCCTAGGTAAAGACAAAACCAAAAAAATACAATAACAAAAAGTCCATTTATCTTTAATGCATTCAATCTTTAACAACGTAAGTAGTTGGATGACAGTACTATAACACCTTTTTGTGGATACTAGGTCACGTTTGCATATATCTTTGTCTTTCTCACCTTTTGTTAAATGTTCCTATTACATATTCTATTAAATAACTCCAACTTTGGAGACCCCATCTGTCTTTGTGACTGCCCTAGGAAATCGCCTCTGGAGAAACATCATACCTCTGGGGACAAATTGTAGCACTCCACATTCACACTTGGCAACCTCAGTGGGCCTCTCCATATATCTGAGCTTCTCTGGTCTCTTGCTCTTCCTACTCTCAAATCTCCTTTATTGTTCTCAGAGTACCAAGCTGAACCCCACTTTCCCTGGGCAGATGCCCTTGCCTGTTACTAAATTGAAAAAATACAAGTTCTCAGGGCACCACTTCAAATTCCTGCCACTCAACCTACAAACCTATGTGCATGCCACTCTTGGCTGTAGTTGATAAACTGCTCCTCTGTGAGTCCTCTGAATCCCATGCCCTCTGCTTTCTTAGGAGGTTTTTCCTTATTAATATTACCTATTGCCATTAGATGAAATGGGTCAGTTTGGAAAAATTAAGAAAAATGTAGCTAAAATTGGCCAATTTCATTCACAACTCTCTTTCTCCCTCTGTCGGGCTACCTACCTATTCCACCTTCTTCAAACTTAAACAAATCATGCAGTTACCTGGGCACACTTTTCCCTCAAGCTACTCTCCCTCCTCCCATTTCTGGACAATTTTTTCAAAAGGGCAGCTAATGCTTTCTGCGTCCACTGACCAAGACAGGCTTGAGGTTTCCCTCAGCTGGAATACACTGTAGACAGGCTGTTCCTGACTCCAGGCCCTGACCTCCCTTTTCTTGGATCATTTACTTTAGCAAACCTGTATTTGTAAATTCTTTCTCCGCCCCTTTGAGATGTAAATCTTTTTAAAAGCCTCTTGTTAGTTTTATAAACCAGGAATGTCTTTCTCCAGAACCTGGGAGCCATCTGTTTAAAATGTAAACATCAAGAAAGATAAAGCCCCTATCTCCCGGGCTCTACTGGAGGGCAGGAACCTAATTTCAGCCTGTACCAAGTGCTAAACCTTCTTCCTCTCACAAAGATACAAGAAAGTTTACTTTTCCTTTGAGTAAAGCCAATTAGCAAACACAAATAGGTTGTGTTCTCTGTCTCACTTCAATACTTAACTCTCCTGCCCTTTGTTTCAGTGGAGTTGAGCTCAGAATGAGTGTGGCCTCTCTCTACTATTGGAATAACCTTTGAATAATGTCTTCCTTGCCTGTTTAACTTTGTCAGGTGCAATTTTTGCTTTGACACCACATATTCATCTTCTATGTGCTTCTAAGCTTCCATTTGGCACTGGCCCCACTCCACTGATTTGGCTCTCTGATATTATAAATGATATCTTTGTTGCTTAGTCTAATGGACTCTTCATTAATTGACCTCTTGGCTACACTTGCCACTCTTGGCTTATATGATACCTCACTCTCTTGGTTTCTCCTATCTCTTCAACCTCTCTTCTTCCTCCCTCATTTAACTGTTAAAGGTTGGCTGCCTTGGGACTCTGTCCAAGCTCTCTTCTTTGGTGACTCAACACTTTCTCCCAGGCACTCTTATCTACCCTTGTGCCTTAGGTAATATTTACACAAAGACAGGCAAATTTATATATCCAGCATACAGCTCCCCTCTGAGGTGTAGACCCATATATTTTATTTTCTACTTGATATACTCCCTTGTAAATTCTAGGATCAATTCATATTCAACAAGTTCAAACAACTAAAAAACCACAACAAATACACACATATATGAGAGCAAGAAAAAAATATGAGAGTTACATCATACTGTTAACATTGTTTAGTCCGGAAGTGGGAGAATGATAATTAATTTCTTCCTAATGTATCTCTTCAGGCTGTCTTCTTAAAATGGGCAGTAATTTCATTTTGCAATTGAAAAAAAATCAGTGAAAGAAAGAAAACCTGAACTCCACCTCCCCCTTTCAGAGAACTCTTCCTCTTTCAGTTGGGAGCATTCTGAACACCTCTTTCCTCCTTGTCCTCATGCACAGTCAGTCATCCAGTCTGGCTGACTCAAGGCCCCCAAATCTCCTCTCTGTGTGCTGCTTGCCTGTACCCCAGGTGGGCCATCATCCCATCTTGCCAGGATTGCTGCCGTCCTTAACCTGCCTTCTGCAATCCACTTGCTCCCCTGACACATACATTTTCTACATTGAGTCGGAGAGATACCTTTAAAAGACATCCTGATCTCCATCCTTCAAAATCTTAACAAGCCATCAAATTACCATGTGCATGGACTCATTTCCCTCTTGAGCATCATCTTGGCCACTCTTTTCCCTCCAAAGTTCCAGTTAATAATGGTCTTCTCTCAGCTCCTCGAATCAACCAAGATCCTTCCCATCTAATCCTCCAGATCACCACTCTTTGCCCTCACATCTTGTCTGGCCAGCAACTAGTCCTCAGGTCTCAACTATTATATTATAAAATGCCATTCATGGAAGCCTCTCCCAGGTATCCCAGACAGGTTCTCATCTCATACCTTCTCATTGGACACTGTATTGTTCCTTCGTAATACTAAAATTTTTATTTTTGTGTTTGTTTTAAAAAATTTTGTATCCCTTGTACTAAAATTTAAGCTCCATAATGACCTGGAATTGAATTCCCCATGCCTAACATAGTACCTAATATATAGAAAGCATTCAATAAATATTTGTTGAGTGAACAAGCTAATAATTCTAGTTCATGTGCTTTTCTCATTAGAGTTGTTTTTCTGATCAAAAATACATGTGCTGGCAGAAAAACTAAGATATACAGAAACATTTAAACAACAAAAATATTCAGAGGTACCCATCAGATCGCTATTACCATAGTTTGATACTTTAAATGTGCCTTCCATATTATTAGTGCTATTCCAATAAAAAATAAGTAGTTTATAAATGCTGTTATTATCGGTCTTGTGATAGCTATTCTCTCATTTTTTATGTTAACTTTGTTTCATGATATCTAAATTGAAAATAAAAAATTGTATTTTCAAAAAATCCTGAGTTATAAATTATCATAACAAACAGTATTTGAAAACGAAGTATGAAACCAAGACACATACACACATACATAAAGAATCAGTAGTTACAAAATGGTGGGTTGCTTGGATGCAACCAGTATAGAAACATACATTTTAGAGATTTCCTGAAAACACTAGTCATTCAGGCATGGTGTCGACCAGTGTGCACAGAACGTCACATCTCTCTCTGGCTGTGCTTGTGCTAGGACATTTTGGGGAAAGCTGGAACATGCTTTGGTCTATGATATGACTTGCCCAGAAATGGTTTTTGTTTTGGGAGGTCCATCCTCTTGGATTACAGAGCAGAAGAGCACCTAAGGTACCTCTGGTGCGAGCATATTCCAGTGAAGCCCACCTCACCCCTCAACAACATAGAAGGTGTCAGAGATGCTGTGGTTGGAAGAAGAAATGCCTGTGCAGCACCAAGTCATACTGTTCTATCAACATACATTAGTATTCTAAAACCTTGATTTTCTGGTGGCTTTAACATCCAGAAAAATAACAGGGCTATTTATTGCCTATCAGAGCACCATATGTTTGCTTCACTCAGTAGCTAGGCCAGGAAATCCAGCTAGTCAAGGACCCTCAGTGGCTGCTGGTGCTGCTCTCCACTCCTGGGTCAACAGTACTTGAGGCAGATTTAAACTTGAAATTCAGTAGCATTTAGTCATGGACATGTGAGAGTCTCCTCCTTACTTTCTTCAAGCTGATGGCACCAGAAAATTACCTGGCCTTTACAGAAATAATAAGGGATACCATCTTTGTGTTTCTGGAACAGTAATTCTGTTCACAGATGCTATTCTGATTTTAATAGGTTATTTCGTACCTTGGTGCCATGTTAAGGGTTCTTATAAGCCTTCCAAATAAATAATAGTTGTACAGTTTTGAATATGGTTATTAAAAGTTCTTACAGTGATGTGGGCAGGGTTGTGGTGTGGTGTAGGGGGCTGCTAATCTGCCTGTCCATCTCAAGAATTTTGAGAAGTCAGCATTTATCCTCTGATTTCTGTGAGAAGTGGTGAATGAAACTTCGGAATCTATAGTCAGGGAAGTGAAAAGACTCGAGCTACTCTACTTGTCTTGGAGAGGGTATTCTGTGGAAGAAAGGAACGTACCTGGATATGTATGGACTGAACCATAGGAGACAGGCCATTCTTATAGGCCCTGAAAAGAAAAATATCAGCAATCCTATGGTGCAATGAATAAAAGAAACCAAGGACATGAACTCCCTCCCAGGACATGGGGTCATTAAAAATGCCCCAGTTCAAGCTTTAGGGAACTTGCTGTAATATCCTAGTACGTGAGGGGACATAAAATTCAGCAAAACCATGTTATTTGTTATGAGTTGAATTGTGTATCCCCCACGCCCATTAATATGTAGAAGTCCTAACCCCCAGTATCTCAGAATATGAACTTATTTGGCAATAGAGTCATTGCATGTAGTATTAGTCAAGAGGAGGACTTACTGAAGTAGGGTAGGCTCCTAATCCAATATGACTGTGTCCTTATAAAAAGGGAAATCTGACACAGAGACACACATACAGGGAGAACACCGTGTGAGGCTGACCCAGGAGCCACCCGTAGCTGGGAAGGAAGCCTGGAACACGTCCCTCCCTGGCGCCTTCAGAGACAGCACGACCCTGCCCACACCTCCATCCCGACTTCCAGCCTCCAGAACTGTGAGACAACAGATTTCTGCTGTTTATGCCACTCAGTTTATGATACTGTGTTGTGTAGCCCCAGCAAGTTAAAACATAATATGTGGCCTAAGAAGTCTGTGCTCACTTGAAAATACCACTTAAGGCTGGCTCAAAGTCTAACTTTTCAGCTACTTGCAAACAAACAAAAAACCAAAAACATCTCACCAGCTTCAAATGTGCTGGGTTATGAAAGGGAGGGGGAGGACCCAGGAAAATGTAGGAGCTCTCTAATCAAACCAAGATCCAAAAGTCCATATATCTCTGCCTAAGTCCACAATGTTCCCCAAAGCCAGTGGATCCTGGGGCACAGCAGGGGAGAGAGGTGAAGTTAGGACTCAGAGTTCATTTCTAACTCTTCCTGGCAAAAGGGTTACCTCTAATGCCATCAAGGAAGCCTTCACTCTGTGTGCTGTTGTTGGTTTTAACTCACTATGTGGAAAGACCTTGAATATTTGATTTTGGATAAAGGTTTTCTGTCCTTTTTAGTCTGTGGATATTAAAGTGAAGTTATGATTTAATACGTGAAAGGAAAAAATAGATTATTTTGCTAGCAAATTGGTTTTTTTTGGATCAACAATTTGGAGAAATGAACATTAGAATTGGTTGCTGGGAGGCACAGCATCAATCTCCAACAGCTGAGACCGAGTGTGGTGATGTAAGATAACACAACTATGCATTTTCAGTGTGGATTTTTAAAAGCAGTATCAAATGTAAAATTCACCAGTACTTGGCCTCCACAGATAACATTTTTTTTTTTCCTATCTAGAGTGTAGTCAGGGACTGTGCATCTGATGGCTTCAGAAGTTGACAGAGCCTATCAAATTTTTATTAAAACCCCCAGAGCTGGAAACAATGAAGAGCAGTTTGATGGATCGTGAACAGATTTTCCTTTAGGGGAAGAATATGCTCAGCATTGTTGCTTCTTTGCAAACAATCTTGCAGAATGGGAGCAGCTGTTTTGCAAGTTATTTTGGTGATGGAGAGGGAAATCTACCTTTTATTCTTTGCATCCCCAAGTGTGCATGCATAAATACACATAAACACACGTGTAATTTTCCCGATCTCATTACTTAGTCTGCCTCTCTCTTCCTCACTTCCTTTTCTTCTTCTCCATTTCCTTTTTAATTTGTGCTGTGAGGGAAGAGGGTTTCTCATGCCCGAGCTTCTCTCTCCGGGTGCCATAAGGAAAATTGTAGGGGAAAAGATCAATTCCTGTGCGGATGCCCAAGGGCAAGCAAGGATGCCTGAGATGAGAAAATGGACCATGGTCTCTTTTGGTTTAGAATGGGGAGGGAAAGGGTGTGAGTATTCTGCTGCTCCTCCCAGGGGGAGCTGCTTCAGCAGAATCTGGGCTCCAGACCTTCTGAGCTGCTGTGAGCTGAAGAACTGAGGTCCAGGGCTCCAGCGCAGACATCACATAAATCAATGCCAATTTAAAAGGGAAGATTATTTTAACCTTGGAGTGTCACTTTATATGTCTCAATACATGGTCCGTTATTTAATCTCCAGGAAAGTTTCACTCAGGCCCCTCTTCTCTCTGTGCTCACTTGCCACCGCCCGGCCATCAGGCATGCAACAAATTGCAAAATGAAAAAGCCTCAGCATCAAAAAACAGATGGGGGTGGTTGGTGGGGACACTGCCAAGTGAAAACATGCATCTTGCTCTTCGAAACACATTTGGCCTTTTCCTTTGTGAAGCTGAAGGTGAGGAGGAAGTGATTACAAGACAGAAACATCAGTCGGTGTGGGGGCTGGGAAGGTGGGTCCCGCCTCCTCCATCCATGCTGGTGGGACCTCAGTGTAAGAGCTCTAACTACACTCAGAAGGAAACAGAATAAAGTGCTTGGGAAGTTATCTTCCATTAATTCCCAGATGGGCCGAAAGTCTCTGACACTAAATGGTCACAGTGCATCATTTGGGATAAAAGCTATGGTCTCTCTTCTTTATCCAGTCCTGCTCCAGCTCTCAAGTCACATTTAGAGCATATGTGGACTAAACACCCAGGAGCTGCAATTCTGTAATGGCAATAACGATAGCTGGAGTTCTTTTAGGTGAGTTAATAGCTAGGTTTGAAGTACTGGCTTTCTATTAGCAAGACTCTCCACTTGGCTGCTCTGGTTGGCCCCCGTTTTTTTTCTTTTTAAAAATATAACCTTAAAGTTTAACAATTTACATTCTCAACTTTAGACTGTAAAATATAAATGCTCTATATATCTTCATTTAAGGGCAAACTGACTCATCAGCAACATAAACTATATATAGAAGTAGTGTTGGGAGACCTGTAAAGATGTGAGCTTTGAAAATCTTGCAAGGGTAGCAAATACTTATGTAGCTGAGCAGCAACTTGGTAATTTTTATACCAAGGGTGATAGTAATATAACATATTCTTTAAGTTTTTCTAGCTGACACTGTGACATCAGAGCCAGCTTATTCTCATTATTTTGAAGCATTTATGATAAATCCGATTTTATAACAGCAGCTGTCATTACAGGTGTCATTACAATGATTAAACTTAGATATAGTTCAGATTACTTTTTTTCACTTGTGGTAAGCCTTAATGTTTTGAAAAACCTAGTATATATCTATTAAAGAAATGTTTAATAAAAAATCATAAAATATATCCTAGGTATTCTTCCTAATATACTCCCTGGAAAATATAAATAAATGAGGGAAATTTAAGTATAACGAACTTTCCGCATGTTTGATTTTAAATGTATCAACCAAAAATTATCTAGGTCTCTTTATGTTGCCCTTACTCTGATGAAAGAAGAATTGGGATCTTTTAATTAATTAGCTCCTCATTTGACATTGTTTTGAGCACTTGCTATCTTCACGTTCTGTGCTGACACAAAGGGTCCCTTTGAGATTTCTACAGAGAGGATCAACAGTAGTCATGGGAATTTATAGGAAGGGAAAGGAAGAACATAGAAAAGAGAAATGTAATGGGAAGTTTCTCCAGTGTTTTCTGTGGTGCAAGGTATTAATGATGAGCTATTATGTGTATCAAACCCTAATCAATGGATAGAATGCCTCACATGAAGTGAGCAGACCCCAAATATTTGTTGCTGAATGATCAGTCAATGATGTCATCTAGATCTTCCAGTCTTACTTGATTACTAACATCCATTCCCATCCTGTTGTGCTTCCTTGTAGAATTGGGATCCAAACTGCCTTTTGCCACTCAAATACTTCCATCTCAGCGTTCCATCTATCCCAATTGTGATGAAAAAACCCTGGCAAAGTTTAAAGTGCTCCTCACCAAGGTGGGGGACTCCTATTCTTGACTTTTGGTATGTAAACATTTGTTTGAGATTTTGGTTCAGTACCTCTTCGTTTTGGTAAGAAATCTATGCCCTGTTGTGCTACCTAGAGCTTCAAGGTAGCAAATAATCTCTGTCCTCAGAGAAGCTTGATATATAACATCAATGGTGAACCACATTTACATTAGCAAACTCTGAACTAAATTTTTCATTTTATTTATAAAGATAAAACCCTGGCATTGTAATAAGACACTAAGTAAAAATTTTATCTTTGGAAACATATCTTTCTATAGGGCAAGATGTTTAAGTATATGTGATCATATATCAAAGTCTGGGCAGTTAAGAATTAATTAACTTTATTTTTTTTTCAAAAATACAATCACGTAAAATCTCTATGTATTATAAGTTGTGAAAAAAAGAAGCCATACCTTGTTATAATATCCACCAAGACTCTGTTGTATTCCTTGCATTCCAGGAGGTCCCTATATTATAAACAAATCAAAGACAAACATGTAAACATTTACCAAAACAATGTGTATTTAAATAATATACCTAAGAACTCTTGAAATCATATAGTTAAGAAAAAAGAAGACTCTCTTTAGTCAAATATTCTAATAAAGAATTATATGAACATTAATTTATCATCAGGTTTCTAAAGGTTTGTCTAGGTTAAATCCTTCATAAATCCAAGAGAGGTCCTAAGTGGAACCATGTAACATTTTGCTAGAAGGTCAACCATCAGCATATTCTTTATTAAATGGAATTGTGCCCATAAGACTCTTCCAGGGAAGAGGTTGTAGCTTCAGTTTATTTTTGGCACTTCTCACAGGGCTTTTATAAATGTATTATAGAAATGTATGCCCCCACATGTTATTAACTTAGAAAATATGGGGGAAATATTTTTTTCTATTGCTTTACTCTTTTGAGTAAATGTATGAAAATGGGCAGTACATTCTGCTATAAAACCTCAGACTTAAGACATTTAAATATTGGTAGTCTTTAGTTGACCTGGGAATATTTACTAAGCAGATGCTGAACTTGGGGTAGATAGGAAAAAAATAAAGACATCAGTCCTTTCCTAAAGCTTCTAGAAGGAGAGGAAGAGAAGGGTGGAGGAGAGAAAATGTTATGGAGGCAAAGTTCTTAACACTTTATCTTGGAAGATAAGACACAGAAAGAGGATGATTGAGCAACTCAAACAGCACCATTACACAAAGATTATTTTTTAAAAAGGGAAAGAAAACTTTGAAAAGTAAAGAAAAATTTGAAGGACCAATCTCTAGCTGCAGTCACTGATGCAGGTAGCACCTTAGTTATATAAAAAGATTAATGTTGGTTAATATTTATGCCAGGTGTTTCTCATGAATGGCTTGTGACTGAGGACATCTTCTAACGGGAAGCCTTTGCATTGTGCCACTAACCATAAAGAGCACAGGATGTGGTGATGGATGCCTGGAAGCAGGTTGGTATAATTCTTGAGAAAATAATGGGCCTCATGAGTAATGGAGCTGACTATGAATGGAAAGACCGATGATGCTGTTACCTTGCTGAAATAAAAACAGAGCTAATGTCAGAATTCTCGTGGCATTATATACTTATGTTCTTTTCCCATCAGCCACTTTTTTTGTAAAATATTCTAGGTCAGTTTGATGAAGTAATGAGGAAAGCAACCATTGAACTGGGGGTTGTGCACAAAGTCTCAAGCTAAGAACATGCAAGCTAAGAACTCCTTCTTGAAACTCAGGAGGTGTGAGCTTCTACACATATTGATCCTTCTGCAAACATATAATGAGAAAAGCATTTTATACACCATATGTAGTAGCATCAACAGGTAGCTTAGAGGTATACGCATAGCAGGCATTCAGTGAATCTGTGTTGATGATAAGGCCAAATAGATCAGAGAATAGTGATGGGGTGGGTAAATTTAGCTTAGTACACATTAATTCACATTACAAGTGAGAGTAGTAGTTATTGGGCTCCCAAATATAATAGAACAATGTCAAATAGAGTAGCAGAATCAATCAAATAATAATAGCAAACATTTACGTAGTGCTTATTGTGTGCCAGGCAGTATAGCAGGAGTTAACTAATTTAATTCCTACCATGACACCATGAGGAATGTTCCATCACTGTTTCTGATTCAAAGATGGAGAAAATGAGGATTGGAAATTGTTTATTGGCCCAAGGTCACACCACTGGTGACAGGCTTAATATTTAACATCAGCATTGGGCCTAAAGTCAGCCCTCATCTACTATACTCTACTCTCTTAATTTAAAGGCAGACTCTCAGCCTAACATCACTTTTGTAGGAATTTTTTTTTTATTATGGTGATGTATGTGTGCTCGAGAGAATGCTAGGTGATCACTCTTACATGTTCTACTCCCCTTACTGAAATTGAAAAAAAAATCAACAAAACTTGTACTTCATACTTCTGATGAGCATTGCACTGTCCTTGTTATAGGAGAGGAGGAGATAGATGCTCTGCTTTTAGATGTAGCCCTACTGGGTAGTCAACAAAGGCCCCTTCAACTTCTGTTTGCATCTCCCATCTATCTTCATACACGCTCTCAACCCATGACATGGAGATTATGCATGAATATTCCATAACATGCCTCTCAATCCACCAATCCGCCACTGTACTCGAAATGCATCCTATCTTTGTCTATAGAGGCTGGGAGAGCAGGTGGTTAAGGCCTTCAGGAGGAGCTGTGGGAGACAGTAAGGAAAAGAAACAGGAGAGCAAAGAATGTGGTAGGAATTGCATGACACAGAACAGGCTGCAGTATGGCTGAGGATAGTAAAAATAACAGAATGGTGATAATTTTTAAAGAATTGGTGAGAATTGAGTATGACCCTTTACAGACTGGTTATCTGTCCATAGAAGATAGCTGCATTCCATAAACACAGTATATATTCCTCATCTAGGATGCTGATCCTGTTGTGCTTACCACTGGGGCTTGGGTGAGAGAATATGGGTGGCTCAGTACAGCTGCTCCCTCTAAAAATAAAGGCAAGAGCACAACTCACTGAAAAGAGCCATGAGCCAATAGAAAATTTGAATAATGTTATTCAGATATCCACAAGATTAATAAACTCATAAATGTTACGTCTACATTTTCATATATCCTATTGTTGCCATAAAATGTCATATCCACAAAGTAGTGCTCCAAATGGGTTTGATCTGAAGTTTTAGGCCCTACTACTTAATCTCATGATGAGCATTTAAGATGACATTTTCTTTCTCACTCTTTTAGTCACTGGGATACTTTGGGTACTACAAATTCCAAGTTTAATGCAACAAAGATTTACAGCTAACAATCTACTCTGCAAGCAATACTTTATACAAACCCTCCTAGAGGGCTGAAGGAAACTTGCAGAGACTAAAAGGAAACACCAGTAGGGTCTTCTGGAGTCTACCTCTACACTGACTGCGCTGCAGTGCAGTGTAGCAATGGCTCACTTGGTGGATGTTCTGAAACTGTCAGACGGAAACAACCTCAATCAAAGCAGAGGGTAGTGACCATAAATAAACTCTATGCATATAAATGGCAAGAGCAACTCTCTGTTTACAGTTAGAAAAACTATACGGACCCTGTGGTCTTAGAATTGGTGGCTGTCCTAATGCCACAACCTCAAGAGATGTGCTATTTTTCTATCTTCTATTCTGGTCTGAAACATGGCTGGAGAAGATCAAGGAGTTGTTTATTTCCAAGTTTAGCAAGAGTTGTCAGTCTTGTAGATTATTAATCAACTCTGAGGTAGAAGTTAAAGACTTGTGGTAAGTGAAAGATCTCCCAGCATCACATGGTGTTAGTATTAATAGATGCTACAGGGCACTTGAGAGGTCACTTTCTCTGAGGTTTGCATTTATAAGGATCCAGTGAAAAGACCTGGGCCCAATGGAGAAGAGATGCCAACTACAGAGGGCATGTCAGCCTTGGCTAATGCTGTTAGTAGCTCTCCTAGGAAAATTGGTTGAGGGTTCATGGAAAGGAAAAATGTCCCAGTATCTTGTTCATGACAGGGACTGACAGTGTGGCTGTCTACAAATCATGGCTACATAATGTCTATCTTCTATGGAGCTCTGCTTAATTCTATTTGTATTGGATTAGGCGATATAGGACATCTGGGTTAATGTGATGATTATACAATTATAGAGCATCTTATTAACAAAAATGCTAATGAACTCCAAGGAGACACACCTGTTCAGAACTCAACTGTACTGATGTGTAATTATCTCAGAGGTCTGTAAACCTAGTATGGGTAGAAATCCTGATGTTGTTTCCTAGTGCAAAGAACCATACCTGGTGTGATGAAGTGAATTAAAGCTATTTTCAATTTGGGAATTATATTCTCTCAGCAATAGTTCTAGTAGGATTTAAAAAGTTTTTGGCTAAACCCTTGCTGGAGGTATAAAACAGAGAACTACCATGAATGTCTGCCACTGGAGTTATCAGATGCATAGTGTAAAAATGAGCTGTTTGGATTATCATCTCTTAGTAGATTTCAGTTTTGGCATACATTATTAAAGTTTAAAAGATGGGAAGAATTATTTTTTCTAGATCTGTGAAAAATGATGTTGGAATTTTTTTTTTTTTTTTTTTGAGACAGAGTGTCGCTTTGTTGCCCAGGCTAGAGTGAGTGCCGTGGCATCAGCCTAGCTCACAGCAACCTCAAACTCCTGGGCTTAAGCGATCCTACTGCCTCAGCCTCCCGAGTAGCTGGGACTACAGGCATGTGCCACCATGCCCGGCTAATTTTTTTTTATATATATATATATTTTAGTTGGCCAGATAATTTCTTTCTATTTTTAGTAGAGACGGGGTCTCACTCTTGCTCAGGCTAGTCTCGAACTCCTGACCTTGAGCGATCCACCCGTCTCGGCCTCCCAGAGTGCTAGGATTACAGGCATGAGCCACCGCGCCCGGCCATGATGTTGGAATTTTAATAGGGATTGCACTGAATCTGTAGATCACTTTGGGTAGTATGGACATTTTAACAATGTTGATTCTGCTGACCCATGAGCATGGTATGTTTTTCCATCTGTTTATGACCTCTGCTATTTCCTTCCTCAGCGTTTTATAGTTTTCCATGTAGAGGTCTTTCACCTCCTTAGTTAAATATACTCCTAGGTATTTCATTTTCTTTGCTGCCATTGTGAAAGGTTTTGAGTCTTTGGTTTGGTTCTCAGCTTGACTGTTGTTGGTGTATAGGAATGCTACTGATTTGTGTACATTGATTTTGTAATCTCAGACTTTGGTGAATTTATTTATCAATTCCAGGAGTCTCTAGGCAGAATCTTTGGGGTTTTCTAGATACAAGATTATATCGTCAGCAAAGAGTGATAGTTTGACCTCTTCTGCCCCCATTTGGGTACCCTTGATTTCCTTCTCTTGTCTGACCTTGTATAGCCAAAGTAATCTTAAGCAAAAAGAACAAATTGGGAGGCATCAGTTTACTAGACTTCAAGCTATACTATAAGGCTATAATAACCAAAGCAGCATGGTACTGGCACAGAACAGAGACATAGACCAATGGATCAGAACAGAGAACCCAGATACAAAACCATCCTCATATTGCAATCTGATATTTGACAAAGCAGACAAAAACATACAGTGGAGAAAAGAGTCCCTATTTAATAAATGGTGCTGGGAACATTGGATAGTCACACATAGAAGACTGAAACAGGATCCGTACCTCTCACCTGTCATAAAAATCAACTCATGATGGATAAAAGACTTAAACCTAATGCATGAAACTATAAGAATTCTAGGATAAAATGTTGGAAAAACTCTTACAGACATCAGCCTAGGCAAAGAATTTATGAAGAAGACCCCCAAAACAATCATGGCAATAACAAAATTAAATAAATGGGACCTGATCAAATTAAAAAGCTTCTGCACAGCCAAGAAAACTACACTGTTGGTGGGATTGAAAACTAGTACAACCTCTATGTAAAGTAGCATGGAAATACCCCAAAGAACTAAAAGTAGAACTACTATTTGATCCAGCAATCCCACTACTGGGTATTTACTCAAAGGAAAAAAAAAACATTCTGTGCAAACAATACCTGCACTCGAATGCTTATAGCAGCACAATTCACAATTGCAAAGACGTGGAAACAACCCAAGTGCCCATCAATACATGAGTGGATTAACAGAATGTGGTATATGTACACCATGAGTACTACTCAGTCATAAAAAATGTATTGTATTAACCTACATGGAACTAGAGACCATTCTTTTAAGTGAAGTATCATAAGAATGGAAAACAAGCACCACATGTACTCACCATCAAATTGGAACTAATTGATCAACACTCATGTGCACATATGAAAATAACATTCATCAGTCATCAAGCAGGCGGTGGGAGGAGGAGGGGATGGGTAAATTCACACCTAACAGGTGTAATGCACACTGTCTGGGTGATGGGCACACTTATAACTTTGACTCAAATGGTACAAAAGTGATTTATGTAACCAAAATGTTTTTACCCTATAATATTCTGAAATAAAAAAATAAAAAATAAAAAAATGATGAGAAGAGTTTTCTGTTAAAAATTATACTTCTTTAGTCTTGGTATTAGCTGCATTTTCACTCTTCAGCCAATACACCTTGTGTGCTTAGCTCAAAGAACCATATTTTTGCCTTACTGTTCTTTGCCATACGCTCTATATGCAAGTCAGGGCTTGAGGTTTTGGATTCCACTTTAGCATACCCTGCACATTGTGACTCAAGGTATCCACAGCTTCTCAGTCAACTCCTCTGCTCTCCCGCTGATTGTCACTCCTGAACTATTTTCCTTTCTCCCTTTTCTCTAAAAGCACCTTGTGGTTCTTTACAACTCTGCCAATTGAGTCTCCTTCAGCCACCTGGGTGCCACTTACACACCATAGCTCTTCAATCTCCTATTAGAAGCTCCTTTCAGGATTCACAAATATATATTTTCAGGTTACACACAACTGCCTATGGCCCAGTGAGTTTTCAATTAACTTCAGGAACAACCTTTGAAATACCAAAAACCTCTGTGAAGGAAGTTGTACTAACCAACTCTCTTAAAAGAATGCTCAAAAATAGCTTTTCTGTAAGAACAGATAGAAAGTTTGTTACTGGAAAGTCCTTTGAGCTAATTTTCAAGACCCAGTTTCAGTGTTCTAGTGGCTTGCAGAAAAAGCAGAGATCAGTAATTATTTTCCCCTTGGTATTTAAAAAAATCATCAGGAAGCCTAAACTCAGACATAAGAATGGTGAGATGAAGCAACAATAATGGTTGGAAAAGCTAATGTCAAATGAGGTTTTCTCTCCTTTATGTTTCCATATATAACACATCATACATAACTCAATCAATCACTTTTGCACTGATTATAGTGGCTTGTGTACCTGCCTGGATTCCCCACTGCAATGAAAACTTCTTGAGGGCAAGGAGTTTCAATCCTTTTAAACTTACCAGGCTGTGTTATGTAGTAACTTCCCAACTCTCCCCCATGCCCCGGCACTAAATGTTTGCTGAATTCAATAGAATCATTGCTTTCACAAGAAAAAAGTCTTTGGGGAAAGTCTATTTTTTGCTTGTTGGTTTTGGTTTTAGTTAGAAATGGTATCAAACAGAGCAAAGGGCTTGCTGCTCCCAAATTTACAGAAGACAGGGCTGACAGAAATAGATTAATCTAAGAATCTGGCTAGTTAATTCAAAGAAAAGCTATAGTAAGCTCTAGTTAAGTAGAAAAGAGCTCACGGATGGATTTTTGACCAGAATTATGACACAAAAAGTTATACCATAACTCTGAGAAAAAAAATCAATAGTGCTCTTTAGATAGAAAATATTTGAGAAATCAATTCCTTTTATAAAAATCAATCCCTTTATTTGTCTTAATATTTACTACAAATGATTTTTTCAGTGTCTTTTGGGATTTAATTATGTTAGACAGTTGTAATTATATAATGTATTATTTTTCTGAGAATGTTTGTGCTACAAATTTTTAGTGACCAAGGAAATGCCAATACTTCCTTCCCATCAAAAAAAAAAAAGTTACTGGAAACTCTTAACCTACAAAATATGATTCCTGAAGCCAGGAGAAGATTCACTGAGTGTTTATATTATGTTTACATTTCAACATAGAGATCTCAAGCTCTCATATTTGGGCCAACCTAGGGAACAAACGGCAAGATGGCACATCTTAAGTAAGATGTTTAGGTTCCTGGGAGGAGTTCTTTTTCCTTGAAATAGCTTGTTCACTCTCTGGTTTATGTTTAAAATGTTCTAAAGGTAGTCTTATTTATCTTGTGTTAGGTTTTATCACCAGCTCAAATGCAAATGTTCCTCAAAGATGTAATACTAATGCTTCACACTTACACAGCTCAGGATAATTCTAAAAGTATTTTCACTTATATTTTCTTCGATGGCAGGGTAATGTGATAGTAACACATATTATCTTATTTGATTCTCATGATAACTAAGTGAAGTGGGCACTATTATATTCTCCATTGGATAGATGGGAAAACCAAGAGATTTTTTTTACGCCAAAGCACACAATAAACAAATGGTAGAACCAAGTCCAAAGTCATTTCCACTCTGAATATATAATTCATTGTATTGTTCATTAAATATTTCCCAAGAGCAAGGAGGGTGGGACAGGAAAGGAGAAGAATAAAGGTTGGCACATGAGGAGTAGGGATTGGAGAAGATAGCACCAAGAGAGGAGCGGGAGGCTGAGGAGCCTGCAGACTATACTACCACTGGGTCCAGGGCTCTCACTTCCTGGCATGAGGCTTTGAGAAGTGAAGTTACTTCTTTTGAATCAAGGCTTAGGGTTAAAGTCCATTGTAAGCAGTGGGAACGCAAATGGAAATAAGCTCGTGGAAAATTCAGGTTTCAGTGCAATTAGAAGGATATCTTTCATTCGTTGGCCAAAACACAAAAACACAGTCATGAAATTTGAAATGCTCTCATGTCTACATAGATGTTTTCACATTGAAAACTCAATCTAACGAATTTTGCCAGATGATAAATATGTCAATGCATATATTTTGGCCAACATTCTTAGTGGATGAAGTTTCTTTATAAAGACTTGGACAGAAGAAAATAGAAGGGAGGTGAGCAAAGCAGATAGAAGAAAAAGTTACATGTGGATGAGAATAAAGAATTAGGGAAAGTATCAATCTTTTTGCCTTGGAAATGATAGGCCCTAAATCCTGGGAAAGAAAGACAATAATAAGAAGATGGCAAAGAATGATAAAATGGGGATATATATAACAATAATATTAATGAATAATAGTTACTCTTTGAAAGTAATAACTGTGTGACAAGTAAATATATTATTGTGTTTAACTCTTACAATGATCCAAGGAGGCGGTGTTATCCTTATTTCACACATAACAAAAGGTTAAATGTCTTAATGAATCTCATACGACTAATGGACAAGAGTTGGGTTTCAGCCCAGCTCTGCCTTCCCCCAACAGCTTGATCTTTTAACTCTGTCCCTTAAACTGCCTCGCAATGAGAAGGATTATAGGAAGATAAAATATCAGCCATCTTAAAGCTGGTTAAAAAAATCAAGGGCATTCTGTAGCAAAAGGTCACAGGATTCCTTAATGAGATACAGAGTCAATAAGGGCCAACCAAGCAAAGAGAAGTCTGACACACGGTGTAGATATGCATTTTCAAAGACTTGGATGCAAGAAGACATGAAAAGGAAAGTGACCAGAATGGGAAGAGGGTAAGGATAAGAGAGAGGAACAACATGGAGACACAGAGAAATTTAAAATCATGGAGGGCTTACATTAGAGAGAGATAAGAAGAAAGAAACAAGCAAAGTTAGTCTGAGAAGGAAAAGAAGAAAGTCAGCAATCTTGATCAGCATCTTAAATAACCCTTGAGGTTCCAATAACACCAAATGAGGGGTAAAGAGGTTTAGCATTTATGAGATGGTACAAGAAAAGGAAAATAAAAATGGTCAAAGGAGGTGGGAAAAAAGACTAGCTAACCAAGAGAGTATATTGCTTGGGGACGGTTTTGATGGACTGAAACTCCCATGAGCATGAAATTGCAGTGGAGAACAGTTGTGGGAAAGTTGTCATACTCAGAGAGAATGAAATATCCTTCTCATAAGACTATAACAGCGCCACTGTATTCTATTGTCAGGGAGAGATTTGTGTATCAGCATAGTGGGAATCTCAAGGATTTTTTAAGTGATACAATATACTGGGTTAAGCATTTGTCAAGGACATCTTTTGGGGACTTCCTCTACAAAAGGTAAGGGCAGTTTCGTCGGAAGCCTGCAGCCACATACTTATTCTTGGTGAATATCTGAAAATTCTGAGTAGTACTGTGATCCACAATCTTCTCTGGTCTCAGCCAGTTTTTCCTCCACAATGCAATATACCTGCACCATACTTTGAAAGATCTATAGCTCCTAAGTGTCTCGGTCTAAGATATCGCCAGCATCCCTGGTTCATAAGTTCAGAGGCAGTGCGATTAACAGGTGAAGGATTGCAGCAAAGGCAGCTTCTGGATCTTGAATGAGAATTTTTCACATCTGCCACTTTGGACATTTTTCAAACCCATTCCCCTGTGTATTCCAGGAAAGTGCTCACTTGAGCTGGGCTTGTCTGCTTTTGGCCTGCATACTGAGCTGTGTAATTGAGGGAACTCAAGCATAGGCAGTTTATGGTTGTATGAATAAGCAAAATACTCAATATGTGACCTGATTGTTTTCCAAAATTGCACAGTCCCTGGTTTCACTTGTCATTTTGGAACAGGAGTGGGAGGATGAGACTGTGACAGTGAATGCATTCAATGGGTATAATTAACCCATTTCATAAAAGCAGATTTTCTAAATTATGCTATGAAGCTCGTAGGTTTTTAACACTTTATTTTCCAAGGCAGAAAACCACAATTTTTGAAGGTCTTTATTTTCCCAGATATCAACCTAATTGGTTTAAAACTCATGCCTTATTGATAAAGTGGGACATTCTGACTGATTTCCATCGCATGATGGTTAGGAAAAAAAATGATTCCTTCCCTAATGCTGCCATTCTGCTTATCCACCCATAAAATGTTTCATACTCATCTCTCCCCAGTATGTCCTGCAAAAGGAAAAATATTATTTGTCAGCGTCCTGCAATATAAGGAGCAGCAGGAATCTTTAGAGTGCCTTGCCACCCACGGAAACAGCATCAGTGACCCAGCACAGGGGCATGAAAACTAGCAAGAGCGGGGGTGCGTGAGACAAATTACTTGTATCCAGTGGTGTCCCCAAAATATCATCACCAATAAAAACCATACCTTGGGAACAACTATGCCTCCATCTTCTTGTCTGACCTCAAGAATTTCTCAATATGCCACCAAAATCAGGAGGAAAGTTGGCTTATGCAGACCTCACAGGCAGTCTGCACCTATCAATGCTCTGAGTTTTCATTTACTATAATTAAGTGATAACATTCACTCTCTTTAAAAGTGCTGGTAGAATAACAATGCTTCCTGAGCAGAGAAAATGCAATTTCCAAGGCATACTTCTGGGACTTAACCAGGCTGATGGCCCTGGCTTATACACTGCTAAATTACTCAGAGGCCAAGAACATGTGCAAAATCCAAATAGCTGGGGACATTCTGGACGACTCTGGAAAAGGCAAAATAAAGGGTCTGTAGGTTTTGTTTTGGGGTGATGGTAGCCTTCACTTTCTATTCAAATGTGTGATATCAAAGTGTCCCTCTGATCTGTAGGTTGTAACTAACGATAAATCTACAAATGACAATTCTTGGCTCAGCTGGACTCCATGGTTACAGAGAGTGTACTCTAATATTCATCATTTTAGTTTTAAAACACCTAGTCACATCCCATAAAGTATTTCAGTCAAAGGAGAAGATACTGATGATATTGGCCAGCAAAGGAGTAATCAGTGATACTGTTTTTTTCATTTCTTAAAATGAATTTGAAATATTTTAGATGTGCTGAAAATTATAGAAAATAATATAATATAATATAATATATTCCCATGAATCCACAATACGATATTGTTAAATATTAATAATTTGTCATATTTGCTTCAGATATTTTTACTTTTTAACAAAATCATTGCAGATATAGCTAAAGCCCCTTCAGATCTTATTTTCTACCAAATATCCTCCCATGTTTTAGGTCCCCTAGACAATGCTGAAGACTTGTTGCTTCTCTAGTTACACAATTTATTTTAGTCTTTTCTTTGACCATACCAAATCTTAGTTATTGTTGTGAAGAGAAAGATGACTGCACACATTTAGCTGAACCTTTTATTCATCAAGGCCCAGAGTCTTCTTATTGTTAAAACGAAAATGATATTTTCTTCCCTACTTCACAAAGTTATACGCAATAAAATCACACAATATTGTATCGAGATCCTTCTGGAAACTATATCATCCAAAGCAAACTATAAGATTATTTAGGAAACAAGTATCCCTTTTTGAACATTAAGGTTCTAACAAATCTGACTGGCCTTTGGCATCTCAAACCTTAATGTTTACCCAACACAAAGAAATGGTATTTATCCATTTCCGGACACTGGCCTAACTAATTACAAGTTTGGTCACCATATATCATGGATTTCAAATATTCTTTCTCATTATTGCTATGAATAACATACATCAGTCCAGGTAGTTTAATAGTCAATTTCAATATCATGAGACAAGATGAAAAAAGTAGTCAGTGACTGTATGCAGATAATATCCTTTTCCATAAGAATGTAAATACAATTAGTAAAAACCTTAGGAAGTCAGAAAATGGCAAATAATGTCCCACTGCTGCTGTTCATTAGAAGAGAAAAAGAGAAATAATTAGAAAATCAAACCCAAGTGCTAGTTTTCAAAATCTCAACCTAAGACCCTAAGCTGCCTCATATACATGCCTATGTATTTTGTGGTCACACAAGGTGACACTGGAATTTTAGCAATGTTGGCCACAGCTGTTTTGTCTGGGATCATTACCCTCCTGGGGGACAAGTGGCAGTAAAAATGATTAACTGACCATGTCTCCATTTTATAGGTCTTATGTGTCTATATTTTTAAATCTGAGGAAGTCATTTTTCCAAGAAATGAAATTACTATTTCCATTGACTTAAATAAATGGTTACGTTCATTTTCTCTGAAGATATTATCATTACAATGCATGATCTTTAGTCATTTAATAGAAGAGATTGAGATTCCTTGCTCAAAGGAAAACTAAGAAACATGACAAAGCCTTGATCAGTTCAAGGCTTCTAAAGGGATATTAAGAATATGAATTGGATTCCCATTGAAACATGATGAGCCTCAACATGCATGGAAGCACGTTCAGGGTATTTTGTGGGTATTTTAACAAGAAATCAGATGTTTAAATCAGACATTTATTGTCATCTGCTTTATTCAGCAGTCTAAAATGTGTCTTGGGATACTAACTTGTTTTGGAGGTATACCTTGCTATATGCTGGAAACAAAAATTTTGTGCCTTCAGTTCTGTGCATAGTAAATAAAGTTGGAGATGGAGGATATACATGTTGAGAATAGTGTTGGATAATGGGGTACATGTGCAGGAAGGCATAAGTTCTATGATGTTTTGAGGGCAGGTATTTTCATTGCTATTGCTATTCATCTGACCTAGCCTGTAGCCTATCAGAAAGGAAGCATCAGTTATTAATTCTTTGAATAAATTTCTACCCCAATATTTCTTTCTACCTCCTCTTTAAGGTTGATAACTCTTAGATTTGGCCCTTTGAGGAAATCCTGCTATTTGCAACAACATGGATGAAACTGGATGACATTATGTTAAATGAAATTGGCCAAGCATAGAAAGATAAATCTCGCATGTTCTCACTCATATGTGGGAGCTAAATATTAGAACAACTGATCTCATGGAGACAGAAAGTAGAATGATGGTTACCAGAGGCTGAGAAGGGTAGTGGGGAGGGGAGGGGGAAGGGGGGACGGTTAATGGGTGCAATAATATAGTTAGATAGAATGAACAATATTTGATAGCATAACAAAGTGACTATAATCAAATGTTAGGGTATACTTAAAATAACTCAAATAGTGGAACTGGAATATTCCTAGCACAAAGAAATAATAAGTCCCTGAGGTGAAGGATACCCCAACTACTCTGATCTGACTACTTCACATTGTATGCCTGTGTCAAAACATCACATGTACCCTATAAATATATACAACTATATGTACCCCTAATAATTAAAAATTAAAGAAAAAGAAAGGAAGCATCAGGTTTAGCTGTGGGGAAGAGGAAAATATTAACTTCTATGTGATGAAATTCTCCATCTTTAAAGACAAATATAAGATCCAGTGGATTCAGCCAGGACTGAAATTAAATGGGCTACAATCAAAGCATTATCAGTTCTCTTGCTTTCTCTCAGCAAACAGGTGTATTCCCTGTCTACTCAAAGACTAACAATGATAGGCTAAAAATGATATTACTTTCAGAATAATTTATCTGAATCAGTTGGAATAGTAAATTCATAATATCAAAAAAAAAAAAAAAACCCCTCAAGTGGAAACACACCCACTAAGACTTACAAAAGGGAGAGGTAACTGGTTGATTATTTCACAGACACCTTACTCTTCCACCCCATCCTGCTTCCACTCTCATAAGGCCCTGAGTGATAAAGCCACTCAGCTCTCAAACCTTTTCTTGCACTATTCTTCTCCTAGCTCCTCTTTGTTTATTGAATACATCAAGCTTTTCCCCATCTCAAGCCCTTTGCATGTCCTGATATTTCTAAAAAACATAATTTTTGTTTTAAAACACCTACTCCCATTCCACAAAGGATTTAGCCTCACTTGGCCAGCTCCTTCCCAAGTAATGCCATCTGCTCAGAGACGCCTCCCTGGACCACCTTAATGAGAGTAACACTTCTTCCTCCCAAATCATTATCACATTGCCCCGTTTATTTCCCCAAGAGCACCTCACACTAAACTGCAATGGTTTTGTCTATTTATTTAATTGCTTATTAATCAAAGCTGTACTCCTCCATAATAGAGTAAGTTATTAAAGGTAAATAACCTTGTTTGTAGTTTGTCGTTGCTTTGTTTTTTTAACCACTGTACATTCAATGTTTATAACAGTGATTAACACATGGTAGATGGTAAATAAATATTTGTTAATTAAATGAATTCAATTTTACACCCTACGTTGACTCTTTTAACTATGTAAACTGCTGTATAATCCTAACGTCCAGAATGGTGCAATGATTCATGCTTTCAAAGTAAAAGAAGTTCTTCTACATTGGAGTTAAAATTAAAATAGAAACACATGTTTTAAATCAGATTGCTGTTTTAGAAAAGAAGCACAAATTTTATTGGCGGAAGCTCCCACAAAAGTAATGTTGCAGAGTTTTATCAGTATTTTACAATAGCTGGGCATTTTGGAGATTTGTGAGTAAATATTTTTACCTTAAAAGAATATCAAGCTGACATTGAAAATGTTGATGAAATAGTATTTATACTTAAACTACAGGATAAGCAGAAAATGCAATAAAAACCTGAAAATAAATTTTGAAAATCATGTGCATATATAATTAAGCCTCAAACACTGAAAAATTTCCATACCCGTGACATCCTCCAAAGGGCTGTGAAGTGTCAATTCTTTGCCTAGAGCTTTTCTGATGGAAACAGTAGAGGGCGCTGCTGCCCCACGTTACAAATTTCTTGGCTTCATTGTTTTTAACCTAAATTGCTATACACAGAAATGTGACACATTTGAGCCCACTGTTCAATTCTCATGCTACAATAATGAAACAATGCACAAAAACAATGCCAGGAGGAAAAAAAATGAAGGAAAATCAAAAGCTCTGCCTGTACCAGAAAGAAATAATAACACATTTTAAAATTAATGTGTTTTTTAAAAAATGCTTTTTACAGTGATGATGAATGAGAAGTAAAGTTAATGTCAAATGGGTGGGCTAATACCTACTTCCTTTAATGGCTCATTAGTTAAATTTTCCTGCTTTCTCTCCCGCTCCGCCTCATTTCCAGCTGTTTTCCTCTCTTTTCTAAAAAAACTAAAAACCAGAATATTTTGAAATAAACTAAGGCATTCCAAGCCTTCAGACTTTCCGAGTCTCATTATCATAACATAAGCCCGTTTCCATTGCTTATGCTACTCAGATAACTAGAAGGTTTTTTTAAAAACAGAAGTTTTTATTAGAGTGTAAGGAATGGTAGTTGAGACATAGAGAACATCACAACTAATTAAATGCAACAGCTCAGATCATGGATGAACAAGCCCCACGAGGCAGGAAGAGGCTGTAAATCTGAGGAGAAAAAACATCACTGAATCTTTATATCTGGTTGTTATTATTACCTAATTAGGAATAACTTTTGTACCTCTTTAAGGGTGGATTTACATACCCAAAATAAGAATTCCATATGTAGAGTGATCTTTTATTTCAGCAATTCATTGATAGACATTCAAATTTTTGCTAACTGGATTTTGGGAAATTTGTAAAAAGAAAACAATGTGTTGGTCCAGTTACAGAGTCCAGACAATCTCTTCTATCTACAATGTGAATGGATATTCAGAATAGTAATAATAATGGATAAAATCCATTTAGATAGAGCTTTACATTTAGAAGAAAGTTCTTTCACATGTATGGAATTTGATCCTTTCAGCAACTGTGGGAAGTAGGTGGGGCAGGTGCTATTATTTCAAATTTACAGAGAAGGAAATGGAGACATGAAAATGTCAAGTGAAGGACATCATACTATACTATCTTACAGCCCTGAGGCAGGAGAGTACCTCGAATGGCCATGGAAAAATCAAACAATGTTCTATGTGTGATGTTTAAGTAAGGCTGATCCTAGTCCAAGTATAAACTAGAAGCTTGTCTTTCACACCCATATTCTAGCAGAATACAGGTAGGTTTGGGGATCAGTTCCTGGGTTTCAATTCTGTCTCCCCGGCTTACCCTTGTATGATCTCGGGCAAGTTACTTAACATTTCTAAGTTGTGAGGATTCCATAAGACATTGGAAGCATAGTACGTAATGTGAGTTAGTGCTGTAATAAACCCTACTGGTCCGGTCCATCTCCCTCTCTTCTGAAACCGTCTCCTAGGAGTTAATGCTATTTCCTTCCCCAAGGAGATATTTAGCACTCTCATATTTCGTCTCTCTGAAAAGCTGCTCTCAGTCATACTCTTTAGGTATTTGAAGGTATTATCAATCCAAGACATCTCTACTTAATGATTTTTCTCCAATGAAGAATATTTGTTTAGGACAAGATGGCAGAAGATATTTGAGAGAATTTAGGAGCTTTTTCCTTTGTATAGGTAAGATCAGCTCTCCTTTTTAACAGGAAATTGGACAAATATTTTACAAAAAATATGTTCAACACAGGTGGTGTGGCTAGCTCTCTAACTGGTTTAGTTGCTCTTCAATTACAAGCATTTTGACTAAGAACAACTTTATTAATGCATTTTATGTGTGCATACATTTCAACTAAGTCTTCTCTAAACACAACATTTTTATTGAATATGGGAAGCTAAATTATGGGAAAGTAATATATATGACTTTCATGAAACACTGATTCACAAAGACAATTTAATAACACTAGTTCAATAGATATACTTTCAGTAAATATGTCATTATTAGAAATTTGTTTTTTCCCTAGGAAGTATAATGTTTTAGGGGAGAAAACGTTGTCTTTCTACATATACACATGCACACATACACAAAATTAGCCAAATAGAAGTTGTGGGAAATTATTCTTTGTAAAGAATTTGTCTTTTTGGTACCAACATTTCTTAAGAAAGTGAAAAAATACAAATTTGGCTTCAGAACAAAGAATCACCATAGAAAGATTGACTAAAATGTTTTAATTATTTGAGTTACTTCAGAGCATCAGAGAGTTTTCCTTTTGATTCCATTTTTTCAATCTTCATTGCCACTCCCCTAAATAACAACACTACGTTTGATTTAGGGAACATCTCTAAACCCCTAAAGGGAAGAACATTTTCTTAAGGAAACTGAGCAAAGTATGCTGTTATCAAAGGATTGACAACTCCAGATAACTCCTATCCCTTGATTCTTTCCAGACAATCAAACACACTAAAGATTCCCCCCATAACTTTTCTAAAGACTAATTGCTCAAACATAATGTTAAAATTGTATAAAGTATTAAATCCTTTGGGGCTATTACATATTATTTAATTACTGTTCGATAAGAGAGATAAAATTAGGATTTTTTAATATTTCACATTGTCATAAGAAATTCTAACACATGCTTCAGGAATCCCACATACTGGCCACTGGGGTGAGTCACAGACCATCTACAGTCCCAATTACAAACATTTTAGCTCCTTCCGACCCCTCTCTTGTTCTCTTACTGCTTTCCTCTCTGATGTGAAGTAGGGCTTATGCCACACAGGGTACAATGTTGGAAAAGACAAATAAATGAAAAACAACAATATATTGATCTAAACACGTCTACAAATAAAGTAGAATGTCTCTTAAGCTACATGTAAATTGTAATAAAATACAACTAGCTCCATAGGACATCCTAACAGAGACAACAAATATTCTGTTGATACTTTAAAAATAGTATAATAAATACTATGATAGCTGCAATGAATCATGCTCACTCTCTCAACAACCCAACCCCCATGTGCCACCAGAGTGACCTATCAATGAAATCTGGCCACGGGATTCTCCAGCTTAGAGCTCTTCATATGTTTCCGTAGCTTCGCATGCCTTGTGGAGCTTCCCAAGAGGTTTGCCAGGACCCTGCCCAGCGTGGCTTAATTTCATCACACCTGGCCTAGTGCTCTGTGTCTCAGCTGCGTGGCTTAATTTCATCACACCTGGCCTAGTGCTCTGTGTCTCAGCTGCCTGTGGCTGGTGGCCTGTCCCCACTTCCCAGAGGTTCAGCACTTAGTGCTTCCTTCTCTTCTAGCTGTTTTCCTCTACCAGAAGTACCTCGCTTGCTGCCTCCTCCCCTTCTGTTTGCTTTACTGGACAATCCTCCTCAATCTTTACACTCCAGCTGTAAATTTCTGTAGGGAACTACCTCTAATCATTATCTCTACTTCTTCTGTTCACATTTCTGTGAGCTAAAGTTGGATCTCCTAGAAGTCGAGGACAATGTCTTATTCATTTTTGCAAGCCCAGCCCCCAGCAGAGCGTTAGGCACATAGTAGATCTTAAATAAATGTTTGTGAAACTATTGAACAATGGGGATTAGGAGGAGTTAGATTTTTTTTATGTGCTCGTTTTTTTAAAATGGTAGTTATTATGACCTTGAAAGGGCTGATTTTGAAGAATCTGTTCATTTCTAACCATTTGGGAAATAAAAGTCCTCTTTCTAAAGTATCTTATGTTTAAAAAAATTAACTGTGAAGATGGCACAGAAAAATGTGGGGAACCAATTATTTTACCTTTCTTTTCAATGCTGTCTTTAACTAAGCTCTGCAAGTAGGAGTAGTTGCTCCATAGGAGTTTTTGCAGCATACTAATATGCACATCGTCAATTTAATCTACCATGTGAACAACTTCAAAAAGTCCAAAAGCTGATGAAAAATGTATCTCAAGATGAAGTTCTGATAATACTTGTATGAGAGAAAAGATATTTTAGTCCACTAGAGGAGTTGTCCCAGAATCAGAAAGACGAAGAGTTTCCATAAACTATAGTTCTTAAATGGAAAATGAACTGATGGTACAGTCTAATACTTTGTTTTTAAACAAAAGCTGATCCATGAATAAAAACCTTTGGTTTTCCGCATAGATTTTTCCTTACTCCAACGAACTGGGTATTTTATTATATTAAAAAAGTTAATAAACTACTTTTCTTTCAAATACTGTGTAGCTGGGAGTTAATGAACACTGTGTGTCAGACCCATCACTGAGCTTAAATTCTAAATCTAATTCTTTAAATAAAATAAGCACCTCTCTTGCTCAAACACTCTGGCAATAAACTAAAACCTGTGGAATTGAATATTATAAATCCTATCATACAGTCACATGGTTCTTAATCTTCTAAATTCTTCAGTAAACTCATTTGATCTATAGTTGAGAACTCATTCCAGAATTTGGTGTAATCCTCTTCTCTGCTAGACATCTGGCAAGCTTGTCACAAAGGCCTTGAACATTCAAATTCCTCCTTTGAGACAATTATCCTGTCTTAAAAGCAGCATCATAGGTTTAGAAAACTACATGAAGGTCTAATCTTGCCTGTTAATATTCAATAGCTTGTCTTCTTTAAAGCACAAAACAATTTTTGAAACATCTTACAAAACGTTCTCTGCTTTGCCAAAGCATTTGAAATAAAAATCAACAAAGCTGATTCCTTTAAAAACTGGATGCCAGGGTGTCCAATTCATGCTTCCTCACACCCTCGCCCCCCAACTTGCTTTTATGATCAATATCAATGAACACCAATGCACTGCTAATAGGACAGTCCACTTGAATGGCTAAAGCAATATGAAATCAGTGAGGGGACGGCAATCATGTTCATTTTTGGCATGTGACCACATCCAAAGAAATTCCTAAAGCGTTGGGTCTGAAGCCCTCTAGTGGGGTGCAGGGTGCTTTTGGTCTTTAAAAAGTCACTTATCTGGTCTTCATTTTTTTTTTCACAATACATATTCATTTGTTTACTCATTCATTAAATAATCAATAATCACATGCTATAGGCCAAAAACTGTCCTAGACAATAGTGCCAAAACAGAGGTTCAAAAAAAAATCACAGTGCGGTGATCAGTCAGATAAGGAAAATAAGAGCTACAATACAATATAGCTAGGGGACAGGTTACATAGGACTATGGGAGAACATTTGCAAAGCATGGCATTTTGGAGATAGTAAGGGAAGATTACATTACAGATTACAAAAGAAGGAAAGGCATAGAGGAGGATAAGCAAAGGTAATTAAAAGGCAAACCACGAAGGGCCCAGAATGGCATGCAGAAGATGTGGAAAGAAATTTGAAGCCAAATAGTCTTACACTATTAAAGAGTTTTAAGCCATCTGAGCCAGCCTGGATGTTAAGCCTTAAGTTACATGGTCAGTCATGATTTAGAGGTACTACTGCATTTGGAAAAGGTAGAAGCAACGAGAGCAGCTCTCAGATGGCTACAAAGATACAGGTACAAATTGACAAAGGCCTAAACTAAGGCAGTGGCAGTGAAGATGCAGAGGAAGATTCGTGAGCTCTTGGGACACAGAACTGACATGATTTAGGGACTGTTTAGATGTAGAGGATAAAGGAGAGAAAAACATCTAGGATTATTTTTACAGCTCAGTTTTGGACATAGTACTTTTGCTGTAGCTAGAAGATGTCCAAGTGGAAATACTGAGCAGGCAATGGAATGTACGAGCCTGGAACTCAGAAGAAATGTCAGGATTGAAATGAAAAACTGGGATTCATGAATCCATCCAATATACAGGGGGGAGAAGGAAAGTTGTTGACGAAGGACACAAAAATATGGCCCCAGACACAGGAAAAAAAGAATCAATGTCACTAAACCCAGAGAAGAATTTCAAAGGGAGAGAAGCCCACGGTGTAAATTCCTGCGTAGCAGGGAAGTAAGGCGGAGCCTGAACAGTGCCCAGGGAATCTGGGGGCGACTCAGAGATTAGTGGAGAGCACAGTGTCATGGAGTAGCTTGGGCACAAACCAGACTCTGGTGGGTTGCAGAGTTAGCGGAACCATAAAAACTGAAATCCTTTTTTGCTAGAAGCTTGGGGTAAAGAAACCAGATAACTAACTGGTTGGAAGGTTTTTATAGCACTTTTTAGCAACAACATTCAATGAAATTCTACTAACAATGTATCAAGAAAAATGGATATGCTTCCCCAGAAGCCTAAGTTGCTACCAGCCCCCGATGTTAAGAAATTGAGGAGATGGAGCTCAGGGAGGTTCAGAGTAGGATTCACTTGTTTATATGCTTGACTTGGGGATGCTCAGGCAGACACTGCACTTGTTCCTGCCCCTGTAATAAAGAAGCAGATGGGGTGTGGACAGCTATCAGCCTCCCTTAGCTCTCAGTTTGGGCTGGTGATGGTGGTGGGGGTGCAGGGAGTATGAACTACCCATCCAAGTGCTGAAACAGTAGAAAGAAGGACATTATTAACTGTACAGGAGTAAAAGAACCCTTAGGAAAACATATAGAAATAAAAAGAGACTCTCTGAAGGGACAGTCATCCGGCTGGTTACTCACAGGCGGTCCTGGGGGTCCTGGTTTTCCTGGGGGTCCCGTCTTCCCTCGTCTTCCCTTGAAACCAAAGAAAAACAGAGAATAAATACTGTGATTCCATTTCACTTTAATATAAGACAATCTTAAATGGCAATATTGAAGATGGTAAAAATGAACAAAAAGTTAAAAAAAACAAGTCCAATTCTACATGACTTTTAAACATCAATGAATTCTAAAAAGCTATGGATCAATTCTTAAGGACCACTGTGAGAAACACAGTACCTGAAATGAATGAATCTTAACTGTTGTCAGTAGCTCTTTCCATGCTGCCTACCTTGATACTCTAGCAAGGTATTAATAATATAAAGTATCCGGAAGATGGTCTAAGATTGGCATTTTATCTGATGATTCAGTGATTTCTGATGCAATGATAAATACATCTGTCATTTCAAGTTGGTGTTTCTCATAGAGGGGTCTGAATTCTAATCTTGTAGAAGTTACTTGAGGGTGAGTTTGGGTGTTAAATATGCATATTCCTGGGTTTCATCCTAGGCTTAATGGTTTAGAATCTCTGGGGACAGGAGAATCTGCATTTTTAAAACCACTTCAGATAATTCCCATGATCACTAAAGTTTAAAAAGCACTGCCCTGTGCCCTGTTATAATTATATATGCAGCATAAAGCATTAACTAACTCTTTTCTTTCCTTTGGGTTGTTAAGCTGTTTTATAAGTGAACTAAAATGTACAATTCTTGTGTACTAATCTTTATTACTGCAACTGAATATTAACTCTCCTAAGTTCACAACTAGCTAAATTCCAATTGCAAGATCAGAAAGATAAGTGTGCGCTAACGTCTCTAAGTAACTGTGAGTCTAATATTTAAGGGGCATTTCATTATTTATTATAAAATTATTTTCTTAAACTTTTTTTCCTTTCTAATAGGAGGAAGTAAGCTTGTGTATTGAAAGCATACATTTTGAATGAGAAGCATTCCTGCATGTGTTTTCTAAATATGATCACTTTAATTCATTATTACTAATAATTTTATTTGATTACCATATTGGTAAAATAGTAATACATATTAAGACTTATTAATATTTAAAAAGTAAAAATATTGGGTTGATCTTTTCAATGCTTTTTTGGGGGGGAGAATTGTAAGCATACGCACAAGAAAGGCCCATTTCATTCACTAATTCTCTTGTTTTTAAAGTGTCAGGCAAAGTCACTTGATTCTCTGATTTTCATTTAGGCTTGGAGTGTGGTAGTAAGTCTAAATGCCAGCTGAACCAGTACAGAAAGTTTTTGGAGGCAAACAAGTAAATACTATGCTGTGATTGGGTGAGAAATGCATCTGAAGACAAATTAAAGGCTCAAGGACTTCATATAAAAACAGGAGTATTTTTCATAAATAACCCTGGCTAACATCTATAGGACAGAATTTTTAAAAAATTAATTAAAAACAGAAATATAATCAGTGGTATTTTCACGTGCCTTTCATCTTAGAGATCTAAACCTTGGAGTTTTTTTGGGTGATTGTAAGATTGGAATGAATATATAATTTAATATTTTCCAGAGTTAATACAGATTATACATGTATACAGCATTTTCTAGTCCTGCAGTTTACATTTTCTGAAATTGAACATATTTGGTCTTTTAGTAAATGTAAGTCAATTAGCCTCTGAGGACTAATCAATGATAAAAAGTTTACTTAGAAAGTAGAAGCACTGTAATTTATTAATTCACAAGAGCACAAAGAAACTAAATCAATGGCATCTAAGTAAGTGATTGGTTCATTCTTTAAGCACGCATTAGGTTGAGGTAAGTTAAAACCATAGGATCAACTTTAGTTTACATTCCGCTTTCTTCAAAGGAGACGTATATTGATTTGGGCAGGAGTGGGAAAAAGGAGGCTGACATTGATCAACTTTTATCACAGAGTTAATGTTTAAGACAAACCAAATGTCAGATATCGTAACACAACATTGGCATGTGTTAAGATGAGGAGTGAAAAGCATACACGATTCAGTACACAGCAAGGGCAAGCATCCAAATTCTTGCATATCACTGCGGATTTAAGTCAGCCTTGCCATTGTCACAGTGTCAATGTGTATGCTGGAAGAGTGCAGAGGGAAGGCTGAGTTTGTTTATGTATGTTTGCTAAGAGTGGACATACAGGTAAAATATTGTTGAGGATTGTTAAGTAATTGGAACATCGTGTGCAGACAATTTTAGCCAGCACATACGTTCAGTTTAAGCCTGATTTCTAGGCTTCAATTTCTAGTAACACCTTAAAGCAGAGCTTTACAAAGCAACACATTTACCTTTTTCTTAGACCTACCATCAAGTAATATATACAAATCAAGTATCCCTTGTCCAAAATACTTGGGACCAGATGGATTTTGGATTTTAGATTTTGGAATATTTGCATATATATAATGAAATATCTTGGAGATGTTACCCAATTTTAAACACAAAATTTATTTATGTTTCTTATATACCTTATACACATAGCCTGAAGGTAATTTTATACACTCTTTTATATACTTTTGTTCATGAAACAAAGTTTTGACTGTGTTTTGACTGCCACCCATCACATGAGGTCAGGGGTGGAATTTTCCACTTGTGGTGTCATGTTGGCACTCAAAAGTTTTGGATTTTGGAGCGTTTCAGATTTTGGGTTTTCAGATGAGGATTGCTCAACCTGCAGTAGGAACAGGACCTGCCTTAGGACAAAACTCTTGTGACTTAAGTCCCAAGTATCAGTGACCTGTAGAGGGGGCTCTGACAGGACAGAGCAGAGGGGTGGATGGATGAGAAATGTGAGCAGAAGCTCCAGAGTCTAAGGGAGCTACTGGGGGTCACAATTTCCACCAATATCACAGTCCATGCCCACTCCCAGGCATCATCTTTCTTCTCTCCAAGGAGCTCCAGGAATTAACTCTCTGTCTTGTTTCCCTTCTTCAAGGGCCCAGGCTGCACTGAATAGTCTCAGAGTCCCCTGTTCCTCCCAAGGATCTTCTCTCCTTTTACTTAAAAGCATTAGGGAAAGGCAAAAGCCAACCTAAGAGTTAACAGTAGATTTTTGGTAGAGTGAATTTTATTATTTAAGCCAGGACAATTTGAAGAGTATTTTCTTGTTATAATTATGTTAAGACAACAGGCATAAATCACCACTCTCATCCTAGGACTAAAATCAGATTCCGCCATTTTTCAGAGGAAGGTGTAATCTGTGAGTCTCTGCTCTTTTCCTTGCAGGGCTCCAGGGAACTGGATGAGGACAGCTGGGGCCAGGACCAGGGGCTGGGGCTGTTGATGGTAGTGCCAGGAAGAAGCCAAGAAGTCTCCTGACGGGATGGGAGGAGTGTTTGCATGTTTGTTTCCACTTCTGTCTCCTGCTATTTTAGTCCATTTATACTACTACAAGGCTTGTTCTAGACTCACTTTAAAGTGAGGCAAAAAGTGGGGGTGTGGATGTGGGTGTGGTGAAAATCCTGGCAGACGACTCAGCTGGGAGAGGTCTTCCTGGTTAGGGTGGTTGCTCGTAGGTGGCCATTTGTTCAGGAGCAATTCTGATAAATTAGAGTCCGGGTGAATTTCCAGATGGATAGAGACCTACTGTTCCAGCATTATTACAAATAAGGTCATCTGACACTTTCCTGAAAATTGTGGAATAAAGCACAAAACACAGATTTACCCTATCAGGTGGCCCTGGAAAACTCAAAAGTGCTCAATGTCAGTTCTCTGTTTGGCAACAGTGTAAAGATTATTAGACAACAATTTAGATATCTGCCTAATGATCTGAGCCCAGCAGTGCTCAAAGCTGACCATGTACCAGTACCACCTGGAGGGCTGCTTAAAACAGATCGCTGTGCCCACTCTCACAGTTTCTGATTCAAGTCGGTCCAGGTGACATCTGAGAATCTGCATTTTCAACAAGTTCCCAGCAATTCTGATGCTGCTGGTCTGGGGACCACATTTTGAGAACCACTGCTCTAAAGCTAAAGCTCTTATTTCAGATTTAAAGTCAGAGAAGCCTGGACAGCCCCTTATATCTTATAAATCTTGTAGCTCAAAATGAAAGAATTCAGTTGGTTTTCTGATTATGTGGAGCTTTGAGAATAAAATGTTCATTGTCAAATTCAGAAGCACCTGGATTGGAATCGCTGCGTTTTCTCTTGTGGAAACCTTTTCTACCAAGATTTCATTGCTATAAAATGTTACTTATACTTTACAGCAGGTTTGTTGAAGGATTAAAAAAGAGATCACTGGTAAAATTCCTACTGCATGCACCCTAGGATGGCTACTATCAAAAAACCAGAAAACAATAACTGTTAGTGAGAACATGGAGAAGCTGGAACATTTGTGCACTGTTGGTGGGACTGTAAAATGGCATAGCCACTATAGAAAACAGTACTGAGCTCCTCAAAAAATTAAAAATAGAACCATCTTATGATGTAGCAATCTCATTTCTGAGTAAATGCCCAAAAGAATTGAAAGCAGGGTCAAGAAGAGATATTTGCACACCCATGTTCATAGCAGCACTATTTACAGTAGTCTAGAGGTGGAAGCAACCCAAATGTCCACCGGTGGATGAATGGATAAACAAAAGGTAGTGCAAACATACAATGAAATATTTTCAGCCTTAAAAAAGGAAGAAAATCCTGTCACATGCTGCAACATGGAGGAACTTTGAGGATATCATGCTAAGTGAAATAAACTAGTCACAAAACAAATACTGTATCTAAAGTAGTCAAATTCATACAGACAGAAAGTATTCATAGAATGGTGGTTACCAGGAAATGAGGGAAAGGGAAAATGGGGAGTTGTTTAATGGGTATAGTGGTTCATTTTTGCAAGATGAAAAAGTTCTGGAGATCTGTTTCACAACAATGTGGACATATACTTAACGCTACTGAACTGTACACTTAAAAATGGTAAGGATGGTAAACTTTATGTGGTTTTTTTTTTACCATAATTAAAAAACAACAACACGTTTCCCACAACGTGCGGTACACAGTAGCAGTAACAAATGTTAGTTCCTTTCCTCCCTGCCCTTACACTACCCTCTATCCAATCCTCTACTTTTCCATATAAAAATGTTTGATAATGTCTCAAAGGAACCTTCTAAAATGTGTAGTGTGTATTCTTTAAAAAAGTGTAATCAACTCTTAATTATGCATATGGACTTTTAAAAAAGTCTAATATAACAACCAAGATGCCCATTAGAAGTAGAAATAAACATAATAAATTGTGGTTTATTCATACAATGGAATAATATATAGCAATGAAAACGAACAGAATCAAACTACATGCAACAATATGAATGTTTCCAATAAATGTAAGGTTGGCCAATTCACACAAAGAACAAATATAGACAAAGAGCTATGCTGGTGGCAGTTATAATGTGTTACCCATTAGGGCTGGGAGGGTTACTTAAAGGAGGCATGAGTGGGGTTTCTGGGGGTGGTGATGTTTTGTTTCTTCAACTATGTGCTGGTTGTGTGTGTTTATTTTGTGAAAAAGCACAAGATGTACCCTTGTTTTATATATGTATATATATATAAAATATATTTATGAATGAATGTTATATTTCAACAAAACTTAAAAAAATTAAACCAAGACATTTCTACAATGGAATGATTTTATCTGAATGCTAATGACTTCATCCATCTGCATTTGCTGTATACAAGGCCACAGAGGGTCACTATTATCAGAAAGAAAAAAAAAGGCTATTTAAATAAATGACATCTACAAATTTTCAACAGTAAAAATAGCCTGAAGCTTCCAGGATGACTTGCAGAGTAAGAGAACATGTATCTTAAATTAGACTCTTGATTTATAAACACTTGGCCCTCAAGGAGCATTAAGAAGGGAGGAATGCGAATAATGGACTATTGGTACTTATCTGACAGATGGTTTTTGTTGTTGATGAGGATGATGATGATGAAGATGAGGTTACAGCAGTAATTGGGCTTAAATAAAGGATGGTATTCAGACCCCAAACCCACAAGATGAAACATGTGTCTAAGTATTCTCTCTAAATTGTCAGGTCTTGCTCATACAGCTGGCTCCTCTCAAATATTTCTCTGTTTCCATCTGTGTATTTTGCACACTCTTAGGCATCAGCTCAGCCTGAACAAGGTACCAAGGAAATCTCAAGAAAGAGGAGACAGGGCCTTGACTGGCACACACAACTGTGAATGAGGTGTTAATTACACAGGAAAACATTACAGACTATTTGGGAAATTTAGTTTTCTTTTTTTACGTTGTGAACGGAAATAAAATTTATGACTGGTGTTGTAAGAATTACCACATTTTGAACTCAATGATATGTGCAAAACTGGGAATGGAATACTTATGTGAGGAATGCACACTGTTCGAAGTGCATTTTATTTCTCAACAGATATTTAAAAATATATCGATGACAATAACGACACTAGTCATAAAGTTCTCATTACTTCAGGGATCAGACGAGTGGCTCTTGTAAGGACATGGGAAGAGGATGTAATTCAGCATGAACAAATGATTTGAAATAGGTTTAAGGTTAAGGAAAGGCAAATCCATACTATTGCTTTCCTCATTGAGGTTGGGATCTTAGAATTTCTAAATCATTCCACAATTTCCCCATCTCTCTGCCTCTTTCCTTTCTTTTCCTTGGATGGACTCTCCCAGTAACTAATGCAGCTTTTCAAAACAAGCTAGAAGTTGTAACATTATTAACGCCCCCCTCAGCTATGACTAGATAAGGATAATCTGAAAAAATGATAACACTTCATTAAAACAGGATAAAGGTTTCCTTGGTGTGGGTATCTTTAGCATTCAAAATTCAGGTTATTTTGCTGCTATAATTCTTGAGCTTCTCCTGTTTTCTCACAACCAAATCAGATTTTTTTAAATGTCCCATTTGCTTATTATTTTTCCCTATGGAATGTGATCTCCCTTGTTTCCTCCTGCTCGCCCAATTTGTGCTGCCCTCGCCTCACTCTACCCTGACTCTGAAGCCAACCGAAACTGTCTATTAAATATTTAGTTTTGTTGGGACTCCTAATTGCCTCATCAAACCACCAACTTTCTCAGTCCCGATTTCTGGCTCCGTTTTCTATGCCTGTCATTGCCAATCTTTGCCAAGACCCTTGATCCACCTTGGTATCATGGGTGGGGCAGTGGTGGGGTGTGGCTAAACAATTTCCTGAACATACTGTGACATCTTTTGGCATCTTTGTGCCACATTAAGAAGGTGGAAGCTGGAAGTGCATTGTGAAAATGTGCTTTCCTCCATGTTTGGAAGTTTGCAGCGGGCACACTCCCAGACCGGACAGTGTGGGACTGCCTTCCTACCTGAGAATTATGCCACTGGGCTTCTATGTCTCCAAAACATTCCACTTTCATAATGCCTCATGAATATAGAATTTTATCTTTCTCTTTTATTAAGGAAACTGTTACATTTTTAGGTTTAGAATAGATAAAATCAACATGTAGAGGGACAAATAATGCCTATAAAATGATAGTATCTTACTTAATAGAAATGTTAAAATGAAAACAATGTAATGAGGTTCATCAACAAACTTCAGACAGATCAGAGCCTAGGCCAGTGAAACAGGAATAAGCTCGGCATCACCAGCCAGCACTGGAACAAAGAAATCATTAATGACATTTTACATCTTGATTTTAATTAAGGCAAAGTTACGGGGCACATTTTCAGCACCTCTGAGTTAACACTTTAAAAGAGGTACCCTCAAGGGGTGGAATTTTAGAGCTGCACTTTGAATGTGTGGGATTGAATTGATTAGCACCAAATAAATGTATAAAAATACATTTTGCAGTTATTCAATAACTGCCTGACAAGTGAAGAGAATTCCTCTATAAGATGAGACCATAAAAATCACCCAATTTTGAAACTGGAAATTTTTCATTGTATAATTCTAAATTAATTGAGGTGAATTTAATGGGTTAAATTGCATTTGCATATTTCAATGCTGACTTCAGAAACAAACTCCATCAAATAGATGTGAGTAAATTTTATTCTGCAAAAAAAATTTACTGTCTGTGTTTTACAAACTGTGCTAGGGGAAAATATATTAAGATTACTAATATATTAGACTGTGGCTGTGCCTTCAAGGTAGAAGAGCAGGGACAATTATTCACAGCACATATTTCGCAGACTTGTTCATTTGGTTATAGATGATTTCAGGAGTTCCAGGGAGGGAAAGTGGAAATTAAGTTCCTCCCCAGATGGCAACCTTTTAATAACTCTCTTTAGCTTTCCTTTTGGGGCAGAAGGGGTCATGGGAACAGGAGGGAGATGTGGGCAGAAAAAGCTGTCTGTACATCCTCAGCAACAACATGGGACCCGACACCCTGAAAAGTCTTCAGACAGTGACAACTTTCCCTGGATTCTCTTCTCCTCTGAAACTTAACACCAACTAACTTTTAGACCAAGTGTGTTCAGAAGGTATTTGCCCAGCCCACCATTCCTTTTTCTTGGGCAATTGATTTAAATAGTGGGAAAATGTATGACCTTCAAAACGGAACACTTGGAGACATGCCACTGTACAAATACGGGGCATAGTTTTCTTTATTTGAATACTACTTTTCATTTTCTTAAACTTAACATCTAATGTCACTTGAAGCTGTATCTCAGTGAAAGTGATTTGGAGTCTGTCCTTATCAATCTCCATCCACTCAGCTCTCATCATCTCCAACATTTCCCAAAGTAAGGTTAGGGTTTCCTGGGAAAGCTGGTGCCCCAGTTGGTCCTGCCAACCCCAGCTGTGGGTCATTTGTCAGATTCTTTTCATGTTTTCCTTTGACATTTTTTCTGTTCCCCTTTAGGGAAGTATCCTATAGGCAGAAACCCCAAATATATCTTGTTTCCAGCATTCTTGCTACATCTAGTACATACACATATATGTACATAAAACTTATATAACCAATTCAGCTTTCTCAACCACATAAAATTTCCAATATGACTTTTTAAATCTTCATTGTTTCACCTGCCACCTCTTCACTGTATTTTTATAGAACATTTTCTACACTGTCAGCTGGCATGTGCCCAGAATCATTCATTCATTAATTCAGGAAATATTTACAAAGTCCCTACCATGGGTTAGATGCTTTTCCATGCTCTGGATATAACCTTGCATGCGATCCTCATGTAGCTTATATTCCAATAAGGACAATAGCAGCAATAGATGCCAGACATTGTTCAAAGAAACTTACACATATTTATCCATTTAATCCTCAAAATATCTTTGAGATACTTCAACTTTATAGATGAGACAAATAAATGACAAAGTAACTTGCCTAAGGGCATGGAGCTAGTAAATAGCAGAGTGAGGACTTGAATCCAGGCAACTTGGCTGTAGCGTCTCTGATCATTATGACTATGCTATGCTCATTGCATATATAATTGCTACACAAATACAGATACCACTTCTGAATAGTGATAAGAATTATTATTAATAAAAAATAAAGCAGGGCAAAGGAATACAGAGTTATACAGGAAGGTGTGCTGTTTTAGATCTTAATAGAAAAATGAGAGGGAGCCTCAGCAGACACCTGAGTCCATGGGCCCTGCAAGGACTGAGAAAGAGTGTCTAGCACAAAGAACTGCAAAAACAAAGCCCTGAATATGACACCTTCAAGGAACAGCAAGAAACACAGAGTGGCTGGAGAAAAGCAAGTGAGTGGCTGGCCAGATTATGCCAGGCCTTGTAGATTACGGTGAGGGCTCTCAGTTTTATTCTTGTGATCGTGATGGGAAGCCCCTGGGAGTTTTGTCATAAAAAGATTATACTCTATAGGTTGGTATAAGCACCTGCCTAGGTAGATAATAGCTTAGAAGGTAAAACTGCTGCAAACTCATCATTTAATACAGAAGCTCAATAGAATTGGTTTTAGGTTATGTGATTTAGATTGCTTATAATAATACTTCATTAAATTTGTGCAGATAATCAGGAATTGATTATATGTACAGTCACCCCTCGGTATCCATTGGGGATTTGTCCCAGGACACTCTTCCATACCAAAATCCACAGACACTGAAGTCTGTTATACAAAATGGTGCAGTATTCACATAAACTTACGCATACCTCTCATACACTTTAAATCGTCTCTAGGTTACTTATAATACCTAATACAATGTAAATGCCACGTAAAGGCTTTGTTATACTGTATTTTTTATGGAATAATGACAAGGAAAAAAAGTCTGTACATGTTCAGGACAGACACAACCATCCATATTTTTTTTCAAATATTTTCAGTCTGTGGTTGGTTGAATCCACACATGTGGAACCTGTGCATATGGACAGTGGGCTGACTGTATAACATTTCCATTTCCACGTACAAATATTTATTAACCTTACATTAACATTTTATGTTACTGAACATAATATCTATTACTGTCTGATATTTATCCAGTCCATTGCTTTTGAATGGAAAAAAGATACACAGTAAGGAAGTGAGATCTATTTCTGTTTCATCCTTCACTATGAACTATGTTTTTTTTTTAAATAGAGAAAGCTGCATTGTGTAAGTAATCCTACAAGTCTTACACAAGGATATTAATAATTTAATGGACTTGTACTCAAGGGGGAAAAATGTTCTTGAAACATGTCAGGATGAATTTTCAAGGGAAAGACCTAATTAGCAGTGTCTGAAGCGTATGTCATCACATTTAGAAAACAAGAACTAGTCCCTGTGGACAGAATGGTAAGTTGGATTTTCAAGCTTTAACTACTCCAGTTAATATGTATGATTAATGAGCAATATGTCAGTTGGCTGGCCTAACTCAAGTGAAAGACCTTGCAGGAAAAAACCCAAAAAGGATGTTTAAACTCATATACAAAAACATGCAAATATAGTTTATCATCTCATTGATATTATGATCAGCCAATAATTTACTGTCCTAATGGGAAATGGTGCCATAGTTTGGACATCTTTAGGATGTAGGATCAAAGGTTCAAAGATGCCCTAAAGCAATAGATGACTAAGAGGTCCAATGATTTTGCAAATGAGAACTCTAAGAGGTTAATGAAAGAAAAAACAATCATGGATCAAGGTTAACAAAAACCAACAATAGAGAAAAACAGTATACATTTAATTAAGGTTATCTTTATCTTTTCCTTACATATAATAAAGTATTTTTGCTTCTCCTTACCTTTGCATTACATATAATAAAGTATTTTTTACCAGATGATTATTTGGAGAAAGTCAAATTGAAGATACAGTGTTTAAATCAATTCAAAGGAGAAAACATGTGAAAGTGAAATCTATTTCATGTCAAGATCTCCAGAGGCAAACAGAGAAAAACAATCATTTCTCTATGGGATTCTAAACATAAAATTACATGGTAATATTCACACATTCATTTGGGTGTTTGAGCTTCTGAAAACAGAACCTTAATTTAAATCTTTCAGAATCATCAATAACTAAAACTATAAGAGTTGATGTTGGAAACAATCAAAATCACAAATTTGTTTATTACTTTAATAAGAAATCAACTGCCAATAAGGAACACAAATGAGTAGGAAAATAAAGTAAACAGATAACTGTGTATCAATGATAAGCATTTGTCCATTTATTAAGTGCTTACTATATACTGCATATTGGAGGGTAAAGAGAAAATTATACACAGATCCTGCCTTGAAGGGCTTATAGTCTGATATTAGAATATTTCTCTTCTTCCTTCTGCATCAATTTTGTTCCACACAAAAAATTAAGGCTGTTTAAAGAGACTTACAAAAAGAGAATAGTAGTTTACCATTATTTTCAAGAGTCTTAAGTGCCATTAAACTTGGACATGAGTGACTCTGAGTGATTAGACTAGGAATATTCCTATTTTGGCATACTTTAAACATACGATGTACTTGTTGTCTATGGTCATGTTTTATATTTTAGAAAGATGGATATTAAGATGAGGTGAACATATATTCTAGCTCATATATTTATGATAAAAATAATTGATCATTTCCTTAATACTAAAAAATAGGATGGAAAAAATGTGCATTGTATTGAGAAGCCAAAGACCTCTTTTATGTCCTCTTTTATTTAATAATTAAGCAAACCTGACCAAGTCACATAATCTCTCAGCCTCAGCTATTTTCACCTTAGAATAAAAAAGGAATAAAGACAGCGCCTAAAGACAGTGAGCTGAAATATATGAACACTTGAGAGGTATCTGCTTTAACAGAAATATCTAAGTTTAAAAAGACTTTCTATAATCTGTTTCCCATTATGAGACTATAAACTCCCTGAGGGCAGATTTGGCACCTGCCATGGAAGGAGCTCTCCATAAATGTTTTCCCATTCTTCTGTACAGAAGATTCTAAGCTTTCCCAGAGGAGTTTAACTCCATGGGGACATGGGGAAGGTGGTTGAACACATTCAGATGTAGAGCTAGTGGATCGATTACATTCTTGGAAAATACTTAAGAAAAATATATCCTAAACGCTCAATTTGAAGTTTAGTATTACTGAGGCCAACCTACTGGCCTGAAATAAAGGCTTACATGGAGTGTGCTGTCTGACCCTAGTGGTAGGTCTGGTGCAGGGTAAACAGGTGGCAAGGAAGTGGCTAAGGGTAGAGAGTGGGAACTGAGTTGTAGCTAGGAACCAAATTACATCTAGGAACTGTTCCCTGGTGGGAACATATATGGTAAAAAGTTCCTACTAACTTAGAGTTCATTATCGTCTAATTAGCATAACATGGGTACATACTCATTTTTGACACTGGGAACCAGGGGACCACGGAACATTCACACAGAGGAACCTAACACTAGTATGTCAACATGGATGGATGACTTATGGGTAAGATATGTCACAGAAACGTTTTTCAAATAGCAGTAACATGCTGTCGCCAGCTGTCATGTTCTCACTCCTCTTAGCAAGATAAGGATTGGCAGGCTGACATTGCTGGCAAAGTTAGAACAGAAAGATTCATACTTGAATAACATTTTGCCTAAGCAGGTAGTGTTCATAGCTGTGGCCTCAGTCTCTAAAGGAAAGGAATATTCTAGATTTTACAAAGGACAAACCAGGATCTTTCCTCAGAGGAAAAGCTGAATCCTTACAACGACCTGCAGGGCCGTGCTCTTACATGGCCCTGTCGATTCTCTGGCCTCCTCCCCCCTTCCTTCATACCCTCTAGCCATGCTGGCCTCCTGAAGTTCTTTGAAATCTCTGCCTCAGACCTTTGCACTTGCTGCTTCTCCTGCCTTGGAAGAATTTCCTCCAGATTTCCACAGGCCCTGTTCCCTCACATCTTTTAGATTTTTGCTCAAAGGTCATCTTTGCCATGAGGCTTTCTCTAACTTCTTCACAATACTCCACATCCCCTTCCTCTGCTTTCTTAATCTCAGTTGCATGTATCACCCTTGACCACACTAAAACATATTTATTTTGCCACTGTATGTCTCTGTGACAGAATGCGAGCTCTATGAGGGCAGAGATTTTTGTCTATTGTAGGGGTTGACAAACTTTTCCTGTAAAGGGTAGGATGATAAATATGTTAGACTTTGCGAGACATACAGTCTTTATCACAACTACTCAACTCTGCTGTTATAGAGCACCCATAGGTACTATGTAAGCAAATGGGCATGAATGAGTTCCAATAAAACTTTATTTAAAAAACAGGTTGTGGGCCAGATTTGGGCCACAACCAAATTTTATTTAAAAAAATAGCTTAAGGGCTGTATTTTGCTGACTCCTGATCTATTGTGTTCATTGCTCTACCCCCAATGGCCACAACAGTTCCTGGCAAACAACAGGTGCTCAGTAAATATTTCTTCTTGTTTTTGGACTGAGCTAGAAATTAAAATGGAATTAATTGTAACTTTTTGAATAGGCACTAGACAAATGAGAAGCTTGTACTAATGAGGAAAACAGTGTGATCTCATTTACTACTATACTTTTAGATGAACATGGACATAAAAACTGTAGGACTAATTATGTCTTGAAAGTTCTTTAGGATCTGATGATGTTTTTACTGTTTTTTAATGTTGTAGTAGAGAACACAAGATAAAATCTTTGTCAATAATTTGAAATTACTTTGTTGAGATATTTAAAAAATGCAGATATATAAAAACAGTAACATAACAAATGATTATTTTGTCACAGAATTAACAACTGGTGATACTTTGCAATATTTTCTTCAAGATTTTTTCTAAAATGAATAAATATTATACATTAAATGGAAGTCCTTTTTGACCATCCTAGTCTGGTTTCCCTCACCTCTCTCTAGGTATAACTACTCTTATGAGTTGATGTTATCCTCCTCATCCATGTACACACACACACACACACACACACACACACACACACACACACACATATATAACATATATAAATACAAAAATTTTTTTTTCTTGTATTCAATATTATTGTTTTTAAGATTCATCCTCAGTGTGTGTGTGTGTGTGTGTGTGTGTGTGTGTGTAGTTCATTGTTTTTAACAGCTGTAAATGCTTAAATCTATTATAGATAGATGACATTTCCAAATGAAAATATTTCCAAAGTAGAAAAATATAGATGTACAGAAAAAGTACAAGGTCATTTATTATATTAATACTATAGGACAATATCTCAATTATTTTTTGAGATGGTCCATATTGGGGTTTAGTGTTGCTCAAATCTTTTACCCAAGAGAAGAACTAACAATCCAAAGAATCCAGGATTTTAGTATTGTTTTATTTTTCTCTGATAGAAAAACCTTACCACATAAAATGTCAATTCAATTGTTAACATATGGTAAATGTTGCAATAGTGTAACTCACTTTCAATATTTTAATTTATCCAACTGAATTTTAAAATACAAAATTGGGTATCATATGGAACTTTTCTCTAATAGGACAATAATGATAAATATTTTTAAATAGAGTTTAAAATGTAGACTGAGCAAGCTGAAATTAAATCTGGGTCTACTGATCCAAAATATCAGTTTCTTAGAGCTTTGAAATAGGGTGTAGGTTTTCAGCAGGCTAGATATATGATGACCTTAAAAAAATCTCCTGACATATTTCATAACATCAAGGAATGAAAGGAAAAAGAAAAGAATCCTTATGAAGCATGTGCAGTCCATAAAACATTTCAAAAAGTACAATGTCAATCTATGTTATAAATAGTTTAGTCCTGATGTGCTGCTGGCTTCACAAATGTCTATGTGATGACAGAGAGAAGAAATTCTCAAAACTGTTCTAGAATACATTAGAAGTACACATACTGTTTTGAAAATCAATTATACTAAAAGTTTATTTATCTAGCAATTTATTCAATGGAAAAGTCCACCAAATGGCACTCCCAAGCTTCCATCAGATAGTGCTAACTGACTTTAATCACCACGGAGACAGAGCCACCAGTTAACAGATATGATGCTTTTGTGCTAATCAGGAAAAGACACTTTTCCTCATTGGCTGCAGTCCCACACTGGTGGCTTCAGCCCCCCACTAGGCACACAGTTGGTCAGTGGGACACAGGCTGGATTTCATGCCCCAAACACCCAATGGTTGGTCACACTTCTTCAGAGTACACCCTGGGCAACTGTGCTAGGTAACAAATACAGGAAAGTCTTGGGATTCTAAATAAAAACCACTGTATCTTTTCCATGGTTTTAGTGCTAGAGGATTTCACTGTGCTCACAAACTTAGAAATTAATATGCAAGTATGATATAATGATTAACAGTAATTGAACTGTGCTGGCTGCTTTACATACATATTTTTTTAATCCTCACTTTGGGCTAGGTGTCATTAGTGGTATTTTGGTTGTATAACTGAAGAACTGAGGCTCAGAGAGGCTAGGTAGTGTTCCCCGAGTCATAGAGTCAGGGCTCACCCAGAAGTCTGCGTGACTGCAGAATCCACGCCCTTTGAGGCTTTGCATTGGTGAAGTTATAAGAGGGTTGCATTTTATTAATGCCCAGTTCTTCTCTTTATGAACCAAAATTACAGTCAAAATGTACCTTCAAAAAATTCAAGGACCCAAATATCCAGTATCCATATGAGGCACAAACTGATCAAATAATGAATAGTCCTCCTTCTATTGGCAAGGTTTGTAGGTTACTCTAGCTTCACTAAGGCCACTCTACAGCAGAGGGAGCATCTCCATGCACCAACTAGCATCCATGTGTGCAAGTTGTAGGTCAGGGAAGAGAAGGAAAGTCAAGGGGGCCAGTAGAGGAGTGAACCAAGGCAGCCTCCTCCAGAGACAGGGCTGGGCAGAGGCAAATAGAGAAACTTCTGTACCAGTACAAGGAGTGGCCTCTGACAACACCCATTTCCTCTACATTGGTTAAACTTTTTTGCATATTCTATTGTATTCTGTCCATTCCTTTAAAAGAAAATCTAATTGTGACCAACTAAATTGATTTCTGATCTGCTAATGGTCACACAGTTTGAAAAACATGGTAGGAAGAAGCAGAATTTGTCAACAAACTTGGGTTAGAACGTGACTCTACCAATTTCTTGCTCAGTGACTCTGAACAAGTCACTTTTACTTCTTTAAGTTCCAGTGTTCTTATCTGAAAAATGGAGGTAATAATCTGTAATATGAAAGGATGTTGTGAGTAAGCAGGATAATAAGGAACCAAGATACAAGTTATTTTTATTGTTAAAATATTGCATATGTTATTGTTATTGTTATAATATAGCACCGACAACTGATGAGGTGGTCCAAAATTTTGCAATTTTGTGGCCAAGTCAGCTTTAGTCATGCCAAAATTGCATTATATTCATCTTACCTAAAAAAAGACAGTCAGCATAAGTTTAAGCATGACCCTACAGTTAGTTATTTTCACAGACCCTTACCTGGATATCTTAAATTGTATCTACTTATTGGCCAATCTATAGAGCTAAATCCATCAAATAACTGCCCTTTTTGCTGAGCTCTAGGGTGTTTTAGCTGTGAGTGGTCATACAATAATTCATTTGGTTAAATCCTTTGTGTCAAACGGATCTTCAGATCTTAAAAAGTTAAGTCGGACTATTCTTCACACTTTACCCATTAACTTTCATTTTATCTTCTTCCCAAAGAAAAAAAATGGAAAGAATGAGGGAGGAAACTGCTCTTTCCTCTTAAAATACTTTTTTAGAAATTCCATTTACAAAATCACTTTCAGCCCTACTGGTTGTCTTGCCCTTCATGTAGACTCCAGGAGAATTATTCTAGGTAGCCAGGAATAAAGCAGAACAGACAATGAAATATGTTATCCTAACTATATAGAATATGGCTGTCTGTGTTCTAAGTTCTGGTAGCACATATGGCATAGCTGAGAACTCATTGTGTATTTCACTGGTTAATTCTTAGAGTTGATCTGGCTAAGTGCATGTTTCTCTTAATTATTACAAGGTTAAACTATTTCAAGAAGCTTAACTAATAATACTTCAATAAAAGGAATTCTTTCTACCAGTGATAAGGTCTTTGTTGTTAACAGTTTTAGGCTATAATTAATGCAACTCATTAACTTAGTGCTTCTCTAACTCTACAGTGAAGGACTAGTTTTTAAAACATCCAATCTGTTGTGGACCAGTACTTTTATAAAATATAACAAAACTGAATTGCTAAAAAAAATGAAGTAGAAAGATACAAAGTATAGGTCCCAGTATATATTATTGGATTCAACACACATAAAGTTATACTTTAATAAATGTAATTTAAAAATATTAATATAATAGAGGGGGAAAGGGAAAAATTATAAAAACTGTATACATTGTTAAAAGTGTGCATATATAGGCTAGTAAAGATTCCCTTTTACACTTGCAACTTTCTGTCATTTTGCAATTATAATGATATAAAAAGTTATGAGTGGAATAGTGATTCCACATGTTAAGTGCCTATATGCACTCTTAGGAAAAATGAACACTATTATATCAGTATGTAAAGTTTTTAATGTAAAAGATGAGTTTGCTTGTGTCTTGTTAAATATATCTACCTTAGGTAGGTTGAATTGACATTTCTTGTAGAGGATAACTTTAAAGTGCTTCATTGTTTTGTTTTAATGACATTCAGTATAGAAATTAGTTTAACAGAGGTATAACGAAGGGAATAGAAGAAGAGATTTCGAAGTGGTTTTGTAAGTTCAGAAGAATATTCTTTATAACTTTTTTTTTTTTTTGAGACAGGGGTTCCCTCTGTCACCTGGGCTAGAGTGCAGTGGCCTCATCATAGCTCACTGCAGCCTTCAAATCCTGGGCTCAAGTGATCCCCTTTCCTCAGCCTCCCAAGTAGCTGGGACTACAGTTGTGCACCACCATGCCCAGCTATTTTTTTTTTTAATTTTTTGTAGAGACAGGGTCTTACCAAGTTGCCCAGGCTGGTCTCAAACTTCTACACTCAAGCGATCCTCCCACCTCAGCCTCCCAAAGTGCTAGGATTACAGGTGTGAGCTACCACATCCAGCCACTTTATAACTTCTATTTTAAAAATGGACCAAATGTTTCTGTATTTTGAAAACTCATCTTCAATTGTTCATCAGTAGCCAGTTCCAGCAATCCAGACTATAAATTATGTGTTAAATTTAAATGATCTCCCAATGGAATAAATGAATTTGGCATCTTAGAATTCCTATATATGGATCTTCTTTTGGGGAAAAATAAAATTCAAAAGATTCTATCAAATTTTTAAAATAGTTGGTGACAACTTTTCACTAATGTAGAATATCAAGATCATCATTTATTTCTTTGAAAATTGTTGTAAAACTATGGGAATATATTGTAACAATCTCTAGAAACTTCAGTTTTTGCTCTTTGACTTTTTTTCTGCCATTGAATAACATATTACACGCTTTCTTGCATGGAAATATTGATATTACTATAAATACTGAAGATATCAGACAAATAAGCAAGTCTGCCAACCTGTTCAAATTTAATTTTTAAAATGGTGAGAGTAAACTGGTTTCCTAACTTGCAGAAACAAAGAATTCACTCTGTAATGCCAATATTCTTGACAAAATTTTTCTCCCCAGTAACCATGATACAATAGTAGCACACAATAGTAGCATGCAATAGTAGTTGCTGTGGCCATTTCGCATATTAGCTTAAAATAAAAAGACCTCAAATTTAATGTACTAATCTTTATAAAGTCATAAATTTTGTCATGTAATTTAGCCTATTATTTAGTTGAGCTGACATTTCTTTGTTATCAAGACTTTCTTGATGAAGGAAGCAGTGTACTGAATTACAATTTGGTGCAAACTCTTTAATTTGGGTCACTGCTCCAGAATGTTTCCCTATCATTGTGGCAGCACCATCAGAATATACTTCTATACAAAAATTGAACTCCAAACCGTATTTGTTGACAATATAATTCTTCATAGTTTTCCACAGTTTGAAGTTGATAATTCTAAGGCATAGAATATTTTCAAAGACTGTTTTAATTTGATTTTTCAAAGGAAGTCTATAAGACTCAAAATTTGAACGTGAACAGCAATGAGATCTGAGAAGGTTCATAGGTTTGCCCATCTTTATGATTGTGTTAATGCTAGAAAATATGCCTGGTTGTTGGAAATGATGTGGCAGAAAAAGAAAGCAAATAAATTGTTTGTTTTTAAGAAAGTCCATTATAGGTAATTAGATTTAAAATTGAATAGCAAAATATAAAGCACGATTATAGAGGTGGAGCATGAGGCTGATAATTAAGAATGTTGTAAGTCTTAAGAATAAAAGATCAAAAATTAAAGCTCCATTCTACTAACTGCTGTGGAAAATTCACCAATTTCATATTTTTTGCTTTGGTTTTACTTATGCTCAAAATTATCTAATAAAAGTATATTAGACAAACTCGAGTCATGCAATCTTGAAAAAATAAAACAGAAAGGGAACAGTGCACCATTTTCAATATTAAATTAGAAGCATAACTTCTTTTGAATTAGTAATTTTTATGCTATCCTCATTTTACTTTGAAAAGGTTTTTATTTCTATAGCAACAACTGCAAAGAAACACACCACATTCACTTCCATCAGCTCCCAATGAAAAGTTCTGTCTAGCCCATAAGAAGTTAGCAGTGTAGTATACAAAAATTTATACCAAAATCACAAGAATTTATTGATAAAAAGGCACAGGCAGGACTCCTTATATGGTAAGCCAATCCTCTGACACTTCCTAGCTTGGGAATGATACGTAATTAGTACGCTCCAGAAATTTTATACCACTTGAGAAAAAAATACATGACAATTTACAGAACGTGTACAGAGATATAAAATGTGAAAATTGCCCAAACCAATAAAGATAAGAACAATTTAATTTTGACAATATTTTACTCTGACACCATTTATATTATACCAATAAAACAAAGTTTTTCAAGAAGTTGGAATTTTATTCTAACAAAATGGATTTGTAAAACAAAATAAGTGATTCAGACAATGGCTGATAACAGAAATGCTCCTCTAAGACACCACTGGTAATTTACAAAGGAAAGGAGGCATAGATAGAAGGGATAAAACAAAATGCCTACATTTTCACCAGCAGCTTGAAGAATCTAGAAAAACCCTGAAATTCCAATGACAGACCTTTCCTTCTCCCAAGGCTCCACTGCCCTCACCTTCTTTTAGCTTGGCTTCCTCTACTTCTATGTCTATATATCTCTGCTTTTACCTGAGTTGGGCTTGCTATTTATGAAGGAAGAAAGTAGTAGCATATATTTGATTTGCCTGCAAACAATCTTGAGATCAATGCCTCTTATAAGTAGCAAAAATTTTATTAAATCATATCTACACTCAATTCTTCTGTATGAGATGAATATGCATATGCAATATGAATATGCAATAAGCTTTTATTTCTACTTTCCTCCAAAGTGAGTGCCCAGGCCCCTGCTTCTTTTCTCCTGTGTCCTCAAGGCAGAAATGTTAACCTGTGCTTATACTTGTGGCTTCTCTTTCTTTTTTTTTTTTTTAATTAAATTTTCTTTTCTTTTCTTTTTTTTTTGAGACAGAGTCTCACTCTGTTGCCCAGGCTAGAGTGTCATGGCGTCAGCCTCACTCACAGCAACCTCAAACTCCTGGGCTCAAGCCATCCTTCTGCCTCAGCCTCCCGAGTAGCTGGGACTACAGGCATGCGCCACCATGCCTGGCTAATTTTTTCTCTATATATTTTTAGTTGTCCATATAATTTCTTTCTGTTATTTTAGTAGAGACGAGGTCTCGCTCTTGCTCAGGCTGGTCTCGAACTCCTGAGCTCAAACGATCCACCCGCCTCGGCCTCCCAGAGGGCTAGGATTACAGGCGTGAGCCACCACACCCGGCCTGTGGCTTCTCTTTCAACCTCTGCTGGTATGTCTAGATTACGTATCATTGTTTTCTGTTGCTTGCACCTTCATTTTCTCTATGGTTATAGACTTCCTAGTTTCAGTTTGTAAATATAGTCAAATACAAAAAAGAAAAAGAAAAAAGAACAATCAACACTTTTCCTTGACCTCTTGACATGTGGTCTTATGCCATCTCTCTTTATACCTCAGTGTCTGAAAATAATAGTCCATAACCCCTGACTTTCTCAATACCTACTACACTCTCAAGATCTGTGGAACATCATGTCTGCTTCTGAACAGCATACTCACTCTTAGAAACCAGCCTCCTTTAAGATCACCAGTGGCTTTTTCCCAGACCACATCCTCCCTGGGGTCTCTGAAGAATTTCCAATCAGTTGGCCGTCTCCTCCCTTTCAAAACTTCCCTCTTATTCACCTACTTCTCTACTCTTTTAACCTTCTAAGTCTAACCAAATATCAAGGTTTTTCCCTTACTTCCTTTCTTTCTAGAGTACCTCCCTTGGCCATCCCACTCACTCTGATTTCTCTGCTTATCACCCATAAATTAATGACTTCCTTACAGTGAACTCTGTCCTTTTACTTATGGTCTCAACCCAGGTTTTAAGGAATTGGTGCACTTTCAATTGCAGGTCCAATCGGCAGCTCTAATGCTGTAGGCTTTCAAACTGACTAATCTCCTCCAAGAGAATGTTTTCTCCTACTTTTTTCTACTTTGGTTACAGGCACTACCAACATTGCAGACTGATATGTCACTAATCACTTTTGATACTTAAGTCCATGCCTGTCTCTCTACTCATTCACTCTCCTTGATGTCTGTGCCATTTGGTCATTTCACTTAGTTTATAGGCATATCCTTTAATACTTACTGAATAGACTAAAAGAATAGTTCTATCATCTGCTCCAATATAAAACATACTCTCTCTCTCTCTCCCTCCTTGTGAGGGTAATGTTATCAAAGTTTTGTTCTGTTTTTTATTATATCTTCTCTTGTGTTCAAAAACCATCAAGGACTCTGCATTGGTAATGTTAAGAATTATGTTTTATTTTATAAAAAAAGATATCATTTGAATGTTTATAGCAGCACAATTCACAATTGCAAAGATGTGGAAGCAACCCAAGTGCCCATAAATACATGAGTGGATTAATAAAATGTGGTATATGTATATACCATGGAGTACTACTCAGCCATAAAAAATGGCGAACTAATACCTCTTATATTAACCTGGATGGAACTGGAGCCCATTCTTCCAAGTGAAGTATCACAAGAATGGAAAAACAAGGACCACATGCACTCACCATTAAATTGGTACTAATTGATCGATGCTTATGTGAACATATGGAAGTATCATTCGTTGGGGATCATGCAGGTGGGGTGGAGGAGGAAGGGATGGGTAAATTCGCACCTAATGGGTGCAGTGCATGCTGTCTGGAGGATGGGCATGCTTGTAGCTTTGACTTAGTTGGTGCAAAGGCAATTTATGTGACCAAAGCATTTGGTTCTGAAATAAAAAGTAAATAAAATAAATAAAATATATAAAGAATTGTGTTTTATTCCACCTCTTTCTGGATGCAGTTGGTGGCAGGCTTGGTTGATGCCCAGCTGTTGTGGGTGTTGGCTGCTACTGGCTTCCATCTGGACCTTCCAAGAGGATATCTTAGTCTATAGGAGCTTCCTTGCTTGTAGATAGCTGGGAAGTTACTGCCCATCTCCCCATCCCACTGGGGCAAGCATAGCAGGTCTCAAGGTAAGAGACATTCTATGGTGTTCCACAGTGCACTGTGGGATCAGGCTGAGACTAGATTTCTCCTGAAACCACATTTTTGCCTATAATCTTCCTTTCTCTGCTTCCCTCACCTTCTTACAGGTTCCTTCGGTAAATCCCTTGTGTAAGAATTCCATCTTAGGCTCTGCTTTTAGGGAAACCTGACCTAAGCTAGCTTCCACGGTGCCTCCCACAAAGCAAGCACTCAAATATTTCTTGAGCAAATAAATAGGCCCTCAGATCTCTAGGAGAGAAGGTTTTATTCAAATGTAGTTGCCTCACTCAATATAGATGTTTTTGTCTCACCCTCTATTAATCAGCTCCTGTTTTTTCCTTTCTGTGTATAGATTTTTATTTGATTGCATTTAGAAGACCTTAAAATATTTTTGAAGATAAACAAACCATAAACATGATTGAACAAATGCACAAAGCTATGGAAATGTTTTTGCAAAAGATTTGGAACACTATATAAAACACAGGGGCAATGGAGAGTGTGAAGCAATAGCCTCCACTCTGGCAGAAAGAAAAGTGTAGATGTTTTTTCAATGGTATCTTGCTCTTCCCACTACATTTTCTAGGGTTGATTTTCTTGAGGTGGCATTATTATTGAATAAAAATATGTTATTATTACTGAATGCATACAAATGATTTGTGTTTATGTTATTGGATTTTATGTGCATTCAAGGTATTAAATATACTTTTAGATACTTTGTAGATACTCTTTTTCATGGTTGCATAGACATACTGTTAACATCTCTTACTTAAACAGTATAAATAACAATCCTTTCTAACGTTTAAAGGGCACTTGTCTAGTGATTTCAGAACCAAAAATGATAAAGCACATAATATAACAGTCACAGCATACATTGTATACTGTTGTATACAATTTAAAAAGCACAATAGTTAACACACATATATGTGGACATATAGATACATATTTGTGTTGAACATATTAAAAATGTCAAATGGATAGCAAATGTATCTATAACTATTCATGAGAAAAGACCGGAAAAAAAAAAAAGCCCACATAATAGAAAAAAAAAGACTAAGTTTACTGGTTTTTAAGGAAAAGAAATAAAAGTAGTTTCTAAGCTATTTCTGCAGAAGTCAAGAACTATTCTGTGTACTATAATGCCAAGAGATTTAGAAATAAAATCACTGTACATCATATAATAGAGAAATTTCCACCTTCTCTTAGAATTGTAGCATCATACTTATTTTGTAACAGTTACTCTTCCTTGGTAACTGAAATATAATATATTGAAAACACTGAAGGGCTATGAAATTAAACTTGCTTTGAGAATTCTCAGCTATTAACTAAGGTAACTCAAAATACTATGGAGTTTTATTAAGTCGAGGTCTTGATAATTTATTGGAAACATAATTTGCTGGCTTTCAAAGTCTTTAGGCCATAAAAATGGTTCATGGTCCAAATGTTTTGCATTTCTGAAAACTTATATGTTTATATTTCCAAATTGATTAATAACTTGTGATTAATTCTTGGTTTTGGCAGCCACCCACACATATATTCACTTTGTCTCAAATGAATAAATAACTGTCTACTTGACATTTCCAATGGTAAATGTACCAAATAGCCACTAAGGTTTTCAGTGTGACGTTCTGAGTAAAGACACTGATGCAGGGGTATTAGCGTACCGTCACTTTGGCAGAATGTACCTTCTCCGTTTCCATCCTCTATAAGTGTTTCTGTGGCTAAGTAGGCAATATTTATAAGATGCCTTCACAGAACACCTGTCACCAGAGCACATTCAAAGTGCTCCTGGCTTAATCCCATAATATTCCTGAGGGCTAAATTGTTATAAAATAGATAAATTTAGATTAGAGTCTTGAGTGATTTGCCTGAAGTCACAATTAATCCAAATGCACAGCTGAAAAAAGAGCAGTTCTGACTCCCACCCCTGTTCCCCACTGACCAGGCAATGCTGGCTCTCAGTTGCTGGTGTAGGATAAGCAGGGCGTGGGGACAGAATGTGTGTTCCTTGCAATGTGTGTGACCACGGAAGGGTCAACTCTACATATCTACATTTGTCCCTTATTATATGCGGCCTAATTAGAAAAATAAAGTGGTTGTTTCCAAGCTAGTGCTTTGGTTAAATGTTCAACATGCTCCATTTTAAAGGTATGCCAATCTGGGTTTTGGTGTGGGGTCACTACATAGACAGTAAATGTTGCTTAATATACACAATAGTTAAAGAGATTAGATAGCTCTGCCGCTCTGGAGAATTGCCGATTTTTTTCTGGGCTCCAGTTTCCTTATTTGGTGGACTAGACTGATACAACAGTTTCCCTTTAGCTCTAAAATGGGACAATTTGATGTTCCTGAAATGAATCCAATTCCCCCCTGCAGCCCCCTACCCCTCCACCTGTCTCTCTGAAGCTCCCAGACACTCTGGGCCTTCAGACTGGGTGTTTCCCGTCTGAAGGAGTCCCTATGAAATCGTGTGCCTCTTCCATGCAGAGAACAACTCTTGGGTCTATTCACATAAATCAATAAGCCACTCAAAGTCAGCATCCTATTTGAAACATATGAAACATTTCCTCTTTACTAATCCAAATAACAGACAGAACTTATAAAGCTATTTTGTTATAATACAAATAGTGTCATTTGACCATTTAAATAAATGTAAGAACCTCAGCTCATTGTGGCTTTTCTATATAAGTATTATTGGAACAAAATCATCAGTTACAATCTTTCTTTGTTCTCATTGACAGCCTTTTCCAGGACGTTTTGTCTCTTCTGCTTCAAGTGCACTGCAGAGACCACTAGTTAGAGTGAAATTTACAACGATGAACCATAGGCACACTGTCATTAGCCAGCCGTGATGGCTAACTTTATCTAAGGGATGGCCGGTGCTCACAAAGTCTGCTACATCTTGTACTACGTCTCTTTTTCACCTGATTTTAATTAGACTGAGGTAGGAGTTGTTTCCCAATGTCTTGTTCCTTGCTTTACCTTTCCCCCAGTCACAGAGTATGTGCAAAAGTAAAGGATTCTTATCCTTGCTATACAACTACATCCTTAAGGACATTTGTTTGACATTAACATATATTAGCCTTTTCTCCTTCTTCCTGTGTTACTCCATTGCTTCAGCAACTATATTTGATCTAACTTTGGGAGATGCCAAGCACCCAAAATCTGCCACGGAGCTCTGCAAACAGAAACGCAGGGATAAATGAGGATTTGGTCATGTTTATCCGCTGAGTCTTATATTTGGGTTTGTAAGTTCAAGCAAGGTGTTGTGGAAAGTTGTGCTACTCTTGCTTGGGACCTGAACAATTACCCATCTAGAAATGTCAGACAGGATTAAGGATGGTATCTCTTGTAAACTCTCAAGATAATCCTCATGGAGACATCCTGAGGAAATTTCATAGGAAGTAAATAAAAAAAGATGTCATCTGTATCCCAGGAAGTTTATAACATGCACAAACATGAACCACTAGCTTTAGAATCCAGAATATTTAAGATGTTATTTATAATATGTATATTTGCATATACATATATGGATCCAAGAAAAAGGATGCTTTTTATTTTATATTTTTGTTCTACCTAGGACCACAGTGAAAACTATTATTTAAAAAATTTTTTTTTTTATTTTCTTGTTAGTAATATAAATTCTTAGTAGCAGGACACCAGTCACAGTTTTGGTGAGTGAGCACAATTATGGCTACACTCACTGTGCATTTTAAAGATCAATGTCAGTTTTAATATCTACAGACAAGAAGAAAATCTTTTATCTCTCTCTCATTTTAATGTGAAACTAACCAAATTAATTCCTAACAGTTCATGATTATTCATTATTTTTTCTATAAGACTCCTCAAAAATTCAAGCCCGTGCACAAATACGCAACTTCAGACAATTGTTAGTGGTTTCTACCAGGCCCTGAACTTGCCTCATTGGAATTACCAGATCATTTTATGGCTGTGAAGTCAGTACTTTGGAAAAAGCTATCCTAAAGTAAGAAGAAAAGAAGAAACATTGCTTTTTATTTTTCAGCTATTTTTTTAACTATACCGTGAGGCAGGACTGACCCGCATTACTGGCTTGCTGTGTTCTATAAAGTTTTCACAGAGCATGGCTAGGCTACGGGGGCATAATTTCACTTGAAAAATATCCCAACCTCCATAAAAACAAATCAGCTTAAAGAAAAGTTTACTTAGATAAGTCCTCTAGTATGTGTTGATTTCACAGAAGCAATGATTTTGATGTCCTTTTTCCTAACAGGATTGATAAAATCCAGTAATTATTAGCACATAATTTACGTTACTTGTGTTATCTTAGGTAAAGCACATAAGCCAGTTCAAAAACAAACAAATCAAAAGAAAAATAAAGTGTTTTTCCATGAAAGTCCAGGTAAATTTATACATGATCAGCACGATTTCTTCATAAAACAAATCTTGAGGCCTTCGTTACCCCACAATGATGACACCAATCTTCATCTCTGTTTCTTTAGGAAAAGGGAATAATCTAGTTCACCTTTGCAGACTCTTTTACAATGTGCTTAATTGTATTATCAACCTGGATAAACACTGAAGCCTCTGGGGCACTAGCACATGGGCATGAACATCCAGATAAAGTAATAATTCAGGGAAAAGGTAAATAAAATGAGTTCAGTGGAGCAGTAGTGAAAACAGTTTTTTTACCTTAAATAATTTTTTCTTGATCAACTAGACATTCTCTTTAATCAAGCTCTAATATTGTAAAGCGATACTGTCTTCCCTTCAGAAACATCTTCAGACCACTAGGCTGGGGATGAGAATAATGGCAATAGCTAACGCCTACCTGGCACGCTCCTCATCACGGCCATGTGGGGTAGGTATTGTTATAGTCTCCATTTTCCAAAGGAGGAAACTGAGGTGCAGAGAGGCTGAGGAACTTGCTCAACATCACACAGCCAATAAGTGGTAAAAGTGGGATTTAAATTCAGATAGTTCTGGCACTAGAGCTTGTGCTACAACCTCCACGTAAACCTCAAGTTGCTCATGGTGCAAGAAGCAAGCGAACATGCTGCCTGCCCTGCCCTCCCATACTTTTGCAGACTCCCGTCTCATTGAGGAAATATGAACCAGTCCCTTTGCTGTCAAGTCTAGGCTGCTGCAGAGGGACACAACCTGACAGAGGTGGGGACTAAGTAGGCTCCTGTTCTCTGTGCTATTCAGAATGCAAGGAATCCTGACCCCAGAGACAGCTTCAAAGCCAGCTTGAAGCAAGCGCTTCAGAAAGTAAAATCTGCACAAAAATGTTGGAAGGAGGCAATCAAAGGGATGATTGCCTGGAGTGGGGAAAAATGGACAGGTACAGGCAGAGAGGAGAAAACTGAGAGCAAGATAGAACAGGAGAGAGGAGTAAATTGTAGGGAATTTAAAACATAAAATTTCCATTCAGGGTCAAAATTAGGATCCAGCAACACAATGTAAGAGTGAGGTATCATCTTGGTCCAAACTTCTTTTACAGCTGATTCACCAATAATTTTTTTTTTAAGAGACCTAGAGTGATTTCTTTTGAAAAGACCAGGGTAGTTTCATACTAACCTTGACATGCATTTAATGTGACTACAAAAAATCCAAGTTTACATTAAAATATTATTATTTTCCTTATATTTTGGGAGATTCTATTAGGAATATTAAGAAATTCTATAAGGAATCCACATCTTAGAGGAAATTTTTATAATGCCGGTTCTTTTGCCATGTTGCCTGTTAATATCTATGAACATGCTCAGCAACCTGAAATGTTCCACTTTTCACTAAGACACTCCTCTGGGCTTCCAGCCAGTTCCTGTCTGTATCCCTCCACCTGATTTCCCATTGCTTGCCTGTCCTTTTTCACAATTCACCCCCTAATTTCTTTACACCTCTTCCTGTGATTCTTGTTTCCAGTGCCCTCCCCATTCATGACTCAACTAAAACTTCTCTCTCAAGTGACATTAATTCCAGCCCCTTCTTCTCTTCTCCAACATCTCTTCACTGACTTTGTTCCAAATTTTAATCCTGCTGAACCCTCCATGAGTCTTGAACATCTTCAATTGACTTCTTGGGCCTGCAGTGCCCTGGTTCCCCTCCTGGCCGCCGTCTACCTCATCATGGGTTGAACACTCTCTTGGCCTTCAAGTAGTGACCTCCCATTCTGTTCTCCCTCACTGCTCCCTGATACATTCTCATCGATACCTTAGGGTCAGCACTGAACTTTCCTTGAATTCTAAAAATGGTGTTAATCCATGAAGGATATGAGACTAAAAAATGTGTCAGCCAAATGCTTTACTTACGGGGCTTCAAAAAGATAATAATGTGAAAAAAAATTAATGGCATATAAAATATTCAAAAAAGAAAATCAGAAAGTTCAGCAATAAACAAACAAAACAAAAAAACCCCAAAGCCCATCAATCTCAGATATGTATTGTTACAGAACATTGTTAAAGTTACAAACAGCTTTTAAGTACAAAAAGCACATAACTTCTACATTTTATTAAATGAACACTTGATAAGATTAAGCAGATTAAAAGACAATAAAAAGAATAAAATCAACTAATAAAAATTTTAAACAGATATCTGGCATGGTGCTTGCAAAAAAAATAGTGTTATTGTGCTTAATAGAAAACTTTACAGAACAGGTTAAAGAGAAAAACAAAAGGAATTCATCACTCAGAATCCTTATGTCAACAAAAATAATAATAGCAATATTAACATATTTCTATAAAGTTTGCTATTTTTCAAAGCATGTTTAAATGTGACACCCATGTTTAAAACTCATCATAATTGTGAGATATTGGTAGAGTAGTAGCTGCCATCTATTTAATCATTGAGGAAAACCGACAATTTAGTGATTTATCTAAAATTAAATGTTCTGCTTTTACTAAAGATATTATACCTAGAAGTAAAGTGCATAAAACTTGCCACATATTTTATATGACAATGCAATGACCTCAATAACCTTAATGATAGTCAATTCCTTCCTGGTCAAACACCCATAATCAAAATAGAAGACTTTGTTGACAATGGGTCAGTAGAAAAAGAATTTTAAATTCATAGATTTTTCTAAATATTGTTTCCTACCGCAAACATCAGTGAAATGGAAAAATTATTGGTCTTAGCTTTCAGAACAAACATATGTACATACGCACACACATACACACATATATATATACACACACACACACATAAACATACAAATGCATTTATATGTCCAAGGGAGCTAAGTGCTACTTAACTCTTGAGCTGAGAAGAAATGGTGGCACTCAGATGGACTTAAATGTAAATAAGTAAGAATGCTCATTTCTTAAATTTATTTGATTCCCACTCAAGTAGCTTATAAAGTAGAACAAATCACTGAGCATATTTGGAAATAATCATTTGTAAATGTGGATAATGTCAATAATACCTGCTCTAGCTACTTCCTTTGATAAATAGGGCATTTGTGAAAAAGCAGTAGTAATAATAAACTAGGCCTAAAAATGTCTATATATTCTTTAGTTTCTGACACCATGTTACTCTTAATAGAAGATACAATAAAAGTAATATAAAATTATCTGCACTGTACACATTTATAAATAGAGTAAATTTGCATAAAATAGTGGTTCAACTTTACAATTTGAATAATTTCCTCCATAATTATCATGAAAAATATGTAAGTTTAATTTATTCTTTAACCCACTTTCTTCTGAAATGCATGCTTGATAGGGTACAATTTTAATTTAAAGCATTATTATTTTTAAAAAGCCTCATTTGAATATTTTTTCATTTCAGCTAGTATCTGACAAGTCTCTCATAATTATCTTACAAACCAAATCAAGAAATGTGGGTGGGGAGGTGACAGGGTTCAAATGCATTTGTGCAAGGTTTGATTATCATCCCCCAAGAACATCAATAGTGGAAGAGACAGCAGCCTGGGCTGGTGTTACCCAGAGTTGTCAGGCCCTGTTCTGTTAGGATTTATTTATGATTTGAATAAAGACAGAACGTAGGCTTATAAATTTCAGGGTGACATAAAGCTGAGGGATATTTCACTGGAAAACAGAATTCAAATTTTCTAAACAAACAAACCAAAAACCCCAAACCATTAGAAAGGTATAAGTCCAGAAGATGAAATTTAACAACAACAATTCCTATTCTGTGATTCAAAAAGGCAACTGCACAACAACAGCAGGGGTAAAGATCTGACTTAGCAGAAGTTTTCATTAAAATGAAAGGGGAAGAGCATTTAATCGACCACATGTCAGTACAAGTCAAAAGTGTGATACCAGCCAAAAGAAGTATTGGCACAATCTTAGGCTGCAATAGAAGCGCATTGTCTATGGTATAGGACATAATTGCCACATTTAATGTGCCCTAAATAACACCAGTGTCCAGTCCCATTTCTGACACCTCTGGAAGATGGTTGAGCGTTTTCTGGGAAAGACTACCAGCATGTTGGAGGGTCAGGAATCCATATGATAAGAGAACAAGTTAAGAGAATTGGGATTTTTATTAAGTCAATAAAAAATAAACCTTGGTAAAATGCATGATTGGCCTTCAAATATTTGAAGAACTTTGATGTAGTTGAGGAAACAGACTGATTTGCCAGAGGGCAGAACTGGCAGTGATATATGAAAGTGACTAAAAAAGAGATTTGGGGTTAACATGTCCGGACAATAAAAGAGACCATGGGATCTAGAGTCAGAAGCCCAAGTTTAGTCAAGTCACCTCAATTCTCTAAGTCATGGAATCCTCTTCAGCAGTGAACAGAAGTTGATAGTACCTGTTCTATTTAGCACAAAGACTTGCCATGAATAATCATATGAGAAAGCCCACATAAAAATTTTCTGAGACTTTAAAATGGTAATAATAACAGTAAGTCACAAGAATGAGGTGCCCAGTGCTCAGGTGAGGCTGATCAGTTGTCACAACACTGCAGGGCCTCCTTTCATTGGGATGATGGCCCTGACTTGGACTAGGGATAGAAGGTTGCTGCTATACTCCCAATTGCCATGATGATTTGTTTACTTACGATTTTCTCTCAGTTAAAGACAATAAATGGTAATAAAAAGAGAGTTACAAAGAGTCACTAATGTCAATCATATAATTTGGATAAAGAATGTAGTTAATATCCACAGTCTTCACAGAATTCATGAACAGGCTGGACCTCCATGAAGATACCCATCCACTTAATGCAAAAACTAAAACTATGACCAGAGTGCTCTAGATCAAATTAGGGCTAATTCATTTTATCCAAACAATACCTCTACACTTGTGCTGCCAATCTTGAAAATATATAGAATTTTCTGAATTGTAAAACCTCTGTTAAAATCTCAAATTTCAGCCTTTGGATAGATGATACTCTCCTTAGCCCATTTGCTTGCTGTATTTTGGTTTTATTTTCATTAGTATTCAGAAATAAGTTACCCCTGAGTTAGTAATGCCTACCAGTTGTTCCAACTTTACTTACCCTCTGACCCTCTTTTCCAGGTGGACCTTGGGGGCCTTGTATCCCCAGGGAACCCTGTGAGGAAAAGTAGACACATGTTAACAGATCGTTTTCAAGTGCACCTGCCTCACAAAGAATGTTGTGAAAATTAATACTTATTTCATTGACTAAAGCAAAACTTTAAAGCGATTTGAGCCCTTCCAAGGTTAAGCTATGTAATATACTAATAATGATGAATTACCCTACTTTGACTGATTTATCTTTGTAGCAAACTCCAGAAAAGAAGAAAAGGCAGTTCCAAACCAGGTGTAAGACCAAATGTTCACTCCCAGTGAAGAATCCCAAATGATTCGCGCTTCACCAAACTACCATAAATAAATGGAAACAATATTTGCAAGCAATAAAAAAAATCTCTTTATACATTTAAACTCTATAAATAAAACCATATTTTTGGTTGAGAGTAAGTTTGAAGTATCTTCTAAGGAAATATATGATTATGGTGTTGACTTCAAACATATGTCTATAACATTTAACTTTTAGTATAGACATTATTTACTGCTTTCTCATAATATTGTCAAGTGGTAGGGAAAAAATAATTTTTTCAGATCATGAAAAAGTCCCAGAAACTCCCAGGTGTTAATCTGGAAGTCTAGTCTCCTGATTCTTACAGATATTTACTATTATACAGGAATTTCTACTCAACATGAAACTCAAAATGATGATATTGCTATTTTTTCAAAGCTTCAGAAGTTATTACTACTTTTTCTTAGTCTTTCCTACTGCTTCCTCCTTCCCTATTCAACCATTAAATGTGTGGGATTTTAGGCTTACTTTCTTCTCAGTCTACATCCTCTCACCATGATCTCACAAACTTATGGGCTTCAGATTCTCTAGGCCAATGATTCCAAGATTTATAACCCCCATCTATTTTTGAGCTGCATTGAGATCCATACATCCAACTGCCTGCTGGACATACCTACCACTCAGCTACCTCACAGGCATCCAAAGTTTAGCACCTCAAACACTGATCTCGGGACCCTCCCTCCAAATCTGGGTCCTCTGCCATCTTCCCCAATTCAATAAAGCCACACCACAGGCTCCTAGTGCTTATTCCTGAAATCTATAACTCATTCCCCATACTTTACTCTCTCAAACTTCTCTCTCACATCCAGTCACCAAATCTGGTTAACTTTATCTCCCAAATGTATTTAATCCATCTATTTCTCTGCATTCCTGCTGTTCCATTATCACTTCTTGCTCATCTGTAAGAGCTTCTGAATTGACTCTGCTCATTTCTCCCTCCATTCCCCACATCACAGCCAAACAGCTTAAGAAGACCCACCTTGACTTTCCCTGACTTGCCACATGAGGAGAAAGGTGCCTTGTTTCAGTCTTATAGTGCCTTGTGCTTTTTCTTTAAAGTACTCACCACAAATGCACGTAAATGATTATTTGTGTAATGATTTGTTTCTCTCACCAGGCTCTAAGCTATAATAGATAGAATCTGTGTTTTGATCACAATGGTTATGTGCCTGCCTGTTAATGGCTAAATGACAATTTGCATTGGGGAATCAATCCACTCTAATAAAAGTTTTGGATGAAGGCAGTAATTTTCAAAAAGTTTTCCAAATATTTATGAATAATCTATAATCTATGAAATGCCTTAAATGGTTTGGAATAAATGAAAAATCTAATAATGTAAATTCAAATAAATAGGAATTCACCTTCATTCTTAAAGAAATTCTTTTGTTATCTAATTTAAAAATAATTAGGATTCATTTTTATAATATGACCTTTTAAATAAAAACTGATGTCCACCTTTTAACTAAAACACTAGCAGTGCTCATGATGACCAGTATTTATTATGCATGTATTCATTTTACAATTTTCTCATAGAAATTAAATTTTCCTAAGTCATACATGCATAATTTCATCATCTAACTTTATTTTGAATAGAAGAGATATATATATTTTAATTTTTCATTCAGATAGCTTTCATTTGATTAAAGTTGTCAGAATTAAGTGTAAATTATGGTAACTAATTTTCAAAAAGTGTTAATACAAAAATTATGCATGTGTCACCACTTCTTAGTGTTCCCACAAATCTTTCTGACTCCTTCTCCACAAGATGAATAAAATGTATATATTTAATCACTTTAATTTTTTTAATCTACTTTGGGAACAATTTAATGCTATATTGGTATATAGAGCCTATGCTTTATTGATTTAGGTAGGAATAAAAACCAGGGAATGAAAAGTAATCATTTTTGTTTGTAGTTAAAAAAAAGCACACCTGCCATATGATATATAACTAAGGAAAGTTGGCTAATGAAGCCAACTTTAGGATGGTAAATTCCTAACGTTTATAAGAAAAACAAATGTTGAAATCCAAATATAGCAAGTATTAATTACGATATAATTACACAGTTGTGTCATTTTTTATAAGACTGACACAATCTTGGCTCAAGATTAAACTCTTTCCTCTTACCCTTAAGAAAACAATTATCATTTCATGAATAGTCAAACTAATATATAACATTTTTGATATTCATCCAAATGCTGACAGCTCATTCACTGTTTTTAAACATGAGTAACTAAAACACACACACATCAAATGTTGATCAAGGGAGTACACTTAATTCTGAGACACATAAAATAAAAAATCTACACCCTTTACTATTTGGAGAAATTATACAGCAAAAGTCTACATAATGCAAAAATATTATATTTGATTTGGAATGCATTTAACAAAATCAAAAAATATGTATGAGATTCTTTCATGTGTGAGGTCTAAGTAGTAAGATATGGTACCGACTCATATGTATAAACCCACTGCTTCCTAGATGTTCATGATTCTGAATCCACCTCCTTCACTTTTGTTAAACCTAGGGCCCAACCAGGAGTTTGACCAAAAATCAGGAAATATTTTTTTAATTTGTAATGGATCATTCACTATTTGAATGATCCATGACCAGTTTGTAATCCTAGTCAGGTTGCCCTAAAGTTCAGAACATTTTTGAGCTGTATTCATTGAACACTAGTTGACATTTACGAAAAAAAATAATTTTAATATCGTCATTAGCAAAACACAGATCAATCAACTATAGAAAAATAATATATTTTCCCAAACTAAGAAATTAAAATTTGGGGAAGATTATTTACTATTATCCAGGTCACTACTCTTCCCATTTAGTAAAATCAAACAATGGATTTATCACTTACTATGAAAATTACAGACATATTTAAGCTCCAGTTTACCTAAATTAAACTTGGACAGAGCTCAGCATTTGTCTAAGAACCCCTTCCACAGTTCTGTCTTATTCTGGCTTTGTGAAGGTCATTAGGCATGTACTTTACTTATCCTCCTGGTTGACTGTCAGTTCTAGAAGGATAGGGGCTCATTTTTCCTATCCTCTACCACATTTATATAGAAGGAACTCAATAAACATTTGGTATATTGGATTATAAAGAAGAAAACTCCAGGGTAGAACAATACGAAGTGTTGGTGTTGGAGAAAAGGCTTCTGCTCTTCATATAATCATTTTTATTTTCAAAACCTCGACTTAAATACCACAGTGCAGAACTTTCAATCTTGTCTGTCTTCCTCAGTCTGAAGTGATCATCCCATTCTCTGATGTCTGAGGGTAAAATTTGCCTTATAGTTCATTTAAGAATTAATCTTTTACCACTTGTAATATCATCTTCATTATGGAACTTACCCAAGTCTGACTACTACCTGACATTTTGCAGATTTATATGATTTTTCTAGCTAGAGAATCTTATTCTTAAGTATCTTTGTACACACGACACATTTGCATAATCTGTGCATTTTTTCTTCTTTGATTTAATTTGCCAAAGAATAATGCCCATTTATTTTTTCTACTTTTTTCACCTACTTAGTCTACTATAAAAATAATTATAAATTGGGTTTCTAAAATTTTATAAACATGGATTTATCACTTTTCTGAAACATACGCTTGACATTGTATTTAGTATTTTCATGATGTAAATGTATGTGTCTCTATAGTCATTCATTTTATTTTTTAAAAGAATTCTGGACATTAAAATTGTTGACAAAAAATGGAACTCATAAGGTTGTTACCTCTTTTGGCTAAGATAAAAATATGCAAAATATAGGCCAAGCCAGGTAAACCATTTCAAGTTCCAGTGGATAGCTATTACAATGTGTTATATTTCACATAGCTCTCTCTGGACAATCTACTGATTATTTTAAAACAAGCTAGAGCTTATCATCATGGAAGACCATGTAAATATTTAACTGAGAAATTACTTAGAATTAACTGGTTCAGAACAAAATTTTGAAGTGTTTAACAAATATAGCAGATGTTTAGTTGAGTTAATAGGGTAGATTAATCCCATTTGAACACATTTTCATTTGTAAAAAAAGACAAGATGCATTCATTACTTCTCAATCAAGGAAGGGAGCTGAAGTAGAAAAGGAAAGTTTCATCCTAAAGTATTATTTGCACTCCCTTGCCAGGAATGTTGCAGTACATATGATACCTAATACCCACTAAAGCAAAAAATGTAATGCAAGTATATTTTAAGTGTTATCATTATTGCTTTAGAATATGCTTCATAGACTTGAAACATAAGATTAAGCAGAATCTACATACATTCTTAAAATACTATTAGGGGATTTTCTGCATTTCAAATAGACTGTACAAAATTAAAATGGAAAAGCAGAGTTTGTCTTTCCAGAAAATTTTGTGCTTTTAATATGAGAACAATGGGAACAAATTTTGTAAGGTGGGGAAATCTGAATGAAATTTTGTTTTACATATGTACTTGTTTCTCTTGAAAATGAATTTTTTTATCATAGGAAATAAGTTTTATAAGAGTTAAAAAAAGCAAATAAGTAGAAACATAATAGACATATAGTCCAGTCATCAGAAATAATTTTTATATTAGTTCTGAGAAGTAGAATTTAAGAATGTTTATGTTAATGATATATTAAAGGAATGATTAGTTTTATATTATTTCAACAAATTATCATGACACAAGAAAAAAATTTCCTAAGGGTGTGTAAGTATTCAGAAAAAGAATTCTATGTTTACATAAAAAGCCTATCATTTTATCATAATCAGTTGTCAGTGCTACTAGGAAATAGATGTTTGACATAAAGAACAATAGAGTCTCTTCCACATACTAGAAAAAGCCCTCGCCGGGCACTGTGGCTCAAACCTGTAATCCCAGCACTTTGGGAGGCTGAGGCAGGAGGATTGCATAAGCCCCAAAATTCGAGGTTAGAGTGAGCTATGATCATGCCACTGCAATCCAGTCTGGGCGACAGAGACCCTGTCTCTAAAGCAAAAAGAACAACAACAACAACAAAGCCCCAACAAACGTTTACAGTAACACTGATAAGGGAAGACTAGGAAGAGCTGTCATTAGAAAGAAAATCCTATGAAATATTAAGGTGGGCAGGAATAATTCAATCATTATCAGTTGTGGTAAACAAGTTCCCTAATTAGATGGACAATTTTATCCTACCTACAACAATTCCAAGTTAACAATTTCAAAGTTAACAATTTCATCTGAGGCTCTGGAAGCATTTCAGACATAGGTCATAATGAATTATGATTATAACATGTGGTTGCAGGGACATACTTTAATAATAATCTTTTCCTATGGTTGTCTAAATTCAGAAAACACATATCTTTTTGTTATATAGATTCTGAAATAGCTTGTTATCAGCCACTATTGATTCAATTAATAAAACTAGAAATATTATAAATTAAGTAATAGAATATGTAGTCTGAATCTGGAATGATGTTGAAACATTTGTACTGCCCACAAACTTTCTTTTGACAATGATTTTCGCTCCTATTGTGAGGCTTTCTATTTTGCAAATTGTATATATCCTCATTTTCTTTTCACTGTGCATATCATCAAGCACTGTGCCTTGAATTTAGTGGGTGCTGGGTGGATGAATGACAGCTAAGATTCCGATTCTTTACACTTGTCTTAGTACTTCTGCAGTGGTGAGAATTGTAATTGCCATAGCTACAGAAAATCCAATTTAGATAATTATATTTTTCATCCACAAATCCTACTTGATACCAAAATAATCCAAGTTATTTTTACTTCTTATGTGGTACTATTGCAAAATAAATGCTATACTTATATTTGGAGGAGTTTGCCCTTCATTACAAGAAGAACTATAACCTACGTTCTTTAATTTATCTTACATTGATGAGGATTAAGTATTTATTTGTTGAAAAATAACATCAACTGAAGATACTAAAGTATCTACACAAACCATTAATTAATACAAAATAGAACCAATCAAGTTATTTAAAATGCTTATATTGTTTTAAATGATGTAGTTTCATATTTGGTAATTATTCTTGGTTTACTTTCATTTATCATCGACACTTTCATATTTTGGTCATTTCATATTTTTAATTATTCTTGAATAAGAAAAACTTTGTGTAGATTTCTTTTATTTTGGCCTTAACTTAATAAATGAAATGGTTTGATTTCAGTTAACTCAAGGCTCTGCTGACAAGTAAAATATCGGCAGGCCATGGTCTGTCAAATCCATTTGCATTATCTGTCCTAATGACTTATGTGAGCAAGCATATGATTGATTCCGTTTTAATAATTAGTCTGATCATGATAACTCTGTATTTTTGGATTGGCTTTGCCAAAGGTCAGTGGCCACATGGAGACAAAGCTCTGTTGCAGACAGGAGGAATGATCTATACATACGTTGTTTTTAAATGTTTTCCAGTGTCTTCTGAGGAATGAGCAACATGATAGTAATATAATTTCAAATTTAATATCATCAGTAACTTTTGCATTTGGGCTATGTAACATAAATGACTAGACTGCAGAAAACCTAATCTAGTAATTTTAGGATTAAAAAATAAATCACTACAGAGATAGTCACACACCACCTGAAAGACCTCGGTATTTAATGTCGATAACTCTCAAGATGATTTATACAATACAAGTCTAAGTTTAAAGTTGCAATTGGGTGAGGTACTGAAAATCAAACTTTTAAGGGGGAAAATGCTCCATGCTGTGATAAAGAAATTCTTTAAAAGTATTAAAAACATAGATTGAAGTACTTTTCTCTTTTTAACTTTTTTCTACTGGCTTTCCTCTTTTCTGCCAGAGGCTTCCATTTTCCAAGGAAGGATTAAGATTGTAATAGCCTAAGTATGAGGACAAAGGAAGAGTTTGGCTTTTGATGCCCAAGAAAGGATTGCTGAGTCCACACAAGACAGTAGTCTGGACACTAGGCTCTATTAAGAGAAGAGTGTTTCTAAACAAGTACTTTATCATTACATATCAAGATAAGCTGTCACAGACCATAAAGTTTAACCACAAATCACAAAGCCAAGAGGAGATGTGGGGGTAGTTTTACCCAACCACAAAGGGAATGTAGAAAATGTGCTTCCCTTCCTCGTCAGGAGAAGAATGGTGAATAATTCAGATACCAGTATTCTTGCTTTCTCTCTTCTTGGGAAACCAAGAGGAAAAAGAATCCAGAAGTCATTAGACTTCTCAGAAGCAACACTGATGCCAGAACACAAAGGAGCAAAACCGTTATAATTCTGAGGGAAATAATTTTCAACCTAGAATTCTATACTGTGACAAACTAACAATCAAATGTGAGCGTAGAATAAAGACATTTTTAGACATACAAAATTCCAGAAAACTTACCTCCCTTTCATATTTTTTCATAATTTGCTTAAAGATATGTTCACATAAATTTAGAAATAAAACCAGGAAAAGAGATGACAGGAAAGGAAGAAGCAGTGGCAGTAGAGAAAAAAATAAAGGTAGTCACAGAAGGAGAAGTTTGCAGTTGGCCTAGAAAGCTACTAGTCAAGGATGGAGTAAAAGGTCTGAATGGTATTTCCAGAAAACAAGTGACTCAATGAGAAAATTTGAAAAATATAAAAGCTATCACAGGGAAAACAGAAAGACAATTAGAAACATCAGGAATAAAAAAAACAAGCAATAACAAAATACTCAAGAAAGGGAAAGTACAATACTTGGATGTGCTAATAAATATTTACAATCATAAAAATGTGAATATTGTATGTTTGTTTAAATAAAAAGGGTGCTATTATCTCTATTAACTATTCATCTGTAGCTGGACATCTAGGTTGTCGGTATTCTTTTAGTACTACAAACAATGTTGAAATGAATAGCCTTGCATATGTATAATTTCATAAATGAGTGAGACTATAGCTATATTTTCTGATTCAAAGCAAATGTGGAATTTTGATAGTGTCAAATTGCCCTTCATACAGGAAGCTGTATTCAGTCACACTTCTTCCAGAATGCATGTGTGTTTTCCCACATTTTTGTTAACATAGTGTAGTATCAAATTTTTTGACCATTTCCAACATTGTAAGTGGTTTTCAGAGGTGTTTTAGTTTGCATTTCTCTTATTATGAGTGAATTTGGGTATCTTTCATATGTTTAACATATTGCCACACTGGAAAAAAATTTTTTTTCCTAGGGAGCACAGTGTTTTATTAAAAACAGACTAAAAACTTTGAAAACAAAATGATCATTTCTAATTTAATGAAAAATTTGTTATTTTTTATTGTTTTCTGTGTGTGAGTTATATGCAACTTCAAAAATAGTTCACATGGCTCCCAAGGTGAAGAGACGTGTGAGTTACAGATGCTTCATGAGGCCCTGGGCTCAAAACCAGCGTGAGTTAAATACCACTCATATGGCAGTTAATGTGTTAAAAGCCATCTTATTCTTTCTTTTCTATAAAGTCTGTTCATCTCTTTGCCCAATTCTAAAAAACTGGGTTGTTAGTTTTTTTTCTTGATTTGTAGAAGTCTCTCTCTATATTAGGATATCTATTATAGTTCTTTGCTGTGAGTTGTAAATATTTTTTCTCAGCTGGCCATTTGATTTTAAGACTTTTTTTTTTATCCTATGAGAGTTGTTTGTGCATGTGGTCAAATATACCATTTTTTTCACTTATGCCTTTGGTTTTTAAAAAATATTTGAAAAGTTATCCTCTATTCATTATTTTTAAAATTCTTATATTTTCTATAAGAATTTTCTGGTTTAGTTTTTCAACTTTAAAATCTTGATTTATCCAATATTTTTATTGGCACAGCAATCATGTATGGACCCAACTTTGTATTTTCCTAAATGTTGTGTAGTTATTCCCAGTCTATTTATTGAAATGATATTTTAAATTATGAGCCTTTCATAGTACTGTCTGATTTTTTAACCTTGTAAATGTATTGATTTGAAAAGTATTAAAATTTTATTTAAAACATTAAATACATTAAGGCAAATAAACTGATTCTCAAAGTCCACTTATTGTATATAGATTCAAATTTAGCTCTTGAAATAGTAAGGAATTGTCCTAATTTTCATATCTGGCATCTTATTCTAAAGCATACAGAAGATAAGTTGCTATTACTGTTAACAGAATCTGTTCTCAAATTACAATAATTTGCTACTAATTTGGATAACACAGAATGGCTATTCTTATCATGTAAAATATTTTTAATCATTATTTTGTCTTTAGACTCAATTTGTACTTATTGGTGACAAAACCAAAACTTTACAGATTGAACAAGCATTGTTAATTCTGCAGAATGAAAAAATGCCAGGGTGATTCCTTAAATATTGAGTAGTTAGTTTTTAATTCACAAAATCAGTGAGAACTCTCTGTGAATTAAGAATTATCTACATGGTGAATTTTTGTGCACTAACTAATGTGAAAAGTAGTTGCATTTTTTTATTGGCATTTTTATGGGTAAGTAGGAAACATGTGCTAGCAGTTTTTATACAGCCAAAAAAGACTAATCTTTAAAACTGTTAGAATTCTGAAACTTAAATACATCTGAGGGCTAACTCCATTTCCATGGAAATTATATTTCCGGTCAGTGAACAAATCAGTCTATATACAAATATTTCTTTAAAACACAACCTTTTAGAAACACGGTTAATCTGTCAAGCTATGGAATTGCATCTATTTTATGGACTGAATATGTTAAGGCTGTGTCAGCGTAGCTCTAATTCAGTACAAATAGCATTAATGAGATTAGTCATGATGTGTCACACAGATCTGCAGGTTGTCCCAGTGTCATTTTCTGTCTATTGGGTTGGTAACACGAGTTGGATGAGCTTTCTAAAAACATCAGATTGTGAAGCTATTAAAGCCAGGAACAAATACCTTAATTTTCCATTTACCAATGAAACCCTAGAAAATTGACATGAAAGTAAATTATGATTAGTGTTTTCTTGATATTTTAATGAAATGGAGTAATCAGAAAGTTATTTTCAAGGTTTTAAAAAAGAAGAACTAGTATAGCCAGTGAATAAATCAGGATAATTTGAGAGTCAATATATTTGCAAATGTAGAGAGTATATTATAAAGCCATAACAAACAAACAATAATGAGGAAAAGGATAATGTGAACAACATATTAAAAAGTATTTGCTTCTACCAAGTGCAAGACTCCTACGTTGCACTAGATAGAAGCCCTAGTGCAACATTTAATCATCATTTCAACAAATCATTTGATGATCTCCACACATTCAACAATAATAAATCAGGAAGGGGGTAGAGAATTGAATATCTGCTAATGTGTCAGGAATTCCACTAGTCACTTCACATATGTAACCTTATTTAATTTTTTTTGGCATGTGGAAGCTGAAAATATTCTTTAATATAAAATAAGTAGTTCATGTTACTCTTAAATTATGCATATATAAGTGTATGCCGTTAAACTATACATGAAGATCTAGACATAACATGCATGAAGTGAGACATTTTTTTTTTCTATGCCTTTCTTAACTTTTTATTTATTTATTTTTTATTTCAAAATACTACAGGAGTACAAATGTTTTTTGTTACATGTATCAATTTTATTATGTTTGAGTCAGGGTTATAAGTGTACCCATCACCCAGATGGTGTTCATTGTACCTGTTAGGTAGGTTTTCATCCATCCCCTCCTCCCCCCCCTACTTGATTTCCACTGAGTTTTACTTCCCTCTGTGAACATGTATGCTCATCGGTTAGTTTCAATTTAATAGCAGGTACATGTGGCATCTGTTTTTCCATTCTTTGGATACTTTACTTAAGATAATGGTTCCCAGTGCCATCCAAATTGTTGCCAAAGGTCTTAATTCATCCTTTTTCATGGCTGAGTAGTATTCCATAGTATACATATATCACATTTTGTTAATCTACTTGTGGTGCCATGTTTTATGGCCTAAGATATGATCAATCTTGGAGAATGTTCCATGTACTGATGAAAAGAATGTATATTAAGTAGTTTTTGGGTAAAATGTTCTGTAAATGTCTGTTAGACCCATTTGTTCTAGAGTCCCATTTAAGTACGGTGTTTATTTATTTTCTGCTTGGATGATCTGTCCAGTTCTGTCAGTAGGGTGTTGAAGTACAAGGCAATTATGATGCTGCTCTTTATCTCTTCACTTAGATTTAGTAGGGTTTGCTTTATGAATCTGGGTGCTCCTGTGTTAGATGCATATATATTTAGGATCGTTATGTCTTCTTGTTGAATTGCTCTCTTTACTATTATATAATGACCATTTTTATCTTTCTTTACTGTTGTTGATTTGAAGTAAATTCTATCTGATATGAGAGTGGCTATACCTGCTTTCTTTTGGTTTCCTTTTGCATGAAACATTTGTTCCATCCATTCACCTTGAATCTATATGAGTACTTAGAGTTATTAAAATTAAATTATATAATATTATTTAATTTTAACATTTCTAAGAAATAGAATTGTTCCCTTTTATGGATGAAAAAATAAACTATCGGCAACACTGTAAATAAGGGATAAAGCTGAGCTCCTAACTCAAATGGGTCTGACCCTCAAACTCTATTCTATTATATATTCTATAAGATATTCTACTTCCACTTCCAAAGAAATCTTTAGAGCATAAGATGTATTTGGTGTGTTTCATCTTAAATCCATGAATGGGTATTCAGGTCAATATTATCAGATTTAAGACACAGGATGATCCTTGACATTTCTGATACCTGAAGGTATTAAACTTTCCAGAGTATATTATATTAGGAAACTAAGAAGTGGTCATTATATAGAATGGCATTTTATAAGAAAAGGAATAAAAAATTAACAGTATAGACTGAAGAGATAGCATTAATGAGATTAGTCACGATGTGTCACACAGAAGAGAAGTACAAATAGCAAGGACCCACAAGAAAGGTACTCAAGGATTTGAACTGATTGGAAGCTGAATGAGTCAGTAGTGGTGTGGTAAACAAAAGAGCAACCATTTCCTAGGATTTGTTAAAACAGAGATGCAATGCACAAAGACTGGTTGTTGGTGACAATCATCGGTGAGTCTTTTGCCTTTCTATTTGTCTTGTGACATAGGTGCTAACTGCTTTATGTTTTGAACTATCTTTTCACCCTTAGGATGCAAACATAGCCAAAAGAAAACCTAGAAGATTTAAACTTAATTTAGGTCTGAAAGTGCTTGATCGTTTGACATGGTCCTAAATAAAAATAATAATGGCTACTCGGTTTAGTACACTGCTTGCTCAGCAACCTTTGGGGTATCCCACTTGGGCCAAAGTGTGGGACACAATGAGTCTATATAAGTTCTGTAAAAAATTTCCTTGTCCTTGTTGATGTTACTGAATTAATGCCTCAAGTCAAGGAGAAAGGTCAAAGCATAAACTTAAGGAGAAAATTACCTGGCTTTGTAAATTAGACTTAAATGATTTATGGGATTTGTTCAGCTGGTTGGGTTTGGGATCCTGGGGGTCAGGGTTGAGATCAATAGTACAGGTTGGCCTAATCTACTTGCTGGAGTCCTATTAACAGTTGTCTTAACTTAATGTTACATGAGACAAATTGAACAGTTCTGTTCCCATCCTATGTTGGTAAGATTAATCAGAATGACTGATAAAGTGGCATACTCATATGAAAATTTGCCAGTATAGAAATAAGGAGTGGCTATTCTTGTGAGACAGTGAGTCTTCCCATGGGTCTTTTGTGTTTCTGTATATCTTGTGAGGGAGGTACTAACTGCTCTTTTGTTCTGGACTGTCTTTTAAAGAATGTTTTATAGCAAAGATAAGTATACATTTACTTACTGTTTAGGATATTGAAGATAATGTCTCTCTCTGGGCAAAGGGCAAGTTTTCTTGCAGCCCACTATAAAAAAAAATTGGCTTCCCTAAGCTTGGAGTTACTCAGCTGTAACATGAACCCCGTGAATATCTAAGAACCTACTAGGGTTACTCCTGGAACTTGGGGGCAAGGGCAACCAATGTAAACATGAAGCTCATGCTGCTTGCTGCCTTGAGTAATAATGCCTTTTCCTCTGATTCAGGAGTTTCATGTTTTTGCCAGAATTCATGAAACCAACAGACTGAATTGTTGTTTTCTTTCAAGTAGGGTAAAATCTCATACCTTTCAGAGTTCTTGACATTGGTAAGTCAAATCCTCTCTCTATATTGGTCATTTATCTGACTTAACTATTCCCTATATTTATTCTTTGTCCTTTTAAAATAATGTGATGAAATAGAGAGGGTTTAAAGAAGAAACAATGTTGTTAATGGGTTGGCTATGAGACAGTATGTGGCTAAAGGAATTAGAATTCTTTAGAAAAGGTAAAGGGGAAAATAATAGAATTTTAAGGTTGAAAAATGGCCTAAAAACCTCTGTTTGATCCCTAAATGTAAGTAAGTGACATGCCCAAGGTAAAATAAGTAAATAAATAAAAATAGTTGCGCATTTGAGCATAAAATCTTGGTTCCTTGAACTTATATCCAGTATTTCTTTAACTATTTATCAAAAGATGACTCTATTAATGGATTAAACTATATAAAGTTTTGCTCATGTCTGTAGCATATTGAGCAGATGATAGGGTTCTTTAAGAGGATAATTCCACTTTTACACAAACATGACTTTCAAATGATCAAAAATAATCAGAGGGTAGTAAGTAAGTGACATCAGGCTTGTTATTGCTGAAAATTTTCAATATGTGAGAAGGTGACCTCTTGTCCTAAATTAATTAGCTTTGGTAGCTGGAAAGATGGGATCTTCTCCTCATTATGATGTTCAAGTCAGTGATTTTATATTTTTCTGTAGATATTTTCACTATAGGATTTGGTGATATTTTACTTTAAAAATATCTTTGTCAGTGAAAAATATTTGTTTCCTCTACTCAATTTATTGAGTACCTAGACTACATCAATTATTTTTAGTCTCTGGGGATGCAGTTGTAAATAAGATAGACAAGATTCCTGTCCTCATGAAGATTATACTGGTGGTCAAAAAATACTTAGAATTGAATTTACATTTAATAGTTTTCTTAAGCTGAAAGAACTCTACCTATAAAAACACTGTGATTTTACAAAAGTTCTCTTTAAACATTTCTCAGCAATTACTTTACACAGTCTTTTAGATTCATTCCTATTAATATTTTTGCAATTCATATTAGCATAATAATAACAATAATAATAGCTAAGAGTTAAATAGTATTTACTAAGAGGCAATCATTATTCTAAAATCTTTACATATACTAACTAATTTAATCATCACTACAGCACTATATGATAGGAAATATTATTATTCTATTTTATAGATGGCTCAGAGAGGTTAAGAGACATGGTCAAGTTCAAACCCAGGTAGCCTGGCTCCAGGGTCCGTATAACTCCTGATCATGGATTTTGGGTTTGTTAAAATCAGAGGAATAGTTAATTGGAATGAATATAATTCTAATCCTTTTCAGAGAGCAATCAATCAAATATTTGTGGTATTGCTAATTATTATTACTATTAATACAACGTACCACCACAAAGATTTATAAAATGCTTAAATAGAATGAAATTAATTAAAGCAATTCATATGTAGATTTATGGCTTAAATAAATACATGCTTTATTGCATATAATTTTCAAAAGGACTACCTGTTTTATAATTTTCTAATGGCATTTAATATATATTTAATTTATCTTCCTAGATTGCTGAGTATTTCAACATGAAATAAAAGAACTCTTTTATAAAAGTCCCAAATTGCCAACGCATAGTGCTTTTAGGAAAGAAAGTTTTACTGTTGAGCTTTAAAATGCATAATTTAGACTTTTGATGAAAACAATTTGAAATGTTTTTTGAAACAGAAGCAAACTATAAACAGAAGGGCAGAAGAAGCTATTCTCAAATCATTCATCTAATGAAAGATATATAAATTACCTCCATGTTGAATGAGCTGACTGTAAGTTTTTCCAAAACATAAATCTTCTCTGAAGCTAAAACATAAATCTTTCTGGAGCCTTAAGCATTAACTTGCCTGTATTTCTGCAAGAGTATATAAAAATAGCTTCATGTTATAGAAACAGCTTCTATTTTAATCAATGAATTCACTTGTATTTAGTATGTCTTTTGCCCACAAATAAAAAAAGGATTGATTTTTTAAAATATTTCAACTGCCTTTTTTCTACTGACTCACTAATACTCTAAAAATCCCAACGCTGAGTTGGATAACCAGTTTCAGAAAGTTAACAATGAATTAAATATGAATTGTGCAACTTTTTAAGACTAATTGATCCAAATTGAGGCAACTCATAGAAAGAGTGTCTAAATAACTGAGATTTTGACATGTGAAAGATTTAAAATAATCTTAAATTGAATAGACTGTTACTATGCTATAGTGTATATATTTGTATGTACATATAAATATCTATAGTAAATATATGATGTAGAACATATATCTATTCTAGTCAGAACTGAAAGTGGAATTATGCTCTTTGGGCATATAATCAGAACTTTTCTATTTTATTCACCTAAAAAGAGATGATCATAGTTCTTTAGAAATTTTAATAAGAGAGCATTATTTTGTAGTTTGGTCTGTGGCTAAAATGTATTTAAAGCAGATAACTTTAAATTATAACATATGAATTCTAGTAAAAAATTATTTTCTCTGTAAAAACTAGATGTTTGTGTATAATATTAATATAAACATAACTATAGTTGTACAAATACTTGTAGACTTTTTATATTCTATTCACAAATGATCAGTTTAAAAATGATCGAACTGGTTGCTTTTTCTTAAACCAAATAGGTTCCATGAAGGCAACGACAACGAGTGTTGTTTATTTCTGTGTCCCCAGTACAGAACACAGTATCCGGCACACGGTAAGCATTCAACCAAGAGGGTGAAAGGGAGGGAGGAAAGGAGGAAAGAGACCATATCACTTACCAAACAATTGTTTTTGTATATCGTGCAGACTAACTTCGAAAAATAATGATTTCAACATTTTCCCTATGTGAATACCATATGATCTACTGTGCATTAGAACCACCTGCTAATTTGAGTGTCATTTGATTTATAAATGACCAGCTGAGATTTTTGTTCAGTTGCTTATTGTATTTAAGGTCGTTTTCTTAGAGTGAAAGCTATGCTCTCTCCCTGTGCCTAATTTTCACTTAAGCAGGATTTATCTGGGCCCCAAGGAAGTGGCATTTAAGTATCATTTAGTAGGCATGTCTGAAGCACTTCTGCTGTTGACTGACTTAACCTTTGGCTTCTGTGTAAACATTTGATGCCATCTGGATGGGTATTTAAAACTCTCCAAAGAGACAGGGCCAGACCAACATAGTCATTTTCCTGGTAACTAAAATTAGTGGATATATTACATGAAATAGCACTGTTCTACCTTCCTTCACCTGTCATGACATGCAAAGTCCAGAAGAGGAAAGAAAGAAGGAGGCAGAGTTATTAGCCAACTGTCTTACTTTAGCCATAGTCCCTGCCTTGCTTCTGAAGTCTCAGTTAATGCATTTTAGTAAAACTTTACTGTGAAAACAGAAGTATATTATTTATTTGAGGGAACTCTGGTAATTAGGAAGTATGTATTAGGAAGGATATAGAAACATACACAATTTTAAGAAGTTATATATAAATACACATTACCTTTATATAAAATTAAGATTTTTAAGAAATGACAAATAACCAAAGAATTTGAGCTTATTATATCTGTGTATTTAGATGTAATGATTTACACCTAATATTTAAACATGAAGAAAAAAGTGAATATAAGATGTCATAATTCAAATAACATGAATAAACCATAAAATATTTATCTTTAATGGAGGATTTTTATATCAAAATCTTCATGATTTCAGAAATAATTTATCAGAATTTACCTTTAATATAAATTTTCATTAGGATCTTAGATAAATTATATTTGAACAAAGAAATTGGGATCTCATTATGATATTAATAAATTTTTCTTATTCAGCATTGGTTTTTAGTTCACATTAATCTGCTTTGTAAATTATAAATATCAACAGAAGAGATACTTTAAATTTACCAGTAACTCACTGGTTAAATGTCATCTTGACACTAAGTACTTAGTTTTCCCACAATAAGAATATAATATCTTAAGGAAAAAATGCCAATTGTGTATATAGTTTTATTGATATACTTATTTTAAATAATTTAGGAAAGAAACTTTTATTTTTTAATGGGCTATTCAGAAGTGGCTTTTCTAACCAATCATTATTGTGGCTCAATACATGACAATGATATTAGCAATATAACAATTCCAGGTATAGTGGAAACTGAAGAACTTTTGGAAAAATGTGATTTGGTGACATTTTTAAAACTTGAAACTTTAAAAAGTTAGTATATATATGTGCAAAATATATTTTCAGGGAATTATTTTTTATTGTTAATAAAGCTAGCTGCTTAGACAATTTCAGCTAGAATCATGGTACTATTTGACTTTATTTGGCTTCATTTGTGCTACTGAAAGCAAAAGTCTCAAATTTATAGCAATCTATTTCACATTTTTATAAATTAGAATGCTAAATTTTACCATCTAGGAGTTGAGCAAAGTGCTGAGAAATGGATAAACGAATAAGGCAAGATGTTGTAAAAATCTACAACTATAGGTCAAAGACTTTTATTTTAATTAACACTTTGTATCATAATCATTAGGCAAATCACAAGAATCAAGACTTAATGGCCACTCACTCTCGACTGCAAGCCTGAAAATGTAAGCAGAGCCAATGTGCTGAATCGGAATGGATTTATTCTATTTGGCCAGCTCTCTGCTTTTTAAAAAATTAATTGGACAGGTTTTTGGAAAACTTACTTAGGAAGAAACAGAGAACTTCAATAAACAAATGACTTTTAAACAGCAAATGTGAAATCAGTGGCATAAAAACCTTGTGCTAAAAAAAGACATCAGTCTAAATGGCTTCACCCAAATCATCGGTAAGAGCTAATCCTTATTTTATACAAACTATTTAAGAGTAGAAAAAGAGAGCAAGTTAATAAACTGACTTAATGAGGCTAACACAATAAAGATTAAAAAACTAAAGAAGACAATATTCATTAAACAGCAATTATTTCTTGAAAAACTATTATATCATCCAAAGGCTGTATAATGGTAAATGAGACCAAGTGGTAGTAATAGAGATGTGAGAATGGGCAGATTACAGACATTTATTGAAGGTCAGGCCAACAGAATAAGTAAAGAAATTTGTAAGGCTAACTCACTTATGTTTATAGATGCAAAATATCTAAATAAATTATAAGTAATTCAGCATTATATTAAAAACATCACATTATAGGCTTCCAGGATGGTCTAGTAGCTTCCATTAAATCAGCATATACACAATAACAACTATAAACTTGGGACTAAATATTAAAACAACTATCTGGAGATGCTAGAAACTCAATAAAAGCAGGGAGATACTGGAGGGAGTCAACATTTGGAAAAATTAAATAGCATGCAATCAGTTTCCTGTTTTTGAGATGTGTAGTCGGAGGACAGGCTCAAGCCTGGGTCATGGAATGGCTAAACAGACAGCCTGTAGATTTGCTGGACTGAAAAATCTGCAGACAAAGTTCAGGGCAAATGTAATTCCTGGAAAGGAAAGGGGTGGTGGTGGTTTGCAAAATCCTGAAACAAGAAAGAAAGCCCCAAATTCTGTATATAAACTCTGCCCAAATCTCTGGCTGACCCTCTAACTATACAATGTATGGTGCAAACACCAAGTAGCTCAGCTTAGGTTAAAAGAATAAAACTGGGATTTCAGCTGTTGCCAACGATGGGAAATACAGTTTGCCATGTGAGTCCAGCCAATTTAACTGCTGGACAATTTAATTAATAACATATTAATGTTCTTTGGAAAAAAACAAAACAGAATTCAGAGTTTCTATAACTTATCATTTACAGTATCCAAAATACAATAAAAAATTACTTGAGGCTGGGCGTGGTGGCTCACACCTGTAATCCTAGTACTCTGGGAGGCCGAGGTGGGTGGATTGCTCGAGGTCAGGAGTTCGAGACCAGCCTGAGCGAGACCCCATCTCTACTAAAAATAGAAAGAAATTATCTGGACAACTAAAAATATATATATAGAAAAAATTAGCCAGGCATGGTGGCACATGCCTGTAGTCCCAGCTACTCGGGAGGCTGAGGCAGTAGGATTGCTTAAGCCCAGGAGTTTGAGGTTGCTGTGAGCTAGACTGATGCCACGGCACTCTAGCCCAGGCAACAGAGTGAGACTCTGTCTCAAAAAAAAAAAAAAAAAAAAAAAAACTTGACATACAAGTAAGCAGGAAAACACAGCCCATTCTAAAGAGAAAAGGGAATCAACAGAGACCAACTTGACATTACTCAGATGATAGGATTATCGGAGATTTTAAAGCATCTATTAAAACTATTTTCAAGGACAAGAAGGAGAACATGCTCTTAGTAAATCCAAAGATAGGAAATATCAGCAGAGAAATAGATACTAACAAAAGTTAACCCACTAACTTAAAAATACAGTATCTGCAATGAAAAATTTACATGATGGGCTGAACAGTTCAATGGAAATGACCAGAGCATGAGTAAGCTTGACAGTAGTTCACTAGAAATGATCCATTACCAAAAAGAGAGAATTAGATGGAAAAAAGTGAAATGAGTTTTTAGACAGGTGGAACATTATCAAAAATCTAACATATTTGTAATTGGTATTCCAGAAGGAGAAGAGAGAGATAATGGGGCAGAAATCATATTTGATGAAATAAGAAGCAAAAATTCCCTAAATTAGTTGAAAGATACAAATTTATAGATGGAAGAATCTAAACAGGACAAATTTAAAGAAAAACACACCTAGATGCATCATTATCAAACTGCTAAAAACCGATGATAAAAAGAAAAATATTGAAAGCAGCCTAAGAACAATGACATGTTGCATACGGGCAGGGAACAGTTATTAAAATGACTGTTAAACTTCTCATCAGAAATAATGGAGACCAGAACACATGGTAAAACCTTTACAATGCTGAAAGACAAAAAGAAACTGTCAAGCCAGAATTCCACATCCTTCATGAATGAGGTATAAATATTCATCATGACCAGTAGAGTTCATCCTAGAACAGCAAGGATGGTTCACACTCAGAAAATATATAAGGTAGTCAACCTCATTAAGGTATTGAAGAAGAAATATACAATTATTTCAACAGAAATAGAAAAAGACCCTGTAAAATCCAACACCTGGTCCAGATAAAATTCTTGGCAAATTAGAAACAGAAGGAATTTTTTTTTAACTGGATAAGAAAACAAACAAGCAAAATACAGCAAATCCATGGTTCCTGTAAAACTTTAGAGCACTCACATGGAAAAAAGACCAAAACCACTATTTTCTTTACTCAAGATTCTTTAATCCCCATGCTCCCCCCTAAGCCTGCCACAAAACGAACAAACAAACACACAAAAGGAAGGGTCCTATTTAATGTGGAACTTCAGAGCCTTCATATTAGAGTCAGGGAAAAGACTAAGATAGTAATTATAATCTGTATAATTCCTATGTAATAAGACCAAGAAAAGAAATAGGAAATAAACATATTGGAAAGGAAGAGATAAACTGTCATAATTTGAGAATAATACAGTTATCTACATAGTAAGTATAAAAGAATACAGAAATCATTAGAACTAATTTGATAGGTTAGCAGGGTTGTGAGTAAATGTCAATATACAAAAATAAATATGAAGAGAAACCAATTTATTTTTCTGCCTTACAGAAAGCTAACTGTCCCAATATAATTTATTGAGTGGCCTGTCCTTTCCTCCACTGGTTTATAAAGTTTTGTTTATCACATTCCAAGACTCCATATGTGCTTGTACCTGTTTTGGGGCTTTCTGTGTATTAAAAGCCAAAATGTCTAAGAATGCTAACTATTGTTGAGCTATGGCTACTACGGAAATTCTCATGAATTGAGAATTAGTATGGCCACTTTGGAGAGCCATCAGGCAGTATCTTCCGAAATTTTTTTTTCTGATTGAATTCAACAAATATTTATTGAATATTGTTCCAGGTACTTGAGACACATCAGAGAACAAAATAAAGAGCCCTGCCTTCATGGAGCTTACAGTCTAGCCTTTATTGTCACTTTATCTGCATGCTGTCTGTGATCCTAGGCAAGTCATCACACTCAGCCGCCCAGTGCAGGAATGAGCAGGCCTGACTCAAACGTCAATGACATGCCTGGTCGTGTACTGCCAGACTGGACATCCACCCTCAACCTGCCACCCAGACAATAGATAGTGCTAGAAGCTGATTTTTTTTTTATTTCAGGTTATTATGGGGGTACAAAAGTTCAGGTTATATATATTGCCCATGCCCCCCCATCCCCCCGAGTCTGAGCTTCAAGCGTGTCCACTCCCTAGACAGTGTGGATCGCACTCATCAAGTAGGTATACACTCATCCCCTCCCCCCAGCCCCCACCTTTAAAAAAATTTTTCAATAGATTTAGGGGGTATACGTGTTTGTTTGTTACGTGGATGATTGTATAATGCTGAAGTCAGGGCTTTTAGTGCACTTGTCACCAGAAGAGTGTACAGTGTACTCGATTGGAAGCTGATTTTTAATGATAAAGTACAATGGGGACAGGGCAGGGGGAACTGAGCTGAGACTGGTGTACTGTGGCAGTGGTGGGCTGGCTACACAGATTGCTAGCTAGGTCCTTGACCTTCTCAGCAGCTGCCAGTGCTGTCTCCTTTGCCTTGTCCTTGGCTTCACTGGCTGTCTCAACAAGTGTTTTAGAAGGGGCCTCGCCTTGCAGCATGGCCAAGATGTCGTCAAAACCCTTCATAGTCTTGGTCTGTAAACTCTTAAGTTTATTGACTGCTGTAAATTACTGCTCCATTTAATCAAAACATAGTGCAGTCAGTCATTTTGGCTTTCTTGAAGACTGTATCAATTACTTCAATTAGTAATGTATCAACCTACATTGTAAGATCGATTAAATATTTAGTGTATGTAAGTTGATATTCATTTCAGTTTGTCCCTATTTCAGGTGTAACAGTTGATAACCTACATTAATAAAGGAAGTAATGGCAAGCATATAAAAGAGTAATAACCAAATAATACTAATATTTTACTTTATGAAATAAACACTTCATTTCATAGTGTTTTTGCCTTGTCATATCTTTAGATAAGTACAAAAATTAGCTTGTACTCCCTAAGTGCATGCCAGCTGAATGGCGCAAAGAGACATCTTCAAGGGGTTCTTGACAGAAAGAAATCAGCTACTATTAAAAATTCACAAAATACTTACAGTGCAATACAATTTTTTGACTGAGGAGCCAAAACTGTATTTCAGGTGAAATAATATATGAAGATTGCATATTGGTCTTCCAACACAAGTTGAAAATGATTAGGAAATCAGATAACTAAGGGGAGTAGATGAGCATTTAACTTAGTTAAAGAAAAACAGAATGTATCTTAAGTAAAGTGAGTAGCTTGACTAAATCATTGCCGAAGAATTTTTTTTTTAAATTCCACAAAGTACAAAAAATTGAGTGATATGCAGGTAAAATTCCTCTCAAATAAATAGTTTTTATTTCCATCTTGAAAATAAGAGATTAAAGCAGAGAATTCCACTATAAATTGAATTTAGTTATTCCCAAGTAAGTTACTTGTTTGGTTTCTTTGATTTCTTTTCTACCTATCAAGAAATATTTGTTCTTTATGTGAGAGTTGTGAAGATTATTAATTTTTTTTAATTTTATTTCTTTGGTATAAGATTATTTATGTAAGACACTATTAATGTATTGTTTATGGTGGGATTTTCTAGTACAAAGATAAATATAAATTTATCAAATCAAATCAAATCAAAATCACACAGCCTTTGAGATTCCTGTGTCCCCTTGATGTGACAAGTTCCATCCAGGAAACTAGAAGACTTCTTTAAGCCTGACCTTCTATAATCAGGATAGGCCTTTGAAATCTAATGATTTAAATGCTTAATTTATGTCAGTAGGCAATATCAACAAAAAATTCAAGAGACCTCAGGGTACAAATGATCTTTTAATAAAAACTGTCCTGTTTTCTATTAAGTTTAGAGTCTTTTTTAGACCAAATCTTTAAGTTAAATAAGAATCTTTAATGGCCCATGAAGAAAATATGTAATAGTAAATTATATCTAAATATAAAAGCATTATATACTTATAATTGGATGCTTAATAAATGAAGAACCATTTAATTGAGAACACTCTCATTATGTGCATATTATAAACATTTATCATAAATCTGTTACTGAAGTGTCACCATTTTATCATTGACAAACCTTAGAAGCAAATTACACAGGAAAACAACGGTGTTGGCCAGGTATGGGGGAATGTAACAATCAGTTTAAATAGGTGGCTGTTCTTACCCATTGTGTGATTATATTTTGTTTTCTTCTTTTACAGTTTTTTGAGTCAGTAGAACTGTCTCTGCTTCCATTTACTGTAAATGTGATGTTAAGAGTGTATAATCATTCCAAACCACAGTAGAGTAAAAAAAAATTGGGGGCCAAAAATGTGTAATCAAACATTTAAGGGACTAAATTATGAACCATATGGAGGATAGAGAGAATTGCTCAGGGTAGGTGCTGATTCCAGACTTTTAGAGTAACTACCTGTATGACTTCTAATCAAGGTACTTCATTGCTGTGGGCAGATGCCCCATCTTTAAAATGTGAAGGTTTGGCTAGATATGCTATAAGATCACTTTCGATTCTTAAAATGCCCTATGATTTAAATTCTGGTTTAGTCATGATGTAGTATGAATAATAAATAGATTGACAAACTTCAATGTTGAATTTTGATTTCAAGAACACTTACTGTTAAAGCTGGTGGTCCTGGAGGTCCCATATCTCCCTAAAACAGATTAAAGAAAAGTGGCAATTACCAATAGTCCTTTTTTGTACATTATTTATAAATTTATGAATGGATAGAAGCAATGTCTATAGGTAACTCTTGAAGGACAGAAAAATAGAATTTCATCTTGATAAAAGTTTCTATGCAAAGAAAATCTCTCATGATAATAAAAATCACCTTGTACACCTCATGCTTTTTGCAGCAGCAGGACTTGTTTTGAAAGCTAAAATAATCTAATTTTCTGTTCTTTATGTCTACTAACACAAAATTAGAAAGAATATCTTTTCAAATATGGGTACTTGCCAATGGAACAGCTGGGAAGTGTCACAGCGAGAGATAATTTTTCTGACAAAGTTAGTATGAGGATCAGCAGAAATAATAAGTGGATCTCCCCATTTCATGCCTCCCAGCTGCAAGAAGCGGTCCCGAAGCCTCTTCTCAAGCTCTGCTGAATTTGCATTGCATTTGCCATCAACTCTAAGAGGCTTTGCCTGTATTTATGTATTTTTAAATACTAAAACTGCTTTGCTGATTTATGTGCATACAAATTTCCAGGTGTATACATTGATAAACTAATCAAAATCTTTAAAAAAATAGTTCATCTGAAAGTTCACTATTTTCCAATTTCTATGTCACCTACATGCTTTATTGTCTTAGGAACTGTATTTACTTCATAAGAACCATGGCATCCTTGCCATGATTTTTGTTTAGCTAGATATTATGGAGACCACATACTGTGTGGCATGAGGCACTGGGATGCTGTAGTCTCATGTTGAGAGTGTGTTCAGGACTTTAACTTTTCTTACCAAATACAGCCATCTCAAAAGTCAAAACTTAGCTTTGTTTAATCATTATTTTTTGTAACAATTGAATTAAAATAATCAAGACATTGACGTAGCTTAAATCAGTCAGTCACTGAGGACTGATTTACAAGATTACCTTTAACATAGAGATAAATATTGAAGATAGATAAGAATTTCTAAATGTACTGAGAATGGAGAACAAAATACAGTGCAAAACACATATACATACAATTTTCATCAAATTGAGATCACCCAATGCCCATATTCAAACTAAATCTTGCTTTTAGTATTATTACTCAATTCTCTTTTCAAGGTCATTGTCAATATGTCATCATGAAATAGCATATGAGAAAAAGTGGCAGGAAATGAACATTTAGACTTAGACTGAGATACAAAGTTAGCCTTTTTCTCCCAAAAGACACTTGCTTTACCATTACTATAGCACCTCAGTGTTATTGGCAAAGTTCCCCAATTCAGGACACATTTGCTAATTCAGTGATTGAATACCTAAGGCTGTTGAGCAAGGGTGAGAAAAGGAAAATCTTATAAATACAAGTTAATGTCAACTAGAAATTGTGCATTTAGTATCTTCAAACTAATTAAATGAACCAAAAGGCTTTTCTTGTTCAGATGCTGTTAACATAACAGCCTTTGGTTAATTTTAAAATGCTTTTGGGAGATAAATGCTGCCAACAAGAAGTCACTACATAGGTTCTCAGGGTTTTCTTAAGAAAAGATTGGCACATTGCTGAGTAAACACAATACCTTTTCTCCTTTTGGGCCAGGTGGGCCAGGAGGACCCAAGTCACCTTTCAAACCCTGTGTAAGAAATATAATCAATACACAGTTCACAGAAAGCTTCAATTTCTAACAAGTCATTAGCAACAAAATAAATCATAACTTACTGAACTCCCAAATCCCATTCTTCCCTTTGTAGTTATAGAGAGAAATCAAGACAACTGGCACTAACATGATAATCAACATCTGCGCTGTGGTGGGCACAGATACATTAAATCAGCGCGAATCCTAAATACTGCATATTTGTGCAACTTTGCTTCCTGCTAAAATTACATTAATTCACCATCTGGGAGAATATCATTTAGATCTATATGAGCATTTAAGTATCCACTTTGGATTAAATTTGTGGATGTTGTAAATACCTCTGATTTAGCATTGATTTGGCCTTTATAAAGCTTGCCAAAAAAATTCAGGAGTTAAATCAAAACCATTTTTATGTCTCTATCAAGAAATCTAATTGTGGGGGAAAAGGAAAGAAAGATACATTCTTTTGCTCTTACAAAACTGAAGCTAAAATGTAATCTCTTTCCTGTTTTAAAGTATGGTTTAATTCTCTAATTCCTGTCTTTCTTTACCTGGATGTGTAAAGATGTCAAATGAGACGACAGAAGACACAGACAGAATATCAGATAAATGTTTTCATGACTCCTCCAGGCTTGTGGGTGTTTTAATGGGTATTTGGTTTTTGACTAAGAAATGACAGCTTTCAGGAATACCACAATAGATTGCACCGGAGGAGATTGGTTCTACAGCTGAATGTGTTCACAGTGTAAATAGAAAGAAAGTTAGATAGACAGATCCTGACTGTGTGGTAAATACCAAAAAAAAATGTCTTCCTTTGTCCTTAACTTAACACATTGGATGAGGGAGGAACAATAATGGAAAAGATAAATATTCTGAAGACAAACAGTGCACAGTAGATCTAGGCATCTTATTGTTCCTAGCTGAGGGATCCAGCTATTACTGCCTGACATTTTGCAGTAAATAAATAATGCCAAATGCCATCACCTGTAGCTACTCAATATAGAAGCCAATGATGAATTGAAAGAAACAAAAGAAAATTGGATACTTAAAATAATCCTATTGCAGAAAGTATGAGAAAAAAGTAGTCTTATACTTTAAAAAAAAAATTTCATTGATGAAAACAATTTCTAATCGGCCAAAAAACTTTGTAGTTGCATAAATGTCTTCGGGGATAAAACTCATAGCTATGTTTTTTGTTTCCCTTGGAATATTTATAAAAAAAGGATTAGTGAAAAATAATATTTGAGATGCGGTACAGTATTCTCTTATTATTTGAAATATTTATTCCTTCCCACCTCAAGCAACACATACTCTGTTTATACATGATTCCAGAGTAGAACTTGGCAATAGCATATTCTCAACACTTGGGGGAAGAAAATTTCCATTTCTGTTAATAGATTTATTATCAATTTACTAATTCATTCACCCATTTATTCAATAAACATTTATTATACACCTTGTGTACAATCACTCTTCTAGCCTTTGGACCTGCACTGTCCAACACAATAGCCATGAGCCACATGCAGTTTCTGAATCCCTGAAATGTGATTAGTCTGAATTGAGATGTGCTATGAATGTAAAATACTGTTGGGATTTTGATATTTAGTATAAGTAAGAAAAGAATGTAAAGTGTATTATTGACAATTTTTATATTGATTAAATGTTGAAATGATAATATTTGGATATTTGATTAAATAAAATATATTATTAAAAGTAGTTGCACCTGTTTCTGCTTTCACTTTTCTTAACGTGGTTATGAGAAAATGTCATACATTTACATTTGTCTTGAATTTGTAGCTCTCATTAGATTTCTATTGGATAGTACTGCTTCAAAGACACAAAAGAGAGTAAGAAGTTGACAAAGACTCCCTCCATGATCAAACCTAAGTCAGGCTCCTCGGAGCACTCTTCTCAACTAGGTCTGGACCTTGGCCCCCGTCCTGTCTTTGGCCTGATCAGCCCAGTTATAGCAAGAATCTTGCTAAGTCAGTTTATAAGAGTCCCCTCCTGTTGATGTTTATTCTGCATCCCCTATCTTTGATGTCTAAGTCCCTGGCCTATCTTTAGCAAGAATCCTCTTAGATCAGTTTAGCAAGATCCCCCTGCCCTTGATGTCCCCTCTTAGTAATTTTCTATCCACTGACCCTCTCCCCACTCTGCTCATTGGCTTAAATCCCCACTTGTCCTTGTTGTATATAGGGTTAAGCCAGATCTCTCTCCCTTAATGCAATTCTCCTATTGCAACAGTCACAAGCAAAATGTCTTGCTCACTAATGTTTAAAAACAAGTGTCAGAATAATTTTTCTTTAACATCAAGTTTCCCGTCCTCATGAACACATTATAAGAGGAGTTCCACTGACAATAAACAGGTCAACAGGCTGAATGTGATAAAAATGAAGGCAGAGAGAGCTTCTCCTTCAGGCGGGATGGTCAGAAACGGTCTCTGGGTGGTGGTGTCACTTGTCATTTCAGAAAGATCCAACCATGCATAGCTGGGAGACAGTGTTGGGGTAGAGAAAACATCAAGCACAAAAGTCACCAAGGTGAAAAAAGTGTCTTGAGCATGCAGATAAGGAGTAGGGGTTAAGTCAAGGTCAGCCAGCAGTCATGGCTCATAGAGAATTGCAGGCCATGGTGAGGAAGATAGGTTTTATCGTAAGTGCAGTGGGAAGCCACTTAAGTGTTTTAGGCAGGAAAAGGACATGATGTGACTATGTTTACAAGGAAAAAAAAAGAAAACAATCCACTTTGGCTACAATATGGAACACAGATTGTAGGCAGCAAGAGTGGAAGCAGAAAAGGGGCATGACATCTTTTCCAGGCAAGAGAGCAGGGTGGCTGGGACGGGGTGGTGACAGTGGAGATGAAGAGTAGTGGTCAGAGCTGGCACAGCATGCTGTGGGGCGAGACTGGAGGATATGCCAGAGTGGTGGCAGGGAAAGGGAGGTACCAAGGCTGATTCACACTTGGCTGAAGTAACTGGCTAAGAGGTTATGCTCCTAGCTCCTATGAGCTGAGAAGTTTATTAAAAGGAGTTTTTCTCTTTTCTTGCTTGTGCAAAACTATGCAGAGAAAAGACAAACGTGAAGAAAGAAATGGATGATAAAGACCTGGAGTATCTATTTATTTAATAAATATTATTGCACATCTACAAATGTGTAAGACTAACCAATATACTCCTTATAAATACGCAAATGTGAAACACAATTCTTTAAAATGGAAGGGCACGTTAAGCAGAATGTTCAGGACAACGGTTATCTCTGGAGTGGGGGATGGGGTAGGGTGACCCACACAGGCAGATCCTAAGGAGAGGACAGTGTCCTAGTTCTCACATAGAGTTCTGAGTGTGTTGGTGTTCTAGTTATAACTATGATTTATAGCCATCATATATGCTATAGATATTATGTTGTGGGCATAAAATAATACATAAAAAGATTGTAAAGATTTCTGCCTAACAAATTAACCCCAATTGCAATTTCTAGGGAGGGGACTTATCGGCAGTTGAGTCAGCTAACTATCCCTGGATCAATCAACTATGGGCAGGAAGGAGGGGAGGGGATAATTCAAACAGTTACAAGTTGATGTGACTGAGTGCTATCATTGAAGTATATATCAAGTATGAGGGAACATTTCCCATGGCTGCCTAATTTTAGGAGGTGGCCAAGACTTCACTGATGTGGATTACAGGAGAGTCATGAATGGAATGGCCTTTTATGCATAATCTTGGGTAAGTTATTTAAACTTTCTTATAAAATAGGTACAAGGAACAGTTTTCTTAAAGGGTTGTTCCGAGATTCATATGTTGTAAAAACAGTTAGCACACGATAGGCACTTAATAAATGTTGCTTTTACTTTTCAAGTTCAAGCTTAAGGGGTGAGTAATAGTTCTTTCTGCTCAGTTTTATACCCGTTTGATGGATATGTAACAACCGTGCTGTAGCTCACACAGGATAAAATGCAATTGAGAAGTACTGCATTCGTCAAGCTTCTACTTTTATGGCCATCAAAGTGGGCCCATGTAACTCATGTCCCCCTGTGACAATGTTCAACGTTGTTAAGGCCATGGCATCATAATAGGCTCTGAGAAGCATATCAGTAATGCTTTTTGCAAGTTCAATTTTTCTCCTCATGTCACACTGTTGCTGCTATCAATGGTTATTGAGTGCTGGGGAGAAAGGACACAGCACTCTGTAGAGCATAAAGAACCAAATGGAACAGACTCTGAATTCAATATTGAATAAGATGCGTATCTGTTATTAAAGTTCTTAATAAAAGTCATGTATATAAAGATTCTCAGAAGCACTGTAGTTGAGTCTACATGGAAGGTGGGGACAAAAACTCTTATTTAAAGGCAACATAGGAGCTGAAGAGCAGTGTCACAGCTAGAACTGTAGAAGCAGATAGACTACAGAATTAATTTTTATTGGAAGACCTACTACTCATAGGATGTTGAATCTTTAAAAAGCATACAATGATACAAAATAATGTTATTTGTTAATATTTTTAACCCATTGACTCTTTGCTCCAGCTCCCACTGGCTGCATCTTATTTCCTAGCAATGTCAACAGCTGTTACCAGCTGATAGCTCTGGTTTTGTGACTTCAATATTTTTGGATTCAGTAGTACAGATTGCATTGACATAAGGAGATTATTTTAGAAACATCAGACGCTATAATTCCCATAAAGGATGTTTGAAAGACCATAATAAAGGTGCAGAGGAGGAAACTAAACTCAATGATTGGAAATCTACTTTTCTAAGATTACATAACCCCATGCAAAAAATTACATGAAAAGACCTATCTATTACAGACAAATATGTTTCATTTAATCCAATTTCTAATAATAGTGAATGTTTATATAGTTCTTACCATATGCTATTCTAACTGCTTTATGTATGATAATCTCTTTAATTTTCACAAAAAAACCATGAGGTAATTTTGGGGCACAGAGAGTGATAACCCCAAAGCGTGATGTTTGGCATGCTGAGCACCTTTAAATGAAAGGCCTTAGAAGCTGCCAGAACCAAGAACTTTCTAACCTTCCCTTGTTCCCTCTCTCCAGAATGTGGATGGGCTTTCTCTGGAAGTTTCCTTATCAGACTGAGGAAATCTTCCAAAAAAAAAAAACACACAAAAGTACAATTGTCTTAAAACCCCCCTCCCTAAGAATCTCTTTAAATACCTAGGAAAGATTAAACACTGGAGAAGGCAAAAGACCAAAAATCAGCACCATGTCCAGACTTTTAGTCTGTTCTGAGAGGACCCCCAAGATTACCTGGGAGACTTTATCTGCATAACAAGACAATCTTTTTTCCTCTGTGAAGTTCCACCTCTTACCTTCCTGTAACTTGTCCATAAGCTATTATTCAGTTCTTGGTACCATTCAATTCCTCCGAAAATCATTCACGACCCCTCAAAATTGCCTACATTCATCCACTCCCTCTTCCCTATAAAGACGGCATTATTTAAGCTTCAGCACTTCTGGCCCTTCTTTGAGTCTCATATTTTGTATGGCTCCTGTCTTATGCATGTCAATAAATTTGTCTGCCTGTTCATCTGTCTATTGTCAGTTCATTTTAGCAGACTGAAATCTTCAGAGGAGGAAGTAAAATTCTCTTTTCCCCTACCGTAAGTACTATTAATATTATAGTGCAAATAAAGAAACTGAGACACAGAAAGGATAAGTAATGTACCAATTAGTATGCCAGCTAGTGAGTGGCAGAGCTGGGATTTAAATCTAGGTAGTCTGACCTCAAAGATCACAATTACAACTTTATATTACCCCTTTCAAGTCCATTCTAAGACACCATTGTTAAATGCATCTTAAATTAGGCCACAGTCAAAATTATTTAATATACACTAGAGTGTGTGTAAAGATGAGGTCTTGTATTTTGAAAGTTAAATTCTAGAAATTCAAATTTTTGACAATTTTGATACATGTTTGGTATGCATTATTTGAACTATAATGGAAATATGAGCATACATGTGTTTAGCAATACCACAGAGATCAACCAAAAGTTCAGGCACACACATGCACACACGCAAGATGTAGTGTCAAGATGCACTTAAAAAAATCAGAACATTTTTTTTTTGTTGTCCCAATGAGTAGGGGCTGCTATTGGCACTTAGTTTTAGTTGGTGAGCTTCAAGGATGTTAAACATTCTGCTTTTGCAGTCTCACAAGACAAAGAACTGTCTTTCCAAAATGCCAGTAGTGCCCCGTTGAGAAAAACTGAACTTCTGCATACTTCCTTTTAAATTAAGTTTACATTTTGCAAAGTGAGGTGGCCCATTTTTGTGGTAAAGCTGGCACAGGAGAAATTATTATAAGATACACTGACATTAAGATATATGCAATATGCAACAGTAAAAACTATGAAAGAAAGAAGATTGAATTCATTCAGCAGGAATATTAAATCATTCCAATTTACTCTGATTTAGTAAGTAGCTGGTGTGAGCTGGCCCACTGGATTTGTTTACTATATATTCTAATGTAATATTTCTGAAGTTATAATCTCCATAATGGCTTGACTTTAATTCAAATTGAAATAGCCATTATAATACCCTTCATTTCCTAAGAATGCATACCTGTGCTTATTGAAAGTCAAGAGTGAACTGTCATAAATGCTGAATTACTTTAGTTTGCATAATCAGGTTTTTTTTAGCATTGAAAATAGGCAATGATGTGTAGCACAATTTACTGGGAAAATTAGACATTTCAGTCCAAAATTTAGGGCTAAAGGCTGATTTTAATATTTTATAAAAGAAAGTTGCGTAATTTCCCAAGTCTTTATTTCTTGTCTCTGAGAAATGGAAATCAAAACTATAATGAGATGCCATCTCACTCCCGTTAAAATGTCTTTTATCAAAAAGATAGGCAATAATGAATGCTGGCAAGGTTGTGGAGAAAGGGGAACTGTCCTATACTGTTACACAGAGATGCTATCACCACCTGGTCTAGCTAGTCCATAAAGCTGGGTGAGGATGGAATTTCAAATTTCTTGTGAAAGCAGTTTATGAATTATAACACAATACAACCACCACCACCACCACCAACAACAACAGTGTAATAATCAAGCTTGATGTGATCCCATTTATCCAATTTTATTTTGGTTGCCTGTGCTTTGGGGGTATTACTCAAGAAGTCCTTGCCCAGACCAATGTCCCGAAGTGTTTCTCCAGTATTTTCTTTTAGTAGTTTCATAGTTTCAGGTCTTAGATTTAAGTCTTTAATCCATTTTGATTTGATTTTTGGATATGGTGACAGGGGTCTAGTTTCATCCTTTTGCATATGGATATCCAGTTTTCTCAGCACCAATTATTGAAGAGACTATCCTTTCCCTACTGTATGTTCTTGGCACATTTTTCCAAGGATAGGTTCACTATACATGTGCGGATTTATTTGAGAGTTCTCTATTCTGTTCCATTGGTCTGTGTGTCTATTTTTATGCCAGTAAAATGCTGTTTTGGTTGCTATAGCTCTGTAGTATATTTTGAAGTCAGGTAATGTGATTCCTCCAGTTTTATTCTTTTTGCTCCACATGGTTTTGGCTATTGTGGGTCTTTCATGGTTCCGTATAATTTTAGGGTTATCTTTTCTATTTCTGTGAAGAATGTCATTGGTATTTTGATGGGGATTGCATTGAATCTGTAGATTGCTTTGGGTAATACTGACATTTTAACAATATTGATTCTTCCAATCCATGAGCATGGAATATCTTTCCATTTTTTTGTATCTTCTTCAATTTCTTTTATCAATGTTTTATAGTTTTCATTATACAGATATTTCACTTCTTTGGTTAATTTTATTGCTATGTATTTTATTGTATTTTATTTGTAGCTACTATAAATGGGATTATTTTCTTGATTTCTTTTTCAGTTTGTTTACTGTTAGCATATAGAAATGCTATTGATTTTTGTCTACTGTTTACATATCCTGCAAATTTACTGAATTTATCAGTTCTAATAGTTTCTGAGTGGAGTCTTTAGGTTTCTCTAGGTATAAGATCCGATTATCTGCAAACAGGATAACTTGATTTCTTCCTTTTCAGTTTGGATGCCCTTTATTTCTTTCTCTTGTCTGATTGCTCTAGCTAGAACTGCCAGTATTATGCTGAATAAGAGTGGTGAAAGTGGGCATCCTTGTCTTCTTCCAGATCTTATAGGAAAGGCTTTCAGTTTTCCCCATTTGGTATTGCACTAGCTGTGGGTCTGTCACATATGGCTTTTATCTTATTGAAATAAGTTCTTTCTATACCTAGATTTTTGATCATGATGAATTATCTTTTTAATATGTTGTTGAATTCAGTGTGCTAGTATTTTGTTTAGAATTTTTACATCTATGTTCATCAGAGATATTGGCCTATAGATTTCTTTTTTTGTTGTGTCTTTGTCTGGTTTTGGTATCAGGGTGATACAGGCCTTGTAGAATGAGTTTGGAAATATCTCTTCCACTTTGATTTTTTGGAATATTTAAATAGGGTTGTTACTAGTTCTTCTTTGAATGCTTGGTAGAATTCAGTAGTGAAGTCATCAGGTCCCGGGCTTTTCTTTGATGGGAGACTTTTTATTACTGCTTCTACTATTTTCCAATAGTCTGCCTTCAAGCTCACTAATTCTTTCTTTTGCTTGGTCAATTCTGCTGTTGAGAGATTCTGAAGCATTTCTCAGTTTGTCAATTGAATTCGTTAGCTCGAAAATTTCTGCTTGATCTTTTATTATTTCAATTTTTTTGTTAGATTTATCTGACAGGCTTCTGAATTCCTTCTCTGTGTTCTCTTGAAGTTCATTGAGCTTCTTCAGGACAGCTATTTTGAATTCTTTGTTTGAAAGGTCACATATCTCCATCACTTCAGGATTGGTCATTGGTATCTTATTTAGTTTGTTTGGTGAGGTCACGTCTTCCTGGATGTTCTTAATGCTTGTGGAGGTTCATTGATGTCTGGGCATTGAAGAATTAGATATTTATTTTAATCCTCACAGTCTGGGCTTGTATTTTGAGAATGCTTTCCAATTTTCAAAGGCAATTGAGTGTCGTGATCTAAATCTTTGGTCGTTCCAGCCATATTAGCAATGGAGCTACCCCAAGCCCAGTAATGCTGTGACTCTTATACACACCTGGTGGTGTGTATAAGGTGGACTTGGGTAATATATTGGAGAATTCCCTGGATTACCAGGCAAATTCTCTCACTCTCTTCCTTCACTCTCTTTGCTGGGCTGCTGGAGTTGAGGGGGGAGTGATGTGGGTGGGCACTCCCTCATGGCCACCAGCACCAGGTCACACCTAAACCTAGCCCAGTCTCACCCAAAGCCAGTGGTGACTGTTGCCTGGTTACCTCTGTTTATTCAAAGCCCAAGGGCTCTTTAGTTCATTAAGTGGTGAATCCTACCAGGACTGGGTTTTTCCCTTCAGGGCAGAATGTTTCCTTCCGGCCCAGGGTGAGTCTGTAAATGCCATCCAGCAACTAAAACCTGGACTTAGGGCCTTCAGGAATCTGCTTGGTACTTTATTTTACTGTGGCTAAGCTGGTACCCAAGTTGCAAACCAAAGTCCTCTGAGCTCCACCCTTTCCGTTCCCTAAGTGGAAGAAGACTCTCCCTGAGCCATGCTGCCTGTTGTTGAAGGTGGGGTGACATAGGTAGTGACTTGACCACTGCCCCTTGTGTCTCATTAGGTCATGTGCACCCTAGGTCCACTGGCTCCGAGCCAGCACAGACACAGAAATTGCCCAAGGACTGCAGCGTTTGTGGCCCAATTTCCTTATGAATTTAGTCCAGGCCCCAGGGTGCTTTTTGTCAGCCAGTCGTGGGGTTAATGGAACTCCGGTTTCAGGGTGGAGGATTTCCCTCTGGCTGGGCTATTCAAAATGCTCCCTGTGTGCGCACTGGCAGAATTATGCCCTATTCTGTGTTCCCCTGTTGGTTCTGCATTTCAATGCAAAGTCCTACACTTACTTCACTCTCCCTCCCCAGGGTGCACATATTCTCTCTCCACTGGTGGTGCTGGTGCTTTCCTGCTGGGGGTTGGGGAAGGGGTGGCATAGGTAATGCAAGATTGTCTTTTCTGCTTTCTTCATTGCCTCTTTCCTTGACATAGTGTTAAAACTAGGTAGTATGATTGCTCACCTGATTTTTGGTTCTTCTGAAAGTGCTTGCTTGCGTGGATAGTTGCTGAATTTGGTATTCGTGCACAGGGACGACTGCTAGAGGTTTCTATTTGGCCATCTCCCTCCTCCCCCATAAATGCAAATTCTATCTACTTTAGAACACACTACAAAATGAATCTTCACTTAAACTCAGTGTGGGCCATATATCTCCTATGTTTAGAAGAGGAAATAACAAACATCCTCATTTGCAGTACTTTCCATACTCTGGCTACAGCTATATTCTTGTTTTGTTTTTCTCACAATGTCTTACATGTAGCAGGAATTCAATAAACTTGAATGAATGCCTCAAATATCATCATAGTTTTCAAGTCTATAATCTTAATAATCTCTTTGTATAAAATCATAGGACATCATAGTGATGGGGACTTGAGAATCTATTCTAAGTCCATCACTTTACAGACTCTGAGAAGTGATTTGCTCTTCTGTGATGGAACTGGGATACAAACAGGACCCTGGCTTTCCACTCAAAACTCTTACCATTTCAGGTACCTTTACTGACAGGGTTAGGGGGCTGAATCAGATACTCTATTTGAATATATAGGCCAATGGTTGTAACATGTACTACTAGTTCTGATGTTCTACAGATGAAAAGGAAGATGGAGACTCCTTTAACCACTGGTGCTAGTGCCTATTCTCTGGTGTAGAAAAAAGACTTCAAAGGAGAGAAGAACAAGATTGAGAGTCATATTAAGGACATGAATGAGGCTTCTTAGGAAGTAAATAAAAAGATAAAGCTATTGAGGGGTATGCGTGGGCAGAGTTTCATGCCAGTGTGAACTACAAGTGTTATCTACCGGGACATTTCTCTTTTGGAGGACACCCCCCACTCAGGTATCTCTCTTACTTTCTCCATAGGCCCCAAGGATTGGTCTTCAGCCCCTCTTCCATTGTAATGACCTGCTGTGTACAAGATGGGTTTCCTAACACTTCCAAGGCATTAATGAATTAAATATAGCCTCATATAGGGTTTCCTCATTCTAATATCCACAAAATACATAGTGTGACCCTTCAGGCCCTTTCTAAAACGTATTTATGTAAGTGAGAAAGAGAAACTGAGGGAAAAACTGACTCTCATTTTGGATACTTCCCCTACCAGTAAAGTTAGCACATCTATAGGAAATGGTGAGTTTGATGACTTGAAATAAGATTACATTTCAGAGCAAAACCCAGATTTGGGCTATCTTTCAAATTTCATCCTAAGAACTGATGTGAAATTCTGGGAGGATAATTGTCCTGAAGGGAAAGGAAGGAGATAACTGGGACTTGAGGATGTCCCATGGTGTCCCTGATGTTGAGGATCTGGTGCAGTGGGGGGAGCAACACAGATTCACAATTCCCCTCTCTTCTTTTCTTTCTTCTCATCACTGCAGTCCTACCAAACAGACCCCTCACTAGATGCACATTTGGAATGAGATGAAAAGTGAATCCAGGGTAAGAGCAGAGGCCACAACGGAATATATGTAAGAAGAAAAAAGACAAGAGAAAGAAGACTAGAAAAAATGCAAGCCAGAAACACCAAGGAAAAAACGGCTGTTAAGGATAAGCACAGGTACAAAATACATAAAGCCAAAGAACGACCTGTAATAAAACTGAAAACACAGGGCCTCTACTGAGTCATGTAAAAAAGCTAACTTACTTCTTAATTTTGCTTGACTGTGGCTGGTTCTGCCAAGGACAGTCAAATCTTAATAGTGTTAGATGGTATATTTCAGTGGCACAATGAAACAGTATATAAGAAAAAAGATTAGGCTTACATTTTGTCCATTAGGACCAGCCAGACCTGGATCTCCTTTTTCTCCTTGTTCGCCCTAGAAAGAAATAATTTATACGATGAAAGACGTTATATCTGAAAAAACCTTCACTACGAAAAAATAGAAGAGTTACATTGCCTAGGTATCTATAACGACGTGATGATTTGGTTAATTCCTTGAAAGAAACATTTAATAAAAAATAATTGAGTCCTGAAACTAAAGAGAAGTTTAAAGGTTCAAAGAAAGCCGTATAAAAATGATTAAATGGTAGAAATATAACAAGAATTACTTATTTTCTTCTGTAAGCAACAAAAAACTTGCTGGAGGGCAATTTGGCAATACATATCAAGGATCTTAAATCTGTTCATTTAATTTGGGTCAGTGGTTTTTGCTTCTAAGAAAGTAACCTAGTGAAATAATCAGAGATGAAATGTTTTAGGCACTAATATGCAGAGTGCAATATTTATAGGAGTAAAAAAAGAGAAACATCCTAAATATCCAATAATAGGAAATTAGTTAAGAGCATATAGATAATGAATGGACTGTGATGCAGCCATTAAAATCATGTTTATGAATTTTATTTTATACAAGGAAAAATTCTTATAATATAAAAAGTAAGATACCATTAGTGAATTGACAAATTCAGTGGAATAATATTAACCAACATCTATTTTTATTACTTTAAAATTACAAATGTTCAAAATGTCCCCCAGTACCCTTGTGAATGACACATACCCATATGACACCTATTTTTGTTTGAATACCATCTGAAAGCTGTATAATTTTATTGGCACTCTCTGCGTATATACAGTATAACTCAATTTTTAAAAATGCTTGCCTACGTACCCATTCATCTACCTGCCTATCTGCATACCTGTCTACCTATGAGTCTTAAAAGCACTTTACTCTTAAATGTTTTTAATCTTTTTCTATCGAGAACATGTATTATCTGTACAATCATTAAAGTGCTTAAAAATAAAAAAAATTATGTATAGAAAGAACTCAACAAAGTCTATCACTGTGTGTGTGTGTGTATGTGTGTGTGTGCAGTTGGTAGTAATAATCTTTGCTTTGTGCCACTTGGGTGATTTTTATTCTCTTCTTTATATTTTTTCTGTTTTTGTTCTATTTTTTTTTCACAATGAACATTATTTATTTATTTTTTTTTTTGAGATGGAGTCTCGCTGTGTTGCCCGGGCTAGAGTGAGTGCCATGACGTCAGCCTAGCTCACAGCAACCTCAAACTCCTGGGCTTAAGCGATCCTCCTGCCTCAGCCTCCCGAGTAGCTGGGACCACAGGCATGCGCCACCATGCCCGGCTAATTTTTTCTCTATATATATTTTAGTTGGCCAGATAATTTCTTTCTATTTTTAGTAGAGACGGGGTCTCGCTCTTGCTCAGGCTGGTCTTGAACTCCTGACCTCGAGCAATCCACCCACCTCGGCCTCCCAGAGTGCTAGGATTACAGGCGTGAGCCACCGCGCCCGGCCTAAACATTATTTTTTGAGATGACGCATATGTTCATTGTGCTGATTGTGGTGATAGCTTCACAAGTCTATATGTATGTCAAATCTTATGAAATTGTTCACTTTAGGTAGGAGCCATGGATTTTTATCAATTATACATCCATAAAACCATTAAAACCCCAAATTTAACACATATATTTCCCCAATAATGTAGAGTCTCCTGGTGTGGCCTCAAATGCAAAATGTTCTTACTGCGTTTAAACTATTTTTTTTAAATATAGATAACCACCTTTTGCACCAATGTACTATCCTGCTTATTTTCAACAAAGCATCATTCCAACTTATTTTGCACAGAAAAAGAACTATGCTAGAAAGGAATTCTGTAAAATTAGCTGAATATTATTATTTTTATTTGCAAAACAATTAAAGTCAAGCAAGTACTTGATATGAAAAGGTAGTACATTAATACTCTACAAACAGAAATACATGTGCACACTTCCAATCATTTAAGGATATGTATTTCTACTATATGGAAAATACAGAAAATGAAGCAAAAATAACTGATCACTGGGATATAAGAAATACACGTATAATGTATAAGACAAAACTGCATACAAACACCGTCAGTAAATAGGTACAAGTTATTAATAGAATGAAGCCGAGTGTTTTAACTGAAAATAGAAAGGTGAGGATTTTCTCTAGAGCTGTCCAATATAGGAGTCACTAGCCACATGTAGCTATTTAAATTTAAATTAATTAAAATTAAATAAAATTTAAAATTCACCTCCTCAGATGCCCTAGACACAATTCAAATGCTCAACAGTGCCTACCAAATTGGACTATGCAGATTAGAATATTTCCATCATCATAGTAAATTCCACTGGACATAGCTAATGTAGATGTCAAATATGACACAAAGCAGTATGAAAATTAAGAGGCTCAGGAATACACTGAAGAAAATATCTTTCTAGTAAGAAGATCAGGAACAATACAGTGTTTAGATGTTGACATAAAGTGTGCTCAGCACAAGTTAATAGAATGAATAGAAATTTTTGACACAAGAAGACATATAATTCCATGGATATCAACATTAACTTTTAGAATGTAGCTAAAAATGGATACAATCTTCATTCAAAAATAATGGTTCTCATAGATGGAAAAAACAAGCAACTCTATACATTAAAGAAATGTGTGCCTATGAGGAAATCTGCAAGCTTGACAGTGGTAATAAAAGTTAAATAAAAAAAAATACAGAGAACAGAGTTGCTATTCTGTTGGAGTTTATGCTGCATTGCAAGAGAATACGAGGTATGGTAGAAAACTAAAGAAGAAACATATTGCTTCAAATTGATCCCTAGCAACAATCTGCAATAGATTTTAAAAAGTATACTTTTAACATAAGAAGAAAATGGATGTCACTATGATCAAACAGAGTTTGTAAGAAAGCTATTTACCATACTATTTACCATATTACCATTTTTACCAAATACTTCTCTAATATTTACTACGTGCCAAACACTATTTTAAGCATCTTGAAATTCTATGAAGACCTAGGATAAAGGTATGATTAGTATTCCTACTTTACAGATGATGAAACTAAAGACAGAGAGGTTAAATAACTTGTCCTAGGTTACACACCAGGCAGTATGGTGCAGAGTCTGTGCTCTAAAGCTATTAAGCTCATTTATTTTTAAAACAGACCAGGGGTAACTGAAAAATATAGTGTATCTAGATTTCTGCAAAGTAGGAATCGGTCTCTCAAAATGCCCTTCTGAATAGGAAATAGAAATACAGTCTGAGTAATATTACTATTGGTGAGTATGCAACTGGTAGGTAGATTGATACCCAATGACAACTTACCTGTCTATCTATCTATTATCTATGTATCTATCCATCTATCCATCCATCCATCTCTCTATCATCTATGAAGGTCTCTTAATCTTGGCATTATTGACAATTCTTTGTTGTGGAATATGTCCTGTACATGTTTAGTATCATCCTTGGTCTCTATGCACTAGAGACCAGTAGCCAGCCTCTCCCCGAGTCCTAACAAATAAAAATGTCTGCAGACATTTCCAAATGTCCCTAAAAGGCAAAATCATCTCTGGCTGAGAACCACTGAGATACACCACAAATATTCATGTAACAGATTTAGGATCTGAAATACAACAGGCCAAAACAATATGCTGTAATAAATAACTTGAAATTTACTGGGAATAAATTTATTAGGAATAAATTTTCAATCTTTTATTAAGTTAACTCTGGTTGAATTAGAGAGCCAACTTAAAAATAACATTATTAAGAGACCAGAAAAAAATATGGATGAACATAACTCAGAGTTCATTGTGGGTAAGGCATCTCTAAGCATATAACCAAAAAAAAAAAAAAAAGAAAGAAAAAAGAAATATATATTTGGCAAAATATTAATTATAAACCTATAAGGCAAAAATGCTATAAAAGGCAAATGACAAACTGGGGAAAATATCATTTGGTGGCTTAATAGTTAATATCATTAAATAAAAAGATATTGCATTTTATATAGTAATATAATAATAAGAGAATAATATTCCAACTGATAATTGAGCAAAGAACATATCAGGCAATTTATTATAAGAAATAAAAAAGAAATGAAATATGACAATACTATTTTAACTGATATTAGTTAATCAGGGTATATATTGGAACTAGAAGAGTTCTAAAGCTTTTCAATTTTAAATTCTTTGAAAAAAATGCAATGGGACTTTTATATGCAGCAGGAAAGAATATATATATTCAAGTGTTGCATATTTAATAAATCCCAAACAAAAGAAAGTTGACAATAGCAACCAGCTGTTCCTTTCTTCTCTGCTGAGAAGAAAATGAGTAAAACAAAACTGGAGCATTAAAGATTTAAGCTGGAATTAAAGAAAACTTATTTGACATCAGAAGTTGTTCAAGAGTAGAATGCATTTGGACTGTTTCTTGGTGTTTGGATAAGTTCAAAAGCAGAAAAAAATTCAAAACCAAAACCAACAGAACATCTCTGGAGATTTCTTTGAAAATAAAATACATCATTCTAGTCTGGTGGAAACTTAAATGCAATCCTAACCACAGGAAAGAGAATACATGGGAATTAGATTACATTTAAGATTTTCCCAATACCCATTCTATGATGACACTCATTTCAAACTATACCAAAATCTAATGTACTTCTAAACAAAATTGCAATGTCTTGGCATACAAAATATTACATTCAAGTTAAGTAACTTTTACAGAGTTTGAAGTAATCCATTTTTATCTGTAATACAGGTAGTTATTAAAATTACCAGTATTTCAATAGATACTAGCAATAATATAATAGCTTTTATTCTATATGTCTTACTATATGCTAGGCTCTGTGCTAAGCATTTTAAATAGTAAGGTCTTTTAATTCTAGCAGTAACAACACAAGTTGGATAATCTCATCCCCATTTACTGATGATAAATCAATATCTAAGAGGATACAAGTAACTTCCATATGATCAAAGAACTCCTTCTATTATCCCAAGTTATTTGCTCAATAACTTTGCCTGCATAGGAACTTTCATTCAACTGGTTCAATTTCACCTTATATCAAGTGCCCTAGGCCTACTTTAGTTTTTAGCTGAAGCTGTGGTGGACAGTTCCTATGGAGTCTTGGATGCCATCAATATTTCACGTGAAGCTCAACCCTCCCCATTATCTTCAGTCTTCTGCCTCTGGATTTTTTTCTGAAGTCAAAGAGTTTGTTCAGCCCTGGCAAGGCAGCCTGGAAGGCTGGGGGAAGTTAATGCTCGTGGAAGTAATCTTCCTGCAATGGGTGACAAGAATCAGTGGAGTAATGTGTCAGCTTCCTGTCCTGTAGAGGGACAATTCCCAGATACATTTTACAGGGTTCCTCAGAGGGTTTTCAACAGGACTCAGCTGTAGTTGCCCACAATGATGAGCAGCTCAAAAAATGCACCCTTTAATGAACTCTTCCTTGTTTCCTGACTTATTCTCCCCATTCTCTCACTCCTATTATCTTGAGCTCCCTCTCAAATAAACTACCTGTCCCTAAGCCAGTGTCTCAGACCTTGTTTAAGGGGAACCAAAGTGAAGATAGTGTCTATCAGCCCCCAAAGACTTCACCTATGTCTATATCCATGATCTGTCCCTCCAACTGCTCTTACCACCATTCTAAACACCCTTGATCTCCTGTCTTTCTGATAGAGCAAGTCCCAATGAATCCAACTGTCCATCTTCTCTCTGTACCTAGAGAAAATTATGCAAATTGGTAGACTGATACCATTATAAATTCATGATCATTAACATCATTCTACGTCCTTAAACTATGCTATTCCCTTCAAATCCTTGATATTATAACATCTGCTCTTACTCTCAGATAGCCTTACTTCCTACAGAGAAAATAGAAGCTGTCATACAAGCTTTCTGATGCTATCGAATTTAAAAATTCACTTACATCAATACCATTCTTTTATTCTTACACATGGGGAAGAATTGCCCCATACTGTTTAATGCTAAACCCTCAGCTTGTGTTTTCAATCTCATCCTTTTCCTGCCAGTCATGGAATTGATATTTAAAATCATGCCCTCTCTTCTGAATTTTCAAACCTCCTTCCCTTTACTCATGTTTTACCAGGCACACTGAAACATGCTGTTGAATCTTCTGTTAAAACAAAAACCTTGCCCTGTCACCTCCTGACATTTTCTGCTTCATCTGCCTCCTTCCTTTTTCAGATAAACTTCTTGAACCAGGCTTCCTCTACTTGCTACCCACTCTAAACTTCATTCTACGTTGACTTGTGTCCTCACTGTTCCTCAAAAACTGCTTATACCAAGGTCTTGGTGACCACTACCCAGTACCTTTCAGTCTTTTCTTCCTTGACCTATCAGAAGTATTTGGTAGTTTTTTGACAAGCTCCATCCTAGAAATACTTGCTTGCTATATTCCTTTCATTTTATTCTACTCCTGCAGCCACATTTTCTCATTTTCCTTTTTGCTGGATCCTCTGAGTATAGCTGTTCCATAGAGATCTATCTCAGGTTCTTATGTTTTCCCTTCCAATAGACTGTCTCTAAGTGTTTTCTCCACTCTCACAGCTACAGTGATCATCTATATGCTAATGAGTCTCAAATTCCTACTTCCAGCCTAGATATCTTTTTTGATGTTTTAACAGTTTTATTAAGGTATGATTAGCATACCATAATTTTGACATGTTTCACATTTACAGTTCAATCCAGGACTAAAATACTTTCATTGCCTGGAAAAGTTTCGTTGTGCCCATTTGTAGTCCATTGCTCCTCACATTTCCAGCCCCAGAAGAGCACTGACATACTTGTCTCTGTATGTTTGCTTTTTTCTAGAAATTTCATATAAATAGAATCATATAGCTTGTAGCCTTTTTTGTCTGGCTTCTTTGATTCAGCATAATGCTTCTGAGGTCTAGCCATGTTGTTTCATGGGGGAGTAGTTCATTTCTTTCTGTTTTTGAGTAGTAGTATTTATATGGGTATACCATATTTTGTTTATTAATTCACTAGTTTTCTATTTTCAGATATTCTAAATAATGCTGCTATGAACAATTAGATATGTATCTTTCTGTGGATATAGGTTTTTTTAAAATTTCTTTTCAGTAAATACCTAGGAGTGTAATTGCTAGGTCATAGGTAAGTGTATGTTTAACTTTTTAGGAAGTTTCCAAACCAATTTCCAAAGTGCCATTTTACATTTCCATTAGCAGTGTATTAGGATTTCTAATTTCTATGCATCCTCACTAATAGTTGGTATTGTCAGTCTTTTTGATTATAGCCATTTTAATGGGTGCATGGTTATAGCTCATTATGGTTTTCATTTGCATTTCCTTAATGATTAATCCTGTGCTTGTTAGACAATCACATATCTTCTCTGATGAACCATTTATTCAATCTTTTTGTCCATTTTTAATTAGTTTGTTTTCCTATTATTGGGTTGTAGATGTTCTTTATGTATTATTTATACAAGTCATTTATCAGGTATATGATTTGAAAATATTTGCTCCCAGAATGTGGTTTAGCTTATTTTATTTTTGTAATGGTATTTTTTAAATTTTAAAAAAAATTAACAGTTTTATTGAGGTATAATTGACATACAATAAACTTTACATACTAAATGTGTTCAATTTGATAAGTTTTGATAAATGCATACATCCATGAAACCATGACAATTAAAATAACTAACATTTCCATGTTTGCTTTGTTTTGTTTTGCATTTCCCTAACAACTAATTATGCTGAACAACTTTTCATGTGTTTACTTGCAATCCATATTTTTTTGGGTAGAGTATCTATTCCAATCATTTACTCATTTTTTAAAAAAACTTGGACTGTTTAGAGTTATTTATATATTCTGGATAACAATTCTCTTATCATATATGCAATTTGAAAATGTCGCTTATTAGTTCTAGTGGTTATTTTGTAGATTCCTTAGGATTTTTTACATAAGATATTTTTTACATATAACATTATGACATCTAAGAATAAAGATTGCTTTCCTTCTCTTCTAATCCATACACCTCTAGTTTTTTTCTTGCAGTATTTCACTGGGTAGAACTTCTAGTACAATATTAAATATAAATGCAGAGAGTGGACATTCTTGTATTGATCCTGATATTGGGGGAAATAATTCAGTGTTTCACCATTAAATGAATATTAGCTACAGTTTTTCCACAGATGCCCTTTATCAAGTGAGGAATTACTCTTTTATTCTTAGTTTGTTGAATAGGTATTGAATTTTAAAAAATATCTTTTTCTGCATCCATTGAGGTAATCACATTGTTTCTGCCATTTATTAATATGTTGTATCACATTAACTAATTTTTAAATGTTCAACCAGTCTTTCATGGTGTATAATTATTTTCATATGTTACTAGATTCAGTTTGCTAAATATTTTGTTAAGTGGTTTGTGTGTATACATGTGTGTCTATGTTCATGAGAGATATTGGTCAGTAGCTTCTTGTGAGGTCTTTGCCTGACTTAAGGTATCAGAGTAAAACTGGCCTCACTAAAACTGGCCTCACAAAATGAAGTGGAAGAGTTCTTTACTTTTCAATTTTTAGAAAGCTTATGTGTAGAATTGATCTCATTTCTAATAAGAATTAAAGACAACTGACAGAATTGAAGCCAACTGAACCTGGGCTTTTCTTTGTAGCAAGATTTTAACTGTTACAGTGTATATAATTGAAATAGGTCTATACAATTATTCTGTTTGTTCTTGGGTAGTTTTGGTACTTTTTACTTTCTAGGAATTTGTACATTTTATCTATATTTTAGAATTTATTAGCTTAAATTTGTTCATAATATTTGCTTATAAAGCTTTTAGTTTCTGTAGGGTTGGTAGTGGTGTCCCCTTCCTCATTACAATTACTGGTAATTTTTATCTTATTTTTCTGATCAGTCTGGCTGAAAGTTTATCAATTTTGTTCATCTTTTAAAAGAACAAACTTTCGGTTTTATTGATTATATGTATTCTTTTGTTTTTTTTAAAAAATATTATTTTATTCATTTCCACTCTGATCTTATTATTCTTGTCTTTTATGTACTTGGGGATTGATATGTTCTTTTTTTCCCCCTGAGTGTCCCCTAAGATGAACACTTAGGCTATTAGCATTACATTTTTATTCCTTTCTAATATAAGAATTTAAACCTATACAACTAAACTTTTTAAAATTTTCATTCAGTTCAAAATATTTTCAAATTTCCATTTTGATTCCTTCTTTGACTTATGGGGTATTGAGAAGCATATTCTTTTGTTTCCAAACATTTGCACATTTAACAAAGATTTTTCTGATATTCATGCTAAAACTCAATTCAATTGTGATCAGAAAGCATACTCTATATGGTTTGAAACCTTAACATTTATTGGAATTCATTTAGTAATGAATAATATAGTCTGTTTTGGTAAATGACTTATATGGACTTGAAAAAAAATTGTATTTTGTTGTTATAAATGTCAATTAGGACAAGAACACTGTAGAGTTGCTCAAGTCTACTATATTCGTACTGAGAGAAGAACATTGGAATCTTTAAATATAATTGTTGAATTGCTTATTTCTTTCTATTTATTTCTAATTGCTTATTTGCTTTCATTTGTCAAATTCTGCACCTTTCATTTTGAGGCTTTGTTAGGTACATGTACAATTGTTACATCTTCCTGTTATAGTGCCCCGTTTATCATTATGAAATAACTTTTCCTGTCTCTAATAATATTACATGCCATAGAGTCTGTTTTGTCTGATATTATTATAGTCATGCCACATCTCCTCTGTCTACTATTTATATAGTACATCTTTTTATATTCCTTAACTTTCAACCTATTTGTATCTTGAATCTAATCCATATCTCTTGTCGATGGAATATAGTTGGATCTTGCTTTTAAAAATCCAGTCTGGCAATCTTTTCCTTTGGACTGGAGATTTTATTCTGTTTGAATTTAATGTAATTTTTGAATTTTATTTTTGCAATATTTTGAATAATTTTACATATGAAATAAAGTTTGTGTACACTGAACCACCAGAAAGCAAATATGTCACTATCTCAATCACACATGTGGACAATCTGTGGTTGTGTGGTATAACTATCATTCCTAATTCTGAATTTATATGCTACTGATGAGCAAGTATTTTATTTAATGTAATTATAGATGTGATGGATTTTCAAGTGCAAAAAATAAATTTTGACCCATAAATGGCACCCTATACAACAATTAATTCAAATGGATAGTAAAATTTATAAAATCCATAACATTTCTGGCATAAAACATAGAAGAAATCTTTTGTTACATTAAGGTAGACAAAAGTTCCTGTTTTGTTATTTGATTATTTCTATATGTCTTGTCTTTTTATCCTCTGTTCTTTCTCTACTGCTTTCATTTTTGTTCAACAAATATTTTTAGCATTACTATTTCATTTTCTCTTACATTTTTTTAGCTTTTATGAAATTTTTAAAAGTGATTGCTCTAGCACTTACAATATGCATTTTTAACTTACTATAATCTATTCCAGTTAATATTGACTTAATTTCAGCAAACTATGGCAAATTTCAATTTAGCTCCATTTCTTCTCCCACTCTTTGTACTATGTTGGTCATACATATTATAACCATATGTTATAAACCTAACAGTACAGTTTTGTAGTTATTGCTTCAGAAATTATATTTTTAAATAAATTAGCAAAAGAAAATAAAATGCAAATGTATATTTTTCACATATTTATATATTACTATATATATGCAGAATCTTTTACATTGACCCATTATATTTACAAGTTCCAGTGCTCTTCATTTCTTCCTCTGGATTCAAGTTACCGTCTGTTATCATTTATTTTCAGCCTGAGAGACTTCTTTAGTAACTCTTGTAGTTCCTGTCTGCTAGCAAAGAATTAATTTTATTTTTGTTATTTGAAAATGGCTTCATTTTTGCTTTCTTCTTTAGTAGTTTCATTGAATATAGGATTCATAGTTGGACAATATCTTTTTTTATTTTTGCACTTTAAATATGACACTATAATGCTTTTTGGTCTCCACTGTTTCTGAAGAGACATTAGCTACTATTCTCATTATGTTTTCATGCACATGATGAATTGTTTTTCTCTTAAGTGTTCTTAATACTTACTGTTAGTCTTTGGTATTTAACAGTTTGACTATGTTGTGTATAGATATAGTTCTCTGTGTTTTTCCTACTTGGAGTTTATGAAGTTTTTTGATATATAGATTAATATTTTTCATCAAATTTGAGAAGTTTTGGCTCTTGTTTCTGTCTTACTTATATTTCTCCCCTCCTCCTGGGATTCCTGTTATATCCATGTTAGTGTGGTTGATGTTGCTTTACAGACCTCTGTGGCTCTTCACTTTTCATTTTTTTTGTTTGTTTTTGAGATAGGATCTTGCTCTCTTGCTTGGGCTACAGTGCAGTGGCATCATCATAGCTCTTTGCAACTTCAAACTCCTGGGCTTAGTTGATCCTCCTGCCTCAGCCTCCTGAGTAGCTGGGAGTAGAGGCACATGTCGCCATACCCCACTAATTTTCCTTTTTCTTTTTTCATTTTTTGTAGAGTCTGTATTTTGCATAGAATCTTGCTATGTTGCTCAGGCTGGTCTTGAACTCCTGGCCTCAAGTGATCCTCCTGTCTTGGCCTCCCAAAGTGCTAGAATTACAGGTGTGAGCCATCATGTCTGGCCTCTGTTCATTTTTTATTAATTCTTTTCTCTGGATTGGATAATTTCAATTTATTTATATTTAAGTTCACTGATTTTTCCTATTGCCACCTCAAATCTGCTGTTGAGTCTTGCTAACACATTTTTCACTTGGGTTATTGTACTCCTAAACTCTAGAATTCCATTTGGTTCTTTTTATAGTATTTATTTCCCTATTGAGATTCTCTATTGGTTGAATAATTTTCATCATATTTTCATTTAATTAATTGAACAGAGTTTTCTATAATTCTTTAAATATATTCACAATATTTCTGTAAAACCTCTGTCTGCTAAATCCAATATCTGAGAATCTGGCCCATTCAGAGTGAGTTTCTATTGATTTCTTTTTGTTCCAAGAATATTGGCCACATTTTCCAATTTCCTTTGTATATCTTGTTTACTTTGGGATTCACTTGCATGGACTTAAAGTGTGGAATCTATTTCATATTTGGTGAGCAGCCGCTAATGTCTCTGTTCATTTTTTCTTTTTCTTTTTCTTTTTAATTTGGCTTCCTTGGGATCATTCCTGTGTTCTAATAACTTAGTCATTATATAATGATTTGGACAGAAGCTGTGTTAACTTCTCAAGTCCATAAGGCTCCCATCTTCTGATGGAAGATTTCCGGGTGGGTTGAAAAATGCATTCAGCATTACAGCCCTTTCTCAAATATTCTTTGGCTTTTTCTTTTTTTTTTTGGCTTATTTGGTCTCCCCCACATATGCACATAGCTTTCCAGTCATCATTCTGCTCTTTCTACCCTATTAGACTCTGTGTGTGTGTGTGTGTGTGTGTGTGTGTGTGTGTTTGTGTGTGTACATATATAGTCTAACAATGTAGAAGAACACAAACAAAACTAGATTTCACTGAAAATACCCTTTTTTATAAACTATACGTATATAGCAAGCTATTTAGATTACATATATAGTAGTGTATATTTTATATACTGTATGTGTATATATATATATATATATATATATATATATATATATATGAAGCTGTGAAATTTAACAAAGTAGATCTAGCATTGGGAATATCTATTTTGTGTTATTTTCTGGTTTTGGGGATGGAAGGAAATCTACTCAATATAGGAGATCAGAAACAATTAAAACACATTTCTTTTGTGTATTGTTGAGGTTTAAAGGTTTCAAATAAACTTACAGCTAGTTTTTCAGTTATTTAAACCACTAAAATATAATAATTTTCATTCATCATTAAGAATCAATAAACAAAGGAATATAATTTTAAACAAAACTCCTCTGCCTAAATGTTGTAAATTTGAAAAATTATTAAAAAGGCATATATAGTGTACCACTAACCTGCATGCATAGATTAAACACTGGAAATTGAAAAACAGAACTTTTATTTTCCAAATAAGAAATTCTTTTCTAACTGAACGATAACTGTAGCTTACCATCTTAATATAGCTTACAATAGATACTTCAAACCAAATATATGCTAAGAAACATGATAGGTTTTCAAAAGCTGCCAAGCAAAAGCATAAGGGTCTAATTGGGATCTAGTGAATTGAGTCTAGTGCTTGGAAACATTGATTCTGCTCACAAGTCTGCCTCTATAGCTGTCTGAATCTACCTAAGCCTTTTCTATTATTAACCTTTGGGATTTTTAACTGATAAAAGCAAATAACTCTTAAACTTACCTAAGTCATATTGTTGCAATATTGAGATAAAAAAGAATTTATATGCAAGGTACTATATTATGAATTATATTCACCTAGATTCTTTTAAAATGACTTCATAAGGCCACAGAGATGAATGGAGGTAAATTTTAAGACAAATTTGTTTTCAGAGACCAGTGCTTCTGCTTTTTGAATAGGTGATCTCAAAAAGACTTTGTCTTGATAAAAACCTGTTTGTTATGTCACAAATTGTTCATCATTCTTTCAACTAAACGAATTACAGCCAAGATTACTCATCTAATTGCATTTGTGACATAAACCTAATTAAGGTCTATCTCCAAGGGAAGAAAGGCCTTAATCTAACAAAATAAATTCTATAAAATCAGCTTATATCAATTCCCTTTAGTAACTACAAATGCAGATATCAATAATTATAGAGTATAAATTTAATTTGGTTCATATTTTGTATATGAAGAACAAATATGCTTTCAAGAAATACTTTCACTGATGTATCACAAGACATTTCCAAGATCTAGTTGACAGCTCACTACTTCAAAAATGTTAAACAAAAAAAAATCAGTATAATTAAAGAATTTAGATGGTCCTTTGAGTTCAAAGTAGAAGGATGCAGTCTTTGCTTTGATTTGCTAAATAATTTATGGCATAGTTCTGATTAAACAAACACATGGCTTTACATAACTCAAGGCATCTATTATCAAGTTTCCCTCCTCTTGGCTACCTGGTTAACGTGGCCAATTGCTGTGGCAGGAAAGCTACCCAATTGACATTTGTATGGAAAGTCTAGAATTCAAGACTGTCTTTCAGAAAGCTAGACTTTTAAGAAATCTGTTAGGCAGCGTTCATTCACATTTGCTAATGTCATATCAGAATTTCCAGGCTTCTTAGAAACTGATTTTGTGGTACAAGGACAAAGGAGACATTCAACAATTATTGTCATGACTTCTACAGATACGAACAACTGGAAGTAAACTCATGCATCCATAGAAATGGTCCCAATGTAACATGTTGGCAAGATGGTATACCACGGCCCACGCTCTCACTTTGCTTAAAATTGTGGTTACTACACTAGGAATGACAAATAATAAGAAGCAAGTTATTTTCAGGTTATCTGAGTTATTAATAGCTGAGTCTTGACAGAGAGAGAGAGAGAGAGAGAGAGAGAGAGAAAAGAGCATTCAGTTTTCAAAAGGAGAGAAGCAACAGAGAAATAAAAAGTCCTGGGTAGACAGATATAATAATAAGATGCCTTTTTGGTGAATGCAGGCCTAAGATGATGTCTGATGAGGTAGACAGACCATAAGCAGAGCATATCAGGTTTTCAAATGTGCTAATACAGGCTCATTCATCAAAATTATTAGGCTGGTCTGCCTCTTCTCAGATGCACATAGGCAGAGACACACAATAGGTCTCCCACAATGTCTCCTGAATAAAATATCATCAGAAAAATTTTCAGTAAAGTACAGTTATGATATTTTAAACGACAGTCTCTCAGGCTGATTTAGAACTAGTGCCACATCTAGAATGAATTTTCAAAACTGCCAATTATCCATGTACTAGTATGACAATTTCCAAATTATAGCAATGTCTGCAATAGTATTTCAGGCCCTTTCCAAAATTCTCCAATTCATTTCATTTTGCTGATGAGGAAAGGAGATGAAATTTTATACTCATCTGAGAGAGACCATTCAGGTCATTGCAGCTGCTGCCTGGGAATCCAGCGAGAATGACAGATCTAGAAAGAAATTCTCCACAATCATCATAGGCAAATCTCCAGGACATCTCCTGACTCACCGCTCTCATTGCTGTCTCTAACTTGTTCCTTGTTTGACCAGGATGCATGAATTAGAGTGTTTCTTTGTTTGCTTTTTTGGGCATTAATGCTTTTATAAACTTTACTATGAATTCTCACTCAATTAGAGTTACCGAGATATAAAGAGCAAAGAATTTGACATCAGTAAAATCACACCTTTTCTGAGCTTCAGTTTCCTTATCAATAAACTTGACTTAATAGTATCATTATCATCTCTCTACATTATTTTGAGCTTCTGTCTGTGAGAGGTGTTTACAAACTGCCCATGTTATTTATTTTTGTCAAAATTGAAATAAGTAATATATTAATGTAATTTTTGAATTTGATAATTGTACTCTGGTTAAATATGAGAATATTCTTATTCTTATTTAGGGGTAAAGAGCTATGGCTTAAGTAACTTATTCTCAAATAATATAGAAAAAATTATGCTTACACACACATACACATATATAATACAGAGAGAGAGAGAGACAGAGAGAAGACAAATGATCTGCTTTCTGGGATAAAGGGTATATGGGTGTTTTCTGTACTTTTTTAATTATTCTAGAATATTATGGGGGTACAAATGTTTTGGTTACATAAATTGCTTTTGTACCATTTGAGTCAAAGTTATAAGTGTGCCCATCCTCCAGATTGTGTGAACTGTGCCCATTAGGTGTGAATTTACCCATCCCTTCCTCCCCCTTCCCACCTGCTCCTGCTTGATTTCCAATGAATGTTATTTCCATATGTGCATATAAGTGTTGATCTATTCGTTCCAATTTAATGGTGAATACATGTGGTGTTTGTTTTTCCATTCTTATGATACTTCACTTAGAAGAATGGTTTTCAGCTCCATCCAGGGTAATACAAGAGGTATTAGCTCATCATTTTTTATGGCTGAGTAGTACTCCATGGTACACATATACCTCATTTCACTAATCCACTCATGTGTTGATGGGCACTTGAGTTTTTAAAACTTTTTGTAAATTTGAAATTGCTTCCAAATATAACATTTACAAAGACTACTTTATTAGTATTATTATTATAAAGTTTGTGGCTTAATTTTATTCATTGAACTTTGAGGAAACTCATCCAATTATAAGTGTGAGATCAGAAAACATCTTAAACTACCTTATATTCTCAAACTCCATAATAAGCAAGACTATTCCCATTAAAGTCCTGAAAGTTCTATATAATTATAACTACATTTAAGTAGTGCAGTGTTAAGTAATCCAAAAAAATTGATTGCATGGTAACTTCATGTAAGATCTTATGTCAAGCACTGGGGACGTAGTAAATACTCAGTGTTGCTGTTTGGGGAAGACCAACCTCTGATAATTGCCAAAGGAGTCACACCCTTGAGAGCCACAAGAATTCAGGGGTAAGGAAAGTACGCAGGCAGTTGTGGTCAGGAAGTCTTGATGCTGCAGCGAAAGCTTAAGTCAGCTCTTGAAGTACGGTCAGAACTTAAACAACGTACAGGAGCATGGAACATGTTGTCCTAACAAACAGAGTAGAAGCCTTCAAAGATACACGGTTCATGTTGAAGGGACTCAAAGGCTAATGGAAGAGGTTCGTAGTGACAGAAAGTGGTATAATTTGAGAATCAATAAGGACACTATTAATACAATGAATTAAAATAGGTTCATAATACCAAAAGCCAAACAAAATGAAACATAACTGATAATCATTTGAAGATGCTATAGAACTATCTAATTACTTTGAAATGGGAAGAAAATGGGAAGAATGAAGCATTTATCAAGACTTTCCTTTGTGAATAATCAGAGAATAGGTGAGGCAGATGTTCTTTCTTATGGAAATGTGGGAACGATAAAATTAGAATACCACCATTATGCAACCTAAATAAATTAATGGGTCTAGATATTAATGATTAATGGCTGCTGTCATCACAAAAACAGAGGTTTCCAGATACTATGTGGCTCCTGATAAAAGAACACCATACAATTGATGAAGCAGTCTTGCCAAAAACATCACATCTAAATCTGATCTACCCTTTAATGGAAACATAAAGGGGAAAGGAACATATTAAATACCACAATGAAGATGCAATCAGCATACCAAGACTGTGGAAAATTCTCCAGGACAAACAACCCTGATTCTTTAACAAATAGTGTGATGAAAACAAAGAACAAAATGACAGAGAGATAAAAAGGGAAACTACAGACGAGTAGACACTCAAAAGCCCAGCAACCAACTGGAATGTCTGGACCTCATTTGGATCCTGACTAAAGCAAATTGTTAAAAAAAAATATTTATGATTTTTTGATACCATTGGAAATCTGAACACTGAAGTTAATTAAAAAATTTTAAGTGTGATAATGGTACAGTAGTTATGTAAAAAGGCCTTTAGGCATTTAGAGATACCTACTGAACTGTTTATAGATGAAGTATAATGCTGTCTGGGATTGTCTCATAATAATACAAGATAGGGTCTAGATGAAATAAGATTGGTTGTGAATTGAAGCCAGTTGATGTGTACATAGGGGTTCATTGTTCTATTCTACATACTTTTGGGTCTGATTGAAATTGTTCATAATAACTTCTTTATTATGTCTAAATACTGGGGATTTTTTATTTTGTTTAAAATAAGTGAAACATATTTCACATGTCCATAAATATATGGATATTAATATGCCATTTATACATATTCATTATTAAACTTTTTGATACCTATATAAGAATTTGCTTAATAGGATAAAGTCCTAGAAATGAAGGCAAAAATTACTCATTCACAAATGATTTCTAGCATTTATGTAAGATCTTATATGTGTGAGACACTATTCTAACAGCTTTAACTAATTTACCGCATCAGAGCACTATGGCTTAGGTACTACTATTTTCCCCACTTTATAGATGAGGAAGCTAAAATAGAGATAAAATACTTTGACATAGTTAATACATGGCAGGGCCAGGATTTGAACCTAGGCAGTCCTGTCTTAGGGACTGGCTCTTAAATTTTAGTCTATAATTCTGTAGCTAATTATTGAGCAAGTTCCCATGTTTCAGGCAGGATCTAGATTTAAAAAGAAGGGGAGAAAGCTATTCTAGAATAAGGGAAAGGTAAAAGTAAAGGCACAAATACAAAGAGCAGCAAGTTACTTGGTTTGGGTAAATGGCAGGATTCTAAACAAGAGAAGTTCTATGAAGTTGAAAAGGCGGCAGGATTAGCTTGTGAAAGACCATGAAGGACAAGTTAGGGGTGTCTGGACATCTTCCCGTGGACATTGGTGAGGCACTGACTCTTTTTGAGCAGAATCCTAGCATGGTACCAATTGGAGATTAATGGAGTAAGTCCTGTAGAAAAAAAAAAATTGTTGAGAGAAAGGATTAAGGGTAGGCAGTTCCTCCGTTGGAGGCAAAGGCAAGGAAGGCTGGGACTTAGGGTAACGGCATGGGAATGAAAAAGGAAGGACAGCTATGTACAATGAGATGTGACAGAAAGGTAAGAGAGAAATAAGAGTTAACAAAAATTAAAGGTTTTAGGCCTGAGCAAAGCCTGGGAGGATTGTGATGTTATCACCACAAATTAGAATAGAGCGAATGCAGAGAGGCAGATGTGGGAGGAAGTGGAAGGTTTTGTTTTGGACATACTGAATCAAAGAAATAAGTGGGACATCCAGGAGGAGATGTCTAATGGGTAGTTGGGTAAAGTGGACCAAATTGCAGGAAAGAACTCAGGTTTAGGCTATAGATTTGGGGAACATCCTCCTGAGGGCTGAGGGTTGAATTGATAAAACAAGTTGAGACTTAGGCGGGAGAAAGGGGAGGTGATTTGTTTTGAATCTCCAAAGGTATTATAAGTCTCTTAATACACAAATGTGGTTTTCCACATCTTTTTTTACCACCACCCGCCCCCCCCCCAGAGCATCTAGCACAGAACTTAGTAAACTTTCTTATCTGATTCTTGAAGAGGTGTCAGAAGTGCTGGAAGTCTTTTCATAAGCAGTGTGTTGATTTCTCACATGATCCCAGTATATCATTTATTTGTCAGTAGTGAGGATGGTTTGTTTTGTTACTTTCTCATCTGGGAGTTCACTAAACGGCCAAAGCTCAAAAGCTAACTTATACTAGAGGATAGAAGACCCTTTTCAGATAATTCATACACAAATCCCCACTTCATACTGAGTCATCTTTATCTTCCGGCTTGCATTACTTGAATAGCTGTGGTGTCATGATCCACTATTGAATTTTTAGTCAAATCTAGGCAATTATGAGAAGTAGAGAAAATGACATGTAGGTTTTCTCCTGCCTTCGATGTAATGAACCACTGATAAAACTGCAGTTCATTGAGAATAAACCTACAGGAAGGGGGAAAGAAAATGGTAATAATGCCGAACTTTTCGTATTTAAATAATTTGTAATTTAATTTTAGAAACTTCTTGAAAAATTAAAATAAAGAAAACTCTGTTTTTTGCAATTGGGCCAATAACAAAACATTTTTTAGTCTTTTTTAGATCCTATATGAGTCAGATTGTTTAGTTTAAAGCTTTAAGGATGCAAATAATTATTTTTCTTACATATTATAATCAGTTTATTCCTCCCATGTCAGAACCAGATGTTCACACTTGATTTTAAACTTTTCACATTGGCCATTTACTGCAACGTTGGGTTAAGGGAGCCCACTACTTGAGTAGGTTTTATAGGGCACTTTTCTGGTATTAACAACTCTATTCCATTAAGGGTTCTCTACAGGAGAAGGAAGACTGTTAGCATGAGAACTCCTAAGTCAGCACAGTGGGGAATCCTTACCAACAATCAAGAACCAACCCCGTAAGGCAGTTAAGCACAGCTGGGAGGCATTTTGTTAGATTCAAGTCTTAGAAGCCAGTGAACTGAAGAGCTTGATACAAATGGTGATGTTTATGTCTTTAACATTTGGAAAATTTCACAAGCACGTAAGGACCTCTAGACGATTCTATGTGTTACAAACACAGTGCTGTTTGTGAAACCAGTAACCAGCCAGTCTTTTTAAGGACTTTAATCCTCTAGGGTAAGATTCGTTTTAAATTTATTTCAACCATTGGAGTTGATTGCTTCTCAGTAGCAAATGAAGAATTTTCCTTCAGTGTAGCCTTGTGTCTGGGCCACAGATAAGTGTAATTCTCACTGAGTCAAGAGGATATTATTTGCACTTCTAAAATGAGAAAACTGGAAAAACAAATGTAGAGTTAGAGTTATAAGTAAATAATGTAATTCCATTTTTATATGTCCTTTTTTGAGGAAGACTACAGAATGAAAGAACATGACGGAACATGACAGATGATTTTTGTTGTGTTTTGTGTTGGTGTAGCTAGGGGTGTATTGCAGGTAAGAGTCAGTTATAATTGCTTAACGTCGATAGCTCTTGAGTGGACACCTGTGGGGTGGTGCCTTTTGATTTTGAACCATAAAAATAATTAAAAAAAATAACCAAGGTCTTAGAAGTGGAGAGAATTTCTAATGGGCAACTGAGTTCAAATCTCTGCTTAATGCACTTCCCAGTTGCTACTACAAAGTTAGAGCTCTGAGCCACAAAGTTCAGTGGCTTCCTATATAAATCCATGGTACCTAGTAGTGACCAGGACTGCTTTCAAAACAAGCATTCCTTGAAGCATGTTTAAGGAATTGTAGCATATACTCTGTAGTCAAATTGTACACCCACAGAACAGAGTTCAATCCAAACAGTACTTCACATATTTAGTACATGTGCATACGTTTATGGATTAAAATAATCACTGCTCTCAAACCTTAGTTGTTATGCAAGGATCACTGAGGGAGTTTATTAAAATAAGAATTCTCAAGTCACATGCCCAGATTTTCTGAACCAGTGGATCTGGAATGAAGTTCAATAACAGGCATTTTAAGAACCTGGGAGAATGTGAGGTAGGTGGTCTACGTTATGAAAAACACTGGATATAATTTATCCCAGATGCTTCTCATTAAAGTATATCCATTGATAATTAACAATTAATAACTTCAGCTGAAACTGAAACACACACCCCCTCACATTTCTGACAGATAAAAGAATTTTTTAACAATACATAATAATGTATAAGTCATTAAACACTTTTACTGGCATCTATTATTTTTAATTGGCACTTTCTTATGTATGTTATTTGGAACTAAAAACAAGGTAATTAATTGTAAAATGTGTTTTCTTCCTGACTTAGTAGACTGTTTTACTGAAAAAAAAAATTTACTTCTCTATTTTTATTTTTTGTAACTAAGAAAGACAAACATTCAAGCTCTAGATTACTAGTGCAAACTCTCTAAGTAGAATACAACATGAAGAAAATATATTTTTTAACAAGGCCCTGAACTGTGTTTTCCAAAGACCCTAATGGGCACACTGGAGTTTTTATAATCTATTAAATTTAATTTATCTAGCTGGAAAGTCCTTAAATACGCATTCTATGATAATATGCATTTTAAGATGTCCCCTGGTGTATATTACACACACTACTAGACCATAATGGCTAACTCAGTAAAATTAATAATATGCATTTTTAAATGGCCTAAACTTTCAAAGACTCTCAGGAGAGACATTTTTGAGCAAAGTTTTTGAAATAAGGGAAATTTCCACAATTTTGTAGACAAAGAAATAAAAGTTTAAGAAATTCCTGAAAATGTTCAGTAATAGTGACGGGAACTTAGATTCCAGGGTCCTGAATATTTGCCTTTATACTCAGCTATTGTTTAGAAATCATATTTCAATCTTCTTTTTAATGTCATTCCACTCACAATACTCCTTTTCAAGTGGTCCTAATTTTACTGATTAAGCTATCTCTCCACTAGACCTAAATGAAAAGCCTCTGAGTCAGTCATCTCTCATCCTGGTCTCCTTTTGTAATGGTGCTAAACTCACCATTGGACCATGGACCTTTGAATGGCAGGAAAGGTGTTTCTGTTCAGAGGCATGAGAAAAAAAAAAAAGATTGTGCTGCTTCCATGTTAGGCATTAGTCATTTTCTATTGATTCATTTACTGTCTTTTCCTCTGAAAGCTAGACCCTCACTACTTAAACAAGTGAAATCATTTAGTTAAAGATTCCCAAACCATCCCACACAGCAAAACTCAGGTTGAATACAACTTTTAACCTTGTACTATCAAAATTTCAATAGTGAGGAATTTGGTTTCAAGTCTTATAATGCCAAGGAACTAATTCTCCCCTAAAAGACATGTTTTGAGGGATACTTTATATTCTGACCCCAGCTATAAACAGATAGGGAGATCTGTTGTACCTACCCAAATTAAACCTAAAAATGCTCCTGCATTTTTATTTTTCTCCTTCTATAAATCACTTTAGATTGACCAGTACAGTTCTAATTTATTCTTTTCAATGGCTCCATAATACTCTCTAATATGGATGTACTATCATTTGAAGTGTTTTCCTGTTAATAACACTCACTCTGTTTCCAGTTTTCTGCCATTTCAAATCATGCTACATTAAACACCATTACATTGCACATTGGTAAAAACTCTGTATGGTCTGCTTTTGCATATCAACCAGTTAATATTTACAACATTTGTGTGCCAATTCTGAATAAGCACTGTTTTAGTAACTCAGAAAATGTTTAAATTTAATTGAATTTGTGTTAGGAGTTGTATTAAAGCTGAATGTCACTTAAAAAAAAACATCATCACATGCATGTAATATAGTTATGCAAACCAGATTCTCAAAGAGGTGATTGATAGGTAAAAAGATTATGCATTATGCGTTTTTCATTTTTGAATAGATGTTGCCAAATTTCTTTCCAAAAGAGACTGTGGCTCTACAAATACCACCAGTAATGTATGGGAATGCCTTTGTCCTTGAATCACATCCAGCAACAGGTGCCAGACTGATGAGCGTAAAGTCATATCTCGTAATTGCTCTAAGTTACATATCACTGACTACTAGTGAATCTGAGCCTTTTATATGTTTGTTAACATTTGGGTTTGCTCTCTAGTGAACTGTCTATTCATATATTTTGTCCATTTTGAAAAACTGAATTGTCTTTTCTCATCAATTTTTAAAAACATTCTGAAAAGTACAAAAGTTAACTGGTTGCCTGTTAATTATACTTTTCAGTACTATCATTTTCTATTGATTTTAATTATGGTCCCTTATCATTAAGATGTATAATTTTTATATGTCTAATGCACTTTCACTTTATAATTCCTGGGTTTCAAATCTTGGTTAGATATACTCATGTCCCTAGATTGTACAAATGCAAAATATTTATTGTTTTGCTTTGACTTTTACATAAGTCCTCATTTATCTGGAATTTATTTTCATATAGGGTGTAAAATACCTTTCACATGAATAAAGTAAGTAGTGCCAGGACATCTATGGAATAACCCATCCTTTCCCACTGAATCAAAATTCAAAATTTATTATGTTAAATTTACATAACTGCTGAGATCAATTTCTAGATTCTCAGTTTTATTCCAATATACCACCTGGTACAATATTTATATTGTGATGGTGACTGTATACAAATCTTATGATGTCTGGTAAAGCAAGCGTACCCTTACTATTGTTCTTTCTCAAAAAAATTATTGACTTTTAAGGTATTTATTTGTCCATATAAACTTTAAGAAATTTTATCAACTTCAAAACAAAATTTAAAACATGTTGACATTCCATTTGTATTGCATTAAACATGCATGTTGATTTTGAATTACTGAATTTTTCAATTATCATTTTTAAGAAAATGGCATCTGTACATATTCATTTAGATCTTATTTCATGTCCTTTGATTTTGTTTGTATATGTTCTGTCCCTTTTTTCCTCAAATTTTCCCAAAATTCTTATTGCTTTTACCACTTACATTAGTAGACTATTTCCCATTTACAGATGTTTAAGGCTAGGATAAAGAAAATTCATTATTTTTAAATATATTTCTGGTGTCCAACCAATTACTCCAATTCTCTTATCAAGTTAAAAAAATTCTTACCAAAGTCTCTTGGGTTTCTGCCAATTTAATTAAATCTTTATTAAAAATGGATAGGCTTATCTATTTTTTCCAATGCTATACAGGTTATTTAATTTTCTTGTGAAGCAATGGTTATGGCAACTTACCTCCTTAGGTTTTAATTTTGCTTGTTTAATTTCTAATCTAATTTTCTCTTTTTCAGATAATATTTGCTATTGGATTTCAGTAAAAATATTTCCTCAATTCCTATTTTACTTGAAGATTTCATTAGGAATGATTATTTCATGTTATCATAAGCTTCAGTATCCATCAGTACAATCATTTAACTTTAATTGGTTGATGAAATATATTATGTTTATATACTTCCTTAACTTGAATTCCCCTTGACTTCCTAGTAACAGCCTAGTTGATCTTTCTTTTGTTGAATGGTTGAATTCTATATGCTAATATTTTTTAAAAAATATTTGTATCTATAGTCATAAATAAAATTAGTTATAGTTTTTCTTTTTCATTAGGTTTAGTATTAAAATTATGCTGACTTCTTGGAAGCTGTCCATCTTTTCTTTGGCTGAGAATAGTTGAAATAACACTGGCTAGATAAAACTGCTGAAAAACCCAATTAGTCCTGGTGTTTTATTTAATGGTAGATCTTGATTCACCTCTCCAATTTCTTCCACAGTAATTAGTGTAGTCATATTTTCCAGTTATCCTGGGTCAATTTTGTAATATTTTCTGGAGGAAATCTTCCATTTTCTCTAGGTTACCAAATTTGTTTCTTTAGAATTACACATAATAATCTCTCAGAATTCTTTAAGTCCATTTACTTTCTATGGTCATATCCTTTTTCTTCTTCCTAATTTATCTTATTTTTATTTTCTGCTTTCTTCATTGAATAATCAAATTTTCAATTCTGAAGAATTGAATTTTGTTTATTTATTTTATTGGTCATTTATTAAAACAGGTTTTTTATTTGTTTATCCTTTCTACAATTTTTAAAATTTTCTGTTTCATCAATGTTAGTGATCATATTTATTAATTCATTTCTACTATTTTATTTGGGGGCTGTTTTTATTATTATATAAGATAAAAACATATTTTATTTATTTTTGCATTTCTTCCTTTATAATAAAGTCATATGTCATGTATTTTCACCTTCACTATAGCTTTTGATATATTTTATAAAGTACTTTCTTTTGCATTGATTTCTATGAGTTTCCCGTTTCGTTAACTCTTTCGTTCTAGGATGATTTACAAGTGTTTTCTTCATTTATTGGTCTCTCTATTATGGTTTACGTCCAGGAATGTGTCTTGCAAAACGTCAACTTTTGAATTTAAGGGTTTTTTGGCCAGAGAATCATAAATTTTTCTAACTGTCCCATGAACATACAAAAATTATTTATTGTATAAATTGTAAAACATTCTCTCTGTCTTTGTGTCTGTGTTCTCTGTCTCTGTATATCTATATATCTCTATCATCTACCTATTTATCATCTATGTAACAGCTATATCTCAGCCTAACTGGAGATACAGCAAAAGCTTCAGGACCAGCTCAAAATTATACCTGAAATTTCTTACTCCTCTTAGGAACTAAGGGAATGACAGCAAGGCCTAATATAATGTTGACTCATATACTGACCAGTTCACAGAGGTAACACATACAGAATCCTTGAGGATTCTTGTGACAATTTGAGGAGCAAAATCACAGGAAAAGACTGGACATCTAGTTAGTAAATTATTGGTATATATGTCAGTAAAATTTTGGGTTCTTTTGTAAATATGACCATGGCTATTTCTTAGGAGGTGAAGCAAGGAACTCACCACTTACACTTGATGATCAAATGCTAAATTTTGTTTGATTCATAAAAGAAGTGGCTATAGTACATGTTCTTTCTTTTCTTTCATTAATCAAAGAGAGAATAAAATAATTTGGATTAAATTGCTTTAGAACCTTAACTAGTAGAATAAACCTAGAGGCCAAATCTATTTTCCTCCACTAGATTAAAATGTTTAGTTTCTATAAATTGCAAGGATAAAGAAAATAGAGGGTTTCAGAAAT